>NC_062545.1:250696073-251896073 GCF_016906955.1 Phacochoerus africanus
CTTGCATAGCACAGGGAACTATATTCAATATTCCGTGATAAACCATAATGGAAAAGAATACGAAAAAGAATTATAGGAGTTCCCTCTGTGGTGCAGTGGATTAAGAATCCAACTGCAGTGGCTCAGGTCACTGCAGAGGCATGGGTTTAATTCCTAGCCTGGCATAATGTGTTCAGGGATCCAGAATTGCTGCAGCTGTGGTGTATGTCACAGCTTTGGCTCGAATTCAATCCCTGGCCAGGGAATTTCCGTATGGCATGGGGGAGGGGCATTAAAAAAAAGAAAAAATGGAGTTCCCATCGTGGCTCAGTGGTTAACGAATCCGAATAGGAACCATGAGGTTGTGGGGTTCGATCCCTGGCCTTGCTCAGTGGGTTAAGGATCTGGCATTGCCATGAGCTGTGGTGTAGGTCGATGATGCCGCTCGGATCTGGCGTTGCTGTGGCTCTAGCATAGGCTAGCAGCTACATCTCCAACTAGACCCCTAGCCTGGGAACCTCCATATGCCGAGGGAGCAGCCCCAGAAATGGAAGAAAAAAAAAGAAAAAAATGTATATATAACTGAGAAATTACATACAGCAGAAATTAACACATTGTAAATCAACTATACTTCAATAAAATAAATTTTAAAAAAGAAAATAATTGTGGGCGTCCACTCAGATGGTAGCTCTAGAAGCTTCTGGGAATGTTCATGTGAACCAAGAGCCAATGGAGAGAACCAGCCAGTCTTTCTGAGAGCATTCTAGTTAGAGGGAGGTGGAACATGTCAGGAGTTGGGTTTTTTTAATTTGTTAAATTTATTTTACATCTCCTGAACCAAGATTAATTGTGAAATTTAACAGCATGGCATAAAAAGGCCAAAGACGACCTCTAGACATCTAGTTGCTCTATTTCAGGGGATCCAGAATGAGGAAGAAGGCCAGTGTGGCTGGAAGAGAATGAGGGAAAGAGAAGCAAGCGTCTTTCCATGGAGTTAGAGACAAATGTTGATAGAGACACAGATGTTGATGGAGACAGTTTTGGTTTGGCCCATCCAGCATCCCCTGCTACCTACTTCTTCTGGCAGCAGAACATCATTTTCCTTTGAAGAATTGCCCTTCCACTATTCTCTTCCCATGAGGCTTGGGAGCGGGCTGACCCTACTCCCAGCACCGGAAATGGGCACAAAATCCATGCTTGGATAATTATTCCCTGCCTCCCTCTACCCTCCCAAATCCCAACCAACTCGCCCACCCCTACAGCCACCACCTGCCTGGACACCACATCACCCAATGAGCCAATAAGACTTCCCAGAACTGCTGGTAAAGATTAAGCTCGAGTTGGAGTTCCTGTCGTGGCTCAGCAGAAACAAATCAGACTAGGAACCATGAGGTTGCGGGTTCGATCCCTGGCCTTGCTCAGAGGGTTAAGGATCTGGCCTTGCCCTGAGCTGTGGTATAGGTTGCAGACGCAGCTTGGATCTGGCGTGGCTGTGGCTGTGGTGTAGGCCGGCAGCTGTAGCTCCGATTCAACCCCTAGCCTGGGAACCTCCGTATGCCTTGGGTGTGGCCCTAAAAAAGGACAAAAAGACAAAAAAAATAATTAAGTGTGAGTTGCAGACACAACAAGAGGAGACCATGTCTCAGAATAAAGCCAGCCCAGAGCAAAGCAGGGCCAAGAATAAATTCCACAGCTATTGTTTGAGCCCCAGGATTATCCAGCTGTACCGGAACTTTTCACCTATGTGAGTCACTAAATGTTTGCTTGTTGGTTTGTTTGTTTGTTTGTTTTGGTCCACCAAGCTTGAAATAGAGTTTCTTTAACTCATAACTCATGCATGGTCCACACTTACACAGTCATGCGCATTGCTGAGTGGCAAATGGATTGAAGAGGGGCAAAAGCAGACCCATTTGGAAGCTATTTAGACATCGGGAGAGCAGGCGCAAAACTTCCACCGAAGAGCATTCAGGTTTTTGGAGCCACTGACTACACTGAAAAATGTGGCCACCTGTATACCGTACCCTGCTCACAGGTCAGCCTCATCTGCTGTGTGTGTGGAGGTTCCCACACTTTATCCACGTTCCTTCTCTCTACCTGGATCGCTCTCGTTCCTAGGGCTCAGCTCCAATGACCCTTTCTCAGAGCAGCTTCCAGGAAATCTCTAAGTGGACTCTTGTCAATTCTTTTCCATCCCAGCCCAGTTCTCATCCCTTCCCAGCACAATTATCCATAATTACCTTGCCTACTTATTTGTTTATCCCTTTAGTCTATCTCCCCCAAGGGCATGAAGGCAAGCTTGAGGGGGAAAGGAACTGTGTCTGTCCTAGCTATTGTATCTCTCGCTCCTAAACACAGCCTGGAACACAGGTAGGTGCTGGAACACACAGTAGGTGCTCAATAAAAGTAGGCTGATCACCCTTGGACCCCAGAGCCCCTTCTCCTGACAATTTTATTCCAAAAAAGCCTACTCAAAATAGATTTTTTAAATAATAGAGACAGAGATAGCTCTAGCAAACAAAACTATTCAAAAGTAGAGGTGACCAGGTGTTTACTGCAGTCTGAGAACATTATAATTAGGAAGATCTAGAAAAATGTCCCCCAAAAATGTTGAGTGATAAAGCAAGGAGAAAATACCATATGGTTTGCACCTATACTTAAAAACAAATACATACCTGTAATCAAAATCTAAACACACGTTGTTAAGTACAGGAAGGGAGGGTACAAAAATAAACAGGTGATGTGGAAGCTATATGCATCTAGGGTCTTTCTTTCTTTCTTTCTTTCTCTTTCTTTCTTTTCCTTCTTTCCTTCCTTCTTTCTTTCTTTCTTTATTTTTTCTTTTCTTCTTTCTTTTCTTTCTTTCTTTCTTTCTTTCTTTCTTTCTTTCTTTCTTTCTTTCTTTCTTTCTTTCCTTCTTTCTTCCTTCCTTCCTTTCCTTCTTCTTTCTTCTTTCTTTCTTTCAAAGAAAGAAAAAAGAAAGAAAAAGAAAGAAAGAAGAAAGAAAGAAAAAGAAAGAAGAAAAAAGAAAGAAGAAAGAAAGAAAGAAAGAAGAAGAAAGAAAGAAAAGAAAGAAAGAAAGAAGAAGAAAGAAAGAAAGAAAGAAAGAAAGAAAGAAAGAAAGAAAGAAAAGAAAGAAAGAAAGAAAGAAAGAAAGAAAGAAAGAAAGAAAGAAAGAAAGAAAGAAAGAGGGAGGGAGGGAAGGAAGGAAGGAAAGAAAGAGAGAAAAAAGGAAAAAATGATTTGTTCCATGTTGGGCTGTATGTAGTTCCCATCTTGGATGGTTAATTTGACGTGTCCCCTTGACTGGGCTAGGGGATGCCTAGGTGGCTGGTAAGACTGATGTCTGAGGGAGGCTGTGAGGGTGTCTCCAGCAGAGATAAGCATCTGAGTGGTACCCTGCTGGTCGTCCTCACCAACACTGGGTGGGGGCAGGGGGGGCATCACCCAGTCCCTGTGGGGCCTGGAGAGAACACAAAGAGGAGGAAGGACAAAGTCTCTCCTTGCTTAATCGAAGGCTTTCATCTCCTGCCCTTGGACTTCAGCGCTCCTGGTTCCTGGACACTCAGCCTCTGACAGGGGTTCACACCATTGGCCTCCAATTCTCAGGCCTTTGGATTTGGACTGGATGACACCCTTGGTTTTCCTGGGTCTCCAGCTTCCAGGAAGCATATTGAAGGTGTTCTTGGCCTCCATAACAGCATAAGACAATTAGAATAAATCTCCTCATATATATATGTGTGTGTGTGTATACACACACACACACACACACACACAACATATCCTCATATTACTTTTTATTTTTTTTATTTTTTTAGGGCTGCACCCATGGCATATGGAAGTTCCCGGGCTAGGAGTCGAATAGGAACTACAGCCTTCTGTCTTATGCCACAGCCGCAGCAACTCAGGATCCAAGCCTTGTCTGTGACCTATATCATAGCTCACAGCAACACCAGATCCTTAACCCACTGAGTGAAGCCAGGGATTGAACCCGCATCCTCATGGATCCTAGTTGGGTTCATTAACCAGTGAGCCACTAAGGAAACCTCCTGTCCTCATATTACATATAAATATACACATGTATTTCAAAAAAGCCTGTATTCATATGTATATATACATATATTCATATATGTGTATATATATATGTAAGTAGAATGAAAAATAAATCTCCTCTTATATGTATCTTCATATATATACATATTTATATTTAAATAAAGCCTACGTGTGTGTGCGTATATACAATAATAGGCATTATTTCTCTGATGACCTTGACTGATGTACCATCTCTGAGCTTTCTCTTGCTCCTGCCCCTCATAGCGATCAATGTACTCAGGTTATCCCAGCTTGGTCCATGGCCTCCCCTCCAGACTTGTCTCGGATTCCATCGTGAACTCGGACAGGATTCGCCAACTCTAGGAGTGTCCTCCAGGCCACACTCCTTGGCCTAGGTCTGTTCAGTTGATTCTTTCTGGACTTGGAGGTCTGCTGCGGACCAGGCTCCATGGTAGTTTGCTTTATCTGCTTGGCTCACATGGGGCATCTTGCTCCTCTGAGGGTTTCGTCTTCCTGAAACTCTGGAGGCCCTCGATCCCCCACGTCTCACCCCCAACAGGTGTCCAGCACGACTGCGGCCGGTGCTGGAGCAGTAAAACAATTCCTCAGTGCTATAAACTCCACGGCTCACCTGCTGAAGGTCAAAGTGTTCAGAGATGTTTTTACAGCCCGTAAACAGAGCAGCCATTTACAGTGGAGCTCACGGGGTTGTAAATTATTTTGCTGATAGCACCAGCCCCTTATTTACAGAGAAATGGGGGAAATTTCACATCCACTCAGCACGGTGAGAAAGTGCAGTTCTGGCTTTACCCATGGGCTTCCTATCATTCTATTGATAAATTATTTGTTTTCTTCCCTTAGCCTGCTATTTAACATTGGAGTTTTGGCCTATAGGCCAAATGTGCCCAGTCAAGTCAGTCATTTTTCTCTGCTCTGACTACAGCCTTTGAGTGGTACCTGTTCGGCCCAAGGTGGCCGCGGGAAGGTTACTTCCCAGGCCAGAGGCTACATCAGTGATAACTGGTGAGCTTGAAACATGTGAATATTCCAGGCACTGATGGGGGTGGCTTACATGCCCCATCCTGCTATGGGGTGACTTCTGTGAGCCATGCTGGGTTCTCTCATAGGTGAAGGCGGGGTGCTCCTGCCTTGTGACTGTGCAGAAGGAAGACCCAGCTTCACCTGCCCGCATGGGTATTTTTCTGCTTTGTGGTACCTTGTGCTTTCTTCCACCTGCCCTCCAAGCAGGGCCTAGGATGCTGGAAACTTTGGCAGAAGATGGAAAAATCTTAGATCAGGGAGGTGGGTGCCTGACAGCTCCTGGGAAGTGGAAAGCCCACTGGATACAATGTCAGCCAGACACGCATTTCAAACCTGAGTTTGCTGTGGCCCAGCTGAGTTCACTTGGGGACTTTACATCTCCCTCGGCCTGAGCTTCTTCACCTGTAAGACAGGCCTAGTAGTGTCCCCCACAAGGGAGAGATGCCTGTGAGTGAGTGCAGAGTGTCGTGGGCAGAGAACTGAGCAGCTCAGGCCATGCACAGCCTCTCAGCAAGCCCTTCAATCCAGCTTGGGTAGTTCCTTCTCCTCTCTCCATCACAAGAACTGGAGAAGAAGACGAATACCGCCTCTGAGCCCCAGTGTGGGTGAGCCTGGGCTCGGTGTGAGCTGTGCTGGGACATGGGGGGTGGGGGTGGGTTCATATTCATGAATTGGCAGCTGTGCTTTGGAGGCTTAACGAGACCCTGTCACAAGCCTCCTGGCTGGTCTTCTGCTGTTACAGCTCTTCCTAATGACAGACTTACCCAGGGTCTGGGTCGAATTGAGTTGGGGTTTTGGGAAGAATCATTCTGGGCAAAGAATGCCTCTTCCTGGGCAGCTGACTTCTGGACAGACAGCTGGACCGAGAGGGCTGCAGAACCGCTGGGCTATCCAGGGGACAGCTGCTGGCCCTTCCGGCCGAATCAGCCTCCTAGCCCTGGTGGAAGGCGCCAGAGGCTTGTAAAATACCAGGATGTTTCTATAGACGTTTGCAGTAAAGGGCTTCCATCCAAGACTGGTTTGGGCTGGGGGATTTCTCACTTCCCTTTCTTTCTGAGCAAACGCATCAGATCCATTTGGCTTCTTTTAGCTGGATGCCCGCATACGCACACAGAGAAGAGAGAAACCATGACCTGCCAGCACCTTCCATGGCAGCTAGGGCATCTTGCTAACTCCTGACAGCCACCCTCACCCCTAGGCTGGAGGGCATGACCCCAGACACAAAGGGAGCTGAGGCTCTGGGGAGGTGCATTGACTTGCGGAAGGTCCTGCATCCGGGACGTGGCAGCCGGGATCGCAATCCAGGACTCTGGGCTTCAAATCTCTGCATAGCTTGGCCACTTCAGGGGCTAGGAGGGAAACAGACTGAAGCCAGTGACTGTGATGAAGGCATGAGTGAGTTAGGAGGCTGGGAAAGGGGAGGAAAAGGGAAATACATCAAGAAAAGCAGGCAGTTATTGCCTCATCCAGGCAAATGAAGTTTGCTCATGTGGTGGAAAATTGTGAAACTGGGCTTTGAAAGCTTTATGTTCTGTAGAGCTCTGAGCGGTGAGGCCTGCACGGTGAGAATTCTCCCAGCACAGCCCACTCCCTCCCAGCCTCTAATTAGAGATCTGGTTGTTGGATCTTGCGTTCCCACATAATTTGATCAGATTTATTGAAACAGCAATTTTTCTCAGGCAACCATTTCACACTGGCAGTTCCGCACATGTAGATGCCATCCAGCAATGTGGCGCAGGGGGGTTCGGGGAAAAGGATGCGTGTTTGGCCAGCACCCACGCTCTGCCATGTCTCAGTGCCTCCTTCAGAGCCTTGGGAGGGGATTACTGCCATGCTCATTACTCAAACAGGAAGCAAGCGTGGAGAGTTTATGATGCTTGCCCAAGGTCAAATGGCTGGCGATGGAGAAGCCAGACTTGGGGCCCAGTTCTCCTAGATTTGGGGACCCATCCCTTTCTGCAGTCCTAGTATGAGGGCTGCTTTCTCTGAAAATATGTTTACATTTATTCTCTAATTGAGTTGTCACAATAAATAGAAATTCAGGTGTGTGTTCTCAGTGGCGTCGTCTTATAGAGCGTGAACCAAGACTCAAGGTTAAGTGCCTTGACTGAGACTTCATGGCTATCTAGGGCCAGGTAAGGATTGCATTTGAATTTTCTAGATTTGAACTTCCTGTCCTTTTCATTTGATTTTATATATATATATACGTATATATTTAAATTTCTTTTTGCTTTTTAGGGCCACACATGGAAGTTCCCAGGCTAGGGGTTGAATCGGAGCTACAGCTGCCGGCCTACGCCACAGCCACAGCAGCGTGAGATCTTAGTCTGTGACCTACACCACAGCTCAGGGCAATGCCAGATCCTTAACCCACTAAGCAAGGCCAGGGATTGAACTGGCAACCTCATGGTTACTAGTTGGGTTTGTTAACTGCTGAACCATGAAGGCAACTCCCATTTGATTATATTTAAAGGAGAGAGATTAATCTGCCAGTTGGTTGAGGGAGGCAGTGATACACTGCCCCTGCCTGTTGAATACCTTGTTTTGACGAGTGTGTTCTTCAAAATCTCCTCCTAATTGAATGAGGCACCTGCCTCTGTGGCATCCTCGTGTGCAGTGGTTGAGCAGGAAGTCATCCTCCATGTGAATTAGGTTAATTTGGTGAAAATGAAATGAAAAGCTTTGTAATCTGGGGTGATGGGAAGGCCCGGGGAGCACAAAGCTATACTTGCTGCAGAAGCTGCTTACTGAGCTGTGACCTTGGGCTTTAGTTGGTTACATAAACCACCTTCAGGTGAGAACTTAACCGAGGCTGGCCCGGCCAGCAGGAGCTAGGCTGCCTCTTCTCATTAGGATCCTGAGTGCATCACTGAAACTGCCCAGACATGTGGGGAGAGCTCCTCTTCTGCAGTTCACATGTCCTAGGAGACTGGGTGGACATCTCTGAATCCTTGAAATTGAAAGTAAAATGTGTGATTATGTGTATGTGCTGTTCTCTGCTAGAAGGACCATAGCTTTAATGCATTTCTCAAAAAGGCGTATGAGCAAAATAATATGAAAAACTAGGGATGTGGTTTCTGGTTCCTACTCAAGTAGAATTTTGATTCAGTAGGTCTGAGGTGAGGTGTGGTTTTTGGTTTGTGTATTTGGTTATAGATTTCCAGGTGATTCGAATGTTCACTCTTGGGGACCACTGAACCAGCACTCTACATCTCGAACTTCAACCAGCATGGGAAGCTCCTGGGGATCTTGCTAACGTGCAGTTTCTGATTCAGTAAGACTGGGGAGGAGATTCTGCTTTAACAGGCTCCAAGTTGATGCTGCTGCTGCTGGTGGGTGAAATACACTTTGAGTAGTAAGGGTCTAATGGCATGTTTTGGCTTGGGTCAAATTGTGGGACCTTGGTTAGATGCAAACCACATCCAATCTCTTTGCTTGGGATTGAGATGAATTACTCAAGCCACTTCCCTTTGACAAACATTATTAGAGGGGAAGTTAAGAGATTTCTTAGGTGTGTTGAATATTTCACAGCCAAAAATTCCATTGCTAGAGGCAGTAGGGAGAGTGGAAATCCTAAGTTGGGGGTGAGATAGACTTAGGTGTAATTCCTGGCCTCAATATTGATCCATTCCTGTGTATCATCAGAGATGTTATCAGCTATAACAGGATAATAGACTAACTGTGGTTTAGGGTTTTATTTTTTATACATAACAAAAGTCCTGTGGTTGTGTTGGGATCACTGGGTCGGCTGCCAGTCATCAACGACCCAGGGACATTTTGTCCTTCTGCTCAGTATCTCTAGCATGTGGCTCCCATGGGGAAGAGAACCCATCTCCCAGCATCTTGTCAGCATTTGGAGCAGGAAGAAGGAACACTGGTTGGAATCCTGCTGCCTAGACAGCCCCAGCTGCAAAGAAATTTGGGAAAGTGTTAAGAACACTTCCAACCTCTATTTTTTTTTTTTTTTGGTTGTGATACAGCATATGGAGTTCTAGGTCGGCTGATCAGGATCAGATCCAAACAGCAGCTGCAGCAATGCTCGATCTTTTAACCCACTGTACTGGGCCAGGGATTGAACCTGCATCTGGGGGCTGCAGAGATGCCGCTGATCCCATTGCAGCGAACTCCATCCTCTGTTCTTGAGAGCAGAGAGGGCAGAGAGATTTGAGACATGCTCTTGGGGCAGGTCACAGTAGTGTCTGCCACATCATGCAATTTTGAGCAATTTAGTGACTCTTTCAGAGCTTCAGTTTCCTTGTTTGTCAAAGGAGAATTGAGTGTGGTGTGGTTCCCACACCAGCAGCAACAGCATCACCTGGAAACTTGAGTCCCACCCCCAGACCCACTGAATCAGAAACTCTGAGGGTGGAGTCCAGCAATATGTGTTCTGAGAGGCCCTCCAGGCATTTCTAACACATACTCAAGTTTGAGGACCACTGCCTTCATGATTTCTGGGAAGATTAAGCAAGATTATTATTGAAGACATTTGACCCACAGTCTGTGTTCATAACGTGTAGCCTGAGAGTTCCCATCTGAGACCCAGACGAACTGTGATGGCATCCATTTCTTGGAAGGCTGACTTGGAATCAGAAGTGTAGCAAACATCCAGTAAGGAATTGGATGACCGGTGATGGGTGATGTCGGTCCTCTAAACCCTGGGATCCTCTTGAAAGTCTGTTAACTGAAGGCACGAAGGAAAGGCTACTGAGCTGAAGAAAGGCTGAAAGAGTCGGCTATTCCTTTATTTTTCAAAAACTACAGCTTTATTGAGACAAAATTCACATCCTGTAAGATTCACCCTTTGTAAGTGCCCTATTCAGTGATGTTCAGCATATTCGCCGAGTTGTGCAACCATCACTGTTATCAAATTTCAGAACGTTTTTGTCACCCCCCCAAAGCAAGCTCATACCCACTAGCAATCACTCCCTGTCTTCTCCCTGCTGCCTCTCTAGCCACTATTAATCTACTTCCTGTTTCTAAGGATTTCCTTTATCTGTCAATCTACCTACTTATCATCTATTTATTTTTTTAATGACTTATTTACTAGGAGGAATGCCAAGATTCACGTTGAGATCATTGAAGAAAATATCAAAATTCTGAGACTGAAGTCCAACATGAGTTCATCCTGTGATGTGGCCGCCAATGAAAACAGCAAAAATGATAATATTGTTTATTGTTGACAGAGGTGATTCCTCTATTCGACTGGGAATCAGACAGAACACTGGGGTAAATGACTGCACATCTATGGCCTCCGGCCAGGCTCATCTGTGGGGGAGCTGAACTTCCTGGGATGATCTTTAAGGACCTTTGGTTCATTCTTTTTTCTGGCTGCACCTGAGGTATTATGTGGAAGTTCCCAGGGCCAGGGGTCAAACCTTTGCCACAGCAGTGACTGGAGCTGCTGCGGTGACAACGCCAGGTCCTTAACCCACTGAGCCACATGGGAATTCCAAGGACCTCTGTTTGTGAGAGTCAAAATTGCTGTTTCCTGATGGAGTCAACCACAAGTTCTGCCCACAGCTCTGGGTCCTGCACCCGGAGTGGGCCCAGCTAATGGAAGTCCATTGAGATGGGAGTAGATGACCAGGCTGGGGAGGGCCCTGAAGCTTTGGCAGAGGAAACTGGGGTGTTGCTTCTTTCCTCCTTCCATGGACCACAGCCTACAGTTTTATTGTGACTATTAACTATCTCCTCTCTAACTGGACTTGTGTTTCACACGTAGGGGATTTCTCCTGGGGTGTGTAAAGAAAACAGTTCTCCCGTTGGCATTCTTTCATCACTGAGGCAGCCAGCATTTGGATTCAGAAATGGTCCCTATCTCAGTGTAATGGGAGAGAGGTGTGTAAACATAACATTTCCGTCTGGCTGAACATACACAGCTGAGTGGGGGCCTCAAAGGGGTGAGGGCTTCTCTGCTGGGGCAGTCAAGGATATCTTTGCAGCCCCGAAAGAAATGAGGAGTCCCCTTAGAAGGTGGGGGTTGAACCACAAGCCTGGAGCTCCTGTTAGTAAATTTCCTCCCAGTTCCCTTGGAACCCAGGCCTGAAAAGAAGGATGGTGAAGGCTGGATGTATCAGCATGGAGGCTGCCAGGTCCTGTTTCAGCACAGACTTTATTTTATCTTATCGAATTTTCGCATCAACCCTATGAGAAAAGTCTTAGTAGTAGTAATAGTATTTCTGAAAAAAAGTTGGGAACTGAGCCATCAACTGGCCTAATAGTTTACATAGGGACAAATAGTGCTGGGCAGCAGGAGGGACCAGGGGACTTAGAAAGGCCCCACAAGGAGATGCCAGTTGGACTGGCCCCGAGGGGTAAGTAGGTGTTGGTTAGGGGTGGAGCAGACATTGGGAATGTACCATGTGAAAGATGGGGGGAGCCTGCAGAGGAGGCAGTGCTTGGCCTTCCATGTGGCTGAGTGCTCAGCCTGTACAGGTGGTGAGAAGTGGGCAGGAGGACAGGCCAGTCCTTGGAGGACTTGTGGGTCCTGCTCAGAGCAGCCTGGCCTTGTCCTCTAAAACAGGCCCTGGGGTCTTGCTCAGGTGAGTCCAAGAAATCTTCTTCCAGGAGGCTGTTGGGAAGAGGACTTTCCCTCCACTCTCTCGTCCCCTGTTTCCTTCAGGGTCTGACTTCTCCCCTTGTCCTTCTCTTTCCAAGTGCGTGGTTGTGATTCGAGCAGTGTTCAGGAGTCACACAGGGGCCTCTCTTACCTGATCTGTCCCTAATCAACTTGCCAGGCAAGACCTTTGAAATCTGGTCCCCAGTTGCTATGAGGTGTGTCTCCCTGCAGTAGGGCTGCCCTGTCCTCACCGACGCAGAATTCGATCCTGACTCAGCTTTCTCCACCACGTACAAAGCCAAGCCATGGGCTATACAGGGGAGTGGTCTTCCTTTGGGGCCCGATCTAAGGTGTGATCATTTAGGCTCCTCAAGACTTTCCATGAAAAGCTGGGCTGTTAAGGAATCCAGTCCCAGCACATGCTGTGTCTCCCTTTCACACTGGCAGGTAGCTGGTGGGACAGAAAGAGTTAAGGCTTTGGCATCAGGGGGACCAGAATTTGGATGCTGGTTTAGCCCTGTCCAGCCATGTGACGCTGGATGAGAAACTAGGATGGAAATACGCATTTGTGAGGTTTGAGATCAGAGACAGTATAGATAGTCGGGAGGTGTTCAGGCACCCGATTTTTTATTCTTTGTATGGAATTATTATTCTTAGCAGAGCCCCAGATGGGGTATCTTGAAGAAGCACCCCTTCCTGGGGCCCCAGAGTGTGAGAGGAGTTTATGACGGACCCCTGGCTGTCGGGTCCGCCCAGTGTCTCCTGCAGACAAATGTTTGGACTGAACTTCACCCTCTGCACAATGAGGAACATGTTTTAAAGGCCTCGCTTGTCAAAAAAGACTTATAAAATGGACTTAACGAGACTTCTGGATTGAGTGGGAGCGCGGGGCTGAGCCGAGCTGAGCTGGAGAGAAGGGCAGGAATGCAGTCTCCAAGCCTGCCTGTCGCATCCTGGCCGGGTCAGCCTGCCCCCTGCCCACCCCTCCTTTTCCTTCCCCGACAATAACATGCTTACCTGATGCTGCTCCGAGTGATTGGCTGTTAAATGCCCCACAAATATAAAACTACGCTGTGAAGTGACACTGGGGAAAAGTCCAGAAAAGTCTCGAGTTTAACGTTACCGGCGGCTTCTTCTGAATAGAGGCCAAGCTGTAGAATCCTTCGAGGCAAAACCCCTTCATTTTTTCAATGGGGAGACAGAGGCCCAGAGGGGAAGGTTCTTGTATATGATGCATATTTTATGACAATGAAAAAGATTTAAAAAAACGGACAAGGCGTACAATAGGACTTTAGGACGAACGGGAGTTTTTAGACCCTTCCCCTCCCCCCCTTTCTATCCCCCTCTTGAGACAACAGTGTATCTTCTTGGTACCAAAGGGGGGTGGTAGCATATTGTTCCCATTTTACAGAAGCATGAAACAAATCCATCGAGGGCACACCGGTTAGTTGGCTGTGTGGTGGCCGAGCCAGAATTCTCTCTCAGTTGTGGCTGATGATAGGGCTTTTCTCTTTATCACCAAACCATTTTGCAGATGAGCACATTGAGGCTCAGGGGATGGAGTGTCTTACCACTGGAGGTGGGTGCTGATCTGAGTCTCAGATCCAGGGTGACCACATAGGAAACTGCCGGTCTTTCCCCAACAGCATGAACCCCTGTCTACCCATGGTCAGTTCCTAAAAATTCAAGTGCTTTTGTTAAGCCCCGTGCCTCCTTTGATTGTTAGAAATAAGTTCCGCAGTGGCTCAGCAGGTTAAGGATCTGGCGTTGTCACTACCGTGGCACAGGTTTGATCCCTGGCCTGTGAACTTCCTCATGATGCAGGTACAGCTTTAAAAAAAAATAAATAAATAAAAAGGAAAGAAAGAAAGATTGGATTTCAAAACGAGGAAATGTGAGGGCATGTGTGGCTTCTTGGGACAGAGATGGTGGTGAGCATGGATGTTTATATGTTTGAGGAGTAGCCCCAGGCTGGATTCCCCATTCCCTTTTTTATCTATTTGCTTCTTGGCCCTTTTCTTAGTACATAGTAGGTGTTCAGTAAATAGCCCCTGAATGAATGAATGAATGAATGAATGAACTGTTGTGTGTTGCTTGATGTGAACATGTTAGTTCCCTCATTTGGCCACTGGCTCTTGGTTCTCCAGGAGGCCTCTCCCTCCCTCCGCCTGCAGGGCCTGGCACGGTGCCCCTGCTGGAGAAGGCAATCCTGAGCAAGTGGATACATGGATTGCTTTTTAGGCTGTGGGTGCTGAATCACCCAGCTGGCCTTGGTCTGTGTAAGATTTGGGCCCCACTTTTGGAAATGTTCTCATCTCAGTGCATTTATAAATGTGCCCCTGTATTTTTAATCTTGCAACCAGCTGACCTCTGCAGCAGAGCCATTGTTATCTGGGAATGAACTCAGCGCACTGAGGACATCCTGCAAGGCCTGTGACCTCACTGAAGGAGCACTGGGAGCACGGGAGGGACCGGGGTTGTGAGAGGCACTTCAGTGTCAGTGTCAATGGGTCCTCAGCCAGGAGGAAATGGAGACCACCGCCTGCAGCCTAGTGATTACCTTTCTCGAGAGCTCACTGGCCTTGAGAACAGAGGGTGCTCGAGACCCTGAAGGTGATCTACTTGGTGAATAAGAATTGGATTCAGCTGGAGGGAAAGAAACATCGCCCTTCCTCCAAGTCCTCAGCGTGGGACGTAGCGTCAGGGACCCACAGTCCTTATTTTATTTCTGTTCTCAAGGTTGCCTCCTGGTCCAAGAGGCCAGCTGGATCACCAGCCACTCTCTCTGCATTCCAGAAAGCAGGAAGGAAGAAAGGCAGAGATTAGGATGAGCACGTTTTAAGCATACTTCCTGGAAGTTGCAGAAACCTTTTCCAATTATATGCCACTGATCAGAACTCAGTCAGTTGGCCAAACATAGCAGCAAGAGAGGCTGTAATTTATTCTGGGTGGCCATGTGCTCAGCTAATATCAGGGGTTCTGCTTGTGAGAGAGGAGAGGGGAGCTGATATTGGAGGGTAACGAGAGTTAGCACCATACATATGAGCTTCCCTTTCTGCTGTTCCACCCTTCCCAACCTCTGGGCCAAAGGAGTACATCTTAACACTAATTGAGATTTAAGGAACCAGAGGCTCAGAGAAGTGAATGGCTTGTCCAGGTCGGAGTTGGTGTTAGAGAATCTGGGATTTTGAATCCAGACTTGTCTGGAATATAAAACCTGAGTTGTTCCTTTGTCCTACCTTTTTTTTTTTTCTTTTTGGGGCTGCACCTACGGCATATGTACGTTCCCAGGCTAGGGGTTGAATCGGAGCTACAGCGGCTGGCCACAGCCATAGCCACAGCTGTAATCACAGCAACACGGGATCTGAGCTGAATCTGCAACCGACACCACACCTCATGGTAACGCTGGATACTTAATCCACTGAGCAAGGTCAGGGATCGAACTCGAATCCTTATGGATCTAATTGGGTTCGTTACTGCTGAGCCATACGAGAACTCTAAATGCTAATATTTGGGAGAGTTACTGTGAAGCCAGCACTTTGCCTCACATAATTACTCCAATTTTGCTTAACCCTCAAAACAACTTTTTTAAGGACATGGTATTCCCACTTGACAGGTGAGGAGATCAACATTCAGAGTGGGGATGTGATTTCCCAAAGACCACCTGGTTAATAAGTGGTGGAGGTGGGAAGCCCACTCTGGCTTTCACCTGGGCATCATTCCTCTTACTCATTTCTTCCCTTTTTTTGGGGGGGGGGTGCTGCACCCACAGCATATGGAAGTTCCCGGGCCAGGGATCAAACCTGAGCCACAGCTGCAACTTATGCCACATCTGTGGCAACACTAGATCCTTAACCCACTGTGTTGGGCCAGGAATTGAACCCTCACCGTTGAAGGGACAATACTGGATCCTTGAACTCTGAGCCACAGCAGGAACTCCGTCTTTGCTTTTTAATTCCTTATGGACTTGACAAGCCTGTTGTTGAAATGGTGGTATCCCGGGCAGCTAAGACCCGGGAGCTGGATAAAGGACAGTTAGAAACCCTGGTTTGTTTTGGTCACCTACTCCCAGGCACCCCTTCTGTGGTCCCTTCCAACAGCCCCCTTTCCTTGTGTCAAACCTTCCCCGCTAGCCCAGGGCTGTGTGAGGGGAGGCAGCCCGACCAGGGGCCTGTGTGAGGGAGGCCGCCCCCTCGAGTCAGCCTGGCTAGGACAGGATGAGGCTGGATCTCAGGCATCTCCAGTCTCAGGGGGTCAGGAAACTCCCACCGCACTTCAGCACACACGTCAGGGGCAGTCGTCAAGACTCGGGGCTGCCGTGTGTGGTTGCCAAGGGCTTTTCGGTCATGTCTTTATTGCCTCTGACCCACACCAGTCCCAGAAGGGCGGCTCAGCGTGAGCACTGATTTTATAGCCCCGGGGAGAGGAGGTCCTGCCAGTTGAAAGGGAGGATCTGGATGCAGAAAGCCAGCGCCTGTCAGATGGGTCTTTGGGGTCTGCTCCAGGCCCCGCTTAGCTCATGTGTTCACACACTTTCAGGAAGCCCTTCAGGACAGACCCTTTACTACCCATGCGCCCTCCTCCTCTTCGCCTGCTGGCCTCTGCCTGCTGGCTTTCCCTGGGTTCCTGGAGCCTCCCACGCTCGTTCAGGCCCTAGGCCCTTTGCCTGGCTCATCCCCCTGCCTGGAAGTCTTCTCCCCTTTCTCTGCAACCCTGGCAACTTGTCACTCAGATCTCAGCCTAGTGGCCTTTATTCAAATGTATTCCTTGGGTACTCAGTAAAGGAGCTACCCAGGGAGTTCCCATCCTGGCTCAGTGGGTTAAGAATCCCACTAGTATCCATGTTTGCTTTGATCCCTGGCCTCCCTGGGTTAAAGGAGCTGGCATTGCTGTGAGCTGTGGTGTAGGTTGCAGATATGGCTTGGATCCTGCATTGCTGTGGCTTTGGCATAGGCCAGCAGCTGCAGCTCTGAACCCCTAGCCCAGGAACTTCCATATGCAGAGGGTGCAGCCCTAAAAAGAAGGGAAAAAAAAAAAAAAAAGCCTTCTCTATCATAGCACGTGCCTTTTTAGTGTATTTTTACTTTTATTACCCGACACCCCCACTCCCACCCTAGTAAAATTGTGTGAGAACAATGACCTCTCATGAAGGCAGGGTACTCAGAACAGTGGTTGAGAGCTCGGGCCGGCACACTTGTGCTGTGAAGCGCTATATAGTGAATATTTTAGGCTTTGAGGGGCTGCCGGACCCACTCAACTCTGCCCTTGTTCTGTGAAAGCAGCTGCAGACAAGGTAAACCCATGGGCCTGGGTAAGTGCCAGCAAAACTGCATTTATAAAAATGCGTGGAGGGGGGCAAGCTTTGCTCACAGGCTGCAGTGTGCAGAGGCCTGGCTCAGACCTCGGACTGCTCTGCAGCAGCTAAGCTGTGTTTGAATCCTGCCTCCATCTTGCTTTATCTTGGCACCCTCTATTTCTCGGTGCCTCAGATTCCCTTTTCCTCCGTGTGAGAGATACTGACAGAGCTGGTCTCATGGAAACCTGTGTGTGTACTATTCATATCTGGCTTGTTTGTCACTTAATCTCTAGCCCTTTGTGAGATGCCTGCACGGAGCAGGGACTCAGCCCGTGTATGTATGAGTGTTAAACAAATGAATGGTTGAGCATCCAGCCAGGTCTTGGGTGCTGGGCTCTGGAGGGATGTTGACGCAGCAGAATCAGCGGGACTGTCAAGGTCTCAGGGTTTCAGAGCCCTGGCCAGAGGGTTTTTACAGGGGGCGGGGTGGGGGTGGGATAAAAGAAGCCCACCCCACAGGGAGGCAATGCGAATGAGGGAGGGAGTGATGGAGACCGTGGGAAACTCAAGTGCGTACATTTCTCTAAATTGCAGCCATGGGCCATGTTGCAGACTTTCTCATTAGTCTAAGGAATAGGAATCTTGTCCTTTTAGGTACAGTCTCTCAGTTTTTCTAAGTAACAACCGATTCCATAGAGCCAAAAGGAACCAAAACAACACCGAATGGGCCAAGCAGACACACTTGCCCGTGGAGTTCCACCATCTCTTTCTCACGAGCCCATTTTATGGATAAAGAAACAGAGTCAGGGAGGTAGCATGACTGGTCCTTGGCCCCACAGCTGGCACGTGGGGTTTGAACCACATTCATTGCGTCCACACAGGTGGCCTCTGTGGCAGAGGCCTCAATTGCCACTGAATGAAGAGGTGGGTGGGGGCCGGGGAGGTAAGTTTTGGTGACTCAGAGCTCAAAAGCCTTGACTTTCACTTTTATCCCAAGCTAGCCCTGCAGTGAGTTGACCTCAAAAGCCAACAGGATCTGCTCCTTGACCCTCCAGGTGCCCCGCCAGCACTGACTTCTGCTTGTCTGTGTGTTTTCTACAGTGTCCATCTCCCCCAGCAGAGGAGCCTGGGTCTCAAGGTCCTTTTCACTGGTCACCTCAGATGACCCATGAGAGGGCAGATAAAGGGATGCCTGAAGCTGGGACTTCCTCCCTCAGTGGCATCTGACAGACCTAGATTGGAATCCAGGCTCTGCAGCCAGTCACCAACAGGGCGACCTTGGAGCCGTTCCTTCACCTTTCTGAGCCTCAGTTTCCTCATCTCTGAGGCAGGTGCAGGAATGCGTTCCTTGCAGAATTGTGCTGAAGTAATGTGGTGTCTGGGCTAGACAAGGTCACATACGAGTGTCAGGTCCTTTATGTTTTTCTCTCCTCCTCCTCTGCCTGCCCTTTCCTGCTCCCAACCCTGGCTGGCCCCAGCTGTGGCTCTGTTGTCTGGATGCTGAGGGAAGTTTGTGGAACCTGGGTAGATCTCGGCCCCTGCATCCCTTCTCCGTGGTGCCAGGGCTGCAAGGGAAGGGCTAGGGCATAAATTATGCCCATCTGTTCCCTCCCTGCTGAGAAAGGGGAGGAAGGGGAACACATGGGCCTTGGTGGATGTTGTACTTTCCATGTGCAGCTGTCAGGAACAATGGAAGGGAAGAATGCGAGCCCAGTGAGGAGTCGGCCCCACCCTGCCTCCCTGCCCCTTACAGGATCTTAGGAAGTGAGTTCTCTGAAGGTTGCACTTCTTAGAGAACAGAGCCCCCTCCTCATGCCAACCCAGACTATCCTCGTGGTCACCCATGTGTGCCTTTAAATACATCATTATTCATTCATAACAGTGTTCATTCATTTATTCATTCCACAAATGTTTCTCCAGCATGCTCTCTGGGCAGCCAATGCTGTAGGCTAAGAATTGAGGTGAGGGCCTTGTCTTTGGAGGACTTCCAGATCAGTCAGAACAACAGTATGGAAACCAGGCAGCTTTGAGTGTGGTGTGGAGGTGTGTGCACCATGCTCTACAAACACAGAGGAAGGAAGGCCTCCTGGGGCCACCCTTTGATGTGGACAAAAGGAAAGTTCCCTGCTGACCAAAGGCGGAGTCCTTGGCAGAGCAGGTGCAGCAAGAGGACCAGTGGGAAGTGTATTGTGGGTCATGGTGAGCATGGGGACAGCCCTTCTCTTTCCTCTGTCTTTCCGTTCTTCCACTCTGCTGGATCCTCCTCATCAGTGTGTAACCATGTTCGGGTGTCTTACCTTAGATCAAACTCTCCATCTACCTCATGTCTCTCTCTAGCTCCTACCCCATCAATTTCCTTACCAGCCACATTCGCTATAAGGATTTTCTATCCCATGCCTGCCTCCTCCACTTCCTTCCCTTCTACTCACTCCTCAAATCTACTCCTACCCTCATTGCTACATGCAAATACTTCTGAGAAGGTCATCATGACCTCTACATTCCTCAGTCAGTAGGCATTTCTCTGTCATTCTAATTGATTTTTCCAGCAGCACTAGACATGATGGACCACTTTGTCCTTCTAGATTCACATACTTGTCATGCTTTGAGACATTAGAGACTCTTGATTTTCCTCCTATAGTCTTGGCTGTCTTTCCTCAGCCTCCTTTGTTGGGTTTCAGTCTTGCCTACTAGATCTTTAAACACTGGAATTCCTCAACACTGGGATGTAAGTCCTCCTGTCAGCTGTCTTTTAGTTTAATCTCTAGATAGCTAATCCACTCCCATAATTCAGTTACCATCTCTATGCTGATAGCTCCCAAACTGACATCTTTCTGTGAAGACCTCTAGCTTCATACCCTAGACCCAAGAGCCTAGCTACCAGGATCTCCACTTGAATACTGCCCTAACTTCCCGAACCCAACAACTGAATTTGTCACCCACCCTCCCTCCTATCCCAGTCCCCTCTTAAGGAGTGGCTCCATCACATGCAGACAGTGCAGGTCAGAGACCTGGGAGCCATCCTTGGTCACTTCTCTCCATCAGTGCTCCCCGCCCCCCTCATCTGAGCACTGTTAAGTCCTGCATCCCCAGAAACCCCCCAGTCCCGGGTACCCTGGGATGGTTAGTCACTCTTCTCAAATCCAAAGGTTAAACACAAAGCTTCTTCCATGACATAAAAGGGTCTACCTAATCTGACTCCTAACCATTTGCCTCTGTCTCTTCTTGCTCTCGAGGTTCCAGACCGTACTCCTTTACCACTCAGAAAGTTGCACTTTCCAGACATAAAAAACAGACTTGTGGTTGCCAAGGGGGTGGGGGGAAGGACTGGGATGGACTAGGAGTTTGAGGTTAGTAAATGCAAACTATTACATTTAGAATGGATAAACTATGAGGTCCTGCTCTATAGCACAGGGAACTATATCCAATCTCCTGGGATAGACCGTGATGGAAATGAATATAGAAAAGAGTATATATATGTATATAACTGAGTCACTTTGCTACAGAGCAGAAATTGGCACAACACTTTAAATCAAGTATCCTTTAATTTAAAAAATTAAAAAAAAACAAAAACGTTGTGCCCTTCATCACTCTCTGTGCCAAGACTAGTCCTCCCCTTTTGCTTAATTCCCTTTTCCTTCTCAAATATCAGTTTAAATATCCCACGCTTTGCTGAGAGAAGGCATTCTTGACATCCCCCCCAAAAAAAAAGATTAGGCTGCTCCCCAGTTACATCCTCCTAGTATTGTTCTCTTAGCTCCTTCCCAGTAGTAATCACATGATTGGCTGGCATCTGTCTCCTCATTGAGAATGTAAGGTGCACATCAGTAGAGCCTGTGTTGACCTTATTTACCTGGAGGCCCCCAGCGCTGTGTGGGTGGTTCATGGGCTGTGAGTATGTTGCTTGGGTCTGGACCCATGACAAAGGCTTACTGTGAAGCTTTGGCTGAGGGGCCACATAGGCAGGTGTGTGTTCTAGAGGTAATATTTTGGTAGCTCTGTGGAGGATGGATGGGAGAACACATGCCCATTTAGGGAGAGTGGTTAGGAGGCCCTTGAGCTTTGTAGGAGGCATGAACTTGAGCATCAGCCCATGAGTTGGACTATAGGTGCATAGCCTTATGAGATCAACTCTTCACGGACTGGAGACCAAGTGGATAAGGCAGTGATGAAGCTGGATGGGTTGCAAGTGTCTGGGGTTTGGGCTTGGGGTTTGGGTGTCTCTGTGAAGGTCACATGGAGAGCCAGAGTAAATTCTGTGTGACCACAGCAAACACTGGCCATCAGTCGATGTGGCTGTTGTGATTCCTTGAAAGTATGGTTCCCACACTGTTGTTCACATTACCTTGGACCCTCCTTGGATGCATATTATTCCCTTGGTCCCCAGATTTCCCACATCCCAGCTCCTAGTGGAAAAGAGTGGGACTCATGGCGAGTCAGGGGGAGATATACGTTTAAGGCTCACATGGACCACAGTAGCCCAAGCAAGTGGACGGAAGCCTGGGCTGATGGTTAGGATGTCTGGGTTTCACTCTCAGGCTGGTGCTTCTCCAGCTCTGGGACCTTAGGCAAGTCCCTGGCCCTCTCTGGGCTCCCCCACCCCACCTCTACAGGGGGTTCCAATTAATTCAGTGGCTCTCCACCCTGGCCTTATGTGATAATTCTCTGGAGAGCTTTACAAAATACAATGATCACCCCCTAAAGATTCAGAGTTAATTGGACTAGGGTAGAATCCATAGATTTCCATTTTATTTATTTATTTATTTATTTATTCATTTATTGCTTTTTAGAGCTGTACTTATAGCACATGGAGTAAGGGGGTCTGTAGGGGTCCAATCAGAGCTGTAGCTGCCAGCCTATGCCACAGCCACAGCAACACAGGATCTACAGCTTGTGGCAACACAGGATCCTTAACCCACTGAGTGAGGCCAGGGATTGAACCCATGTCCTCATGGATACTAGTTGGTTTCGTAACTGCTGAGCCACAACAGGAACTCCCTGCATTTTTTTTTTTTTTTAAAGCTCACCAGGTAATTCTTAAATGCAGCCAGGTAGAGAACAACTGGATCAGATGATCTTGGAGCCTTTTCAACTGGGGCAGTCTAACTTTTTTAGACCTCCAAGATCCCCCGTTTGACTTACCTAAGTCACCTGCACCTCATGGTCCCGGCCTTGAACTTGGGCTCTGGAGCAGTAGCGGAGGCCGTTTTCAGCTGAGGCTGGGAAACAGAAAGGCCAAGTCTGGAGAGAGGGGGATGGGGCGGGAGTTCTGTGAGGAGGAACAGATTGAAGCTATTAACATTTGATCAGTTTGGTATTGTTCTTCTGGAGACCACAGCTTATGAGGCTGCTTAATAAATGTCTGGTCGGGGTCCAATCCAGAGCCGCCAAATGGGTGTTGCTATGGTTTCTGAGGAGGTTGTTTCCCACACAAGTTACTGCTTCCCACCCCAAACTGTGAAAGACCAGCGTCTCCCCTGTACTCCTTAACTCTGTCCCTTCCTAGATGAGCCTGTGGTGGGGGAATAGCACACGCTGGCCCCAGGGGACTGGCCTTGCAGGCATCTTCTGCATCAGCTCCTGGAAGCAGCCCCGTGCATCCTCACCCTGACCTCTGCCCCGTGGTCCCATCAATCAGCTGGTGTCATCTCTGAGCCCCAGGTTTCAGGGTCCCTGGGTGTGACTCTGTTGCCCCTGACTCAGAGAGTGGACTAATGGTGAGGCTGGGGCTGGCAGGCAGTGTGTGTGTGCACTTGAATGTGTGGATTCTTTTTTTATTTTGCCTTTTTCTAGGGCTGCTCCCGCAGCATATGGAAGTTCCCAGGCTAGGGGTCCAATCGGAGCTATTGCTACCGGCCTACGCCAGAGCCGAAGCAACGCGGGATCCGAGCCGCGTCTGTGACCTACACCACAGCTCACGGCAACGCCGGATCGTTAACCCACTGAGCAAGGGCAGGGATCGAACCCACAGCTTCATGGTTCCTAGTCAGATTTGTTAACCACTGCACCACGACAGGAATTCCTTGAATGTGTGGGTTCTTGTGACCGAACATATTTAGGTGAATGCTTATGTGTAGGGTGTGTGTCGGGGCTTGAGTGTACTTGTCAGTGGTGCATGTGTACTGAGTGTGACCCTGTGTGTGTGTGTGTGTGTGTGTGTGTGTGTGTGTGTGTGTGTGTGTATAAGGATATGTGTATGTGAATGGCCAGATCTGGGAGTAAGCACCAAGCAATGCTGCTAAAGCTTCCAAAAAATGTATTATGACACATTTGAAACAAATGAACACTTATAAAGTCCAACATAAAAACACCCATATAAATACTGCCCCACTTAGGAAGGAGAACTTGACCAAACACAGCTGATGCTTTCTATGCACTCTTTCCTGATTGTAACCCTTTCCACCCACTGTTTGTTTCAATAGATGGGCTTCTTTGAATCTTTCTATAAAACATAATTAATTAACTGTGAGAATGCACACGTGTACACAAACACATGGGTTCGGTTGGGTGTTATCAGGAAAGGAGGTGAGGTGTTGGGTAAGAGGGCAGAAATCTTGTAAATCAAAAATGCTTTTTTTTTGTTAATGATTTTTAATTTTTTTTCCCATTATAGCTGGTTTACAGTGTTCTGTCAATTTTCTACTGTACAGCAGGGAGACCCAGTCACACATACACATATACATTCCTTTTTCTCACATTATCATGCTCCATCATAATGACTAGATATAGTTCCCAGTGCTATACAGCAGGATCTCATTACTTATCCATGCCAAAGGCAATAGTTTGAAAAATGCTTTTTTTTTTCCCCCTTTCTTTTTGCTTTTTAGGGCCTCACTCGCGGCATATGGAAATTCCCAGGCTAGGGGTCAGATCAGAGCTACAGCTGCAGGCCTACACCATAGCTCATGGCAATACTGGCTGATAGAGGCCAGGGATTGAACCCACATTCTCAAGGATACTAGTCTGGTTTGTTTCCTCTGTGCCACAATGGGGAACTTCCAAATCGAAAATGCTTTTAAAATGCAGTGGAGGGAGTTCCCATCGTGGCGCAGTGGTTAACGAATCCGACTAGGAACCATGAGGTTGCAGGTTCAGTCCCTGCCCTAGCTCAGTGGGTTAACGATCCGGTGTTGCCCTGAGCTGTGGTGTAGGTTGCAGACTCGGCTCGGATCCCACGTTGCTGTGGCTCTGGCGTAGGCCGGTGGCTACAGCTCTGATTCGACCCCTAGCCTGGGAACCTCCATATGCCGTGGAAGCGGCCCCAGAAATGGCAAAAAGACAAAAAAGAAACCACAATGGACACCTAGGTGTGTGACTGAAGGCAAGGTTCCTAAGCTCTCTGAGCTTGTTGTTTTGGGTCTATAAAAAGAGATGAGGATGAAATGATACAAAATGTGCCAAAAGAAATGGCACATGGCTGGGACTCAACCATCTTTAATTAAAAAAAAAATTAACTATGAAAGAGGAGCGTCAAGGAGGCCAGCCAACCTTGCAGAAGGGAAAAAAACAAATGAATGATCAGATTTACATTATTCAGGGTGGGTGGAGATATGCTGGTTTAAACTGGGTCCTTCTTCCCTCTCTCCTGTTCCTTCTGAGCTCCTAGAGGGCTTTCTTCTTTGGAGTGGTTCTGGGTCTGTGCAGTGGGGAAATTCGAAGAGGGGCGGTTTTTGCCCTACAAAGGTCGTTAGTTGAAGGCCCCCTGCCGGTCCACTTCTAAATAAAACTACATGTAAAGGGGATCATTTGAGATGTGGTTGATTTTGAATACATAACCAAGGTGAATGAGCAACCTAAACAAATCCTGGCTATCAGACAATTCCTGAACTAAAATGAAACTTGAAAATCAAGGCCAGGATTCAGTCTGCAGATCCTGTAAAGGGAACAGGAGGCCTTGACTGGTACATTCATCAAATCACCCATCGATATCCTGGAAGAGAGAAGGACAAGGAAAGAGGTAAAGGCAAAATCTTTGCTGGTGTCATTGGAAATGGCCAGCGCGCTACAGATTTTGTTCTGCATTTCTCTGCTAAAGAATCACCACCTGCCTCAGACTGTACCAGACACCATGACCAACTGAGAACCAAAAGACGTGAGAGGCCAACTGGGAGATATGAAGACAGGATAAATATGAAGCAGCGGCTGGTGGGGGATGGGCAGAAAGAAGACACTGCCATTTACTGAGCATGTATTTTGTACCATGCACTGTTGGGGGTCCTGGGCCTAAATTAATCCTTATGACAACCGATGAGTAAATACTATCCCTGTTTAACAAGCGAGCCAACTGAGTCTTAGAGAGGTTAAGGTATTTGCTTGGTAACTACAAGAGCAGAGAGTCAAACCCAGGTTTTCCTGATTTTCCAGCCAAGCCCTGCTTTTTGAAAATATTCTGTGGCCAGAACTATAATATGACTAGTCTAAGGTAGTTTCCAGTGAATAAGAAAGCAAGAATCTGATACTGACGTGAGTAGTGAGAAAATCCAATGTTAGATAGGATATTTTGGTTAACATTTGTCTAAGAAAGCTTTGGAAAGCAAGTTGTACGTTTGGCTTCAAAGGAGTGGTCATTTCATTCTGGGAACTTCGGCCCTTTTATTTTCTGAGGCTATGGACTAAATAATATATTCCTGGTACAATGTTGAGAGAAGATTCTCAAGACAAAAGAAAAAGGGTGAATAATATCATCTGTCATGGCAGAAAAACTGAAACCCAAGTTTTGTAATCCTTTCGGAACAGCTCTGAGCTTTTATAATTTGCTAGAATCACAGAAAGACTTGTGTAGCCCAAGTGGGAAAAAAATGTCTTGATTGCTAAGGCTATAAAGAGATTTTTCAATTACCTCTTAGGTTTTTTTTTTTTAAATAAAAAAAAAACCTTTTTTGAGTCCCCAATCATTTCCACAGTTTCCTTAAATGGGATTAGACATGAGTTTCAAGTTTTCAAAGTTCAATTGGTTTGGAGTTTCCTGTGTCCTAAAAATGTCTTCAATTAAAAGCAAGAAAAAAATGTATTTTTTTTTTCACCCTCATCAAACTAAAAAATGGCTGAAGGGATTTTATTCAAACTTTCCCCCAAAATTCACCTTTTGCCAAGACCCAGCATGGAAAATTTCAGCCCAAAAGGATCACTCTTTGGCAAGTTACCCGAGCTAATGAAAACAGAGGGGCATAAAGGGAGTCTGTGTGTAGCTCCAACTATAGTGGTCACTGGAGCCCACATTGTACGAGAAGAAGGGCCTCATTCAATAACCCCCCTTTAAAGTCTTTCTTATCATCAATATGGATGAGACTGGGATTTGCAGTGGTCACCAAACAAAAAGCACTGACTTTATGAATACAATCTGGGCAGTGACATTATTTCAAGTGGCTTTGCTCAATTGTGATAGTTTGGAATAAACTTGTTATAAAGAGAAAGGTAAGAATTGCTCCAAGGAGTATAGGTGCATTCATTCATTCATTCATTCGCTCGTTTATTTCACAAGCATTGACTGAGTGTCTGCCATGTGTGTGGCATGTTACTAGATGTTGGGAATACGATAGTGGGGAGACGGAAGTGGTTCCTGCCCTCATGGATTACTGGGGGGGAGGAGAAGGAAACAGATTCAATTGCAAATTGTGACAAATTCAGTGGTGCAATGGAAAGGGGTGATGAGAGAGAAAATTAGGAGTTATGGTGTTGGCTGTACCTTTAAGAGGCTGGTAGAGGTCTTGTACCTATTCCTTCACCATTTAGCAAACATTCAGGGAGTGGCCATCAGGCCCTGGAATCGTACTGGAATTACAGAGCTGAATCAAACCTTGATGCTGCCCTCAAGATGCTCCCTGACCAGTGGGAGAGCAGGCCAGTGAGCAAGGTGTGACAGGTGCTTTAATGCCATCATCTATGGTGTCTACCTGGGGGGTTGGAGAGGGGAACTGAAGACCTGGGCTGGCAGTGGCCAAAGAAATCTTCTGTCAGAAGGGGCAATTGAATAGGCATTTGTGAGAGTCAGGGTTAGAAAAACAGAGAAGAGGAGGCTGCCTTCTTGGAACCCCTGGTCCCACCTTGCTTCCTGACTCATCTGTCTGAGGGCCTGGAGCCTGTGGTGCTGGACCATCAGTATAGGAGCAAGTGTGGAAATTGAGTTAGAGGGGATGCTTAGTAAATGGTAGGTCCCTTTCTCTGACGTCTCATGGGCACCTCTTTGGATTTACCCTAGTGGTTAAGGGCTTGGATTCTGGAGTCAGACTCCCTGGGTTCGAATTTCAGCTCTAGCACTTTCTAACTGTGTTACTTTGGGTAAATTCTTTCTGTGCTATAATGTCCCTATATGCCAGGTAGGGAAAATAATGATGCTTACCTCCTAGAATTACCTGAGGATTAAATGGGATCATGCTTCTGCAGTCATCAAAGACAAACACGTATAACCTGATCTGTCTCTGAGAGCTGTCCCTCACATTCCCATAACCTCTTCATGTGGTCCAACTATTACGGGTTGAGTGCTTTAAATATCAGGCATTGTTTTAGGGATTCAGCCCTGGGGTCTCGATCCTCATGTGTGAGAAAATTCCTGATTTTTCCCTAAATGAAACGTCTTTGCCTTTTCCACCCAGATAATAGCTTTGCGTTATCTCTGCAATGCCAAAACAATTCAGGGTGTCATTTCATCTTTCATCAGCACGTTGGGCTCAGGTGAAAAACTCTGCCAGAAATCTTGAAATATCTTGCTCCTTTAGACATCAGAAGGCTGGGAGATTTCCCATTATTAATCAAAACTTCTCTGTGGCCCAGAGCAAGGGCAGAACTGTTATTCCACAGGTCAACAGAAAAGCTCACCACCACTGTTTTGCTTGGTGTTCATTTTATTTAGGGGGTAGGAGGCACAGAAGAAAGGTGGTTTCCAGAATGATACATCCATGCTGCTGTGTGAATGCAGTCAAGAGAGGCGACCAAGGCTCAGGGAAGCAATGCCCATGCGTGCACTGGGCAACCATTCCATGTCCCCCGAGCCTCAGTTTCCTTTCATGTAAAATAGGGGTCATGGAACCTCCCTGGTGAGGTTTAAATGAATGCACGCAAGAGGAAACAGTGGGATGGCAGACAAGGTCATGTGCTGTTCACCGTGTCTGTGCCGCTGAGACAGGGACGTGGGCTCATCGAGGGGGGCACTTCCTCCTTTTCTATTTTGCTGGTCCCTGGACAGGTCAGAGGTGAGGGCAGTGGTGAGGAATTCTGAGGAAATCTGTAGTGTGGCTGGGTAGCATGCTTCTAGGAAGTCTGTATTCGCCTCTGAAATTGCTGGACATTGCAAGGATTTGTCCCATTTTGGGGTGTAGGAGGCTGATTCTTGTTTGTTCCCAGGCCTGCTTTGCAGGATGCAGTTCCAGCATTTCAAGGGGCTGGAGAGGGGGGATTTGACGAGAAAGAGTGGGTACCATGGTGTGTAGGACAGGCAGGCTTTTTTAGCGGCAGCTTGCGTGTGCCCTCGGGCTCCCCGCCACCCTCCTTCTGCAACAGCATCCTTCCTTCCCGTCTCCAGGGAGGCAGGACCCAGAACCCATGCCCAGCCCAGCGCGCTCGGGCCAGGCTGCTCTTGCCGGCTTCTCCGGGGCTCCGCGAGGCTCGGCTGGCCTGGGTGGTGGGCCGGGTCCCCAGGTCGCCGGCGCTGGCCCTCGCGATGCTCCGGTGCGCGCAGGAGCGCGCGGGCCTCCCCGCAGGCCCCGCGCCCAGCCGGCCTCAGGAACTGACCAGGCCGCGTGTGAGCGCCGGGATTCCTGCTCAGGCCTTAAATATGCCGGTTATTTTTATCTCCCTACGTCAGGCGGCGAAGACCATCCCACCAGTGGCCGCGGCGGCTGCTACACAATGTTTCCCTTTAGTCGGGAGGGGAAATGGAGGGAGGCCAGACTTCCTGATCACATGGTGCTGAAGTCAATGAAAAAAAATTAAGGGGGACCCCTCCCTTTTTCTGCAGTGCCCGATCCAGGTCCCCCCTCCCGCTCCCCCCCCCCCCCACCCAGCCCCCTTGGGCTCCCCGCGTCGGAAAGCGGCAAAGGCTCCAGGCGTAGGGCCAGCGAGGCAGGAGAGAGAGCAAACATAAACACGAGATTGTTGCAGTAATTGGTGCTCTGAAAACACTGAGGAAATGAGAGGCTTGTACGAAACATCAGCCGACAAGAAACGGGGTGATGTCAGACAGCCTTCCAGGATTAGAAACCCTTAAAAGCTCCGAGCCCGTGGCCGCGGAGGAAAGTGTTCCGCTCTCCCGGGTAGGGAGCCGGGATCCCGGGATTCTGCGCTCGCCATCGCCTCTGCCTCGCTTTTCCCCTTTCCTTTTTCTTTTCCTTTTTCTTTTCTTTTCTTTCTTTCCTTTCTTCTTTTTCTCTTTCTTCGATCTCTTTCTCTTTTATTTCCTTTTCCTTTTCACAAAGAAGGAAAAGGAGCGACCGTATCAAATATTTTACATTTCTAAGGCACCTGGTACTTTTAGATCTTTCCTTGACTTTGAAATACCAAACCGGACTCAACCCCCACATCAATCCCAAGGCAGCAAATGACACTTCCAGCATCCCTTGTTGGAGTTTGCTCTTTCTTCCTCCCAGTCCCCTTCCTGATCCTGATTTTCAGGTTAGAACTGCACCGTTGCAGTAATGTCCACGCATGTGGAAGGGCTGGAAATAAACAGGAAGCATTTACCAAGGACAAGCTTGCCAAGAAAAGGGGATTCAATCTTTGCCAAAATCTGGCATTTTCAAAGAAGATAAGACTTCCTCATAACATGTCACCCAGCCTCCAGGGCTGCGGCCTCATTTTCTTTTCCTGGTTTGAGACAATTAGGAAAACTAAAAGCACACAGAGAGTACACACACACACACACTCATTCCTTGCCCCCCTTCCCCACAACTCACGCATAGCTAACACCAGCCAGCAGGGCCTTGTCCTAGGTCCACCTGGAACCTGCCTGTGTCTTTAAGTTGGAGGCCAGGTCTCATCTGTTCAGTGACACAAAAGGTGCCGCCTATCCAGGCTTTCTCTCCTGGTGTTTGCCAGGATTAATGAGGCAATGTTTGGAAAGGGCTTGAGCCCCTCCAACCAAAGGCACCCACGGACACCTTTTCAAAGAATGATTTATGTCCAGCTTTACCCAAATAGGAACCAAAAGAGGATTTTCTGTTTTTTCATCTTTAGAACAGATGAATTCAGCACCTGGATCCTTGCATTTCTGAAGCTTTAGACTCTGCCTTATTAATTGCTCTGTCACCTCTCCTGGGAGGGCAGGCATTTTCCCATCTCTTTCTAAGACCCAGTAAAAGGTCACATCAAGGTCGAGCCTGTATGCCCTCGGAGGAATTGGACAGGTTCCAAAGACTTGGGTTCCCCTCACAGCTGCTCATGTGAGAACAATGTCCCTCAACCCGAACCCATTCCCCACATACTCATAAATCTTGGGGTGATTTAGCCCCCTCCCCCCCCCCAAAGCTTGACACTCCTGAGCTGCTGTAATTTAAGCCAAGTGTACTTTTCCATCTGATCCAATATACCTGTGGTTATACCACCCACCAAGAGGTAGTTTTAAGATCTCATGGGGACATTTTGCATCTTTGATGTTCCCCTCATGCTCTGCAAGGCCCAACGGGAAGCCTCCTCATCCTGTCTCCTTCTGACGCCCCTGCCCTCGATAATGGTGTCTCCTCTCCCTCAGTTTTTCACCCTGGGAGCTTGGGGTCTTTCTTGTTTATTCTTGCTCTCTCACTACACCTCTCAAGGTCAACAGATCCTTCTGTTTAGCCCCAGAAAAATCTCAGGCTCTCTGATACTCCTCCCCATCTCCTGGCATCAAAAGCTTTTAAGGCAGACCGCCTTTTTCTGGGTGGGATGAGGAGTCTTCCGGTTGGAGCTAAAAATCCCAGATTTGCTATGTAGTAGCTTCAGGGCCTTAGGTAAATTACTTCTAGGAGTGCCAGTTTCCTGTTCCATAAAGTGGGGCTAATGACAGACCCACCTCATAAGCTCGTCCTGAGGATTAAATCAGATAAGTAGGGAAAGGACTCGCCCTAGTTCCTGCCACCAAGTAGGGGCTCTATGAACAGGGGCCACCAAGTAGGTGTTCTGTGAACAGGGGCCGTTAATTATTATGTTTGGTACCAGTACTTCTCACACCCCATCACCTGGAGGGCTTGATAAAACATAAGTTCCTGGGCACCATTGCTACAACTTCTCATTCAGTAAGAGCAGCGTGGGTCCTGGGGATCTGTATTTCTTACACTTAAAAAAAAAAATTAAATTAATGACTCTTTTTCTTCCAGCTTTGTTGCCGTAATGGACCTGCAGCGCCATATAAGTTTAGGGTCCACAACACGATGACTTGAAGGGATCTGCATTTCTCACCACCTCCTGGTGATGCTGATGCTGCAGGTTGCAGGCAGCACTGTGGACAAGTCCTATCTCCTGGGTCTCTGATTCCATCTGTCCACACTCGCAGGCAAGGCTCACGTGATCCCTTCTGCTCCTGGCCCAACTCACCTCCCTTGCTCGCTTTTCCAAACTTCTCCCCATCCACTCAGTTGATACTCCAGAGCCCTCCAGGCCCCCACACTGTGAGAGCTGCCTCTCTGCTGGGAGTGTCCTTTCACCCCAGGGCTGTGTAAGTTCCTCCCACCTCAAAGCTCAGGGTCAAGTCTTCCTCTTCTCTGAAGCTTTTTCCGCTTTTCCTCCGAGAGCCAGCCACCTCCTTTCTGTATGCACTGCCCTTCATTCAGATTCCACTGTGGTCTTCACCAAACCCCAAGCCATGATCTATGGACACGCCTGTCTCCCCCACTAGGCTATGGGCTCCTCCAGGCAGGGTCAGGCCTTGTTTGTCTCTGTGACCCAATTGTATGCACAGCCCCCGACTCAGGAAGGGGTTCAGTAACCGTTTATTGAGTGAATAAGAGAATGAATGAACCAGCAGCCACCGTCTTGGGAAATCAGCCTATCTGGTAGGATTTTGGGGTGCTCTGGGGCCTCGGACACAGCCCCCACTCCCCAGTCTGCCAGGCTTCATCTCTGCCCTGAGTTAAGGAGAAAATGCAGTTATTCCTATAACCTTAAGCCCCCTTCCCCTTTGTATCATTGAATCATCCTAACATTCTTCCTGCTTATGAGCTGGTGATTGGGAGCTGGAGAGAGGAAGTGACTAGCAGAGGTCTTGGAGCCTGGAAGATGGAGAGCTAGGCTCAGGTCAGCTTAGGCACAAAGATCCCCACAAATTCCATGCAACACACATGTGTGTGCATACACACAGAGATCTAATGATTACCTCTTTATGGAGGTGAATGCCAGCAGCCAGTTCTAGAAGGGCCTTGCTGGGGTGGCCCCTTATGGCAGTTGGAGTTGGTTTGGTGGCTTGTCCAGGGTCCTTCCTCTCCTCCAGGCTTCAGCTCTAGACTTTGTTCTCAGAGCATCTTCCTGGCTGCAACCTGGGAGGCCCAGAAAGGCAGCAGGGGGGCTGTTCCTGGTCCAGCTCTGGAGACTGAGGAAGGAGAGCAAAGGGATCAGCATCACCTGCAGAAGGATTTGGTGACTGAGCTACATTTGAGCTCCAATGCATGTGGAATAATCCCAGGCCTAGGGTGGCCCTGTGAAGATGGAGGCAGTGGCTGGAGTGAGGCAGCTATGAACCAGGGAGCACCTGGACCACTAGAAGCTGGAAGAGCAAGGAAGGATCCTCCTGCAGAGACTTCAGAGGGAGCACAGCCATGCTAACCCCTTGCTTTAAGACTTTTGGCTTCCAGAGCTGTGAGAAAACACCTCTCTGTTGTGTTCAGCCACCCAGTTTGGGCTCATGTGTTACTGCAGCCCCAGGACACTAATAACAGCATAATCTTTACCTTCATTTTACAAATGAGGAAACTGGATCAGAGAGGTTACATGCCTTCTTCAAACTAGATCATCGAGGTTACTAGCTGGGAGTTCCCATTGTGGCTCAGCGGTAATGAATCCCACTAGTATCCATGAAGATGCAGATTCAATCCCTGGCCTCACTCAGTGGGTTAAAGATCCGGCATTGCCGGAGCTGTGGTATAGGTTGCAGACATGGCTTGGATCCTGTGTTGCTGTGGCTGTGGCCTAGGTTGGCCACTGCAGCTTCTGATTCAGCCCCTAGCCTGGGAACTTCCATATGCTGCAGGAGCAGCCCTAAAAAGTAAAAGCAAAAAAAAAAAAAAAAAAAGACTCCCAGCCAACAAGGGGCTGTCATTCAAGGTCAGGCTTAAAAGACTCCAGAGCCAGCACTCAGACCTCCTTCAAATGAGAAGTGGGGGTGTTTGAGAGAGGCAGCGGTGGGTCTCCTAAGATGAGAAAACTAGGCTTTCTAAGCTGGAGCAGAGATGAGAAGCGGTCTATTCAGTTCCAAGGCTGCTCTTTCAAGCCTGAGAATTCCCTTAGAGAAACAACTGCTACAGATCCCACACAGGTGGTGAAGGGAAGCATTTAAGGGGAGTTTGGGGGCTTAGATTTGCAGAGATGGTTCCAACGCCCGTGGTTTTAGGAGACACTGGTTGAGCAGCTCATCCATGGGGGACAGGGGCAGCAACTCTCCCAGCCAGTCTGTTTGGAAAAACTCAGATTTCTCTTTTTCTCCCCTCTTCCTTTCTTTTTAAACACAAGTCAGGCTGGGAGGGGCCTCCATAAGGAAGGAAATCAATAGGAAATGCCTTTAGAAAATGAGATTTTTTCAGAAAGCATGCATGTCATGTCATCATTCTTGATGTAGCGACTTGGGCCCTGTGATTTGAAACAGGAAATCAGAGAACTCAAAGGCAGCCAATGAGAGGAACGTGTGGAGGCTTCCTCCGTTCGGAAGCCAGCTCTGGTGATCCAGCTGGCGGCTGTGGGTACAGAGCCAAGTCACATGGAGGCCAGTTGAGGGGACAGAGGATGTTGGCTTGGAGAAGAGAAGTTCTGGGTAGGACTGAGGGCTTTTGCTATACACCTGAAGGGTTGTCATGTGGCAGAAGGAACAGGTGTGTAGAGAAAGCCCAGGATGAGGCATTGAAACCCTTTGCTAGATATACCATAGGAGGCATTAGAACCAAAGGTTAAAGGCTCCAGAGTCAAGGGTTCAAATGCCTATTTCACCTCTTTTTTTTTTTTTTTTTTTGCTTTTTAGCGCCGCACCTGTGGCATATGGAAGTTCCCAGGTTAGGGATCATGTTGGAGCTACAGCTGCCCACCTATGCCACAGCCTACACCATAGCCACACCAAATGTCTTCTGCGACCTATACTGCAGCTCACGGCAATGCTGGATCCATAACCCCACACTGAGCAAAGCCAGGGATCGAACCTGCATCCTCATGGATACCAGTCGGGTTTGTTACCACTGAGCCATGACAGGAACACCCAATTTCACCTCTATTGACATGGGCAAGTTAGTTAAGCTTTCTGCGCCTGTTTCTTCATCTGTAACTTGGGAGTCATGGTTATACCTTTCTCAGAGAGTTGTTGAGAGGGTTAAATTGTTTTAAGTCAAGTTTCTGGACCAGTACCCAGCATATAGTAAGCACCCCAGAGATGTTAGGTATTCTTCCCTCTTCTTGGAGAGGTCAGGAAGACTTTCCAGAGGACAGTGGGCTGACATTTAAAAGATGGGGGTTGGGAAGTTCCCGTCGTGATGCAGTGGGTTAAGAATCCAATGCCACAGCTCAGGTCACTGCAGAGGTGCAGGTTTGATCCCCAGCCTGGTGCTGTGGGTTAAAAGATCCAGTGTAGGTTGCAGCTGCAGCTTGGATTCAATCCCTGGCTCAGGAGTTTTCATACACCATGGGTACAGCCATAAAATGAAAAAAAAAAAAAAAAAAAAGATGGGGGTCAGCTTTTGATGGAGGCAGATATGTGAGGGCAGGGCAGGTGAAAGTCAGCAAGCACAGAGATGAGACAACCTGGATATGTTTGTTCCATGTACTGTCAAGTTCTGTCATGGAAGCAAGGGGAGATGGGCTGGAGGGGCTGACGGGGCTTGTGCGTGGAGGGCTGGTGTGTCTGAAGGAAGTGCTTGGACATTGCCCTGTAGGTCGGTGCTTTGCAAACTCAGAATCACCTGGAGGACTCCTTCAAACACACACAGCGAGGCCTGGTGGTGGGGGCAGAGAATTTGCAATTCCAGTGGGTTCCCAGGGGCCACTGCTGCTGACTGATGGTGGGGCAGCAGCAGGATTGAGGATGACGTTCAAGGGCAGGTGTCAGAGGAAAATGGATTCAGCCTTGTTGCTCTTGAAGCCACTGGGTCTAACTGGGAGCCAGCTGAGACCAGAGTGGGAATTGTGGGTAGCGGAGTAGCAAGAGCTGACACCCTCTGTTTTCCAATAACAGGCCTGGGAATGGAGGGTCAATCCCCTGCCCTCGGAGAGCAGGTGGCCAGCTGGGTGCCACTCCAGGCAGCTTCACACTTTTTCTTCCTTTATTAAGAGTAGCCCAGGGAAGGGTGACCTTCGTCCTGAGGATCCCAGGGACCCTGAGGGCGAAGCCCTATGAGCAGAGGAAAAACCTCACAACTGCTGCCGGCTCCAAACCTGAGGCTCCTGCCCACCTGGGCCTCTGTCAGTAAGTGCTGGGCAGCACGTGGTTTCCTGGAGCCGCTGGAGGAAGGGAGGACAATTATCAAGGCCGCATCCCACCCCCTCTCTGTCAGTGCTGGGGGAAAAACAATATTTAGTTAGTTAAACACCCGGCTATGGTTTCGTTTGAAAAGCTGGCTTTGATTAGGAGACTGCAGGGACTGATTTATGAGGACAGATGAAAAAAAGAACAAGCATAAATATGGAGAACTCACCCAAATGATGACTCAGGGGACACGAAATATACAGAGCCCGCGCCAGTGGAGATGGAAGTGACTTATTAAGGTTCTTGATCCCATCTTGAGTTCACACAGCCACAGTTCCTGATTTTTTCAAGATCTCTGTCTAGGCGTTCCTGTCATGGCTCAGTGGTTAATGAACCCAGCTAGGATCCATGAGGATGTGGGTTTGATCCCTGGCCTCACTCAGTGGGTTAAGGATCCAGCGTTGCTGTGAACTGGGGTGTAGATTGCAGACAGGGCTCGGATCCCGAGTTGCTGTGGCTACGGTGTAGGCCAGCAGCTACAGCTCCGATTGGACCCCTAGCCTGAGAATCTCCATATGCCATAGGTGTGGCCCTAAAAAAAGAAACAAACAAACAAAAAGAAAGAAAGAAAGAAAGAAAGAAAGAAAAACTCTGTCTAGATTAGTTTTAAATCAGGGGTTGCTGGGGAGATTGGGGTGCACAAGTTTCCTGGGTAATTCTCACCACTGAAAATAAGTGTTTCCCTTATATATATGTATATAGGAAATACAAAATAATATATGTGAAACACAATTTTCTTTGCTTCCTGGTGACAAGCTTGTGAAGGGATTTCATTAGAATATTGCTCAAAGGAGTTTCTGTTGTGGCTCAGTGGAAATGATTCTGACTAGTAACCATGAGGTTGCAGGTTCAATCCCTGGCCTTGCTCAGTGGGTTAAGGATCCAGTGTTGCCGTGAGCTGTGGTGTAGGTCACAGACTTGCCTTGGATCTGGCGTTGCTGTGGCTGTGGCTTAGGCTGGCAGCTACAGCTCTGATTCAACCTCTAGCCTGGGAACTCCCATAAGCTATGAGTGTGGCTCTCAAAAGACCAAAAAAAAAAAAAAAAAAAGAACACTGCTCAAAAGTGGAAACCTAGGAACTGTCTACTGTGTCCATTAACTAAGTCATAGATCAGATAATCTATTACTTCCTAGACTATAGGTGGTTCTGCCATGTGTGTGCGTGTGAACACACGCATATGCACAGTGATCTCAGGTGCAAATAGTAAGATTGAGGAGAGTGTGTAGGGTCAAAATCACATACACATTTGCACACTTTGCCTATGAACATACACAGGTATATGTGGATAGACAAAGACTTGGAAGGATGTCCATCAGAATGAGCCTCTGGGGAGCATGGGAGGACGAGGTAGGAATCAAAGGAGGTTTCTGCTTTGCCTGCTGTGCTTGCATAGTTTGCATTGAGAATATACTGATGTAGAACTAGTATAATTAAAACATCATTAGAAACACAATCGAGTCCTTATTCTGACCTCCTAGGAGAAGAGCGATGAGAGTGGCAGCCTTTCTGGGGCCCTCAGCCTTGCCCTTGTACTTTTCAGCCCCTTGGTATCTACCTCCTGTCTGAGTCTCTTGTTGATGCCTACCTGCTCTATGAGCTCTTCTGTGTGGGCTGCTCCCCAAGACTTAACCTGGCCTTAACCTGACCCTCACCTCACAGATACCTCTGGGGCTGGTGAGAGCCCTGGGTTACAGCTCTCCTGGTAGGCTGGCTCTTTCTCTTTCGCATGGCCCATTTCGTCTTGCTTTCCTTCCTCTCTTCTTTTTTCTTTGTAAGGCCACACCTGCGGCATATGGGAGTTCACAGGCTAGGGGTAGAATTGGAGCTGCCGCTGAGGCCTACACAACAGCCACAGCAACCCCAGATCTGAGCTTCATCTGTGACCTACACCACAGCTTGTGGCGATGTCCAATCCTTAACCCACCGAGGCTAGGGATTAAACCCGCATCCTCACTGAGACCATGTCTTTTTTTAGAAAAAAATGTGTAATTACAGTTGATTTATAATGTTCTGTCAATTTTTGCTGTTACAGAAAAGTGACCCAGTTTTATATATACATACATAATACATTCTTTTTTTCATATTATCTTCTATCATGTTCTATCACAAGTGATTGGACATAGTTCCCTGTGCTATATGGTAGGACCTCATTGCTTATCCATTCCAAATGCAATAGTTTGCATCTTCTAACCCCAGACTCCCAGCTCTGTCCGGTTCTTGACTCGCTGAGCCACAACGGGAACTCCTCCTCGCTCTCTTCTGCTGGGGTGTGGGGAGGGGAGGGGGCGGCAGTATGACCTCTGCAGAGCCCTGGCCCACCTGGCTCTTCCCTCAGAAGGCAGCCCTCCTCTCCCTGGCCCACTGCCTGGGAAGTTGTAGGCAGCTGTTGCTTCTGGGACCCTCACGGGATCATGTTCTTCCAGTGCCCTCAATAATCTAGCCAAGGAACATGCCAGCTAACAGTGTCTCAGTTTTCCCGTTTCTAAGTTGAGAAGATTGGTTTTGATGGTTTCTGAGCTCGCTCCCAGTTCCATGGGCAAGCGTTTCATCGAATGCCTTTGTTGGTGCTCACCTCTCCTGTGTGGCCCTGGGACCATCTTATTCTATTCCTGTGACAACTCTGTGGAAGAGAGAGGGCAGCTCGGATTTCCCCCATTTTACAGCCTAGGAAAACAAAGCTCTGAGATGACAAGGACGGCTGAGCTTGTCCAGCTGGCACTGGGTCCTGGGCATGTGTTTGCTTACGCGGTATCTGCAAAGAGACTCACCAAGGCTTCTTTGGTAGATAAGAGAAAGAGGATCTTCCTGGCAGAGGGCAGAGGGCAGAGCAGCCTACAGGCATGGTGTGAGGTGGGTGGAGCATGTTGGGGGAGGGCTTGATTGGCTCGGAGAGGCTGGAGGAAGGGGTGTGGGAAGGAAGTAGAAAGGATGGGGTGGGGGCACATTTCCATCCCCTTATAAATAATCTGCATTAAATACTCCTCCTCCAGGAAGCCCTCCAGGCAATGGTAAACGTTTAACAATAATCTCTCAAAAAACCCCCAACCTTCCTTTACAGGGATTACTCTTTACTCCCCTGTGGTCTTTTTCAAGTTAGCACTGGATGCTCAATTAGGAAGTCGGTAAGAGCCACCTCCAGTGCCCTCCTCGGTTGCTAACTCTTCTTTGCTCGGTTCTTCAATGTCTGGTTGCTCCTCTGACTGAGCAAATATGTCCCTGGTCACGTGGCAGAAATCATCTGTACATAATTCTCTTATATGGGACCATGTCTGTTTCAAGGACAGTATCTATGTTTGTGTTTTGTTTTTTTTTTTCCAGGAATCATGTTTGATTAAAAGATTTAATGATGATTAAGTGAATCAAATCTACTATTAAAATATATAAATGTCCATAATGTACCTGAATGGTTCTGGCCCTTGGAAGTGCCGTGTGAGTGAAAGCTGTGTCCGCTAGCCAGCATCTCCCTTCCGGTGCACCTGGCGCTCAAGGCCGCGTCTGTTGAAGGGATGGTGATCTCTTACGCCATATGGGCACACAGGGTCCGCCTTTCTTATTCTGTTTGTTTTTACAGACCAGCCTTTGACCCACACTCACCTATGCAACCTTTTGGTTTCCTGTGGGAATACCCTCCCACAAAATCCCTATGGATAACTCAAGACCTCTGAATCTATTCTCTTAGTGATTGAAGTGACTGAACCCCATGGGGAGAGAGATTGGGATTCCAATGAAGGCTCCGTTATTTTTTAAGCCGGGTTTCTGAATGAGTTGCTGTACCCCCACCCCAAGGGCTCAAATTCACTCCTCTGAGAAAGCAAGATAATGATATCAACTTCCTTAGGGTTTAATGAGACTAATAAATGAGTTTGGGGGTCTGGGCAGTTGTTCTGTTTGCTCCCCATCCCCAGACCTGCACTCCCCCATCTTCTGCCCAGCTTCACTGGTACCTGGGAGGCTGACCTAGACAGCACTCTGCCTTCCCCTGGAGTTCAGTCAATAGGAGTCTGTGGCAGAACATTGAGGGGCACATGGAGAGAGGCTCCCCTAACCACTCCCCCTGCTTTTGCCTCTTTCTTGGCCAACGGCTGCATCCCTCTCTCCAGACACTCCATTTCCAGCTCCCATGGGTGGTGGCCAGTGTCCTTGGGCTCTGGCTTTCAGCCAAGGTTTTTGGGGTGGAGAATAGGTGGCTAATGTTGTTAGTTCCTGGGTGTCTCCAAATCCATTGCTCTTCCTCTTAATTCTACTCAGACCTTAACAAATAGTGCCTTTAATACAATTTAAGTGACCCAGGTGAGTCTGTTACCTCTTTCCTGCTGGTACTGGGACAATGTCAAACCTGGTGCTTGGGCATTTAGTAAGAGAGTCTTAGTAGTGATAATAGCAGCTATCCTTTATTTAGGGCTAAGCTTGGACTAAGCACTGTGCCAAGTGTTTCTTCTATTTTTTTCACATGAATGATATCATTTAATCCTCAAAATGACTTTATGTAGGAGGTACTACTTTTTTTTGGCTGCCCTCTGGTATAAGGAGTTACCAGACCAGGGATCCCATCCGAGCTACAATTATAACCTATGCCACAGCTGTGGCAACTCAGCCTCCGTTAACCCACTGGGGATCAAACCTGTGTCCTGGTGCTGCAGAGACGTCGCCTGGTCTGCTGTGTCACAGCAGGAACTAGAAGGTACTAATTAGTACCTTAAAAAGGTACCCATTTTTCAGGCGAGAAAAGTAGAGCTTAAAGTTGTTAGCGATTGGCCAAGGCACCAAGCAAGTGGGCGAGAGAATCAGGCTTCAAATGTGTTGATGTTGACCGTGCTTTTATTTGGTGAGTGGGGACCACGTTTCAGACTCAGACCCTCACCACAGAGTCGCGCCTGTACTGGCAGCTGCTCAGTTAGCACTTGTTGGAGGAGGAAGGCCGTCCGTTCAGAGCCCTCGTTTTCTGTGGCAGCTTTCCTGGCAGTTCTCCCTCTGGCGTTAGGGCCTCCACAGACCGTGCCTCTGGTTCAGGGAGTGTCTGCCGGCTGCACTCTGTTCCCAAGCAAACCCCAGTGGACGGAGTTTCCTTCGTCACCTCTTGCCCATATTTCCACCCGCTCGGAGCTGCTGGAGCGGCCCCATGTTCACTTCTCCGCCCTCCTGGTCACCCACACCCACTGGTGTTTACAACGTGTCTCTAGCATCTGCGGACTTCATTAGAGCCTGGGCTCCACCCTCTTCCTGCGCATTGTGGCAGCCTGTGTTGTAAGGCCAGCCCCAACCTGGCTCCCCAGGGTACCTGCCAGACACTTCCAGCAGCCAGGCTGGAACGCCTTCCCTGGGGACCTCCCCTCCCCCGAGCCAAGCTAATCCGAGAGTCTCTGCAGGAGGAGCATTTCCATGGGGTACCAAGGCCTCACTCTGGTCTGGTTTGGGGCTGTGGTTGGCACTGTTTGAACAGGGGCTTAGGAGGAGCCAGTAGTTTTGGAGTCAGGATCACCTGTCATTTAGTAGCTGTGTGATCTTGGCCCAGTTGCCTAACTTCTCTGAGCCTCAGGTTCCTGATCTGTAAAGCTTGGAGAGAAATAAAGCTGAAGGTGGGAGTTATTGCATAGAAAACTCCTGGCACATTTTAAGTTGTAATTTTTCTTTTCTCTCTTTCTCCTAAAGACCATTTTGAATGCACCAAAGACCAAATAGTGTAGAGGGTATTTGTCATTTATTTATTTTTGGAGTGTCTTCTACTTTTTGTTGATATGTTATCAGAGATTAGAAGGATAATTATCCTCATTTTATAGATGAATATACTGAGGTTCAGAGAGTTTAAAGCAATTTTCCCACGGTCACTCAGAGAACAGATTGGGTTTGCAATCAACTCTAACTTAAACTGACTTAACGTTTTTGATTTTCTCTCTCTCTTTCTTTTTTTTTTTTTAAGAATGAAAATACACAACCCAGTGATATAAGCTGAAGTGAAATCACCTTTATTTCTTGTAAAAAGAGAGCTGCCTCTGGCCTTTGCTCTTCTTCCTCCCTATCCAGAGATGCACCTGCCATATCTGTTGTCATTTGTGACTCAATATTCTCATTATTCGGTTCTCTGGATGAGCTGAGCTTTCCAGACTCTTTTTGAGATGTCACCTCTTAAGGGTGAGATGCTGGAAGCCACCTCGGCAGAGGGCTGATACTGGAGGGTTTCTTCCATAGGAAATAATTCAGAATTTGGGGCTGAAGCGGGGATGATCTGAGTGACAAAATGAAGGTCCTTATCATTATTGTGCATTTTCTCCTTGTTAAGCTCAGAAGCTGACAAATGTTTCAAAGTGCTTTCTACATCTTCCTTTTATGGAGAATAGCAAAGATAGAAACTTTGGCCTGTGAGCTTTCACTTATTGTGAGCTTCCTGCTGGCACGGTGGGTCTCACTGATCTCTGAGCCCTTTGTAGCTCCTTTTCAGGCTGCAAGCAAATATAAGGAGCACATACTTATTGAGGACTCTGTTTTTCTGTAGTATGCTGGATGTTTTCTCATGAGAAAAATGGAAATTACCTGTCCCAGATCACACCAAGAGTGGTAGAGCCTTGCTCTGAACCCAACTGGACCTTCTGGCTCCATATTCAGGGCTCTTTCCTCTTCTACATCTCAGCTGTCACTCAATATCTCCATCAATGACGATCGTTGAGCAAGATTTAGAAATCTTTTCTTTTAAAGGTTGCCAACAGTGTTGTATATACTGCTAGGGGAAGGGGAGTGAATGAAGAAGGCGTGATCCCTCTTCACAGAAAGGATTATAATGAGCTTCAGCTGTCTGGGTGGTTCGCTCGCCATGTGAGAGTAAAGAGGATCAAAGAGACCAGTGTGTCACCATGGGAACTGTCCCAGTTTTATAATCTTCATTTTTCAAAGGCCTGAATATGAACACATGGAAAGCAGGGGAAGAGTCAGTGAATGGGAAGTGAGGCAGACTAATGATTTAAATACAAGTTTTGAAGAGGGGATCAGAGTGTGGAGAAATATTTTGAACAGACTTATAAATAGCTGCTCAACTCACTTTTCCAGGATGGGTAACAATGGACTCCAGGTGAGAAGAATTATGGTCCTGTATCTGGAAAAGATGCCTTGAGACTGTGCTTCTTGGCCCAAAGATACAGTGATGGCTTTGCCCAAGGAAAAGTGGAAGAGCTTCTGGAAAGAGATAGGACTGGAGTGAGATTGTTGAGGAAGTTTGCCAGATTGCAAAACGTGGGCACAAATTATTCCCCACTCTGCATGCATATTCCCTTGAATGTGATTGGGATTTCTCTCATCAGGAGGTGGGATGTCCCTTCCTGGAATCTGGACTTGGCCGTGTGACTTTGGTCTGTAAGATGCTAGCACATGTGATGTGGGAGGAGGCTTACCAAGTTCTTCAGATAGGGATAGCCCTCTCCTACTGTTCATGGTTACACTGTGAGTACCACCACATGAATAAGCCTAGGCAACCTGCTGGATGATGAGAGACACATGGTCTGGTTACTTCCATCACCCTTCCTGACAGCCAGACAGACATGTATGAAGCTGTTGATAGCTGGGGGACCTCAGACAAATGAGTTGATCGATCCCAGATGGAGTAGGAATGAGTTGTCCCAGCTGGTCTCAGCCCCAACTTTTGACCCTTAGATTCATAAGCAAATAAATAGTTGTGGTTTTGAGCTGCCAAGTTTTGGGGTGATTTGTTAGATTTGTTATGCAGCAGAAACTAACTCATACAACATATAGGCAACAGATTGCTAACACCAATTAGGGAAATGAAAATGTACTCTTGATGTGGGTGTAGAACCAGTGGTTCAGCTACTACTCGGGAGCCAAATTCAGCCCACCACCTGTTTTTATAAACGAAGTTTTAATAGAACACAGCCAAAGTCATTTGTTTACATCATGTCTATACTGCTTTTGATTTGCAGTAGCAGAATTAAGTAGCTGTAACAAAGACTTGCCACGGAAGCCTAAGATATTCACTATCTGGCCCTTTACAGGAACATTTAATGTAGGATGTAACAGCAAATGGGACTTCAAGTATAAAGCTTCATTCAAATAGCAGCAGAGAAGTATATATTTTTAGAATCCCTGAATGAATATTATTGATTTTTCAAGTTATTAAAAACAGACACATGCTCACTATAAAAAAAGTTTAGGCACAATGGAAAAGAGAATGAAAGTCACACATACATTCACCATTTAGTGATGATCATCTTGCAACTTTGGAAGACATCTTTCCAAACATTTCTCTTTTTCTATACATTTTTTCTTAAAATTGAACTAATCATACTTTTTTTCACTGAATATGTTGTTAATATTATATGTTATACAACATATTACTAACATATATATTAATACATTATATATGATAATTATGCTAATACATCTTCATTTTTAATGTTTAATTGTATCATCTATCACATAGTAATTACCTGAGTCCTCATTGTTTTAACATTTAGTTTGCCTTCAATTTTTCAGCATTTGAAACACTGCTGTGATTAATAATGAAAATATTACATATGTTTAAGACACTTCTAGGAGGTTATGTTTGGGACAGTACATAAAGAAACTTTTAGGGAGTTCCCGTCATGGCTCAGCAGTTAACAAACCTGACTAGTATCCATGAGGACGAAGGTTCTATCCCTGGCCTTGCTCAGTAGGTTAAGGATCCAGTGTTGCAGTGATCTGTGGTGTAAGTTAGAGACATAACTCAGATCGTGGGATCCTTTGGCTGTGGTGTAGGCCGGCAACTATAGCTCTAACTGGACCCCTGGCCTGGGAACCTCCATATGCTGTGGGTGAGGTTCTAAAAAGGCAAAAAAAGAGAGAAACTTTTATACATGTAATTTTGGTGTCCAAGTTTATCCACATTTAATGTTTACTTCAACCTTCTCCAGCTCCAGAAACTCTGAATCAGCTTACATCCTTACCAATAATGGATCCGAGAAAATACATGCTTTTGACTTGCAAAGTAGACTGTTTCCTCTACCAGAACATAGAGGGAGAAGCTAGAGGAATCCATCTACATTTATCCTGCAAGGAGGAACTAAGGTCACCTTGGGAGAAAATGACCATGTTATTCAGTTCTCAGTTGTGCAGGGGGACAGCAAAGGTGCCATCTCAATGACTCAGGCTGAAATGATGAGCTGCGTCTAGACGGACGAAATGTCCATAGAGGTAGATGTCAAGTCTCTTAACTGTGCCCAAGTAAGCAATAGTGTTAACAGGCAGTGGGAACCCTGTGACTTAACAATCGCCCATGTGTGCAAGAGACCAGGGAGCTCAATGGTGAGGAGCAGTGGGGTGTGGTGTCATCAAAGCTAATCCCACCAGTGGCTGCAAGGTATCGGGGTGAGTGTCCTCCTCCTCTGAGTGGGGGAGACCACAACCATATCCCTGTGTTCCATTCTGGCTCCTGGACTTGCTGGGGGTTCTAGGTGACCTGCGGCTAGGGACTTCCGAAGATAGAAGCCAGAACACCAAGAGATTCCAATTCATTTCATATGAAGAAATTTTAAAGGGCTTAGCATAGAAAAAGAGATGGGAGGGACCTTAAAATTTTTTTTTAAATTGTTTTTCAATATTATTATTATCGTTCTCAAAATAAAAACAACTTTATTGTTTTTAAAATGATAAAATCATATGGTCTCAATACAAAAAAGGTGAATGCAACCAAAAAAGAATAAAGAAGGAAAACCACCTCGAGTTGTATTATCCAAGAGGAATGCTTCTGGACCGAGCTTAGCAAATCTATATGCGTACAGTTTGGGCTTTCCAAGAACAACTAGACACAAGTTGCTATGGCTGAGCTGGCAGTACTAAGTTGAAATCACTCTGATTATTATGGGAAGTCTTATCAGGAGAGTGTTAGAGGTCATGTGGTTATCATTCATGGGTTTTACTTTCATCACCATGCATCACCTTGTAGCCGCAGAAATTTTCTTGAAACCAAATGAAGTCCATGTAGCTGATCTCTCCCAGCTGGGATTGCAGATGGGTTTAGGCAGAGCTGATTTTCCAGCACAGGTCAAACCCGGGCCTTGCCAATCCTATGATTGCACCCAGAGCAAGGTGGTGCTGGGCAGCGTTAAAGAAGCAATCTTGTGTGATGCTGCTATTGTACAATGGACAAAGCGGAGTTACAGAAAGGGGAGGGAATATCCTAGCAAATAAGTCTTAGGCTAGAATGAAAAATCTGTGCTTCCTGATTCATCTGACCATGTGGTCTCTTGCTTGTTGAGTTTTAGGTGATTGTTGTTTGGTAGACAGGATTGGTGGGGAAGAATTAGGGTTAAACTTAGACCTGAATGAATGCTCTCACTTCCCATTCATTCATTCATTCAACAATATATAATGAACCCTTACCATGTGTAACACACTGGGAGTTCAGCCAAAACAGGAAGGATGGCAGCTCAAAACCCAGAGGAGAAGACAACTGTAAACTTTTAATGACAGTGTAGAGTGGTAAACAGTCTGGCTGCTTTGGTCACTCATGGCCATGGCATCAAAACTTGTCCAGGGGATTGGGAAAGGCCTTCTGGAAAGAATAAACTTAAATTAGAGATTTAAAGAAGGATGAGTGGGCCGTGAGGAGGCAGGATTGGAGGAGAGAAAAAAGATGGTGGCTCCATAAATGTTTCAGGGAAAGGAAAAGCTTATGCAAAACTAGAGAGAAATTTAAATTTATACGTCTCCAGAGTTGTACAGGGCTGCTTCTGATGCATGTGATGTAGTGGAAAGAACCAAAATTTAAAATAAGGGATCAGGCATTTGGCTCTCAGCCCTGCCAGTTCTTGGCTTATGACTTTGGCAAATAGTTTATCTTAACCTCAATTTTCTCAGCTGCCAAATGGTGATAATAATAACGACTTCACAGGATTATTCTGAGAATAATTCTGAGGGTGATTTTGAGGATGAGCTAATATAAAATTGGCCAGCATGCAGCTAGATTTTAAACATCCTAAAGCCTCTTATAGGAGCTGTCAGTGACAAAATCTATTTCCTTTACCTCGCCCAAATCTTTCTTGCTGTCTGTGGACACACACTGAGCAGATGAATTCAGCAGGATTTTACTTTCCTAGTTCCTATTGTGGATTCAGGCACTATGAGAAGATGAAAGATGTATGAGAAAATTCCTGAATTTGGAATTTGGGGGGAACAGAAAGCTAGTCCAAAGTTGTGTCTGTCTTCTACAATGTCTGTCTGTCTCCAGCTCCGTCTGGTCCACGAGCTCCTGCAGGGCATATAAAATAGGATCTATAAAAATAGGTCACCTCCTTGTTTCCAGTGATAAGATTCCCAAGTGCCTCGCTGAGGAAGTGTTCTGTGAATTCTAGTTAAAAGAACCAATGAAAGCTTGGGAACTTCGGGCAGAATTTAAAGGCTAATAAACACATGGTATAGATCAGGAGGATTATCTAGGAAAATATGTGTGGATCAGGTTGGATTTATAGAGGTAAGCCTGGAATGTTCCACTTTCACGGATGCTGCCAAAGACCTTTCAAAGTGGTTGTACCATTTTACACTCCATCAGTGATATATGAGAAATCTAGTTTTTCTACACCCTTAGTTGATATTGTCAGTCCCCCCTCTTTTTTTTTTTTGTCTTTTTAGGGCTGCACCCTTGGCATATGGAGGTTCCCAGGCTAGGGGTTGAATTGGAGCCATAGCTGCTGGCCTACACCACAGCCACAGCAATGTGGGATCTGAGCCAAATCTGCAAACTGCACCACAGCTCATGGTAAGGCTGGATCCCTAACCCACTGAACGAGGCCAGGGATTGAACCCACATCCTCATGGATGCTAGCCAGATTTGTTTCTGCTGAGCCATGATGGGAACTCCTATTGTCAGTCTCTTTAATTTTAGTATCTCTGGTGGCAGAGCAGTGCTAGTCCATGGTGGTTTTATTTTACATTTTCCTAATGACTACTGGAGTTTGAGCATCTTTTCATATGATTAGCCATGTGAATATCCTTGTTGTGAAGTGCTTCTTCAAGCTTGTCGATCATTTAAAATAGTGTTGGCTATCTTTGTCTTATCAGTTTGGGAGTGTTCTTTATATATGAAGGATCCAAGTCTTTTGGGGGTTATATCTACCGCAAATCTTTTCTCCTAGTCCGTTACTTGCCCTTTTATTTTTTGTCGTCTCTTTAAATGAAAGAAGTTCTCATTTTTTTTTTTTTTGGTCTTTATTCCTGTGGCACATGGAGGTTCCTAGGCTAGGGTCGAATTGGAGCTGTTGCTGCCGGCCTACACCAGAGCCACAGCAATGCGGGATCCGAGCCACATCTTCGACTCACACCACAGCTCACAGCAATGCTGGATCCATAACCCACTGAGCAAGGCCAGGGATGGAACCTGCAACCTCATGGTTCCTAGTCGGATTCGTTAACCGCTGAGCCACGACGGGAACTCCAAGAAGTTCTCAATTTTAATGAAAAATAGTATGTCATTATTTTTCCTTTTAAGGTTAGTTCTTTTTGTGTACTGTCTAAGAAATCTTTACCTACCCCAAGATGACGAAGATATTCTATTTTTTTCCTAGAAGTTTTTAATAAGTTTTTATTTTGAAAAAATTTCAAACCAATGGAATAGTCACAAAAATAGTAAAATAATTCCTGTATACTTTTCACTTAGATTAACCAGTTAAGAATTTTTTTTAATGAACCAGTTTTTTTTAAAAGTAAATTTCTTGCATATGGTTAAAAATATCCAAACAATCTTGAAGTAAATATTATCCGTCCTGACAAACTCCTCCCCAAAAGGCAATCACTATTAGCAGTTTCTTATATATGTTTATAGATATTTTCTATAGCTATGCATGAATATATTATGAGTGTCCTTTTTTATTGTTATTTATTTATTTATTTTTTTGCTTTTTAGGGCCGCAGGTGTGGCTTATGGAAGTTCCCAGGCTAGGGGTCGAATTGGAGCTGCACCTGCCGGCCTATGCCAGCGCCACTGCAACAGCAACTCGGGGTCCCAGCCAAGTCTGCGACCTACATCACAGCTCGAGGCAACACCAGGATCCTTAACCCACTGAGCGAGGCCAGGGATCAAACCCACATCCTCATGGATACTAATCAAGTTCATAACCTACTGAGCCACAACAAGAACTCCTGAATGGTCCTTTTAGTTATTTATCAAAAGAGACATATTAAAAAGGCTGGCCTGGACATTGCCATTTATTTAATACCACATCTCAGTGACCTTCCCCATCAGCTTCCTCGGAAATGACTTTACTTTTTTTTAAGGGCTGCAGGTCAATTTTTTGTATTGAAAGCAATTTGTAGTTTAACATGTATAATTTAAAGCTACTGAGCCCTCCTGAAGGGATCGGTTGGGTTGTTTAGCTTTTCCTTATCACAAACAGTGCAGCAATAAACATCCTCATGGCCAGGACTTCGTGGGAGTGAGCAATGAATGGCTCGTTATAAGAGTATGGGTGTTTACAGTTCTCTTGGTTCTGGCCAAGTCGCCCGAGAGCTTTTATTGCTTTGAAACCTCAGCAGCATGTGATGGGAACTTTTCCTCTCTCTGGAGAGTTAGGATTTAAGAAAGCAGAGAAGAGGAAAGAGAACGCTTATCATGGAAGGAAGAGCATTAAAAAAAAAAAAAGGCTCAGAGCTGTTTCTTAACCTTGGCAGGATTGGCATTTTCAGCTGGTTAATTCTTTGTTGTGGGCACTGTCCTGTGCATTGCCAGGTGTTGCTCAGCATCTCTGATCTTTATATATTAGATGCCCACCTGAGGGGTGAGAAGCGACCACCTAAAATGTCTCCAGGACTTGCCACATGTTCCCTGAGGAGGCATAATTTCCCTAGGTTTAAAACCAAGACTTGGAGGAAGGGGTGTTCAAAGGTCAGACTGCAGTGTGTGTGTGTGTGTGTGTGTGTGTGTGTGTGTAGGGAGCACAGCATGGAGTTACACACTTGAGGGCTTTTCAGGGTTAGTTGAGGAGTGATCTGTTTCCCCCCGTGATTTTCTCATTTTGAAATAATAAGAATGTGATAAATTCATTTGAGTAATAATAAAAAAGAAATAATAAGAGCTACATTGTGGAAATTCCCACCTTTCTATGCGGTTTGTTATTTTTTTGTTTTTTGGGGGGTTTTTTTTGGCTGCACCCATGGCATGTGGAAGTTCCCTGGCCAGGGATCAAATCCACGCCGCGCAGGGACTGGAGCCACTGCAGTGACAATGTCAGACCCTTAACCCACTGCACCACAAGGGAACTCTCTTTCTGTGTGTTTCTGTTTGGTGAGGTGGAAAAGCCACAGAGCCATCTCTCTGCCCCTTTATTAACCAAGGACAACACAGGGATGGTGCTTTCAGTGCACACAGGTTGCTCACCACTTTTGGTCTCATTTGATTCTCGATACAACACGTGAGGGTCCTGATCCCTGGTCTGCAGACGAGGAGACAGAGGCTCGGGGAGTCTTCCCCTGCCCACACTTGCCCTCACACTGCTCCAAGGGGCTTTATCAGTTGGCTTTGCCTCTGAATTTCTGAAAGCACAGTATGGAGCCATGTGAATGTATTTTTGTCATTATTTCCATCATCTGTTGAACCTCAGAATAGGCTGTAAGTCATCATCCCTCTCTCTTCACATTTCGGTTTATTTTTGGAAGTGATGCTGTTCACTTTCTTTCGGGAAATTCTCTGCTGCGTTTCTAACCACACCCAGGAGGACAGGGCATGATTGGATCTTCAGGGAACATGTGACAGCCCTTGTCTAGTCCAGGGTCCTGCCGGGCAAAATGACACCTACACTCCCACCGGTTGCTCTTACCTGGAGGCAGCAGGTCTTGCTGTGCTATGTTAAGCTCATTCCTTGGTGGAGGGTGTTTGCTAACTCACAGGAATAAGTACCGACGAATATGCAACTTCAGTTTCTGGCGAAGTGTCCAGTGGATAGCACATGCTCAGTAAATGTTTGTCGAGTGACAAAATGTGTGATCACATGGGTACCAAGGAGCAGTATCACCCGGATAAGCAGGGCATCTGCCTGGGTCCTGGGCCTCAGAGGACCTTGAAATGCCATTCCCAACATTTTCTTTTTTATTTATTATTATTATTTTTTTAGGGCTGCACCTGCAGCATAGGGAAGGTCCCAGGCTAGGGGCCTGGAGCTGCAGCCGCCAGCCTATACCACAGCCACAGCAATGCCAGATCTGAGCTCCATCTGCAACCTATACCATAGCTCATGGCAATGCCAGATCCTTAACCCACTGAGCAAGGCCAGGGATCGAACCCACATCCTCATGGACACTATGTTGGGTTCTTAACCCGCTGAGCTACAGTGGGAACTCCCATCCCAAACATTTTCTAAGATCCCCCCTCCCCCACAGTGATCAGAAATGTCTAGAGCAAGCAATGCTCTCCAGACAGGGTGCTCTGGGCCTATCTTGGACCCACATGGGTCCTGGTTCTAATCTTCTACCTAGTGCCTGGCACTGACAGACACCCCAGAGGAGCTCCAGGCCTTGGACTAAATTGTTGTCCCAAGCACCTGTGACCTGGCTTGAGTTCCTCAGGGCTGCTTGTGAAAGGATCTTTTTTCTGATGGTCAGAGAGTATTACTTTTGCAGGCCCATGTGAAATTGGCCTGTCAGGATGATGCTGCAGTACTGGTTTGGGGTGACTCAAATTGTTTCTATAGACAGAGGACCCACAAAAATATTTGCATGGGGCTCCATATACCCTAAGAGTAGCCCCTTTCTTGAAGGTCATCATTCATTCATTCATTCAGTAGAGGTCATGCCTCCAAGTGACCCCCCAACTGAGTAGCGTAGTCTCGATGAAAAGTGCTAGGCTCTTGTATTATTGTAATAATTATCATCAGCAGTATGAACATATATGTGGGACCGCAGAGAGTAGTGGTTAATCCAGCCAGCATAGTGTCTCAGCATAAGGGAGGTTTTCTTCATGGAGGTGAAACCACTGAAGCTTAGGTTTGAACGAATGGCTAGGGTTTTTCTCCCGGAAGGCATGCCATGTTCCGGGAAGAGAAATAATTTTGTGAGACCAAGGGACATGGTGGGGGCTGGAGGAAGATGGCAGACGGGCTGGAAAGAAAGGTGGAGCCACAGCATGAAGGCTCCTGTGGCCAGGCTGGGGTTTCTGAACCTCTTTTCTGTAGAAAATGCAGAGTCACCCAAGTGCTTTTCAGCCTGGAAAGAGATGGTCAGACATGGAGTCTAGGAAGTTTGTCCCGGCACCTGGGTGGAGGTCAGAAGGGAGGAAAGAAGACCCTTTTAGAGGCTCCAGGCAAGAGGCAACCAGCACGTGACTGAAGGGGCAGGAAGAGAGGCTATAAAGGCACAGCTGGTCGGTCCCCAAACACTCAAAGACAGGAGAGTCAGAGTCAGGGTCACCTCCTCTCCAGCAGGCTGGCTTTTTGCTGATGAGAATGTTCTCCCTTCTCCCCTTCCCACTCTTCTCACTCCCCTGTCTCTTCTGTCTGATGAAATGAGGCAGGGAGCAGAAACAAGGGGCTCTCCTGGACATGACAGAAGCTGAGAGCAGCAGAGCCCCAGGCAGCCCACCTTCAGGAAGACCTTCCCAGAAACGCTAGGGGTCTAATCGGAGCTGTAGCCACCAGCCTATGCTACAGTCACAGCAACCCCAGATCCAAGCTGTGTCTGTGACCTACACCACAGCTCATGGCAACGCCAGATCCTTAACTCACTGAGTGAGGCCAGGGATCGAACCTGCGTCCTCATGGATACTGTTCAGTTTGTTACTGCCGAGCCACAGTGGAAACTCCCCTTCCGGGGCTCCGAGTAGGCTTGACAGATGCCTTCGCAGTGGCACCAGCAGGGCGTCCCAGCTCCTCCAAGAGCACAGAGAGGGGGTCTGCTTCATGACGTGCTGCCCCCACCCCCAACCCCACTGGAGCCACTCTGCCTGCCCTTCTCCCGCAACGCCCGCCTAGGGATCCCCGTTGCATCTCTGGAAATGACCTCAGTCTTTAGAATATTTGTTCTTTTTGGCTTTTCAAACAATGTCCTCGTTTTGCCAGAGGAAAAGGGAAAGAGACTCTCTAAACGAGCAGGCCACCCTTTGTTCTGGGCCCATAAATCTGGCGCGAGCACATGTCCGGCCTTCCCGCCCCTCCTGCATCATTGTCCCTGCTGCTGATTAATAGGTCAGAGCTAACTTTAAACTGGCATTTCCTGACCAGCCCATCTCCCAGCACCCCCACCCTGCCTGGCCGGTCCCTAAAAACCCTGTGCGTTTTAGAACCTGATTTCACTGCCCTCTGTCACCTCCTTCTCACGGACGCCAACGCCAACTGCGCAGTTCAAGATTTGGCCCAAGGAAGGGCTGAGGCTGAGGGGTGGCTGTGCAGCTGGGTGGGTGTTTTCTCTGGGTATTTGAGCCCCCCCTGGCTAATCTAGCTGTGTCTGTGACCTACACCACAGCTTCCACCTGGGTACCATCAGAGCAGCCGCATGGAGGAGGGTGGATGTTAGGTATGACAGATCGATGCTGCAGAAGAGATAGCAGCAACATGGAGAGGTGTCCTTCACGTAGACTAAATAGAGGAGGGTACCAAAGCTGAGCATTTCTAGGGAGTTCCCTGGTGGTCTAGTGCTTAGGATTCCCCCACTGCTTCTGATTATGGTTGGTGTCAGGAAGTCTTTTCTTTCTTTTCCTTTTTTCTTTTTAGCAGTATATGGAAGTTCCCAGGCCAGGGTTCAGATTGGAGCTGCAGCTCTGGCCTACGCCATAGCCACAGCAATGCCAGATCTGAGCCACGCCTGTGACTTACACCACAGCTCGTGGTGACGTTGGATCCTTAACCCCTGAGAGAGGCCAGGGATTGAACCTGCATCCTCATGGATACCATTTGGGTTCTTAACCTGCAGCGCCACCACAGAAACCCCAGGGCTGTCTTTATTGAGTAATTTCCATGTGCTGAACCTTTTGCAAATATGTCACCTTGGGAAGTGGTGTCCGGTGAAAGGGAGACCTCCCCTCAAATCCCATCTCTGTTCCTTAACTAGTGCTTTGACTCTGAATGTTACTAAACTTCTCTGAGCCTGTTATCTCCATGGAGAATGTAAGTGATGATCCTTTCCTTAAGAGGCTATTGTTTTTTTAGTTTCCAGGCTAGGGGTCAAGTCAGAGCTGCAGTTGCTGGCCTATACCACAGCCACAGCAACATGGGATCTGAGCCACATCTGTGACCTACACCACAGCTCACAGCGAAGCTGGATCCCTAACCCACTGATCGAGGTCAGGGATCAAACCCACATCCTCATAGATACTAGTCGTATTTGTTTCTGCTGCGCCACAATGGGAACTCCTTAACAGGCAGTCTCTGAGGATAGCTTTAACTCTAAAGCAACGCTACTCAAAGTCTGGTCCACAAGGCAGAGTCATGATGAGATCAGCACAAACACTGAGAGCAAGCACTTGGAAGTTCTTATAACAATTTGACAGAGTAAGGTTGTATATGTTGAATCTAATTAAAAAACTGAGTTTGTATTTTGTATGCCATTTGAAGTTTTACAATTCTAGTAATTTTTATTATACTTGACAAATGTTGTATTCAAATGGGTTAGTGAATTAAAATAAAATAACACACAAAGACACTTAGAGAAGCACTGTGCTAGGGTACTCTGTAAATGTCATGCATGATTCTTCTCTGGGGAGTTTTTGAGCATTTTCACTTGGGACGCAGAAGTGGAATTGGAGAGAAGTGTGGACGGGGTCTGAAAGCTCTGGGTTCTTGGCCTCACCATGCTGTAGGCTAGCTGCATAGTCTTGGAAAGCCGCCCCTATGATCCGTTTCATTATCTGTAAAATGAGGGCAATAAAACTTGTCACATTGGAAAGATCAGATTCGATGCAGGTAAGGGACCTAATAAGATCTTTGGCCTATAGTCACTAACTAAAAATATTTGTTCCTTTTCTCTCTTCTCTTAGCGATTTACTAATATAAAATTTTAAGTGTTTTGTTTTCTTAGTCTCTCTTTTTGTTTGTTTTTTTGTTGTGGTGGTGGTTGTTTTTTAAACAAGTCTGTTTATTGAAAGGATCCGAAAACAGTGATAAGGCTTTCAACATTTAACGCTTTCTTAGTCTCTTAAAAAATATTTCCGTCTATCCCAGATTTTGTCCTAAGCTAACAGTGGTTCTGGCATTTTATATATATTTGCCCTTCCTCACAACAAACGTTTGAGATAGGAATATTCTTCTCCTTTGAAACAGAGCAGTTTGAAGCCAGAGAGGTTGAGTGGCTGGATCAAAATCATAAAGCCACTCTAGGTAGCTTAAAATCCAAGCCTGTCCCGCTACCCAGACTTTCCTCGTTAGCACTGTGTTCGGAATGGCTAAGAGTTTCTTCCAGGGCTTTTTTTCATCTCAAGGTCACTGGCTCTCTCTTTCGCTTATGATTTTCTCTTACCTGGATGACAGTTCTGTGGGCCATGTTCATAAGCCCAGAGAGTCCAAGGACTCTTGCGCCTGGAGCCAATGGCTGGATGAGGGTCTGGCGGATTGGACTTGGAACAGTCATTGCAGTTCAGTGAGAATGAAGCCTGCCTGTTGGAGTGTCCAGTCCTGCACACAGCTCACCCCCCACCCCCCCACACACACCTTTGGTAAAGTCGTTGGGGATAGGTGTTCTTTTTTGACCCTGGAAATGAAACTTCAGCCGTGTTTAGCTGTGGACACATCTGCCGAAGCAGCTGCATGCGTTACGCAATCGTGTCTCTCGCCCACTAGCTCTGGTCTGACCGTAGGCAGGGGACACCAGCCCTTTTCTCGCTCAAAGATTGAGCTGCAGTGATGAAAATAGACTCCCCCCATCCCACCCATCTCAGGAGAGAGAAGAGAAGTGGATCCCCCACACCTGTGGGAAGGACCCGGTGGGATGCAGGTGACAGAATGGACCCTGGATTGAAGGTTAGAGAGACCTGGGTTTCAATGCCAGCCCTCAGTCTGCACTTGCTAAGCTTCTGCTTTCTCCCTGGTGAAATGGAGACAAGAATGTGACTTGTCTCATGGTGAGGAAAAGGGAGGCAAGGTTTTTATCAGAGCCTGGCCCTGCCGACTAGGTTTATAAACACATTTCACCCTCACCTCAAGCCCTTTCAGCAGATAGTGTCATTACCTCCACTTTGCAGAAGAGGAAACTGAAGCAGAGGAAGATTATGTAACTTAGCCAAAGTCACGTAGTAAGGGACCTGGGATTCGGTCTAGGGAGTCTGTTCTTAGCTCCACACTGCCTCTCACTATAGGACACAGCAAGCTGGTCTGTGAGAATTCCCTCCAATCCTCTGGTGCCAGGGATGTGTGTGTGTGTGTGTGTGTGTGTGTGTGTGTGTGTGTGTGTGTGTGTGTGTGTGTGTGTGTGTGTGTGTTTGTTTCTCTTTTGGCCGCCCAGCAGCATATGGAGTTCCTGGGCCAGAGATGAGATCAGAGCCACAGTTGCGACCTATGCCACAAGTGCAGCAACACTGGATTCTTTAACCCACTGTGCCAGGCGGGGGATCGAGCCTGCATTCTGGTGCAGCAGAGGTGCTGCTGATCTCCTTGCACCACTGCAGGAACTCCAAGTGATGTTTTCATACCAGCACAGGATCTGTCTGTCCTATGAGAGATGAGACATGAAAGTCCAATATGATAAGCCAGAGTGGAAATCCATAAAGTCAATTTAAAGAGTCTCCTAGACCAGCGGGACTTGTCAGTGACAGGATTGAGGTAACTATGTATTAGAAGATGGAGTGGGACATTCTTTTTAAAACATTTTTTATTAAAATATAGTTGATTTACAACGTTGTGCCCGTTTCAGCTGCACAGCAACGTGACTCAGTCATACATATATGGAGTGGAACATTCTGAAGGTGGTTTCCCCAGCCATGCTTAGGAGGATTAAGGAAGTCACAGCAGTGCCTGGGCAGAGCCCGTCCTGGCATCATACAAGCCAGAGCCTTGGCCAACAGACCTTGAGAATTACAATGCCACAGACACAGCCATTCCCACTGAGTCCATCTGCCAAGGACAAAAGGATGTTTGATGAGGAGGGCTTGAGTTTCTGGTGTACACGATGAATAGCTGTCTATCTCCCCTTATAAATGAATGCAGTGGCACGCTGGTTGACACATCCCTCTTGGTGTTTGGTTGATATAAATTTTCCATGAGACACTCTTCTTTCTGTCCTAATCCAATCAGGTTTCTGAGATGGAAGAGCATAGACCAAATCTTGACGTAGGCAGATTTCACAAAAATAATAAAATAAATGTAGGCGTTCCCGTCGTGGTGCAGAGGAAATGAATCCGACTAGGAACCATGAGGTTGTGGGTTCGATCCCTGGCCTCACTCAGTGCGTTAAGGATCCGGCGTTGCCATGAGCTGTGGTGTAGGTCGCAGACACGGCTCGGATCTGGCATTGCTGTGGCTCTGGCGTAGGCCGGCAGCAACAGCTCTGATGAGACCCCTCGCCTGGGAACCTCCATATGCTGTGGGTGCAGCCCTAAAAGGACAAAAGACAAAAAATAAAAATTAAAAAATTTAAAAAAAGTAAATGTAGGGACCTGTGACTTGTTGGGGACAGCCATTTGGACTTATTCAACCATGCTGCTGTGACGCCATGCACTTTGGCCTCTGTCTCCCCTTGGTTTCGGCAGATGTCACTGTCTCGAGTCCTGGCTGCTGCTTCCCCTGAAAGCTCTGGACAGTTTTGAAGTTTAGAAAGAATTCTCTGGTCTAACGTTTAAAACCTGCCTGCCTGTTGCTTCAAGTCTCTGCTCCTGCTCTTCACTCAGCCGGCTCCTCTATCCGTGGGGACAGCCTTGGAGATTTTTCTTTGGCCTTTTTAGGGCCACACCCATAGCATAAGGAAGTTCCCAGGCTAGGGGTCGAATCCCAGCTGCAGCTGCCACCTACACTACAGCCACAGCAACATGGGAGCTGCTTCTGTGATCTATACCACAGCTCGCCGCAATGCTGGATCCTTAATCCACTGAGCGAGGTCAGGGATGGAACCTGCATCCTCATGGATACAGTCAGGTTCTTCACCTGCTGAGCCACAACAGGAACTCCAGCCTTGGAGATTTTTTTGTGACAACCCTCATCCTTCCCAAGCCGTTTTCTTCTCCAGACCAAGTGACTTTCCTTCTTTTCTCACATGATGTCCAGAACCTCCAATGGGCTCCGTTATCGATTCTGCTTTTCTGTTAGGTCGGAGCATTTCAATAGAGTTATCTAAGGGCAGAAGAGGGTAGACAGGGGTCCTGCAAGGGGCCTGGGTCCACGGCTCGGAGGTGCTGGACACAGGCAAGGTGTTTCATAGATGATTTACGTTTTACCTCAGTGATGATGAGGCCGGCTTTGCCTTCCATTCCACATTTAATCTAAGGCTGTGTAACATAAATACAGCAGTCCTTTGCATTCTCCTGTTTTCTTCTGCCATGTGGCTGTAGGGATGGTCAGGCCCCAATGGAGAAGCTCTCACGAGGTCCGTGGGTCCCTGTCTGTAGGTCTTGAGACTCTCAGTGTGGTTTATAAGTGGTCAAGAAGGCCGTTCACATAGAGCTGTTGTCGAAGGGCGGGGGCCGGGGTGGGGGGAATGTGTGGTGAGGGACTGGGGGTGGGGCTGGAAATAGTGTATAGAATTCGGGTTGTGTCTGTCAACCCTGTGGTCCTAGCAACCCTACCTAAGGGACCGATGGGATGGGGGTGGTGTTCCAGGCACAGACCTGTGGAAGAGCCGTCACTATAGCTGATAAAGTCATGGTCAAATAGCCGTGTGCATGTGGGAAACACGGAGGCATATCATTTCGAAGGCTGGGAAGAGTGGGGAGGTCTCTACAGGCTGGCTTAGAAGGCGGTCCAAGGTATACTTTAAAGTGAAAACCGAAATCAGGCTAAGAAGGTTCTGTAGAGTGCAATTCCATTTTTTGGTGTAAAGAAAATTATATATGTTGTCAAGTCCTAGAGAAACACCTGGAAGAAGGTGTGCACTTAACTCTTAAAAGCGCCAGCCTTGCAGAGCGGAGAGAGGGTGGGAGGTGGGTTTTTAAAAAATGTCATGGATTATATATTTTCCACTTTCTTTCATTCTAGATATTTTCTGTAGATCTCTTCTTCTTTTTCTTTATGTGTTTATATATATATATATATACATATATATATATATATATATAGTCTTTTTAGGGCCGTACCTGCGGCATTTGGAGGTTCCCAGGCTAGGGGTCGAATCGGAGCTGTAGCAGCCCACCTACACCACAGCCACAGCAACATGGGGTCCGAGCCACGTCTGTGACCTACACCACAGCTTGCAGCAACACCAGACCCTTAACCCACTGAGCGAAGCCGAGGCTGGAACGTGTGTCCTCATAGATACTTGTCAGATTAACGAATCCACTGAGCCACGACGGGAATGCCAATGTTTCTATATTGTTTGAATTAAGGTGTATTGCTCTTGTAAATGAAACCAAGGCTTTCTAAAAAGGAATCCTAGGAGTTCCCTGGTGGCCTAGCTGTTAAGAATTTGGCAGTTGTCACCGCTGTGGCAAGGGTTCAAACCCTGGCTGGGGAATTTGCTCATGCCATAGGCATGGTCAAGAAAATAAGCAATAAAAATTTTTTTAAATAAAAAGGAACCATACATAGTATGCACCTCTTTCTTTTTTTCTCTTAATAATAGGTTTCAACAGTATAAAACTAATACATCATTGTATAAATTTAAAAAGCATAAAAAGTTATACAATGAATAGTAGGTCTGCTCACCACCCCACTCCCCAGAATTTCTGTGCAGATCCAACCATGTATATGACAAAATGTCTTTTTAAAACCACTCATGTACAAATGTGAGCCCACAGTGTTCTGCACTCTGTTTTCTTTAACTTCCTAATATATCATGTGGCGTTTTTTCCTATAATGACATATGCAGATTATCATACGGTGGTTCCATGATTTACTTACCAGACATTTAGGTTATTTTTTCCTATTACAAACAGTGCTGTAAATGATGTATGTGGTACATACATATAACAGGATGGTAAAATGAGGCTCTTTTAGTCTCCGTGTCTGACTGAGGCTCCAAATCCCTAGAAACAACACAGTCAGTGCTAAATATCTCCCAGCTCCCCAGTCCTAAATGAGGTGCTAGCCCACCTAGGCAGGCCCTGCTGAGACTGCACAGCCAGCTCTGCCAGCATGGACCATCCCCGGACTCCAGCCTTCAGGAAGTGGCAGAGATGACAGGGAGAGGCTGGGAAGGGTTTGGAGGGTGTTGTCAGGGTGTGTCCTGTCCCTCCCCACCCTCATCTCCGGTGAAAGTGAAACTTGGACTAAGTCGGGTGAGAAAGGCTTGGAAAGGACTCTGGAAGAACGTGCATTGGTCTCTGGGACCTGAGTTCACAAGCATAAAACCCAGGAGGCTGGGCTGGGCAGGGCTTAGGGCTTAACCCTTCGGCCAGCAAAGGCTAGAAGCACCTATATAATGCGCATTTAAAAAAAGGACCAGAGGGAGTTCCTGTCGAGGCTCAGTGGTAAGGAATCTGACTAGGATCCATGAGCACACGGGTTCTATCCGTGGCTTTGCTCAGTGGGTTAAGGATCCGGCATTGCTGTGAGCTGTGGTGTAGGTCGCAGATGTGGCTTGGATCCTGTGTTGCTGTGGCTGTGGCGTAGGCCAGCAGCTGCAGCTCTAATTCCACTCATAGCCTGGAAACGTCCATACGCTGTGGGTGTGACCTTCAAAAGGCAGTCAATCAATCAATCAATCAATCAATCAATAGATTTAAAAAGTAACAGAAGGGGAGACTCAGAGACTGGAGCCACTTGAAAGACTTTTCCCAGCAGGCTTTCAGAAAGAACTGAAGAACTGTTGGATGCCCAGGACCTAAGGCAGAAATTAAAGGTAGCACAAAGGAGGAAGCCTAATTAGCTTCTTTCAAGGCAAGTTCTCAAGGGTGGGATTTCTGGGAGACCTGCACCAGCCACCCAGCCCAGAGGGCAGCAGTACCAGGCAGGTGAAAGCCCATCCCTTCCTCTGTTCCCTCATCTAGTCCATCCTGAGGAGGTAGTGAGGTGAGGAGGAGGGAGTGATGTGGAAGAGCATAGACAGCCCTGCTTCTCTCCCCAAAAACTGGCATCCACGCTTGAAGCAGACCAGCAGAGGAAGGGTCGAAGATGATGATGAAGTTGGGATGAAATTTATTCAGAGTTTTGGTAAATACACTGAAGTGTGCTTTGAAATTTCAGAGATATTCTGTGAATTAGAGGACCAGGTAAATGAGTTCGAAGGGTGAGAAAAAAACACTTGCATTCTATCTGCCCCTCACTCGGTCCAGCTCATTTGATACCTTCTGTGAACGTGTGTGATTTTATATATAGCATAAATTTCTATAAGTGGAATTTCTGTGCAAATAGTATGCTTTTAGTTTTGATAGATGTAGTCAAATTGTCCTCCAAATTATTTATTCCCATTTACATTTTCCTGGGGATGAACATTAAAGTGGCGTTTTCCTGACACAACTTTTCTGTAAGTTTCAAACATTCTAGTCTTTGCTACTCTACCAGGTCAAAGAAAAATTGTATTTCATATATAGAGATATTTTCATTATGAGAGAAATTAAGATAATTGTATCTCTTTTTCTGTGAACACCATTGCAAATGTCTCTTGCTATCCATTTTCCCCCATTGGATTGTCTTTTTCTTATTAATTTATCAGAACTCTTTACATATTAAGGCATTAACCCCTGGCCTATCATGTATGTTACAGATATTCGTCCACATGTGTTATTTACCTTTTGTTGTAGGTTACTGTGCACTAATGAACTTTCAAGTGTGTGGATGCTATTGTATGAAATGAGTATAAATTTACCCCTAGAGTGCTCCTGAATAAATAGATTTTTTTCCTTTAATATTTTCTCCATAAATAGATGCTACAAAATAAAACCACAGCTGGAAAGGGATGGGCCTTGAGGTCAAGAGTTTGGGAACTACTATTCTAGGCTCTACTGGTTCTCCCTAACTTGAGCCATCCAGAGCTGAGCCCAGTCTTCCTGGGTTCAAGTTCAGTGTGTGTGTTTCTTGTGAATCATTAATCATTTCTAATTCCTTATGAAACACAAGCAACAGCATTTCAAGGTGGGGCTAACAAAAAGGAAGTGGAATGTCTCTCTTCCTCTCTCCCTTTCTCCCTTCTCCCTTTGCACACTTCCCTTCCTCCTTTGCTTTTCTCTCTTCTCTGGCCTCCTAAAGGGGAGACAGAAAGCAGGGAGAACCAGTGGGAGGGGAAGGTAACCAAGAGGGAAGGCTGTCGAGATTAAGCCTTCCAGGCCCTTCACCTCTAGCCCCACCTTTCCTCCTCTCTGTCCCCCACACCCCACCTCTCCATCCCCCCAGTCCACTGGCTCTGCTCTGCTGGGGCAGCCCTCTGGCCTTGCCACCATCTGGCTTCTCTTCAAGAGCTTGCTTCCCCTTCCCCTCCTGGTGCGCTTGTACTTTTCAAATGTCACTTCCTCTAGGAACTTTTCCTGGCCCCGCCTGAGTTAGCCTTCCCTCTCCTCTTTCTTACAGCCTTTATGGATATTATTCCACAGGGCTCTGGTCTCTCTCACCAGCCTGGGAGGCCCTTGAAAGTAGGAACTTTGCTGCTTACCTGGTGGGACCGACCCATTTCTTGGGACATAATAGTGGCTAGTCAGTGTTCCTTGAACAAAACTTTGTTTAAAGGGCAAGTGAAAAGGAATTCCCGTCATGGCACAGTGGTTAATGAATCCAACTAGGAACCACGAGGTTGTGGGTTTGATCCCTGGCCTTGTTCAGTGGGTTAAGGATCTGGCGTTGCCATGAGTTGTGTAGGTTGCAGACATGGCTTGGATCTGGTGTTACTGTGGCTGTGGTGTAGGCCAGCAGCTGAGCTCCAATTTGACTCCTAGCCTGGGAACCTCCATATGCCTCGGATGAGGCCCTAAAAACACACACACACACACACACACACAAAGAAAGGAAAAGAAAAGTCTGCTTAGGACAGTGGTCTTCAAACTTTGGCCAATGTCAGAATCACCTGGGGAACTCTGGTAAAATACCAAGTCTTAGGCCTGATCCTGCTTCAAGGAGCCTGGGCCTCTGCATTTTTCTGTCACCCTCCAGGTGATTCTGCTACACAGTTGAGAACCCCTGGCTTAGAGGAAGTGGACTAAGGCCCCCTCTGTGACACCAATAGCATTTTTCCTGCACTGGCAACAGCTATGAGGCTCAGCTCTTCAAATACTGTTATCGGTTTATGGATGTGGGGCTCTTTTTAGAAAATAATAATTCAATGAATTTTATTATATTTATAGTATATTATAAAATAGTCATCAAAACCTTTTTTTTTTTTTTTTTTTGCTTCTTAGGGCCTCATCCGAAGCATATGGAGCTTCCTAGGCTAGGGGTCAAATTAGAGCTACGGCTGCCAGCCTATGCCACAGTCATAGCAACACAGAATCTGAGCCATGTCTGCGACCTACACCACAGCTCATGGAAACACCAGATCCTTAACCCACTGAGTGAGGCCAGGGATCAAACCCACGATCTCATGGTTCCTAGTCAGATGTGTTTCTGATGCACCACAAAGGGGACTCCACAATGTTGCTTTAGAACATTTCCATCCCAAATGGTTGTGGGCTCTTGCTCTTTCTTCTCCTCACACCCTGCCCTACCAGGTTTCAGCAGCATTTAGTTTGCATATAAATTATTCATTATCCACAATAGCATTTATTTGGTGCTCGCTCCATAGGCGTGGAATGAATATACATACAAACAAATAAGACAGTTTAATCAGGAAGCCTTATGAGTCTCTGCCTGGAGCAGTAGGTTAGGTATTAAGGGAAATAGAAGCCATGGTCCTGTGCTTGGGGTGTTTGCTGTCCGGGTGAGTACATGGAGAGTGTGAACTGGGAGTCAGGTGTCACAGTCCTGCTGGTGACTGCCTGTCACTCTGAGCTTCAGTTTCTTCAGCTCTTGCATGCAAACAATAACAATAATATCTTAATGGCTTAATGTGAGGACTATTTAGAACAAAGAGAGTGAAAGTGTTTTCAAACAAATCTATGAGTATAAGATACTGTCACAAAGAAAAAACAACTTGGTGAATAATTTTAAAAAATGTGTCCAGCTCTCCCTAGTCTAGATTTTTTCAATTCTTCCCCATAGATATCAATTTTTAATTAGAGGGAGGCACATTTTAAGGTGTTGAGCTGTTCTTTCCTGTCTTCGTTTCCAAGCTCTGGCAGAAATGTGGCAAGCCACCGGTGGCTTCCTTTGGGATCTCTTGAGAGGAGATGTACTTCAGAATCTTCTCTCCTTGCCTTGTGGTCGGCTCCATTTGCCTCTGAACAATTCAGACCCATCGCAGATGCCAGTGGCTCTCCTTTGTCTCTGAGTGGCAGAGGGAAGACCACACTCAACTTTTTTGATGTATCAGCCATTAGCAAAGCATCACTTCCCTTTTAAGAGAAGAAATCATTCTCCATCAGGAAAAAAAAAATTTGCTAACCCTTAGGATGTTTGCACAAATCATATAGAAACAAACTACCCTTTTTTTTCCCCAGAAATATGGAGAATTAAATGCCAGGTACAGTTTCTTGGCTTGTGATATAATACTAACCCTGAACATTTATCAGTGATTCTTAGTTTACTGAGAAGCCAGCTTCACATCAATTTTCTGATCATTTCTCCCAATCACCTTTCAAAGGAGCTTGCACCATTATCCCTCATTTACAGCTCAGGAACATCAGCTCCAGCAGGGACGTCAGGCTCCCACAGTGTCTCACAGATAAGGAGACAAGAGCATCCCCCTTCCAAGCAGGCAAAGGGAACCTTCAGGAGGCTCAAGGAACCCTGCACACTCACACACCAACAGCTAGGATGTTTCAAGAGCGAGTCTCACCTGTTTTTGTCAGCAAGCTCTGCAGTTGTCACTTCCTGAGGATTGCTGAGAACACCCGTCACATCTGTCAGTGTGGCTCCCATTACAGCCTGTAAGGAAGGGCTTATTATGAGGTTGTTAGTCATGCACATGCTGCTCCCAGTGATCAGCTCAGTACGAACCCCAGCCAAGAACCCAGCTTTCCTGTAACTCCTGGAAAACATGCAGTGAATTTTTCCTCGATTGGTTTCCCTGTTCATGATAACACATCCTTGTCTTCTGAGTTTGCACCATGTCCTTCAGGAAGACTGCTGCCTTGGCCGTTCAGATCACTTAATGATCTGAATCTACCTTTTCTGGTTCACATTCTCCTCAGTTCCCTTCTCTCTGTGTCTGGGCTTTTTTTTTCTTCTGCAAAATTCGAGCTCCTCTTGAGTCATTTCCTAAAGATCTATTAAACCATCCTTCCCGTCCGCCTCCACAGTCACAGTCTTGGTCCAGATCTTCTCCATCTGTCCCCTGGACAAGGGTAAAGGCAACAACCTCTGAAGGGTCTCCCAGCCTCCAATCTCTCACCTGTTATCAGTCCACACTTATCTTTCTAGAATGCATGTCTAACCATGCCACTCCCCTGCAGTGGCTCTCCTTTGGTCCCATGATAAAGTCTGTACCCCCCAGAGGGACCCTTAAGACCATCATTATTTGACTCCCCCATCTTCCATCCAGTGCCGTATCGGCTCACTGCTCTTTAGCCCCAGCCAGATTAATGCAGTCATCATTCCCCAAATTTGTCACATTCTTTCATTCCTTTCTACCTTTACCACCCTCCTCATTCCTCCCTTGAAGTGTCCTTCCCTCTCTTGTTTACTTGACACACTTCTAATAATTTCCTAAGGCTCAATCTTTTTTTTTTTTTTTTAGAATTTCACCCATAGCATATGGAAGTTCCTGGGCTAGGGGTTGAATCAGAGCTGTAGCTGCTGGCCTACAGCACAGCTCATGTCAATGCTGGATCCTTAACCCACTGAGTGAGGCCAGGGATCGAACCTCTATCCTCATGGATGCTAGCTGGGTTTGTTACTGCTGATCCACCATGGGAACTCCCCAAGGCTCAAATCTTTTGCCATCTTTTCTATGTAGCCTTTTCTGTTATCTGTAGTAAGAATGAGTTCTTTCTTTTCTATGCCTGCATGATATTTTCTATCCATGATTCATTTATTCATTTTTATATTTAGTGGTTTATCTGATACTGAGCAGAAAATATATATCAAGCATCATAATTCCAGGGAAAAGGCAAGGGAGTTGGTGAACTGAGTGATGTATACAAACATATCTAAGACCCTCTCTTCACTCTTAAGGAACTACTGGTTGGGACAGGAGACATGTTAAATTGATAATTTTAGTACAGTGAACTACATCCTTTAATGAAGATATGAACACAGGGTTGAGGGATTATGGAGAAGGCAGTAGCCTAATTCTGCTTGAGAAAATCAGGAAGGGCTTCACAGAAAGGTAGGCAATTGAAATGGGCCTTTAATTTATTTGTTCAGATATATTAAGGACTTGCTATCTGTCAGAGACATTCACCTATGAGTGTCAGGATGAGAAAGAGAACTTGGCAGCTGGAAGAGGATACAGAGAAAGCAATTCCAACAGGGGGAGGAGCCTGGGCAAAGCCACAGACTCTGAAAGATCATGGAGAGGGAAGGATTTTAAGTGGCTGGGGCTCAAGAAGCACTGAGACAAAGAGAGGAGAAATTAGGCTAGAAGAGTAGCCATCAGACTTTGAATGCTTGTCTACAATTACACCAAACTGTTTGTACTATACCCCTGTAAGTTTTGATTTGTCACATTTCAGTGCATCTCACAGATAGTTATGCCCTGTTCTGTCTCTTCTATTATACTGTGAGCATCTTGTGGGCAGAGGCCGCAGCTTCTAAATCTTCAGGACCCAGCATGTTGAGTGGCATATAACAGGTGCACGGTTAATCTGGGTTGAATTAGTGATGATAACTCCATAACTCTATTTAGTAGGAGCTTGGTGTCATGTGTGTTTCTACATTTATTTATATTCTGGCCACAATTCCTCTTGAGTTGCTATTCTGAACAGGATCTCTCCAGTCTCCTAATTCGTAGGGCAGAATTTGTGGGTTAAGCAGACCCAGACACACATCACCTAAGGCAGCCTGAGGCAGCCAAGAGAGCCACATTGTGTTTAAGGGGTGCCAAAGCTGTGTCTCTGGTAAGACTAGGCTGAGTATGAAGGTCAAGTGTAAATGTCAACTCTCACATGGGAATATGCATCAAGAGGCAGAGAGTGGAGAAATGGGAGGGTAGAGGTGCAGTGCCAAGATCAGTGGAGCCAAGGGGCCTGGGACTGAAGAGGTGACCAAGAGGAAAATGCTGAGGCCCCTGATTGGTGGCATGGGGCACAGGGCACCTAATGGGTGGTAAGGAAAGCTAAAAGAGGGTGTGTTTCTCTTGCAAATATTTCCAGATTTTATTCGCTTCTCAAATTATTTCTTGACAAAAATAGTGATCTACATATCTATCCCAAATTGGTCCCTAGGTATGTTCCAGAACCATTCATTTAACCTATCAAAATGAATGTTATAGCTTAATTTTTATTTTTTTCTAACAAGCAGTAGAATGATATTTTAAAGCAGAAATCTTATGTGGAACCTAACGTAGAAATCAAGAGGACATAGTGTAAACCTTCAACTAGTGGAGAATACCTTAGCACCTTAGTAGAACTCCTAAAGATCTCAGGGAAATCCTGGAATTCTGTAGAGCTCAGATAGAAAAATCATAGTCTGAGAGGTCAAGGTCAAGTTTTACTCATCCTCGAAGGCTTAGATTTAAGAACCAGTGCCTGAAAGTGTGATGTTGTCTTCCTTTCTGTGAGCCCATTAAATCTTGAAGGATTTTATCTTTGTTTTTTATCTTTATTTTTTCAAGGTTATATTCCATTTATAGTAATTATAAAGTATAGGCTATATTCCCCGTGTTGTACAATATATCCTTGTAGTTTATTTCATACCTAATAGTTTGTAGCACTTAATCCTGTCTATTGCCCCCCTCCCCTCACTGGTCACTACTTGTTTGATCTCTCTATATATGTGAGTCTGTTGAAGGATTTTTTTTAAAGCATTTATCCAATTCCTGAATGAGAATCAAGGCAGTTCTGGGTTGTTACTTCAGAAAGAAGTGGTAAATTTGAGTTTTGTGTTTCCCTTTTTAGCCTTTTCACCTCATCCCACACCCTTACCACAAAGTGCAGGATGCATTCCCTGAATACTAATATGTGTGACATGAGAAGGGATTACCATGGTGACCATGAACTTCATTATTCATTGAGTTGAGGGCACACCTGATAGGATAGGAAGATTCATTTGTTTGCAAAATGACTTACTTTGTGAAGGATGCTCACAGAAAGGATCAGAAAATTAAGCCAACAGCAGGAATGGACCCACCCAACTAGTTAGGAGACTCTAAGAAATCTCTTTAGAGTGTAGAGGCCACAGCGATACACGGAACTCATGGGTTGCTTTCACCAACTTGCCCAGAAGACTTGAAAGTAAGAGAAAAGAGAAAGATCACATAGTTTCTCCTGAAGGATCCATACAGAATCCCATTTCTCCTGTTCTACTGCTGAAAGCTTAAATGGTATGGGGAAAACCTAGTGATATTATTTTCATGCTATGAAATAGGTAGACAAGGGACAAATATATCTTTCTTTTTGACTTTCAAAGTAGATTTGAACAGAGGTTTGGAATTTAGGATCCATGTGTTCCAGGTTTCAATTCCAGTGTAGAACCTTCTTTGCTATGTGACCTTGAGTTTGTAACATGGCTTTCCTATGCCTCTTTCCTCCTATGTACAGTGAAAATGAGGGTTCCTCTAGCCATCAAAAAAAAAAAAAAGAAATGAATGGGACATAGTTTCTATTATCAAAGACCTCCCAATTTGTCAGTAAAATACATTTCACAAGAAGTCATAATTCTCCCCAGTTGTGGGATGGGAGACTTCAAATAGCTGATGAGGCTTAAGTTGAATGTGGAAGAGATGAGTGGCAGTTTGCTAAATAAATGAGAAGAAACATTTTGGAGTAAAAGGATTGGCATGTTTACAAGCACAGAGATGAAAAAAAAAATCTATACATTCTAGGATCTGTAGCAGTTGGGAAAAGTTGAAGCATAGCGAACATATGATAAATGGAAAGGCAAAGAAAAGGAAGAGGAAGGAGAGACCAGATTACAGAGGACTTTGTAGCTGTGTTAAGGGTTTTAGGCTTTATCTTGACAGCATTGGGAGATCAGTGAAAGATTTTCAAGAGTAATGACACGGGCCATTCATTTTGTTAGACTATCGTGGCCACCATGTAGAAGAGCCGGCAAATCATGGCTCAGGAGCAAAATCCATCCACCTCTTGTTTTTCTAAATAAAATGTTATTGGAAGCCAGCCAGACCCATGCATTTATGCACTGTTACTGCTTTTGCATGCAATGGCAGAGTTGCCTAGTTGTGATAGAGATCCCACAGCCACAAAACCTAAAATATTTACTATCTGGTCCTTTACAGAAAACATTTTTCAACTGGCAATGTAGAGGATAGATTGAGAGAGGGCAAAGGCTGATTGGTGAGAAGGAGTTTTGTTAGGAAGCTAGGCCAACACTATAAAAGCCATGGCAACAGCCTGAACTAGGTAGTGGGGCTGGAGAGAAGGGAAAGGTGTCAAAAGAGGTGAAATCGACAAGACTTGATGACTACTTAGATGTGGAGGTGGAATGGTAAGAGGAACAACTCCCAGTTTCTAGCTTGGGCAACTGCGTGGGTGGTGGTGCCAGTTGCTACCTTTGGGATCCCAAGAGGAAGAGCAGGTTTGGGGATGAAGAGGATGGTTCCAATTTGGACGTGTAGCATCTGGACATCCCAGCAGGGGTGGTAGATGGAAATGTGGGTCAGGAGCTCAAAAGGGTGATCTGCTCCTGACACACAGATTTGGGTGGTGTCAGTGCATGGTGCACAGATTGTCCAGGTATGTAGAGTAGGATCTGGTTTTGTTTCCATTTTACAGGCAAGGAACTAAGGCAGAAAGAGTTTAAGTGACTTGGTGAAGGTCGCACAGCTCAAACAAGGGTGCAATAGTCTTGACAGTTTTTTTGTCCCACTCCTGGTCCCGTTAGAGTTGGTCTTTCTTTCTCTAGCCCATCTTCAGCCCCAGCCCTCACCCAGCACTGTGGTTCCTCATGTATCTGCTTTTCCATCCACAGATCTGAGCAGGGACAACCTTATTCCCCTTTGTAGCCCCAGCATCAAGGCATGATGCTTGACACTTGGTGAATACTCCACAAGTTTTCCTGAATGATTGGACAAACTCCTACTGAGGATCTTAGGCTGAGACCATTTGGTCTTCGCAATTGATCTGGGATAAATGCTTTAAAATACTGTTCAACAGACTCCCTGATCTGTGTTAAGCCTTACAATGGACACCCCACCAACTCCTGGAATGTCCCTCAGCTGGCATCTGCCATTAGTGTGTTTGCTTTTGCCCTGAACTGATTAGCCCTACCTGTTGCAACTGGAATCTTTCTGATCCTCCAGTTGGCCTATGCATCCTCCAGATTCAGGTGCTCTGAGTGAGGTAGTAGAGAATTGATGGTTCCGTGGTGTCTGTAGCCCCAAGCCCTCACGTGTCAGCTGTGTGTGCTCTGGGCTTTGGTGGCCCATCCCTCTCTGTTCATTCCGCTGGCTTTGAGGGGCAATCTCCATGATTCCTTGCCAGATGATGAGTCATCCCCATTACAAGCCGTCATTTGGGGAAGGCAGTTCTGCTCGAGTGCAGATTCCTCAGGCTAATAATCATGTACAGCAGCTCCTGGATTCCAGCAAGAAAAGCAGTTTTTCTCAGCCAAGCAGCCAGAAAGTAGAAGAGACTGTCCTCCAGGCTTTTATTGACAGGTGTGAAAAAAAGAACATGGCCTTGGGAATTATACTGACCTGGGTTGGAAGTCCACCACTGATAAGTTGTGACTTTGTACAAATCTTTTACTTCTTAAAGTCTTGATTTTCTCCATTTGCAGGATGAGGACAATATTTCCCTGGTGGTTCCATGTAAAGTTGAAAGTAATACACATTGGGATTCCTAGCATGGAGCCTGGCACATAAGTGGTGCATTATCATGGTAGCTGCTAAGATGCAAGCAAACAAACAGATTTAGTCTAATCTCTGGAGCAAGAGCAGCAAACATGGCCTTTAAAGGGCCAGATTACGAATATCTGAGGTTTTGTGCCATCAGTCATTCTTGCAACTACTCAACTCTGCCCTATGAAAGTAGTTGTAGACCATTCTTAAATCAATGGGCATAGCCGTGTTCTAATAAAACTTTATAAGAATAGGCTGCTGGCAGGATTTGGCTCCTGGGTTGTTGTTTTCTCACACAAGGAGATTGAATCTTATAATATCTACACATTCTAGTCACTAATAATATTTTATCTGTTTTATTCTTATGGTGGGTATTTAATTCTTCCTTGTGCAATAGAGAACCTCAGCTTGGAAGCCTAGTTTGTCTTTGTCCCTGGACTCAGGGGTCTATCTTCAGAGTCCATTTTGCATATGGAACAAAACCAAGGTTCTATTTCAAGGGAAAAGAAAGTGGAAGTGTACTAACTTGGCTTCCTTTCCATAGCAAGGGAAAGTGGTTTTGAGTATATTTGTTCCTGGAAGACTGGGGCTGTACTGGCTCATCTACAGGTCTAGTACAGAGTCGTCAGTATGTGGCCAGTAAATTCAGTAAACAGATCTTACATAATTCCCTTCAGTCCTTTTCACACAGTTGTATGTCCCTGAGAGTTTGGGACTTTTTCTAATTGGGTGGAAAACTTCCATCTGAGACTCATAACAAATGTACACAACCAAACTGGGTAGCCATTTACAATTATTTGCATATTGCACTCCCAATGCCTCATGAGATTAAGGTTAGTGCCCACACAATAGCAGAGGGTGGTGTTGCTTGAAGATCATAGCAGATATTTTCGAAATATGGCCACACCACTGCACATGCCATCCCACGTTCTTATTATAATATGATATTAACACTCTTCCATCAAAACGTGGGCTTTTTGCTTCCTCCCCTTGGACCTGGATGGATCTTTGTACCTGCCTCGATCCATAGAATGTGGCAGCAACGATGCTGCCTGACCTCCAAGGTGAAGTCATAAAAGGAAGTATGGTTTCCACCTGGCTTTTTCTCACTCCTAAGACACTTGTCCTTGAAATCTATATGCCTTGTTGCAAGGAAGCTCAGGCCACATGGAGAAGCCACATGAAAGCATTTTGGTTGACAGCTTAGCTAAACCCCAGCTGACAGTCAGTGTCAACATGTGCGTAAATGAGCCTTCAGACAGTTCCGGCCCCTGGTTTTGAGTCTTCCAGGCGAGGCCTCAGATATCATGAGGAAGGGATTAGTGCCCGATTCGAACACCCTATCCAGAGAGAGGTCATAAGTGATCAATTTTTTAAGTCACTAAGTTTGGGATAATATATTATGCGGCATTAGAAAACTAATGCAAAGATATTGCAATCCTTTACTGCCTTGGAGTCCTGTTATATCACAAAGGACTCGAGAGGACAATAATGCTGGGAAAAGGCAGCAGGCACCATGAGGTCATCTTTCATTCATTCATTCATTCATTCATTCATTCAGTACCTACTCTGTACCAGGCTCTGTGTAAGATTCTAGGGAAACATGGATGTAGATGCTGCTTCAGCTTCTACACTCAACAAGGTCATAATAATTAAACTTACCAGTCGATAAGGGCTTAAAGGAGACTGTAGGAAGTGCAGCAGGAAAACAGTGAAGGGAACAATTGTTTTTCCCTGGAGGAATATAGAATGGCTCTTCACAAAAGATGACGCTCGGTTGGGTTCTGTGGGAAAGAATAGGAGTCCACTTTGTAGCCAGGTGGGAGCTGAATTCTATGCAGAGGGAATCGCGAATAAGGTGGCTGGAAAGTGGAATTTGAAGGAGGGCTGACCAGAAAAAATCAGAGAAGATAGAAGGAGAACTACTGTGATCGTTGTTCAGAGAATGTTAAAAGTTTACTCTGCAAGCAATAAGGAGTCACTAGCGTATTTTAGATGGGCCATTTTCCAACAGCGTGGAGGGAGGGGAATTCAAAGCCAAGGAACGCAGTTTGGAGGCTGTTAGCTCCTCAGAGACCCTAAAGGGAGGGTCCGGGAGCTGAGACAGCGTCTGCAGAGAGGAGATGGGTGTATGCCATAGTTTAGAGCTGACGCTAATCCGCTAACCCAAGAGGAGCAAAGGCGAGGGGCATCCCCAGTGCCGGCCCCGGGGATGGGACAAAGTCGGGTGGGGAAGGTGGCAAGCTCACCTTCAGACCTCTTAGGTTTGAGACTCACAATTGGAAACATCCAGCAAGCAGTCCCCGTGGGATCGGAGGCTCCAAGGAGCCAAGTGTATTGGAAAGAGACAGTTGGGAATTGGCAGCTTCCAGCATAATCAAAGCCGTGGGAGTGGATGAGATTATTGTGAACAGTATTTCTCAGCCTTAAACACAGGGCAGGTACTGTTTTGGTAAATATACCACCCCCCCCCCCCCCCCCCGCCCTCACTCCCCCCCAAAAAAAACCCAGAAAAAAAGATTGATAGAACTCCATGGGTCATGGGTACAGCTAAGAATCACTGCATCGTTCATGTATCCACAACCAAGGAGATTTTGCCAAGCTTTACCTTCAGTGATTTGCATTAAAAAATGGACACCTCAAAACAAACATGTAGATGCAGAGAACAGAACAGGGGTTACCAGAGGGGAAGGGGGTGGGGTAGGGGATGAAATGGGTAAAGGTTTGGGGTACACTGTATGGTGAGGGGCGGAGACTACACTTTTGGTGATAAGCACGCTGGAGGGTACACAGAAGTTGAAATATTAGAGAGTACATATGAAATTATATAGCGTTATAAATGCATAAATATTAAAAACCCCAGATATCGCTTCCCTTTATTAAATATGAAGTTACACAATTAACCATGCTTTTTCAAAATGTATTTTCCCTATCTTAGCGACTGTGATATGGCTGGCATTCTTCTCTCTCCATCGTGCCAAGGCCTGGGTTACTCCGACTTGAAAAGGCAGGGCTGTGAAAAAGGAGTCTGAAAAGAGAATGTGGGACAGGGCGGGACCAGCGAGGCGTAGGGGGGAGGGGGTGATGGGAGGAGGACCAAGGGGAGGGGCTTTCTAGGGGGTGGCCCCCGGCGCCCGCTACAGCTGAGAGGACCACAGCCTGGCGTTGGTTCCCGGGCTGGGTGGGCTCTGGGTGCGCGTGGCGCTCAGCCCGTGCGTGGGAGGGTGGAGGTCAGGCGACCCTCCCTCCGCGAGGGGACCTCGACTGCACGATTTGATGCTGTCCCAGAACAGCTATTTCACAATATACGTGGCTGTCTTCGTGCACTGCTTTGCGCATTCGGCTAGGTGGCTGTCCCCAATACGGTGCCACTCACTTGTTCAGAGGAGTTTCAGAAATTCGGATTGTAGGGGGCTACGGGGCAGAGGGGGACGTGATCGTAGGGAGGGGGCGGACCCTCCTCTGGCTGGCTGAGGGCAAGTCAGCCCAGCTCTGACACAGAGACCCGGCCCCTTCTAGCCTCAGTGCTTGTGAGGTCGCTCTTCGGGACTGAGAGAACCATCTGCTCGCAGGCAGGGTAGGGGCTGCACAGCTGGATTTTATCTGCTTTTCAGCTCCAGGAGAATTTCTTGAGGCAAAAGAAAACCTAAAAACAAACAAAAAACTCTGTGTGCCTGTGGGTTTGTTGGTAATTATTTTTTTTCAGCAAGGATGTTAAATCGAGGCCAAAAGAGTCTTTGAAATCAAACATACCATTACCTTCTGTACCCTCTCAATATCCGGGAACAATTAAGCCTAAGCAAACGCAGTTGCCAATGGCCAAAAAAATGGAAAATAGATCTCTCTTCTTCACCTAAGCGGGTTTTCCAGAGAACCCCTGGGACCCTAGACGTCCCAATGAACCCGCTAGTGCTCTGGAAACCTTAGGGAATAGGTTTCTGCGTTTGGGTTGTTGATTTTTTTTTTTTCAACCCTGCAAACGACTAATCACAACTGTTTCCAAGATTGTCCCGCGTAGTCACTCAAGAAGTACATTTGTTTTCTAAGCGGGATGTATTTTGATGAAGGATGGGGAAAATGTCAGGAGGAATTACATGAAGGAGTGACATAATTCCCAGGGGCAGGCAGACGTCAGCTGCATTCTCTGTGTCTTGCTCTACCTTGGAAATCTTTCAGGACACATTAGAAAATAAATATGTATGTGATGGAGACGTGGGCGGATTCAATGGCTACAATAAGAGAGAGGGAACCAAATGCACACACACCCTGGGTTGGATTATTAAACGGATTTAAATTCATAATTCACAGCTGGATGTAAAGCATTGTTTTCCATTGCAGCTTCTTCGTAGGGAAAAAAAATAAGGTAACTCGCAGTTCATTGTTTCTGACTTGGACCATGGAACCCTGTATAGCAGATTCTCGGCAAGTATTTGTCAAACATTAAGTGCATAATTGAGTGAGAATGCGTGAGTAGATGACAAATATATCCAGTTATAAGGAGGAGAAATTATGTCAGGGTCAGAGGAACTTGTTGGGTTATATAAGATTAAATTGTTGTGCAATTAAAAACAAAACCCTTGTGCTCCTCTGCCAATCATTATGTAGGCAGGTGCACACCCATTATTGTATTTAACTCTTCCAACAATACTGTGAAGTAAATATTATTATCTCCATTTTATAGTTAAGGAAACCCAGGCTTAGGGAGGGTCAGCCATTGCCCAAAGTAGCATACTTAGGAAGTGGCAAAAAATGACATTTAGACCCTGGGTTTTCTTACCCTTCACTAAAATTTTTTTCCATACATTATAAAGTGTGGAGCAGGGTATATGTCCAACAAAGCCTCCAGGAATCCTGCTTGTTCCAGAAGCCTCATACAGTTTCATTTTATATTTCCTGGATCCAGTGTGGGAAAAAAAAAAAAAGGACTTTCATCTGTTTGGAAAGGTGAAATGGCGTTCTTTCAAAGCTGTATGATTGGTGGTTTTTGGTTATTGTTTTTACAAACTTGGGTTTCCCTGGGACTTGGCTACTTACAGTTTTTTTACAAATACATTTTTTAATGATTTTTATTTTTTCCATTATAGTTGGTTTACAGTGTTCTGTCAGTTTTCTACTGTATAGCAAAGTCACCCAGTCACACATACATGCATATGCTTTTTCTCACATTATCCTCCATCATGCTCCATCATAAGTGACTAGATAGAGTTCCCAGTGCTATATAGCAGGATCTCATTGTTTATACACTCCAAAGGCAACAGTTTGCCTCTATTCATTCCATATTCCCAGTCCATCCCACTCCCTCCCCCTCCCCCTTGTCAACCACAGGTCTGTTCTCCAAGTCCATGAGTTTCTTTTCTGTGGAAGGTTTATTTGTGCTGTATATTAGACTCCAGATATATACAAATGCATTTTATTTCGAAACATTCGCAAACTTACAGAAGAGTGGCGAGTACAATGCCAATAGCTTCTTTTTTCCTTTTGAATTAGTCGAAAATAAGTCACTAATCTGATGTCCTATTATCTCCAAATAGGTGTATTTCCTACAAACAAAGATATTAAAATATATATAATAAAAATTAAAAAAAATTAAAAAGTATATTCTCCTATGTAACCTCAATGCAGCCATCAAACTCAGAAAATTAACATCTATCCAGTAATACTGTCTAATCCTCAGGCCCTTTTACATTTCACCAAAGGTCTCAATAATATCCTGTTAGTCCTGCGGGATGGCTCCCACTGAGTCACTGTCCTCAGGTGTCATGTCGATTAGTCTCCTTCAACATGGGAGAGTTTCTCAGTTTTTCGTTATTTTCATGAATGTGGCACTTTTGAAGATTACAGGCTGGTTATTTCATAGACCATCCCTCAGGTGGAATGTGAATGTCATTGTTTCTTCAGGGCACTATTCTAGTTGTGCGGCTCCAGCAGGACCACCCCAGAAGTGATGCTGTTCTCACTGCATCTTGGCCCACGGTGTAAAATTCCAGTCTGCTCTATCACTGAGGAGTGTCTACTCTGACCACTTCCTACGGTGCCATCTGCCAGGCTTCTCCGCCTTCATGTTACACTCTTTTATTTTCCCCTCTGTCATTTTGTGGACATGTACTTTGAAACTATTTAAATATCTTGGTTTTGATCAAATGTTTGCTTTTTCAGTTGTGTTTCAGTTGAGCTGGTGGATTCCTATTTTCTCAATGAGTTATAATCCTTTGCTGCACTATTTATTTTGATGTTCTAAGTGTCCCAGATTTGGCCAGTGGGGTGGGAGTCCTTTCAATCTGGCTTCTGTGTCCTTTTGACTTGTCCCCATCATTCTCTGAGTCTTTCTTTACTTTATGGCACAACAAGATGTTCCCGGCTCATCTTGTACTTTCCCTGCCCTAGTCCTGGAATCAGCCATTTCTCCAAGGGGCGCTGGTTCCTTTTAGCGCAGAATGTGATTTGAAAGCTAAGATTTGGATGCTGGTTATGCTTATTGCCATAGGGGTATCCCAGGTCCTTTATGACACAGAGCCAGGAACACACACAAACACACAGATACACATTTTTATTACGTTTATATTTATTTCTCTATCCATGTATATATTGAATTCACACTCACAGCTCTAATTCCAAACTACCACCACAGGATTCATCTTGCTTTTTTTTCTTTTCCATACTGTGAAAAATCTGACTTCCATGATTCCCCACATATTTGCTTTTTTTGTTTGTTTGTTTTTGGCCATGCCGGCAGCATGTGGCAGTTCCCAGGTGAGGGATCAAACCCTCACCACAGCAGCGACCTGAGCTGCTGCAGTGACAATGCTGGATTCTTCACCCGCTTGGCCGCAAGAGAAACTCCCACATATTTTCTTACCGATTAGCCCCCTGCATGTTCCTACCTTCCATGGTTGACACTGTCCCTCTCCCTGAATAGAGGACTTCTTCACCCCAGGTCGGGCTGACCCCCAGTTTGGGCCATCCTCCCATAAGGACCATCTTTTCTCCCTCCTAGGCTCTGACACCCTACTCTTAACCTCCATGGCCTTCTCACCTCCAAATGAACCCACTTTGTTCCAGCTAATGGGTTTAGGACAGAATTGTTCAGAAGGAAAAGGGAAAAGAAGAGAGAGAGAAAAGAAATGGGATAAAGTCGGTGCTTCTGATTTTAGCTAAAATATTTTTTTCAACTAGAAAAAACTAAAATCTTTAGAAAGCTACAATTTTTTCTAGCAGAAAAAAATTTTAATTCTTAGGAAATTTTATCCAGGCCAGAAAAAAGAGGGTTTGTTTTGTTTTGTTTTTGGCTGCACCTGCAGAAGTTCTAGGCCAGAGATCAACCTAGTGCCATAGCAGTTACAACGCCAGATCCTTAACCTACTGAACACCAGGGAATTCCATTTGTTTGTTTTTAAAAAGAGGCTGTACTTCATGTATTCAGCAGGCAGTTATTAGAATTATTCTCTACTGTACTGGATATCTTTGGTTAGAGCTAGGCATCCATTCCCACCCATTTCTTAGGGATCTTTCTTTATCACAGAGGCTGGAAGGCTAGAAACTACATTTCCCTGATACCCTTGCAGTTGGGGCTCTGGAAGCAAATTGCATCCATGAGATGAAATTCCAGGAGACTTGGAAGTTTGAAGAGGGTTGGAAGCCCCGGTCCTGTTGTCATTGCTGCTGACAAATGAGGTCATAGACACACGTGTGTCTGTGGACTGACTCAGGTTTAAGGCATGCAAGGCAGTCACCAGCTTCTTGAGAATGAGAGGCGTTGGCAGCTGAAGTCAGCAGCAGCAGCAGCAACATTGACCTCTGAATCTCTGATCTCAACTGACCTACTGAAGCCAGTAGCCCCCCCCCTGCTACCCCCCCCCCCCCCCCCGCTACCGCCCCCCCCCACCAGTGGCCTCTCCAGCCCTCCAAGGATTAGATAAGCATCTCATTCTCCATATTAAATGCCCTTCTGTTTAAAATACCTGGAAGGACTTCTTTGTCCTGTAGTGTTCCTAACTGTCACATTGACTTTGCATATGAAGGAGGATTAGATGGTAGACAACAACGAATAACTTCTGGAAGGGTGTCATTGCTTTTTATTTACTTGAAACTCATTTTGTGCTTATTAGGGGCCATGTGCTAAGCTAGACTTAGCAGATGTGAATAAAGGTAACAAACATGCAATCCTGGTCTCAAGGAATTCCAGAGGCAGGAAGTAGAGAAAAATACCATAATAAACAACCAAGTTCAAAGTAAGATAGATGAAGGAGTTCCCTGGTGGCCTAGGGGCTAGGGATCCAGTGTTGTCACTGCAGTGGCATAGATTCTATCCCTGGCCCTGAAACTTCCTCATCCTCTGAGTGTGGCAGATAGATAGATAGATAGAGAGATAGACAGACAGACAGATAGATAGATAGAGGAAGTGTTTTGAAAAAGATGCAAGCATAGCATTCTTCATGGGTCATGGACCATGGCTTTGTCTCCAGCCTGGCCCACCTCGTCAACATCACTTGCTGCTGCTAACTACCCCTGGGTCCCCCACACTTGATCCTTGGATCTACCGAACTCATTGCCAAACCTTAAATGTCTTAAATGTCACTTTCCCTTTCAGACCTTCACCTTTCCTGCTTAGAGAGGTTATGTGTATTTTTCAGAACTAAACCTCAGTGTGCCTCGCCTACTGTGCAGAGGAATCAGCTAGAGTTTATCTCTCCGTCTTGAACTCCTGTTTGACTGGGAAAACCAATTTGCCCATTGAAGGCATTTCTCTCTCCTTTCTTTTCATTTTTTAATTCATTTTTTCTACGTTTTATTGAAGTATAGTTGATTTACAAATTTGTGGTCATTTCTGCTATAATAGTATAATATCTCCCTCCTTTATTTTCTCTTCTTTTTTTTTTTTTGCTTTTTGGGGCTGCACCTGTGGAATATGGAGGTTCCCAGGCTAGGGGTCCACTCTGAGCTACGGCTGCCAGCCTACACCACAGCCACAGCAACACAGGATCTGAGCCATGTCTGCAACCTACACCACAGCTCACGGCAATGCCAGATACTTAACCCACTGATCGAGGCCAGGGATGGAGCCTGCAACCTCATGGTTACTAATTGGATTCATTTCTGTTGCGCCACAATGGGAACTCCCCTCTTTCTTTTAATTTTTTTTATTTTGCAACTAACAGCATGCAAAAGTTCCCTGGCCGGGGAATCGAATCCATGCCACAGTAGTGCTGGATCCTTAACCCACTGAGCCACTAGGGAACTCCCTCTCCCTCCTTTCTTGAAAGTCTTTTCTTGATGGTCTTTCTAGAGAATGTGCTTTCTAAAAGGAGAAATTACACAAGTAAAAGCTCCCCCTCTCTTTCCCAAGGAAAAAATGCTTTAGTGCTGCAGAGTACTTAAATACAGCAAAACTTTCAAAGAGTCATTCTTGAAAAGCAGATTTTACATATACATGCACACTCTTCTGTATACACACATTGGCATATAGGCATTCCTAATTCTTGACAGACTCTGCCTAGACTTGGGAGCTTTTCCTTGGGGTTCAGTGTCTCTAGGATCTGCCAGAATATTTGTCAAACTGAGCTCTGAGCAAGTTTAGGAAGAATTGTGCCGTTGTGTTTGTCTCTGTGAAGATGAATCCTTTGTTGATGTCTAAGCTGATTCGTATGCCACTTGTTTAGAATCCCGGGTGGTTAGCATTTCCAGTGTTATTATGACACATTTACTCAGTGCTATATGTTTGGGAAATAGTTTACAACAATGTGTTAACCAGCACAAGCCGAGAACATTTCAGCAATGGCTGATTTGCTTTGTAAACCACTGGCAATAACACAATATTTATGGGATTGCAAAATCTCATTAAATGGATAAAGTTCCATTTTCCTGACTTGGATTTGACCAGCATTTATTGAGTGTCAGCTAAGTGCTATGCACAGTCCTAGGATTCCACTGAATGAATGAGCATTCGTTAAGCAACTACTATGGCAGTCATCAGGCAAGAATTCCATTGAGAGAATAAGCATTTATTAAGTGCCTTCTAGGGACCTGGGTCGAATGTTAAGATTAAGCTGATTAAATAGCCTCTTATTATGTATGTGTAGTATGCCAGACATTGCATGTGCAGCCCATCAAATGGATAAATGTTTATTAAGCACTTTCTGTGTGCTAAGCATCAAGACAGACACTTTAACATACATGATCCCACTTAATCTCCACTATTGTAATGGAGAGGGGCAAGTATTATTTTACTATTTTATAGTTGAAGAAACAGAGGCAAAGAGGCTAAGATCTATGCCTACAGTTCACAGGGACTGATATTGAACCCATGTCTCCTAATGTTGAGTCTGCTACTCTTTCCATCATATCATCAAGACTTTCTATGTTTCTAGAACTCAACCTAATTCTCTAACATGAATGAGAACTGATGATCCATTGAATATCATTAAATTGAATTTTGTTTCTGTAATACTCTTGGGGCAAGAGGATTTTGACCTTCCTTGTTTAAGACAATTTATAAACATTAGATTGGAGCAGTTAAAATTTCCGAGTTCTTGAACCTTAGCTTCTCTTCCTACGAATGAGTTGGGTTAGTTCTCAGGGCTATGCGGCAATACCCATGGGAGACACTAGAACTCATGTAAGACTGTTGTCCCAATAAGATGCAACAAGAATGGTCCTGCCTGAAGGAGACCAGAGCACTGTACTCCTGGATTATGCTGCTGGTGTTTGTAGACCACATCCTATCCTTCCTGCAGTTAGGAGTCTGCAAATGCTCCTTGAGTACCTGGTGCATGCAGGGCACGGCCAAGTGCAGGATGTATGACAAGGCCAGGTCTATTATTAGTAGTGTGCCACTAAGCAAGTTATATCTCTGGGTCTCAGGTCCCTCATCCAGAAAGAGGATAGGTACTTATGAGGCTCTTATGGCTCCTCCTTTCCCCAAACTCTGAACATTCACTTTCTCAAGTTACAAAATAAGCTTAATATTTTGCAGCTTAACATGCTGCTACCTAGCTACCGATCTATCATTGATGTATCTCATCTGTATCAACATTGGTTCGTTACACAGTGAAAGACAAACATCACAGGATATCACCTATACATGGAATTTCAGAAAAGGATACAGATGAACTTATTTGAGGAACCTGGATGGACTCAGGGACTTTGAAAAATTTATGGTTACCAAAGGGGACAGGAGAGAGGGAGGGAGGGGATGGACTGGGGGGTTGGGATTGGCATATGCACACTGAGGTATATGGAGTGATTGGCCAACAGAGAACTCCACCCAATATCCTGTGATAATCTGTGTGGGAAAAGAATCTGAAAGAGAATGGATGTGTGCACATGAATACCTGGATCACTTTGCTTTATAGCAGAAACGATCACAACCTTTTGAATCAATTATACTTCAATGAAGCTTTTAAAAAAAGTTTGACAAATGCTTTTTCCTGGCCTATTATTTCTCTTAATCTCACAAACCCACCAAGTAGGCATTTTAAACCCCACTTTACAGATGCAGAAATCAAGGCGCTGGGAGAGTAAGCGATGTGCTTAAGCTCACAGAATCGATCAGTGGCAGAACGAGGACTGCCAATCTCAGGTCTCTCTGATGTCAGAGCCTTGCTTTCTTCTTTATCCTGTGTTGGGTCTATGAAGACACGTTTCAATAAACCCTCATGAGGAAGGTGATTCCACCAATAAAATTGCAGAGTGGGTCCAGGGCAGGGTCCCTATTAGTTTACTCTCCGTTTGCTCTATCAGTGACCTTTATACATTGATCTGAAATAGAAAAAAAAATTAATGTCCTCCAGTCATTGCTGTGCAGACTGGCAATCTGGCTGACATCCTTGTGAATGTCCCTCGTAGCCTCAGGTAGAGGAGTGACACAGAACTTAGGGAGCATGGAGGAGCAGGCCTGGCTTCCAGCAGCACTATGCGTTCTTTCTGTCTCAATCTAAGTACTTTTCAGAGCCTTCTAGTCTTTCATCTGTGAAGTAAGACAGAGGATGATTTGTTAAGCGATTGCTATGGGAGTTATATGGGAAATGTCGGTGACTGCATTTGAATGAGACTGTTTAAGTGAAGGGGTTTTTGGGTTTGTTTTTAATTTTAGTTTAGTTTTGTTTTTTGTAAAAAATTTCATTGGAGGAGTTCCTGTTGTGGCCCAGTGGGTTAAGAACCTAACATAGTGTCTGTGAGGATGGGGGTTTGATCCCTGGCCTTGCTCAATGGGTTAAGGATTCAGCATTGCCATCAGTTGTGGTGTAGGTCACAGATGCAGCTTGGATTTGGTGTTGCTATGGTTGTGGCTGTGGCCAGCAGCTGCAGCTGCAGTTCACCCCTAGCCTGGGAATTTCCATATGCCACAGGTAGGCCCTAAAAGGGAAAAAAAAAAATTTTTTTTTCTTTGTAGTATAGTTGGCTTACAATGTGCTAGCTTCAGGTGTACAGTAAGGTAGAATCAGTTATGCATATACATACATGTATCCATTCTTTTTCATATTCTTTCCCCAGATAGGCCATCCCAGAATGCTGAGTGGAGTTGAATGAAGCAGACTTTTATTGAGCGAGTCTGTGTATCAGGCACCCTCTGAGCAGTGGGGTAGAGTGACAAAGCAATGTGCCACTTTGGTGGTCTTTCTGGGAAATCGGAGTGATGGTAGGTGTGATAATGGCAATGTGGATAGAGCACAGGGCGGGGGGTGACTGTAGAGCTCCGAGGAGGCTTCCCAGGGATGTATCCTGAGGGGAGGGGGGGAAGGCAGTTCTTCTGTCCCAATAGTTCTTCTGTTCCCCCCTCGATCTGACCCTGATGCCGAAGCCTTTCAGAGACCCTTGCCTCTGACCTTGTTCTTGGTAGGAAGAGCTGCGGTAAGTGGTGCTGTGGGAAATAGCTCTGTGGCTAATGAATCATCTAATTTAAAGATACTGGAGTTCCTGTTGTGTGGCACAGCGGAAACACATTTGACTAGTATCCATGAGGATGCAGGTACCATCCCTGGCTTTGCTCAGTGGGTAAGGGATCTGGTGCTGCTCTGAGCTATGGTGTAGATCACAGACGAGGCTTGGGTCCCACATTGCTGTGGCTGTGGTGTAGGCCGGCAGCTGTAGCTCTAATTTGAACCCTAGCCTGGGAACTTCCATATGCCATGGTTGCGGCCCTATGAAAAGCAAAAACATTAAAAAAGAAAGAAAAATAATTTAAAAAATACTTTAGCTGGTTTGTTCCCCTCAAGAGTGGTTACCATAGGTCCCGTCATAGGTCCCATCGTCACAGCTTTCATCTCCGTGACCCAGCTCCCCTCCTCGTGATGGGAATCATAGTCTTTGCCTTTCTTGGGATGCTTCTGGGATGGGGAGGTCCTTCCAGATGCACTACTTGCCATCACTCGGATGATGAGTTGTGCCATGTTTAGATCCCTCCACGGCTAGACCACTTCTCTCGGGAGGAAGTGCTGTGATGGATGCTTGTCAGAATTCAGGGCCATCTCATGCTAGCTGTGGGGTTTGGGGCACATTTTCTTAATAAGGCATATAGAAGTATGCAAGTGTAGGAATATATGGAGCTTCAGTTTTCCCATCTGTAAAAATGAGGACAGACGTTTCCCTGGTGGGGATTCAGCAGCTTAAGGATCTGGCATTGTCACTGCTGTGGCTTGAGTCACTGCCATGGTACGGGTTCGATCCCTGGCCCTGGAACTTTTATATACCGCAGGAGCAGCCAAAAAAAAAAAAAAATCATGATGGAAATCAAGAGATAGTACTGACCTTGGAGGAATTCTGTGAGGAATCAATGAGATGATGTTCAGATGTTTGGCACAGAGTAGACTCTAACGCAGCATTACTTGTCACCTTCTACATCAGGGGTTGGCAAACTATGTCCCGCAGGTCTAATCTGACCCTCCAGTGGTTTTTGTAAATAAAGTTGTATTGGGACCCATCCATTTACATATTGTCTATGGCTGCTTTTGCATCTAATGGTAGAGTGTGTAGCTGTGAGAGAAATCAGATGTTCACAAGACATAAAATATTTACTATCTGCCCTGTTACAGAAAATGTTTCTTGATCCCAGTTATACATAATGCCCTTTGAGAACAATGTTTTGCTCTCCCTGTCTCTTTCCTTTCCAAAGTGCTTTTTATCAGACCAAATGCTGTTAACTGGCTTAAACCACTGCTTCTGGGCTGTTGGAATTCAGACCTTTCGCCTCTCCTCTGAGAGCAATTGTGGTCATTGCAAGTTCTTTGAGTGTGACTCCTGGTATAGCACACACCCCACCCTATGCCACCCCACCCCTGGATTTGGGCCATTCTGCTTTGAGAAAAGGAGCCCCACCTCCCTTACTCTGGACATCAGCTTTCAGACAAGCATAGCACAGGCTTAACACCTGTGATGGATACAGCATTCCTAGGTCTTTAGCCCCACATGTACTTCTCCCGAGCACTTTTCCCCCCACCCTACACCTGCAGTTATACTTGTAAATTGCGATGTCTGATTTAGATCCATCTTTACTAAATTCCTTCTTGAGAAATTCTGTTCATTTTTTTTCCTGGCTTTGGATTTTGACTCTGCTATCCAGAGTATTTACCAAGCCTCTGAACTTCACGTCTTTGGAGAATCAGCTCAGCTGGTTTTCTAAGTCTTCATCCAAGTCTCTGCAAAAAAAAAAAGCAAAAAACAAAAACCTGTTGGGTCAGCCAGGGCTGAGGGCTGAGTTCTTCAAGATGCAAATGGAAGACACTCTCCAGCTTGGCTTTGACCCTTGGGAGACCAATTGAACTCCCTAGGAGGTCAACCAAACTGCATTATTGTCCAGCTTACATCTCTTTATCTCAGTTAAAAGTATCATGAGAGTTTGGGTCAAGGGCCTTGCAGGCGTAATATGGCCACACACAGGACTTCCCAACCTATTAGTCTATCACAAAACTAATAGGATTACTTCCTATCACAAAAACTAATAGGATTACTTCCTATAACTTATTTTTGGGGATCCCTTGGTGGCTCCTAGAGCGCATTGGTTTCTCTCTAACCATCTACATACTGCCTATTTGGGAACGACTGTAGTTATGAGTGAGAATTTGCCACCAAGTTCGTCAGGTATTATCAGAATTTATGGAAGGGCTTCTTAAGCTAGGGTTCATGAACTTGCATGGGAATGAATTACATCTTTATTTTCATTAATCTCTAACTGAAATTTGGCATGTTTTCCAATTGTGATATAAGCAACATATCACAGTCATATGAGCATGACCTTGACTTTGTCATCAATATAAATCATAGCTTTTTCGTATCACACTGGAGTTGTAAACATCTTAAAATATCTTTCAAGTTCGAAACTACTTCAAGGAGTTCTGCTGTGGTGCAGTGGATTAAGAATCTGACTGCAGTGGCTTGGGTTTCTACAGAGGTACAGATTCAATCCCCTGACTGTTGCTGTGGGTTAAAGGATCCAGTGTTGCCACAGATGCAACTTGGGTCACAGCTGTGGCTAGGATTCAGTCCCCAGCCTCGGAACCTCCATATGGTGTGGTTGTAGCCATAAAAATAAAACAAAACAAACAAACAGGCAAACAAAAAACAAAACAAAACAAAAACAAACTTACTTCAAAATTACGGTACTTATAGGGCTTGCTGCTAGGTTGTTTAATGCATTAATAAAGAAATGTGTGGGAGTTCCCTAGTGTCCTAGTGGTTGAGGATCCAGCGTTGTCATTACTGTGGTGAGCGTTACTGCTGTGGTGAGGGTTCGATCCCTGGCCTGGGAACCTCTGCATGATATGGATGTGGCAAAAAAAAGAGGCAGATATATTACCATAGCTCAGACTAAAAAAACTATTTTAATAACTTCATTTTAATATGATTTTGCCCCCTTGCAATCTGACATATTTTATATGATGCATTTAAAAATACCACTCTGAGAAGGGCTCTGTAGGTGTCACCAGCTTGTCGAAGGGGCTCATGCACAGGAATTCATGCTTGTCATCATGGTAGCAGTTCCTCTCAAAAGTCTCAGTGGCTAGATCTCTGCCTGAAATGCCTCTTTGCCCAGACAAATCTCCTGAGGGGTGAAAGAACCCTCCCCTCACTTTGGGTTCTTGTCTTCTCTTCACTCAGGTTAAGGTAACATCAAAGAAACTTGCCTTTGTACTGATAATTTGAATAACAAATATTGCCTCCTATTTTTTTTTTGTCCCTGGTCAAGCAGATCTGGGTTTGAAGGACAGTTCCCCCCCATTCTCCTTCCTGGAACTCAGCCCCCTAATTTGTAAAATAGGGATGTTACCCCTACTTTGTGAGGTGGTTGTAATGTTCAACAAGGTAACAGGTTTTACATTTTCTGGGGCGCAGCCCATGAGATGGAGTTGGGAGGATAGGCATTTTATTGGCCAGGGTGGAGATTATTGCTTGTGACAGATAACGAGGGGAGGAAGCAGAATTGGGCAGAAAAAAACCTTCAGACCATGATGCAAATCTGACATTTATGGAAAGGAAGTCAGAGCAGCAAGATAAGGAGGGCTTTGGACCATGGTTCGGGTTGCACTGAGTCTCAGCCAACTCAATTGGCTACTCTGGAGCCAAGATTACCTGTCAAAGGAGTCCCATGTTGGGCAGAAATGGGCCATCACACTTGATCATTGGCTGGAGGATGCCCCGGAAGACCATGGCCTTGGCTTGAAAGCCAAGATACAACCCAAAAGTGTTCTGGCTGGAAGCTACCAGTTACCTTCATTCCTTGCAGCTGACCAGTGAGTTCCTTCTTGAAGGAGATTGGAGCAATGTACCTCCCCATCGGTCCCAATTTGAGAAGGCTAAGCACTTGTGCGATGTGCAACACACCTGGTGAGAAATAAGCATGGCTGCTGCTGGTGTCTCTAAAGAATTGCTTGTCTGGTTTTCTTCACCCTGAGCACAAGAATCTCAATTACAGTAGTCAGGTTGGGTCTTTCTGAGCTAGGAATCTTTTCACACTAGTACCTAGGGTAGCTCCATAACTTAGAACTTTATAAAGGTGACAGAGCATTTGTTAAGAATAACTAAATGAAGTTTCCTCATGGCTCCGCAGATTAAGAACCCTACTAGTATCCCTGGCCTCGCTCAGTGGGTTAAGTATCTGGCATTGCTGAAAGCCAAGGTGTAGGTCACAGGTGTGGCCCGGACCCCGCATTGCTATGGCATAGGTCAGCAGCTGCATCTCCAATTTGACCCCTCTCCTGGGAACTTCAGTATGCCTCAAGTGTGGCCCTTAAAAAAAAAGGAAAAAGCATGACTTAGTGACCAAATCACTAAAAAAGCATGACTTAGTGACCTTATCTCTCTATAATGATAATGACCACACCAACAGCAGTAATGGTCATGAAGAAGGTCATGTAGAGTCTATAAATGGAGCGCGAACTGATCTTAAGGACTCTGCCTTTGGCACTGCTGTAGGTGCTCTCTTGGTCCTCCAGGAACTGAAGCTTGCTCAGTGTGGGTGAGGCATCAGCTCTGGTCCCAGGTGATTCTTCTCCCAGGGGACCCCTGGTGTGCTCTGTGCCATCTTACCGCAGGCAGGGAGCACTGAGACCCTTGCTTCCTCCTTCAGAGGCTTTCTCACTAATCCTAGACAGATCTTAGGCTTCACCTGAGGACTTACTCAAAGAAGACTCTGAAAGTACTTCCTCTTCAGCATGTGATTTCTATGGAGGCTGGATTTCCCCTCTAAGAGCCTCTCTATCAGTCTGCCTATGTCCTCTGCTTGCTAATGGTGACTGTGAAGAGCTGCCTTTTTCTAATTTAAACACCCTAGTCTATACTTTTCCCCCCTTTTTACAGCTGCACTTGTGGAAATTCCCAGGCTAGGCATCGAATGGGAACTACAGCTGTAGGCCTATACCACAGCCACAGTGACATGGGATCCAAGTTGCATCTGAGACCTACACCACAGCTCACAGCAATGCCAGATCCTTAACCTGCTGAGCGAGGCCAGAGATCAAACCTGCGTCCTCGGGGACACTATGTTTGGGTTATTAATTCTCTGAGCTACAACAGGAACTCTTGGTCTATACTCTTTTTGAAAGAATATGTCCTGCTTCAGGGTGACTCTTTTGTGCTCTAACCCTAGCAAGAGCATTTAAGTCTCAATTGGCAGGAAGACTCAATTCCCACTGAGCTGTATAGTCCTGATACGCTACCTGTGTAATGAACTTGATGTTTCCTGACACTGGGTCTTAAGATTAATTTAGGGTTAATGCTGTCTAGTCAATCCTGGCTCAGGATGATGTGGGCAATCCTGACATATTTCATTTCCATTCCCTGCTTTCACCTGCTGGGGTGAGTCCATTGGCAATGAACTTGGGATATATCTGCTTCTGTCCCTCATGGAAGTGTCAGCATTGGAACTTCAGAATCCTAATTGGATTCAGGCAAATATTTCCTTCCCAGGATTGCCCTTCAGTCTTCCAACCTCAGGTCCCTCGGCCAGCTCCTTGGCAGTGATGCAAGTGTCATCTAGGGGATGGGCAGTCTTCCCCATCGCTGAACAGTGAGGCTGACAGCCAGAGGAAGACAGATGCTCATGCCAGGGAGACCAGGCACTTGCCAGCTCCTTGGCTGAAGCCCTGTGTACCCTGGAATGAAGTATAGCTGCGTGGCCGGGAGAGGGCTTGGCTCTCTGAGGCCCTCAGCGCCTCGCTCTCTAGATCTGGGCCAAGAACAGGACTTGACTTCCAATGATAATAACACCTATCTCTGTCTTTGAGAATCTCTTCTTTTTCAAGTGCTTTCCTTGTTTTATGATATTTAACAACACTCTGAGGCGATGATGGCTATTTCTTTTCTTTTCTTTTTTTTTTTGCCTTTTCTAGGGCTGCACCTGCAGCATATGGAGATTCCCAAGCTAGGGGTATAATTGGAGCTGTAGCTGCCAGCCTATGCCAGAGCCACAGCAACACAGGATCTGAGCCGTGTCTGCAACCTACACCACAGCTCACAGCAACACCGGATCCTTAACCCACTGAGCAAGGCCAGAGATCGAACCCGAAACCTCATGGTTCCTAGTCGTATTCGTTAATCACTGTGCCACGAAGGGAACTCCTGAAGATGGCTATTTCTGTGTTATGGATGGGGTAGTGCCTGGTAGACCTGAGGTGTGAACACAGGTGTGCTTGACCTCAATGCCCTCACTGTGTCCTCTTTTCTACCCACAGTGAACCAGGAAGCAGTGAAGCCAGTTGTGTCCAGTCTGTGGGCAGAGCATCTGCTGAGCAGATGCCTGGGTTTGCTGGCCAAGTGCCATGGGAATATGGCTTTTTCTTGGTGAGGGTGGCAGTCTCGAGAAAGTGCTCCATGGCCAGAGTGTTTTCACTGTGAGTCACTTTGTTGTTCTCTTTGTGAGAGTTCAGCTCAGGAGCCCTAGAGATTCACCTGTGCCTCCTCCTCTTTATGCCCCAGCAATCCAGGAGAGCAATTTGCTTAAGCAATAGCCTCCCAGTGACGTGGGGGAGCCTGCGGGAAGTCACGTGGCCCACGTTAATCAGCACCTGGTAAAATTCAGCCACTTATGGGACAACGTAGATCGATTTACTAACCTCTTCACCTAATCTGTGTCTGAGTGTTCCAAGTTTTTTTTTCGTTCAATCCAACAATTATATTACTAATTCCTCTTCCTTATTGGTTTTCAACTTAGAAATCTAAGCTCCTGATAAAGGCACCCCTAGGTGGTCCATGAACTGGCTTGTCTTTCTCTCAAGCTCATCTGCAGGCACGTATCCTTTGCAGTGCATGCTCCAGCCATGCCAACGTCCTGGTATTTCCAGAAGCAGCCATGCTGTCTTCGCCCTTGTGGCTTCCTGTCCTTTCCCATCTCATCTCCTGGCATAGGCCTTGGACAGCCTGCAGTTCTCAGCTCAGAGACTCCCTTCCCTCAAGTCTTTAGTCAGATTATGTTTTCTTTCCTTCTCTAAGCCTCCCCTGGCATCTGGTAACAACTCTGTATCCAGTTTTCAGAATCACCTGTCTCTCCTCCCTCTTCTGTATGAGCCTGTAGGAGCCACAAGGAAGGGAAATATGTTTTATTGTTCTCTGAACACCCCGCACTTATCATATGGCTTGACTCACTGGACTCAGGAAACCTTTGGGACTTTAACCTCAGGGCATGTTGGAATCTCAGGCAGGGCGGTAGGGAAGGAGAAGGGGTGGAAACAGGTAGAATTAGCAGAGGGAACACACCAGCCTTTCTGCTGGGCCCTCTCTATGGGCTATGGTGCTCCACAGACTCAGGGTGAAACTGAATAAGATGCAGGTGAAATGGACACCGGTAAATGCAAACTTGATTCAAGCTGCCCCAGGAGGACGTGCTGCCTGGATTCAAGGGTCTTAGGTTTGGGTGGGGAGGGGAGGTGTCAGGTCAGACACCTGGGTGTTCGGCTCCAGACTGTGTTGAGGGGAGGGGACTTTTATTTCTGGAGCAGGGACATGTCAGGGTTTTGCAGGATGGCAGGTCCGGGCTAACCATGGTGGGTTCTGTACCGAGATTCCCACTGCAGAGCAGAAAAGCTGAGATAGAAGTCTCTTGAAATGGCAACGGTTAGGAAAAGGCACAGGAGCGGCCAGGGGTCACTACTCCTTCAGCTGTTACTAATCCCTAATTCTCCACCTAAGTTTCTCTCTCTGTCTCCTTGTCTCTCTCTTTCTCTCTCTCTCTCTCTCTCTCTCTCACACACACACACACTCTCATGCATGCTCAACAGCAGTCCTACTGTTGGAATGTGCATCTTTATGAGAAATGTGCCACCAGGGCAAGGTGGAGCCTGCAGCTCTATCCCTTAGTCAGGGCTATGGGTTGGGTCAGAAGACTCTAACAGCTAGACATCAATCACTTCTGGTGACAGAACTTGGAAGAAGCCAATAGCAGATGAAATAAGTATTTAGAAAAAGGACTCGCCTTGAGTGAATTGCATGCACCAGACTGTGGGCTGAGTGCCTCAGGGCACAGACCCTTCCCCCTTAATTAATTTAATATTTAATTGGAGGGTTCCCATAGTGACTCAGAGATAACCAACCCAACTAGTATCCATGAGGATGTGGGTTTGATCCCTGTGTCCGCTTAGAGGGTTAAGGATCTGGTATTGCAGTGAGCTGTGGTGTACGTTGCAGACATGGCTCAGATCCCACGTTGCTGTAGCTGTGGCTGTGGTGTAGGCTGGTAGCCGCAGCTTCAATTCAACACCTATCCTGGAAACTTCCATGTGTCATGAGTGCAGCCCTAAAAGCCTAAAAAGACAAATTTTTTAAATTAAAAAATTAGAAATAATTATAGATTCATATGTGGTTGTAAAAAAAAATACAGCGAGTTCCCATAAACTGTTCCCCCAGGGGTATCATCTTACAAATCTATAGTGTGATATCGAAACAAAGGTATTGCCATTGCTACCATCAACAGATTGTATCCCTAATTCTCCAGTTTTACTAGGACTCATTTGTGTGTGTGTGTGTGTGTGTGTGTGTACTTGGTCCTATGCAGGGTTTTGTTTGTTTGTTTGTTTGTTTTTGTATTTTTGGGGGCTGCCCTGCACATGTGGCCTATGGAAGTTCCCAGGCTAGGCGCTGAATTGGAGCTGCAGCTGCCGGCCTACACCACAACCACAGCGTTGCCCAGTCAGAGCCATGTCTTCGACCTGCACCACAGCTCATGGCAGTGCCAGATCCTTAACCCATGGAGCAAGGCCAGGGATCAAATCTACCTTCTCATAGATACTGGTTAGGTTTCTTATCATTAAGCCATGATGGGAACTCCGGTCCTATGCAGTTTTATCACATGTGTAGCTTGTGTATCTGTGCTGTTTTCATGATACACAGTAGAGCCACCGCCACAAGGATGGCTCACATAGCCCCTTTTATAATCACACCTTCCCCAGTACCCTTCCTCAATCCTTAAAACACCCACATGGGACAACTAAATCTCAGAGAGTTATGTCACCTGTGACATGTTATCCAATTAGAAAGCAAGGACGTTTAGATTCAGAAGTTTGTCCCCAAACACACATCACATTTATTTCTTAACTTCTTTGTTCATTCATTCAATGGATATTTATTGAGTGTCTACTGTGTTCCAAGTACTATTCTAGGGATTGGAATTTTAGCAGTAAAAATATGAAGTCCCCATGTCTTGTGAAGTTGTCATTCAAGGGTGCATCAGACCTTGGATGTGAAAACCCAACGTGCAATATAGTTTCAGGTGAGGACAGTTGCTCTGCAGAAGCACAAGAAGGGGCTGGAGGGCTGGGGGCCTGCTGTTTTTGGTGGGCTGACCAAGAAGCTGCTGTAAGGAAGTAAAATTCAAGAGGAGTCTTGACCAATGAGGAGTAGGAGTCATTGATTTCCAAGCGAAGGTAGGGGGGCGGTCACAGGCCCCCCTGTGGGGAAGGATTGAGGCAAGTTTTGGCTGTTAAATTGGCCAGTGTGTCTGAGCAGAGTGAGGCAGGGAGAGAGTGGGGGTCATAGTCAGAGAGGGACCAGGAGCTGGATAATGAGGGCTTTGCAGGCCGTGGGAAAGAGTTTGGATCTTGTTCTAAGTGGGAGTAGAAGCCGCTGGAAGGTTTCGAGCTGGAGAAAAACATGCTCTGACTTTCAGTTTGTAAAAAAACAACAACAATATCAAAACCACCCTCTGGCTACTGGGTGGAGGATGGGCTGTAGGAGGGCAAAGCTGGGAGCAGGGGAACAATTTGGCGGCCACTGCAGCAAACCACATCAAAGACGGGGTGGCCTGGACCAGAGTGGCAGCACCAGGAGTAATGAGAAGTTTTTGGGTTCAAGATATACTGCATCTGTGGACCCCACAGGACTCCATGAAAGATTAGATATGGGGTGGGCTTGAGAGCAGACCATAGAAGGGAGTATTTTAGACACAGCTGACACTGAGTCACTTCTTTTTCTTTAGCCAGAACATCACAGTGTAGTGCCAGACATCAGGGATCTCATTCCACGTCAAAGGACCACTGTATCCAAGGCACTTTGCTGGCTCCTCTCCCTCCTTCTTCTCAACATACATCTGGTAGTTTCATCAGAGACACCAACATATCCTTGGTCTCAAGCTATGGCCCAACCATTTAGCAAATTCAGTAAGTAGAGCCCTGTGGCAAGCTGTGTGCTGATCCTGGGAGACTGGAGTCTGAGGGGACCCAGTCCCTGCCCCTGGGGGCTCACAGCCTGCTGGGGAGATAGGCAAATGTAGGAACAACTACAGTGAGAGACCGGTGGGAGTCAGGAGAGCATCCGGAGGATGGGATACCCAGCATGTTGTAACGATGCTGATTGGATGGATCATTAGGGATGGTGTCATGGGATGAGGGGATATTGAGGAATCAGTCTTGAAGCCTGAGCACATGTTCTCTGGTTATAGAAGAGAGGCAATGATCCCCTAAGGTGGGGAAAAGCAACAGCAGAAAGACTGAGTCTCTGTGCAGCACAGAGCACCTGGGGACAGGTGAGCCAGGTGGAAACACGGTGCTCAGGTGGAGGAGGGAGCGCAGGTGAGGCTGAAGCAGCCCCCTACCTGTTGGAGCCATGGTCCCTGGCCTGGCCAGGAGGTCATCTCTTCTCCTGGATGGAGCTGTGGCTGGTCTGAGAATACAAGCAATAGAAGCAAAAGCAAAGGAGACTCAGCCACTGGCCGCTGAAGCCCTTACTCTGTGCTGGTCACTTTTAACACACGATCTTATTTCACCTTCACATGCAGAAAGGCAATCATGCTTTGGGGGCCTTCTTTTACTACCTACGGGTCATTTCTGACCTTTAAAAAACAACCCACCCTTCTCTCTAGTCACAAAGAAATTAGATACCATGTTCTCAAACACAACCCTTTTGGACCCCCCTCTGATTTATAGATAATTTCATCATGGATGCAAATAATGGAAATTCACCTTCCCCAGAAAGGATGAGAGCCCCGTGAAGGCAGCAGTCTTCAGGGTCAGATGCAGGGTGAGGTGAGACCCCAGAAAGCCTGTCTTATGTTCTGACTGCAGGGACACTCAGGCATCGTTGTGGAGCCAGAAATGCGGCTCAGTGTAGGGAGAAGCCAAATAGTAAACCATTCATTCACACATGCATTCATTTATGCACTCAATTAATATTCACGGAATACTTATTTGGTATTGGGCTTTACTCTGCTGCTGGGGATAAGAAGTCCCCAGGGCATAGCTTCTGCCTGGAGGGAGATTTTGATGTGGTAGGAACGACCCCCAAGAAGTATGATTAAATGCAGTAACTGATACTCTCTCTGGGCTGGCAGTCTAGAGGATGGCCCCAGTGATCCCCCTAAGGGCCATACCTGAAGATCTGATGCAGGAGGAGAACTCAGAAGTGGCTCAGAAGGAGGCACCAGGGTTCCCCAGGAAGTCTTTGGGTTGCCAGCGAAGGAAGGTGTTCCCTGCTAGAGAACAGCAGGCACACAAAGGCAGAAGCCATTGAAAGACCTCACGTCAACGAGTCCTAGGATGGTGAGAGAAGGCAGCCAGTCTGCAGCCCAGAGAGACCACTGGAAGGAGAGGAAACTGGGTGGGCAGCCATCGAGGTCAGGGAATCAGAAGACGACCCCCAAATCAGAGGCCCTTGCAAATGTCGTTGTCACCTGAAAACTGGGATCACTTCTTGGGGAACCAAAAACATGACCAAGCCAAAGAGCAGAAGAAGGAAGAATTTATTACTTGCAGAGAGAAACACCCGAGATCTTGCCTAAAGCAGCATCTCCCTGTGAAACTGGGAAAGCTGTTTAAGGGCCCTACCCACAGCACATGCAGGTTCCCAGGCTAGGGGTTGAATCGGAGCTGTAGCTGCCAGCCTACACCACAGCCACAGTAACTAGGGCTCCAAGCTGCGTCTTTGACCTACACCACAGCTCATGACAACACAGATCCTTAACCTACTGAGCGAGGCCAGAGATCAAACCCACAACCTCGTGGTTACTAGTCGGATTCATTTCTGCTGCACCACAAGGGGAACTCTCAAGCAGGGAAAGTTTTAAACTAAGGCTACAGGTATATTCAGGAAGGGCTGAGGGCCTCGACTGAAGTTACAAGGGTCAGAAAAAGTCACCATCCTCACCCCTTAGGTTGATCTGAGAGTTGAGCCCCTGGGAGGTTTAAGTTCTGTAGAACAGCTCAAGCTAGTGCGCCAGGCAGGTCTTTACCGTTGAAACAGGACCGGGAATCTTTACAACTGATTTGTTATCTTTGCCATTGTTACTTCTCCTGTCTGATAACAGTTTGTGCCTTTGTTCCCTTAAGATCATTAATTACTGAGACCTGTTCAAGGGCAAGCCCTGTGGCCAGGCTGAGATCACAAAATGGCTTGGGCCCAAAATGGATTTTCTTATGTCAAGAAAGCCATGCCTGGTTCTCCTTCTCTGGGGACCCCCGACCTTATCTGCTTACATGATAACTCTAATAGTTTATGCATAAATGGCTCTTTGCTGCCAAGAACTTAATTTAGATTAATTGATTGGATTTTCACAGCAACCTTATAAGGCAGAGACTACCTACTCAAGGTCAGCTAGCATGTGGAAGATCTGGGTCTCAAATATCTTTGAACTTGATGCCTAAAACCATGTTCTAAAGTCTAAACCACTAGAGCATCTGGCCAAGGGCTCCCTAGCTGGTGTCAAAACTCCCCTCTCCCTGCACAGAATCTCTGGGGACCCCACTTGATGGAAATAATGCAGAGTTCCAGCTAGAATATGTGACCCAAATCCTCTCTCTGCTTGGGGAACTCGGACAAGTTCACTTTGTCTATGGAGGCCTCCGTTTTCCCCCAGTAGCAGGGGGATCTCTCTTGGTCCTGCAGGGTTATCGCGAGAATTAAATAAGGTTTGGTGTTTTGACTTTTAATGTGATGCGAACTCCTATTGACCGGATGTCCAGTGAGTGCAAAGCCCAATCCTAGCACTTTATAGACACAAATTCTTTCTACTATCCCAAGCTTCAAGTTTCGCTGCCATGTGGGCTTCATAGCACTTAGCAGCTCCCCAGATGCTATTAAACAGTCCGCCCTTTTGTCCTTTGGGGAGGTGGTGGGGTATGAGTGTTTTTCTAGCTCCCTCAAGGGGCTTTGAGAGATTTGAGAAACCCAGAGATAGGTTTTTGGGCCCCTAGCATGATCCTAGTTAATACTTCTGAGGCAGGGTCATTTAAAATATTCATTTGATTGCTCTCTCCCTGGATTTCCCTCTTTTCCTTTCTCTTTCAAGTTCCCCTATTCCAGTAGGTAGAAAGTCTCTGCTTCTTTATCTCAGAGGTTTATAGCTGGAGGGGCGTGATTGGAGGTTCGTGGCTAGGCTAAGTGTTGAAAAACCAAACTCTTGCAGGGTTCAGAGAGGTGAGATAAAAGGACAACGGAGAGGAAACAGGCTGGGTGGGAAGAGGATACGTAGTGATGGAGAAGTTAGACAAAGTGAAGGCAGTGTCCTCACTCTGAAGGGATCAGCTACCAGCCCTGGCTGAGTGAGGCCAGACTGTCTCACTTTTCAAAAGAAGAGACAATTTTTTATTTTACTGTTTTGCTTTTTAAGGCCATTCTTGCGGCACATGGGATTTCTCAGGCTAGGGGTTGAACTGGAGCTACAGCCATAGCAACACCAGATCTAAGCTGTGTTGGCGACCCACGACTCACAGCAAGAGCAATGCTGGATCCTTAACCCACTGAATGAGTCCAGGGATTGAAGCTGCATCCTCATGGGCAGTAGTCATGTTTATTACCACTGAGCCATAATGGGAACTCCAAGAAGAGACAATTTTGAATCTTGACATATTCAATTTAGTTTTTTTAAAACAGGTGCTGATCTACACACTGCTGGATAAAACCCGTCCTGACAGCTGAAGGCAGGCGTCTGCTATAGCCATGGGATACAGGGCTTGGGGAGTGGAAGACTGTCCCAGGTGAAAGAGAGACTAGCCCAGGCTATGGGCAGAGAGGAGTATGTCTGTGGCTTCTTTGAGCAGAGGGATGTGTGAGCCCTGAAGTAGCCCAGAGTAGGGGAAAACCTCGGAGGGAATAGCTTCGTGGCTCAGGAGGCTGGCAGTACACCTGGGCTCCCCTCTCCAGAGAGCTGACACCACCTGGCAGGAAGTCAGACCTGTGGCACCGTGTGGACAAGACAGTGGAGGTTGGCTTCAGTAGGGAGTGCTCTGGGTGAACAATTTACAACCACAGCAGGGCCTCTCTAATGTCTTGGTACCAAGTGAGACCTTAGAGTCACCGACATAGCCTCAGGAAATGAAGAAAGATGGGTTTAAATTTCTTTCATCCTGGTAGGAGGCAGCTCAGAGTCAAAACGGAAGTGGACCTGTATACGGTTTTGTGTGCTTTCTCTCCCATCTGAGTTTGTGGACTGAGCTTCCTATCTTCATGCACCTGTTTAGGGGAGTGGTAGGGGGGACTTCTGCATAGTCTCCACAAGGTCCTCCTGTGACCTTTCAGCTAGTGACATTCTCTCTTCCCATTGGGTGCTGCTGATCTCCTGAGACTTAGAGTCCTTAAGCCATCCACTCAAGATCACCTCTTTTTTAAATTTTTTAGTTTTTATTTTTATTTAACAGCTGTACCCACAGCACATGGAAGTTCTCAGGCTAGGGGGTCGAGTCAGAGCTGCAGCTGCTGGCCTGCACCACAGCCTCAGCAACAGCCAGATCCAAGCTGCGTCTGTGACCTATGCCTCAGCGTGCAGCAATGCTGATCCTTAATCCACCAATCGAGGCCAGTGGTCAAACCTGCATCCTCACGGACCCTATGTCAGGTTCTTAACCCTTTGCACCACAGCGGGAACTCCAAGATTGCCCTTCTCGAGGCATCCTTCTCCTTGGTTCTCCCCATTTCTTTTTCAAGACACTTTGTCAGAGGCCTCCACTAAATGACGTCATTCCTGAGGTTATTCTGAAAAAGTCTCAGAATGAGGGTCTGTAATTGCAGATTCCACATCATGTAGTGTTGGTAAATCATGTCTTTTGCTCTCTTTCCACAATTCAGCTAATATTTGCAGAATGCCAAGCATCTCTCAGGCACAGTGCTAGGGACTGGGGACACAGACATGGAGAGGCATGGTCTCTGCCCTTATAGGGTTCACAGGAGGGAGAAGCACCCACAGATCACTGTCCTATATCACAGTAGTGGTTGGTGGTAGAATGAGTGGCGGCTAGAAGGGCAGAGGAGGAGGGAAGAAGCTGCCCAAGGTATAGAAAGACACTGGGACCTTCTAGAGAAAGATGAGTAGGAGGTTTTTTTGTTTGTTTTGTTTTATTTTTGGGTTTTTTTTTTTTTTTTGCTTTTTTAGGGCCACACCTGTGGCATATGGAAGTTCCCAGGTTAGGGGTCTAATCGGAGCTATAGCTGCCAGCCACAGCCACAGCCACAGCTATTCAGGATCCAAGCTGCGTCTGTGACCTGCACCACAGCTCACGGCAACAATGGATCTTTAATCCACTGAGCGAGGCCAGGGATCGAACCTGCATCTTCATGAATACCAGTCAGATTCATTTCTGCTGTGCCACAACAGGAACCCCTGAGTAGAAGTTCTTGGGCTGAAAAAATGCACTGACTTCGGCTAGGGATGAGGCCATGAGTACAGTGTTTGCAAGTTGCAGAGAAACATGAAGCCAAGCTGCTTGGCAATACCAAACTATTCGATATGTGAGGCAGGGACAAAGTGTGTGTCCACCGCACTCTTCTCCCTTCCTCTTAGACACACTGCTGGACTAGACTTCCCAGCCTCCCTTGCAGTTAGGACCACGTGACTAAGTTCCAGCCAGTGAAGTGTGTTCCATCTCCCACACTCTCTATTTCCATTCCTCTGGCTTAATGAACAGAACTCCAAGAACCAAGAGGATATTAGAACCATAAATCAGATGGAGCCAGGGTCCCTAAATGAATGTGGGGAGCAGAGAGACCCAAATAACCACCCGCTAGACTCTCAGGTGGACTAGGAAAAAAACCTCTATTGGTTAGATCACTGAGGTGTTAGAGTCGGTTGTTTATTTCTGAAGTTGTTCTACCTTGATTAATCAATGAAGCTACAAAAGAAGGTCCAAGTAGGGAGGAGAAATTGGATATGAGTCTGAAGAGGAAGGCTGGGGCCAGGTTATGAAGGCCAGTGAGTATCAGTCTAAAGAGTATGAATAGTCATGGCAGATTTGCAAACTATTTTAGGACATAGGTGGTTAGAGGAGGGCATGAGGGTGGGATGATGATAAGGCAGTTAGTTTTGGCCAGATTTGTCAGAGCATTAACTCTTTTGAGTCAAAGTTATGGCTACGCTGGCCAAGAACATCTTATAGAGCAAGGCTCATAACCAGAAACTCCCAGGACCATGACAAAGTCCTCATTTCAAGTCAAAGAAAAGCAAGTGGAAAATATTGTCAAGTATTCACTTCAGTTTAAAATTTTGTCACACTCATTAGCTGGTGTCCTTGACTCCTGAAGTCCTCCAAAGAAATGCTGCCTTTTGAGGATCTTAATATGATAGCAAGCTAAAGGCATCATAGAAATCTCTTGAAGAGAATTTTTGCTTATCCTGACCAATGGAAGGAAGTTATGGAGAACCCTGAGATGATTTGACTCATACAAGTCTGAGGGATTTAGAGAATGGTTTCTAGCAAAGTTATACACACACACAAATACAAGAATCTTGGACAGAACAATGTTAAGTCTGAAGAATGTCAGTGTTGACTTATCAATTATGAGGTGACCCTTGAGTTTGGAAGAAATTCTTCTTTTCACTACATGGCCGTGGGAAAGAGCTGGAATGCTTTGGCATTAACACTGTTTTCTGTGGTTGTACATATACCAACAAAGAAGTCAGGCTAAGGCAGGTATTACTCACTAGAGAAACCAGAGAAGAGTTGGGAGTAGGAGTGAGCAGGCTGGTGTGTGTGACCAGGCTGGGATTGTTCTCGGAAAGGGCATTCATAAGCCAGTGGGTATTTCGCTGTTGCCTACAGGGCAGATCACATCTTGTGCAAAAGAAATGCCTCTTAGTTGACATTTATTTGGTTCAGGGTTGTATTTCAAGTGCTTTCCTGATGCACGCACTGTATCTGAAAAACATTTGATATAAGTGGTGTAACTACTACAGAGTAAGAGGTGAGCTTCACACGGAACTAGTATTTTTGTTTTGTTTTCTTTTTGGCTGCACCTGTGGCATACAGAAGTTCTGGGGCCAGGGATCCAACCAACGGTGTAGCAATAATCAGAGCCACAGCAGTGACAGTGCCAGATCCTTAACCTGCTAAGCCACCAGGGAATTCCTGAAACTAGTATTTATTGCGTGCCTACATGGTGATGAGCTCCATGCTAGGCATTTTGCACCACTGTCTTGTTTAAATTCTTAACTAGAGCTCTTGGGCATAACCTGGTGCTATTCCCATTTCATAGATGCAGACATTGAGTATGTGATTGCCTGAGGATATCCAACTTGTACGAGGTGAGGCCAGGGTTAAACCTAAGTGCCCAATCCCAAATCCAGTGTCCTTCTACTCAATGAGTAGAAGGCACAATGAGCATGGCATGGAATTCCCAATTCCCTGTTCTTGAGGGTAATATCAAGGCTGTGTTTTCCCCACTAATGCTTCCCTTCACCCAACCTGCATTTCTCCATCTCCTATACGTTTAGTGTCTTTGGGAAATGGCCATGCCTTTGGTCTCCAGAAGAGCACCACACCCCCTTATCTCCCACTCTGTGGTCAAGCACACCCAGGATCCCAAAGCCCACTGAGGTTTCCCCACTGGAAAGCCAGCATTCCACTGGTGCCTGGGATTCACTGTGGCAGTGCTACAACAGGGCTGGGGCTAATTCCTCAGGCTGGGAATCTCTGCGAGACCCTGTAAAGCTGAGTGTCACGGACAGATGGTAACTTCTGATTCACAGCATCTGTTGGCGTCCAAGTCAGGGAGACCACAGCCAATTGATTCTTAGAGCCTCCTGCTTGGACAATGACCTGGCAACCGCTGGAAACCAGACCAGAATTGTTGGCAGTGCCAGGCATTTTTCAAGGAAACACAAGCAATTTAAGCTAATCCGTGGGCAGGATTTTCATCCTGGGCTCCCTGATTTCCCCGAAGAACTGTGTGCAGTTGCCAAATGATAATGAAAAAAACCAAACAAACAAAAAAACAAAAAACCCGAAAAAAAAAAGTTTAAGATTTCTTTTGAGAAATGAATGTATAATGAGAGTTGGAGTGACCCCAGGATGGCATAGAAGAGAAGACGGACAGTGTGATTCGAAAACAAGCACATGGGCTTTGGGGTTAACAAACGTGGGTTCAGGTCTCATCCTTGACTCTTACTAGCTGTGTGGCTTTGGACAAGTTGCTTGCCTTCTCTGAGCCTCAGGATCCTTAGTTGCTACATGGAGATACTACTGCCTATCTTCTAAGACTGTTTGCAAAGTACTTAACGTAGTCCCTGGCCTATCATGGGATTCTAATCAGCATTCTTTTCCCTTCCTATTCTGCTTTGGGTCCCTGCTCACTGAAAAGACTGAGTTCTACAAACAAGGCCAAAGGCTACTTGCTATGGGCTTTGCTTATGCAAGTTTCCCCATGGCCCATTTCCAGGGGTAATTGACACTATGTTACCACATCAATATTCTTGTCACTCTGACATGGTACAAGTTGATCTATAGCGCCATGGACCTCTGGCAAAAGTAGTGCTAGCTCACACTGGGGAGCCTCAGATCTCAGCACTGATACGTGTCTTCACGATGAAGACAGATTGGATTATGTGCTGGGACAGTTGTTTCCCTGCTGGGGTCTTTCTGCTATTTAGACAGTATCATTCAAGGAAATTACCCAGGCCAGCCCTGCTGCCTCCCAATCGGTCTTTTGCTGGTGATTCGGAATCATCATCTTCAATTCACCTTGCCTTGTTGATGGATGGTTAGATTCATTCTTTCCTTCGCTCTTTCACCCAGTCCCATATTCAGACTCTGAATGACAGCCATATGCCACCACTAGGGGTACAGTGGCGTTCAAGATTGGTGACAATTCTGCCTTCAAGAAGAGCCCAATCTAGAGGAGAAGGCAGGGTGGCTGATGAGCCCACCTGAATGCCGTGAGTGCCAAAGCAGTAAAGGGGCATCATAGGCTGAAGGCAAGAGGATGGGTCAGGGAGGTGCCCCGTGACAGGTGATGTCCAAACTGAGCCAAAATTAACAAATAGGAATCAAGTTAAGCTGTATTTCTTCCCTTTCATCCTCAGGAGGGACAGCCACCCCCTGAGCAGGATCTCTGGCTCTTCCATTGTCAGGCTCCTGTTTTCAGCTCCAGTCTCTCATGGCTCGTGACAAGCACCATGGTCCAAGCACCCCAAAGACTTGCTCTCTGCAAAGGCTTAGAGGCTCTCCAGCCTCTATTCTAACCACGTTCCTTGCATGTAGTGCTTTCTTTCTGTAATCATTGACATCCTGCTCCTCTTCCTGCCTAAACTTGATCCACCCACCACAAAGCCTTCCCAGATTCCCCAAGTCAGAATGCACTGCTCCTCCTTCTGCCTTATGTGGACCCTGCTAATTAGAACGGTGGTGGCCGTGCCTTGTATCATTCTATCATTCTATCCATGCTTAGCAGACTATGAATCCTATTGCAGTAGGAGCCAGGTCTTATTCAAATGGCTATCCCTCCGTGTTAATGTTAAATGAGGTAGGAATGATTCAGTCAATGAATCAGTAAGTAGGTGAAATAAGTATAGTGTGATTTCAGACATAGTCTCCCTTGTTAGGCAATATCCTTATTTTGTTTAATAGAAGGGGTTTTCATGCATGGTTCCTAGTAAATTTTTGCTAGTGCCAATTTAGGCAAAGCATTTTCCTTCATTTAATTTTAGTGAGCTGAAATGAACAATAATAACAAAGCAACAAAAATAATAGCTCCTGTCTTTTAAGAACTACTGCACATAATTAAATTCTTTGTCACGCTTATCACATTTAATTCTCATACTGTCCTCACAATATAGTTACAGTTATTATCATGTCCATTTTACAGGTGGGGCAACTGAGGATCAGAGAAGTTAAGTCACTTGTCCAAACCCCATAACAAGTAAGTTTTAGAGCTGAGGTTTGAACGGATGCAATCTAGCTCCTGAGTCAGAGCTCTGAAGGGCAATGGTGGATTCTCTCATTTTCTATGCCCTGTCAAGGGTTAAAATGCTTGCCTTGTGCCAGAAGAACTGGCAGATTCCTGGCAAAGTTTCTATCCATCCCATCACAGCCTTGGCAAAGTTTCCCACACCCTTTTGCTGACAGGGCTCTCCTAAAAGAAAGTCATTTTCAACAGAGATGTGCATGGAAAGGTCCAGTTTATTTGGGTTGAGTCAAGGAATTTCCAGTCCTCATTGACAACCCCACTGCAGCTTCCTGAGCCCCACCTCCACCCAGGGAAAAGCCTGTGAGTAAATGGTCTTCCTCCTTTTCGCTAGCATTTTGTAATGTTGGTAGGGCCAGGCATTAGGATGGAGATTCCAGTTGTTGTTGTACATATTTCTGGATACGCACAATTCTGACATCTGTAACCCTGCAGCCGAGGTTTGTACCAGCGTGGTAATCTGCTTCAGTGCTGCCAAATTGTTCTTTTGAAAAATACATTGGCTGCAAACCCATTTTCTGCTGTTGTGTTCTGGACAAGTGTTTCCCAAAACTATTTCCTAACAGCACTGAGGGGTTAGGAGAGGAGAGAAAGTAAAACAGAACAGGATTGTAGAATTTACTGGGGAAGAAAAACAAACCACTGCCCCTACTAAAAAGCCTGGACTGTGGCTCTGGGTTCTTCATACTTTGAAACCAGAGTTTTTGAGCCAGTGGAGAATTTGGAACTATCCAGTCATAAAAGAAGCTGGGTGTGAAGATATGGGGGATGCTAGGTCCCATGGGAGGAGCTCCCCATTCTGTATGATGGTGTGGGAGGAGCTCCCTACATGTCCAGCTCAGCTCTGATTGTGGAGCCCACTTCTCACATGATCTTGAGTTAAATCACCAGGCTCAGAGGCCACCAGAAGTTCATTTCCCAAAGTCCCATTAGCTGTCCCTGACACTTCCCAACACCCCAGGATTGATAGTGGGAGCTGGGTCGGGTTTATCAAGCTTCCACCTCTCCCCTACAAGATGCTGTTCCTCTGTGCTTTATTTTAGAATATTTGTATTTACGTTCTATGTATTTAAAGATATATGAATTTAGAATATACATATTTAATATTTGTAGAACATGTCTGGGACATATATGATATATTAAAGTTTTACACTGTTTATAATATGTACATATGTATTTATATATGTATATATACATGTATATGTGTGTATATGTAAACATGCACACACGTATATGAACCATCTTCTCTTTATATATCTGTAAGAATACATATGCACTAATACATAAATATATATAATTTAAATAGGTACTACATGGACAAATAAATAATATATCTTTAAGGAAAATCCATCTAAATAATATATAAAATATGTAATATATAATTTAAATATATATAATAAATATATAAATAATAGAAAATATATCTGTAAGAATATATATATATATATGTATATATAACTGCTTGGGAAAGAAATATTCTAAATATAGAATTTAAATTGTATATACATGTGTATATATATGTATATATATATACACACACAAATTAATTTTTAATTTTTTGTATAGAATGGTTCTTTAAATTGTTTAAATTGTATATATATTTATAGCTATATACAGAGATGATGATTTATATATGTGTTTTATATATATTTTATATATATATTTTTTCAAGCAGTTGCTTGTATACTCAGACCCCCAGTCTGCCTTGCACATGTGGTTTCCTCTATCCCAAGCTCCTCTGCAGTCATTGGATGCCCCCACCTCCAACCTTGGCTGTCAGGCCGGTATCCCCATGAGAGGCAGAAAAAGTTCACAGCACTTCGTAAAATCTCTCACTTGCTTTGCACTTGGGTGACACGAAAAGTGTTCTCCCTTGACCTGCTTCCCGCTTTCCAAACCTCTTGACTCCCACATAATTACCACCTTGTCTTCCGTCTTAATTTTTCATCAGAGCATTTTTTGTATTATTACATAAAAATTTTAATGTGTAGTTCCAGGGAAATTCAGTCCGTATGTTTCAGATTCATTTGCGGTTAAATCATCAGATGTCGTTTTGCAATCACGGTCTGGCAGCCAGGGTATCTTGGAGACTTTTTTCGGCCCTTTGACTTGGACTCAAGACGTGCTAGGCCGTCTGGTGCAGAGCACTCCGGAACCTCCAAGGGCAAGCGACCGCCCCCAACGGCAGCAGCAGTTGGTAGGTGCGGAGCAGGGTTTTGGGCCTGGGGACGCAGTTAACTTCTTTGCTGATAACTCAGGCACCTGCTTTCCTAAGGACTCTGTCTTGTCATCTTGGGCTCGCATTCTCCATCTGTAAGTAGGGCTATTACCTGCACTGACTAATCTCTTTGTGCTTCAACCCCCTTACCTTTGAACTGGGGATAATTACAGTACCAACTTCCCAGTGGCTAAGAGGAATGTGTCTTGCCTCCTGGCACTGCCCCTTTGGCCAATCCTCTACTCGTAGAGGACATTTCTGAGACCAGGTTAGACTTTGAGACCAGGTTAGATTCACGCCAGTCCTCTGGCTGCAAACTGTCTGAGGACTTATAACCAGACTCCTGTGTCTGTCAATACCTACGCCATCTGTCCCTGAGTTATATTCCCCACCTTCACCCTTAGACCCCTCCTCCACCATCAAGTACAAGTTTCTGGGTTTTCTACTCTATGACAGCCTGGGAACTCTTGAGTGGGGCTTGGGGCCTTCTTCTCAATGATTCCGCTGGGGTAACACTCCAAATACATGTGCTGTTTATTCAACTCAGGGCTTTGAGGAGACAAAAGAGTAGGGGGGCCCTCTGGGCTCTTCCCAGCATGCCAGCTCCATGTCTGCTGGCCAGAGCACTGTGCATCTGCAAACCCCACCCCACAGAGGACCTCATAAGTGCTTGTCACTGGGCACACAAGTTCAGGGGGTCATGGGCACTCTCTCGCGGTGGGCTGTGACATTTCAGGACGTCTCCATACGACAGACTGCTAGCTTTGGGCACCCAAGGCAGATCTGACCTGTTCTTCCCTTCCTCACCAGGACTTGAACAAAAGGGGAGTGGGCAGTTCCTGTTGTGGCTCAGCAGTAAAGAATCCAACTGGTATCCATGAGGATATGGGTTCGATCCCTGGCGCTGCTCACTGGGGTAAGGATCTGGCATTGCCGTGAGCTCTGGTGTAGGTGGCAGATGTGGTTTGGATCCCAAGTGGCTGTGGTTGTGGTGTGGGCCAGCAGCTCCAACTCCAAGTCGACCCCTGTCCTGGGAACCTCTATATGCCATGGATATGGCCCTGAAAAGACAAAAACAAGCAAACAAACAAAAAACCAGAAGAGCAGGAGTTCCCATCATGGCTTAGTGGAAACGAATCTGACATCCATGAGGACATGGGTTCGATCCCTGGCCTCACTCAGTGGGTTAAGGATCTAGTGTTTCTGTGAGCTGTGGTGTAGGTCACAGACGCAGCTCAGATCCTGTGTTGCTGTGGCTCTCGTGTAGGCCAGGAGCTATAGCTCTAATGCGACTCCTAGCCTGGGAACCTCTATATGCCACATGTGCGGCCCTGAAAAGACAAAAAAAAAAAAAAAAAAACCTAAAAAACCAAAAAAACCCAAAAAACAAAAAATAAAAAACAACCCAGAAGGGCAGCAGCCTGTGTCTCAGCCAGGTTGTGGGTGGCCTGAGGGGAAGGTGAGGATACATGGCTGGAGGCTCACTGGCCGGGGTGAACACCAGCTCTCTGCTGTCCGTGCCACCTTGGACTAGGCACTCCACTCCCCTGCCCTCTACCTTTGTATACCAAGAGGAAGGCACAGACTGGGATCAATGCCTTCAATGAACCTGGCTCCAGAACAATGGCATCAACGGTAACCAGAACTCACATTGTTGTCATAGAAAGCGGTTGCCTGTGTCATCGCACCAGAATCTAGAACAAAATAGGTGACAGGTGAGGGTCTCTGAGTGCTAGAAAGCATCTCTGCAAGTTTTTTTTTATCGAGAAGATGCACCCATGGAAGTCATATGTGTTACTGAACCAAGGAAAACCATGCTGGGTCAGACACGACCCTAGAGGAAAATAATTTGAACATCTTTCACGTCTCTGTTGAGAATCTTTGGTTGTTCTGGTCTCTGACTCAGCTTTTCCCCTGGAATCCTATTACACAAATATCTCTAATAGGGTAAACTGGGTTAAAATGATTTCTGTATAAGCTGCTGAGGGATCCCAAAGAGGGAGAGATGAACTTGGTCTAAGGATGGGGTAGGAGGTTAGAGAAGGAGGGGATATTTACATTGGGTTTCAAAGGATGAATAGAAGTTTTCTAAGAAGAGAAGAGAGAAAAGCATTCATTAGAAAGACAATAACATGTGAAATCTTATTTAAAAGGTAGTGAATGGGTTCAACTTGACTGGGTATAGGGAGAAATAGGGGGAGATAAAGCCTCAGAGGGTGAAGAGCTAGAAGTTGGAAAGGCTGAGAAACCTGGACACTGTCCTTACAGTTCACAGGGGCCCTAGAGGGGTGGAGTAACTTTTTCTGCAGCAGGTTCAAGGCACCTTGAACCTTGCCCTTTTCACCCTCGACCCCATTTCCTTCCCTTTCCATCTTCCTGTCTCTCTGACAATGACTTCAAGCAGGGCTCAGCTGAGTAAGTGAACATTCAGAAATCCTTCTCAGCAAACAAAAAACAGAAACAAAACAGAAACCTGAGGATTTCACTACTCAAAGCACGGAGGGAAGAGACAGGCCCAGGCAAGAACCCAGTTCTAGAAGGGCTGGGCGGGTCTGGCCAGCTGACCGGAGCTGTCTGGGCTCCCGCTGAGGAGAGCAGCCCTGGGCTCCCCTTAAGCTTTGCTTTTCCTTTTGGGGGGAGAGGGATGTGGGTGGAGGGAAGGAATCTCAGAGAAAATATTTGTCACGAAAAGGAAATCTTGGCTGGCCCCAGAAATCGCAGATAATTAAGAGATATGATTTATCACGGGTGATGCTTCCCAGGCATGGCCAGAGTGTGAGTAAGTGTTTTTCAGGCTGCTTGGGAAGGCTCTGCCCACACGTCAGAGGCTTGGCTCTGCCGTCGCCAGGACACCAGCAGGGCCTGGGCAGAGGCTCTGGGTCTCCACAGTGACTGCTCCCTGCGAGCCAGCCCTGCCCTGCCAGGGGGGTGGGGAGGATGCTGGCTCCCAAGCAGGACAGACCCAGGGTGCATGCCAGCCTCTGATACAGCATTCAGCATCACTCAGCTTCACTGGGCCTCGCTTTCCGTATTCAGAGGATGAACACAGAGGATCTCACCCCCTGGGGACCCAGCAATGTCTGGAGACATGTTTTGGCAGTCACAGGGGGCAGGGGCACCCCTGGCATCTGGTGGGGAGAAACCAGGGATGGTGACCAAGCTCCCATGTAGAGGACAGCCCCCAGCAACCAAGAGGGATACAGCCCTGAACATCATGCGTGTCGAGGCCGAGTCAAAGCAGATACAGACCTCAGAGCTGGTGAGATGAAGGTAGTCACATGTCCACACGGCCTGATGTGGTGCCTGCACTGGTTCCATGGCAGTTTAAGAAGTGGTAGCAAAAGTCATGGGCCACCAGGCTAGGGTCAGTCTGCAGGAGAGACACCACATGGCATGAAAAGGAGGCCAACCAGGGCCTTCCCTCCCTGGAACCCCTCCCTCCCTCCCTTCTTCCCTCATTTTCAGACGTGCCTACGCGGCACCAGGAAAACCAGGAACGTGGGCTGTAGTAGTGCACAGAACAAAAAGGTCCCTGTCCTTACAGAACTTTCCTTCTAGTGCATTTCCCACAAATGAAGACGTGACACTGTATCAAGCGGTAAATAGTTCCTACAAAGAACAAGAATGCCTTGACTGGAAATTTTAGCTTTGGCGTTTTGTTGCTCCGTGTCCTGAAAATGACTCGGCGAGGCCTCTGATTTGTCCATCTCCTGCTTTGATTTCTCAGATCCCACCCATCCTTTCAGAAAAATAACAAGTTATTGTTGCAGAGGTCCCTGCATTTTCCAGCTGCGCTTTTGTAAGAAGCACTTTCCCCAAATAAAACAGTCGAGCAAATAAAAGCTACGTCAAGTGGTAAACAATAAAGAAGAAGAAAGAGAGGTGGAGGGTCTGGACAGTGTGGGTGGGGGGCTGTATGTGCCATGGCAGGAGGTGAGGGCAAGGCCCTCTGATAGGGTGGCCCTCTGATAGGGTGGCCTTCTGATAGGGTGGCGTGTGAGCAGAGCTCTGGAGGAAGCCAGGGCGGGTGTCCAGCAGAGTCAGCATCCTCCGCTGATCTGGAGCGCCTCTCCTGTCCCCAGGGCGGCTGACAGCCCTTCTCGGATGACCCAGCCGTTGTTGGCAGGGGTGAAGGTCCCAGCCAGCTCCCCAGGTTGGAGCCACGCAGGGAGGTCAGTGGGATCAGCTCGGCCTGACGGCCCGCCCTCCGGCTGGCCAAGAGGGTGTTTGCAGAAGGAAGGGTGAGGGTTTTAGTTGATTAGGGTCCATGTGCTCAGGCCCTGGCTTGAAGGGAGCCTGGCAGGGTGCCCAGGGGGTGAGCTGTTGGCTCTTGGGCTCCCCGAAGCGGGGGATGGGGCTATTTGTACTCCACCCCCGGGCCCTGGCAGCCAAGCTGGGGCTGCCTGCCACAGCAGAGGCAAGGCCAGCTTCCAACTTCAGGAGGAGTGTGTCTGGCTGTGGGCCTTTGCCATGGTGGGTGGGGGAGTGAGAACATTAGGGGAAAAAAAAAAAAAAAAGACGCCACTTTTGGACTACTCTCTTTATAGGTTCCCTAGTCTTTTTTCTTTTTCTTTTCTTTTTTTTTCCTCCTCTTCACTCTTTTAATGCCTGTGAGAGATAAAAAGGAAGAATCACCAGGACTGGTGTCTGAGGGCCAAAGGAGGTACAGGGGCTTGGAGAGAGAGAGATGGGGTGGTCAAAGTATCTCCAGTTCATCGATCTTTGTTTCCAGATAGCAAGTCTTCACGGAGGATCTCCTGCAGGGCCAGGAATGACTAGACAACGCAGTCTCAGGGAACTAGGAATGCAGAGGGGACCACATCTGTCTTATCCGTGGTGACAGCCTAAAGGCCCAGCATAGAGCTCCAGCGGTGCAATGAATTCTTGGGGTTTATGGACCAGTTGGGGAAAAAAAGGCAAATGGCAGGAGACCATCCTTTGGGTCATCTAGGTTGGGAATTACCATTATGACTGTGATGAGTGTTTGGGGCAGTGGCCTGGAGAGGAGATGCGAGCTTGGACAGGTGGGGAGAACATGGAAGCAGATCCAGGGAGTGCAGAGGGTGGCCTTTCCTAGAACCATGGCCTTGGTTCCTTAGACTAGAGATCTAGAGCGGAGCTATCCCTGAATGCCAAGGTGAGGGACCATGGGGAGCCATCGGAGGCTTTGGAGCTGGAGTGAATGAAGATGAAAGGGCTGTTCCTGTCTCCATGCCTTTGCTCAGAACTTGCTTCTTGCTTGGGGACGCACGTTTGTCCACTCTGCCAATTCACAGGTCACGCAGTGAGTGTCAGGCTTGGACTCTTAAAAGTCCACCCCCAGCAACACCCCCTCCAAATTGCTTCTTCACCACCCCTGAGGTCAGGTGTACAGCATACGCTTGAGCACCTCCAGTGACAGGGTGCTCACCACCCCCATTGTGGTACAGAGATTGCAAAACAGTGGCTGGCAGGCTGTATGCCTCTCGGACAAGCTTTACTTAGATTGCCAAGTGTTTAAACATTTCTAAAATTAATGCCTAATATTTAATATTGGATTGACACCCAGAAGTAGAAAACACATCTGGCTTATCTTGAAATGAGAACATCTGACCATATTGGGAGCACATTCTCCAAAGATAGAACACGAGCTCTCCAGCTTTCTATAGTCTCTACCACTTCCTATGATGCCCATCACACTTTTCTCATCTGAGAAAATCTGAGCCTCAGTTTTTCTTATCTGTGAAATGGGGCTCATAGCCCTCACCTCTTGGAGTTGTTGTGGGGACTAAATACAACTACATCTGTACCATGCCTGGCAAAACATCTGGACAGTGTAAGGCAGTTATAAATGGCAGCTCTCATTTTTATTGCTTTTTTGGGGGGGGGGACTCGCACCCACTGCATATGGAATTTCCCAGGCTAGGGGTCGAATCAGCACTGCAGCCGCCAGCCACAACACCAGATCCAAGCCACGTCTGGCCTACACCACAGCTCACGGCAATGCCAGATCCTTAACCCACTGAGTGAGGCTAGGAATCGAACCCAAGACCTCTTGGATACTCATGGAGTTCTTAACCCTGAGCCACGACGGGAACTCCTCATTTTTAGAGTTATTGCTTTACTCCTTGGATCTGGATTTCAGAAGCCCTTCTGCTTCCTGAGTGACACTAAGATGAGGGGAATTATTGCTTCACATCTTTGTGGTCCTGGATGTTCACAGCCCTTATGTGCTCACTGACCACACTCATAGTGGGCCCTCTGCCCTTCCCATTGGTGCCACTTTCTTTATCCCCAGTCTGCATTTTCTGCAGTAAACTTGAGCCTTTCTGTTTCTTTCTCTTTTTTTTTTTTTTGGTCTTTTTGCCATTTCTCGGGTCGCTCCCGCAGCACATGGAGGTTCCCAGGCTTGGGGTCGAAGCGGAGCTGTAGCCACCAGCCTACACCAGAGCCACAGTCTGCAACCTACACCACAGCTCACGGCAATGCCAGAGCCTTAACCTACTGAGCAAGGCCAGGGATCAAACCCTCAACCTCATGGTTCCTAGTCGGATTCCATGACGGGAACCACTGAGCCATGACGGGAACTCCAACTTGAGCCTTTCTGTGCCTCAGTTCTACAAAGGGTATACAAAGTGTATATACAATGCAGGGCTAAGAGGACCTGCTTTGCAGGGTTAGCATGAGAATTAAATGAGATAATGTAGCGTGTAATTGCTCAGGAACTTAATCAGTTGCTTAATTATCATTCAGGGAGCCCCTACTGTGTGCTAAGTGCCAAGTGCCTGCTCTCAGCACGCAGTGGTGAATCTGAGTGGCTCCTGCCCCCGTGGACGTCCAGGGTGGGTGCAGCCTCCTTTCCTTTCTGCACTTGAGGGTTCCGTGCCCCTTGCTGTGGCACAGGATGGACTTGGGGTGAAGTTTCACCTCTGCCCAAACAGGAGAGCAGCGTGGGGGCAGGAACCTCGGTCAGGAATGGATGATTGGGGTTCCCAGGAGGCACGTCTCTCCAGAGGAGCAGGGCAGCAGGTGGCCGAGGGTGCTGGAGCACCTGGCATCTCCTCCTGAGATGAAACGGCTTCTTCCTCAGAACCCTGGCCGCAGCCCAGCACCTGCCCCGCCTTCTCTGCAGGCCAGCGAGGCGGGGAAGATGGGCACGGCTTGACCCAGGGCACGTCTGTACCTGGCAGGGCCTTCCCCTGCTCTCTCCCCAGAGCCTGGCTGGGGGCACCAGTGGTGTCTGCCGAGAACTATCCTGGTGGTGGGCATGGCCCAGGAGAGCTGAGTGGAAAGGCCCATAGACTTTTAGGAAGTCCCTGGACAAAAACCAGTGTGTTCCGGCAAGTGTTTTGCATTTTTTTATTTTTCTCTTTGATAGAGAAGCCATGCAGTTGGATTTTCTTTGGCAGTCCTTTCCTTCTCAAAGTGTGCACTGGAACCCTGGGAGGGGGCACTGCTGGGACCTGAGACTTTTGGGCGTGTGTTTGGCAAAAACAAGGAATGAGCTTGCATTTTTGGTAGAGTCCTAAGTGTTGGGCAGTGGTCCTACTGATCTTAATAAAGAGGCCATGGTAGTAATAATAATATCATGTATTGTGTGCTTACTGTGTGCCGGCACTGTGCTATCTTTCTACATGCATTAGCCTTTTTAACTCACACAGCCACAGGGGAAATGTGATCATGCCCATTTTAAAGCTGGGAAACCTGAGGATCCAAGTGGTTAAGGGGTCCCAAAATAACAGCACAACGAAGTCAGACCCCCGCACCTGCCCATTTAACCCCTGAGCTCTACCTACTTAAAGTGGGGCCCGACTGTTTGATGAGAAGCGTCATGAATACTGGTATTTCCCTTTTGGAGGTTCAAAGAAATAAAATGATTTGCTTAAGTCTTACAAGGACGTGTTGGGTGTGAACTGGGAAGCCAGTGATTTTGTCTCTAGTCCCTGGGGACATGCAGTGGGGAAGCCAATCAAACAGCATTGGAATTGGAGCAGGAACTAGGGGGTACTTCAGTCAGTTCTTGGCTTTAAGGCTCTTGGTGGCTCCATCTGCAAAGGCCGAGAATAACTCTTTAGAGTGACCTTCTGGACCTCCACAATGCGAAGTCCCCTTTGCATTAACCTCTGGCATGACGCCCACACGCTAGCCTCACCCAAGGGCCAATCCATCTTTGGAGTCCCCGGGGCATGTTTAGAAGGCACAGCACGATGACCCACTTTGAGGCTGAGCCCCTATATATGTACACACCCTCCGCAGAGAAGTCTGCAAAGAACGCAGCTTCTCTATGGCAGAGACCAACCAAGTCACATTTATCCCTCCCCCAGCGCCCAGCTGGCATGGAAGATGTGCCGCATACATACTTACGGAACCAGTGAACAAATGAATTAAGGAGGATGCACACCTCCCTGTCCATCTTCTATCCCCTCCTTCATGCCAGGGTGCCTTCTGAGTTGCCCGTGGGTAACTCATTTCCTTCACCAGGGCCTCACTGTCCAAATTCTATAAGATGGAGGTGGTACCTCCAGGCACCAGGCACTCTGAGGAAACTAGGAGAGAGCCCCACTCAAGGGCTGCCGTTACCTATGCCCACTCACCATGGCTGGGTGTGCTGGTGCAATTACGTTTCCTTAATGGGGGAGTTTTCCATTGGGTGCTGCCTGGCAGTGGTGCTCCATGTGGTTGCCATTCTGCATTTCCAACGCATGGTAGCCCCCTAATGAGATAACCTCCTTAATGTCCTGGTGATGTCAAGTGCCATTAGGTCCTTTCCCAGATGATGGGTGTTCATGGGAGGTGGTTAAGTGGTTGACAGTGGAAGTCTCAGCAGAGGCTAGGACAGAACCCAGAAGTCTGAACTCTGCCCTCGAGGTCATGACCCTCCTCCAGGATAAGCTCCAGGACAGGCATCTTGGGTTTCCTCAACCCCAGTGCTAACCGACTTCTCAGTCTTGTCTCTCCAACAGCCATCTTGGTAGAAAGAGCTGAAAGCAAATGCTCCAATTAATGAAAAAGCTGTCCCATAAAAGGGGATTTGGATGAGATCAAAAGGGTTTGTAACTGGGACAGACCTGCAAGCTTTGAATGCTATGTTTTTCTGGCATGTGCTATAATTAATACACACAATGAACATCATACATAATGTGCATATTAGTGACCCAATGCACAATTCATATGTTAATGCGATTAATTGCATATTACCTAGGCTGCTTAATGAAACTTACATAGGTTTTTAATGAGTGTAGTTATTATAATTGAATTCAATTATATTCCTGCTAAGCACATGAAGTCAATAGAATAGCTGTACCCCACAGGGTCCAGGAGAAAGGAAACAGGTGTTGGTAGTCAGGGCACCTTATAAGCTGGAGCAAGGGGAAAGGAGAAGCCAAGGGCTAGGGCAGACATGCTTGATCTGGGCCCATTGCAGGGCCAGGATGGTGGTACATATAAAGCAGGGTAAACCGCGGGCCGTGTAAGCACAGAGACAGGATCTCCCGCTGCCCCTTTGCTGTGGTTTTGGGACAGGCGCAGGCCTGGAGCCCTGAAGCCAGCCACACCCAGGCTGTAACCGGACACTTTCCTCCTGGCTGACCCAAAGCCGGAGGGTGGTTGCATCACTTCCTTTGGCACCACAGAGACCACGTGACTCGGACATCTCCACTTGCCATGGATGCTGGCACCAGAGGCCCCAGGCCTGGCCTGGCTCCTTTTCTCCAGAATCGGTGTCTGGAGCAGACAGGCAGAGTTGATGGGGTAGCTGTTGCTGTTGCTGCTGCTCACATAGGCTCAGTGCTCACGGCCTCCAGAAGAGGCAGCCCTGGGTGTGCAGAGAATGAGGAATGAAGAGACATTGGCATCAGGGAGCTTACCTTCCCTGGGGAGAGGATGAGAAAGGCGCCCAGATGCACCTGTTGTGAGCCAGGCTCTGCTGACATCACCCTCTTTAATCTTTGCAGGGAAAGAGGCAGGGCGCTGTCCTCTGGGTGAAGTGATGCTAAGCCTCAAGAGAGGTTAGAAATTTGCCCAAGGTTTCTCTCTCTTTAGCGCACTCACACACACACGCACACACACACACGCACACAGCTGGTTGGAGGTGGGACCAGGATTTGAACCCAGGCCTGTTTTACTTTAAGTTTAGCTTATGCAGTTACCCCAGACTGTCTCCATTCACCTTGGTGGTCCTTTTTTTTTTTTTTTTTTTTTTACTTTTCCTTTCCTTTCCTTTTAAAAAAAAAAAAAACTTTTAATGATCTTTAATATCCAATGTTTTAAAAAAAATTTTAATCGACATAAATTTGACATACAGTATTAGTTTCCAATGTACAACATAATGCTGTGATATTTGTATATATTGTGAAATGATCATGACAGTAAGTCTAACATCTGTTATCATACATAGTAATACATTTTTTTCCTAGTGGTGAGAACTTCAAAGATTTAATTATTAGCAACTTTCAAATATGCAGCACAGTGTTTTTAACTACGTAGTCACCATGTTGTATGTTACATCCCCAGGACTTAACTGTTTGATAACAGGAAATTTGTCCCTTTTCAGTCCCTTCACCCGTTTGCCCACCCCCTACTCTAGCAACCGCCAATCTGTTCTTTGTATCTATTCGCTTTTTTTTTTTTTTAGATTCCACGTATAAGTGAGATTATGCAGCATTTGTCTTTCTTTGTCTGACATCTCACATCGCATACTGCCTTCCAGTTTCACCCACAGCTGCAAATGGTAAGAGGTCCTTCTTTTTTATGGTTGCGTAATAGTCCACTATGTATACACCCCATTTTCTTATTCACCCATCCATTGATGTTGTGGTCCTATTTTCAAAGTGCTCTTTAAAATTTCATCCTAAAGTAGTGATGGGAGGAAAGGCTTGGCACAGACAGAAGGATAGAGAGAGAAGGAGTAATTTAAAAAAAAAAATCACAAAGCGAGAACTTCATTTTTCCAGTAAAATTTCTTGCAAAGTATAGATTCGCAGGTCTCCTCTTCTGCCTCGCTTTCCACTCTCACTGACCGCCAATTTGCTAATGTTAGGCTGGCCAGGAATATACTTTCTATTTAGAAAGCGAGTGCAGCCAGATTTGGGCTCAGGCCTGGGGACTGACTCACTTTTGCTAGGATGACACATCCACTGCGCATGTTTCACAATTTTCAGAAACACCAGATTTATTTCTGTCAGTACCCGGAGCCTCACAGCACTGTCCACCTAAGGCCACACACTGAGACATTGCTTTTTTTTTTTTTTTTTCCTTTGCCTGGGGCCTAAATGGATGGGAAGACTTCCCGTGCCTGAAACATCACCCTCGTTTGTAAGAAGAGAAAGTCTGGCCAAAAAGTGCAGTGTTTTTAAACCAGAATTTGGCTGACTTTCAATAGCCACCATGCCAAGGCCGTACCAGCCAGAGGGACGGCTGCGAGCACAGAGGGGGTTTGAGACTTGAATACAAGGCCAAAAAAAAAAAAAATAGAGAGAGAGAAAGAAAAAGAAGAAGCAATGACAGATAAGGGAGGAGAGAATTGAGGGTTGATCAAGTTTGGAATGAAGGGAAGGAAGAGGAAGGGAGGGAATTGAAAAAGAGAAAGGCCAAAAGGGAGATATCAGAAGAAGGGACAGGGGACAGGGAGGAAGGGCGAGATGGTTTTAACTCATCAACTACTAGGTGAGTGCCAAGCACTGTTTGCGGTGCTTCTCCACGTCCCCTCATTTAATTCTCATAACCATTTTGTGGGCAAGCATGACTAATCCTCATTATTATTACTGAGCTCAGGAAGCTAGAATGCTCCACTCCCCTCCCCCCTTTATCCGGATAGAACTGGGCAGAGTCAGGATTCGAACCCCAGCTCTCTGACTCCATGAAGCCTGGGGGACTCTGCTAGTGATCAGAGAGCATGACAGGAGACCCCCTGATCTGGATGGCCTGTGACAGTCCCCTCGGAGGGGGTTGTTTACACACTTAGACACTAAGTGCTTTGGACGCGAAGGGCCTGCCACATACACAAGGCTCGGGATTCAGGGCTTTCTGGAAACTTTCTCCAGGATAAACAAAAACAACCACTTCAATTCTTTTGCCAACAAATCTCTCTCCAAAAAGGAAAGGAAAGGAAAAGGGAAAGTGATGCTATTTTTTCCCCTCCAAAGTAAAGGTTACAACAACATTTTCTTTGAGCTGATGTTAGAGCAGCCAGCAGACATTTCTTTGGTAACCATCTCCATGTGTCCCTGTGGAAAGTACCTTGCAGTGACTAAGCATGAGTCGAGGTGATTCACTTGTCACTCTGCTTGGGGACTTTGGTCTTGTTCTGGCAGCCTGGGAGTGTTTTCTTCAGCTTCAGATCCTGGTGCCCCTCCCGGGGGGCGGGGGGGGGGGGCAAGGTACCTGAGGCTGTGCCCCTGTTCTGCTCTCCAGGTGAGGGCCATGAGGAGGGGGTGGAAGCTCTCTCTGGACCTCTGTCCAGTCTTCTAGGAAGTCTTACCTGCTAACTCCTTCAGCGGCTGAGGAGTGGGGGGTCTGAGGCTGTGTTTGCGATGAAATGGAGTGAATGGACTGAGTGTCCGGATGTGTTGGGAGGTTCTCATAAGTTGTCTTAGTCTCCCTCCCAGTGATCCAGGGAGCTACCTATTGCTTTCCTTCCTGCTACTGAGGACCTCACAGGGAAAGGTCCAAGAACTCTGGCTGGTAAAGGGCCATGGGATGCCATGAAACAAGAGTGCCCAACACAACACAGAAGGGCTCATGTGGTCTGTTCTCAGGGCCATTGATTCTGCTTGATGATGTTTTTGTTTGTTTGTTTGTTTGTTTTTTTGTCTTTTTAGGGCTGCACCCACAGAACATGGAGGTTCCCAGGCTAGGGGTCCAATTGGAGCTGTAGCTGCCAGCCTATGCCACAGCCACAGCAACGTGGATCTGAGCCATGTCTGTGACCTACACCACAGCTCACGGCAATGCCGGATCCTTAACCCAACTGAGCGAGGCCAGGGATCAAGCCCACGTCCTCATGGATGCTAGTTGGGTTCGCTAAGCAATGAGCCACGATGGCAACTCCTGATGATGCTTTTTAAATGTAAACTTTTTAATGAAAATCTTATCATCTTAGTCTTTCCTAGCTGCTATAGCAGAACAACAGCTACTCAGTGGCTTAAACACAGAAATTTACTTCTCACAATTGTGGAAGCCCAAGATCATGGTACAGGCAGACTCGGTGTCTGGTGAGTGCCAGTTTCTTGGCTCATAGATGGACAACTTCTCGCTGTGTCCTCACAAGTAGGAAGGGGTGACAGAGCTACCTGAGGTCTCTTTTATAAGGGCACTACTCCCAGTCACCTCTCAAAGGCCCCCACCAGCAAAGAGCATCACATTAGGGCATAGGTTTTGACAGGTGAATTCTGGGGGTGGGGGGAACAGAGGGGATGTTTATTCAGTCTATAGCAATATACATGGAAAAAAGGCTCATACCATGAGCAAACAGCTTGGTAAATTTTCCCAAACTGAATATAGCCTGTAGACAACTTCCAAATGGAGAAGCAGACATTACCGGTGGGGGTCTATTTCCGAGATGGCGGCCATCAAGTCCTTCCATCTGTGTACTTGCATGCCCTTCCCTGGAGGAGGGGAATATCTTCTCCTCCTCTTCTTGAGTCTAGATTGGCTTAGTGACTTCTTTGACTACTAGAATGTTGTGGAAATGACTAAACGTTGGGGCTTTTGCCTGGGCCCTTGGAAACCCTTTCTGGGAGCTCTGAGCCACCATGGAAGAAATCCAAACACTTTGAGATTGCCATGTTGGAGAAGCCACAGGTAGACACTCCTGTCAACAGCTCCTGTGGAGCCCGGACTTTCTGTGACCCCTTACAAAACACACAATTTGTTAGGACAGCTTTCTTGGACCCTCAGACCAGTCCATCTGCCCACTGAAGACCACTGAGTGACCTCCAGCAAAAGCACACGGACCAGGAAACAACCTAAATGTCCATTGACAGATGAATGGATAAAGAACACGATACATACACACACACACACACACACACACACACACGTGTGCACACAATGGAATATTACTCAGTCATAAAAAAGAATGAAATAATGCCATTTGCAGCAACATGGATGGACCTAGAGATTATCATATTAAGTGAAGTAAGTGAGACAGACAAAGACAAATATTGTATAATGTCACTTATATGCAGAAGCTAAAAAGCTGATGCAAATAAACTTAATTACAGAACAGAAATAGACTCAAGAGAAGGGAGGATGAACGTTAAATTAAGAGATCGGGATTAATAGATACACACTATTACGTATAAAATAGATAACCAACAAAGACATACTGCATAGTACAGGGAACTCTATTTGATATCTTGTAATATCCCATAACAGAAAAGAATCTGAAAAAGAGCACACACACATACACACACATGTTGTGTATATATAGCTGAATCATTTTGCTGTACACTTGCAACATTATAAATCAACTATACCTCAATTTTTAAAAATGCAGCCATTTTTCACTTAAAAAAAAAAAAAGCTCATGGAACGAAGACTCACCCAGCTGAACCCTGCCTGAATTGCTGACCCAGAAGGTCGTGCGATATAAAGAAATGGCTGTTGTTTTAAGTCCTTAAGTTTTGGGGTAATCTACTAGGCAGTAATAGACAATCAATTATTATTCATGACTGCAGAAGCCCCCTGGCAACCCTCACCCGTCTCAATGTTCCCTCCAGTGGTAACCATTCTCCTGGCTCCCAATACTTTAGATTAGTTCTGTTTTCATAAAATGGAATCATACATTATGCCTTTTTGTGGGTCTGGCTCCATATTATGTTTATGACAACCTCTCCTGACACTGCTTGCAGCTGCAGATCATCAGTCTCACTTCTGTGTTCCCTTGCGTGAGCATGTTTATTGATCCATTCTGTTGATAGACATCTGTGTTGTTTGCAGCTTTGAGCAATGATGAATAGCGTTGCTGCGAACATCCCAGTGTGTGTATTTCTGTTGGATATATACTGAAGAGAGAAAATGCTTTTCAGTTTTTGCAACTGTTGCCCCACAGGTTTTCAAAGTGGTTGTACCAGTTTACAGTCTTATCAGAGGTGTTGGATGATTGCTCCCTCCACATTCTATTTCTTAGAACTTGCTACTTACTGTCTTTTTCATTTTGTGTCTGAGAACTGGATACAGTTTTCCAGCATGCAAGAAATGGCAGAGTGATCCATCTGCCAACGTGGCGTTGAGACATGCAGGCTAAAAGCAGGAAAATCTAAGTTCCTTCGACCCAGATGGGAAGGAATGTTACAACTGTTCACTCATGTCCAAAAGGGTTGCTAGGCTCAGCTTCCACTTTCCTCATTCATCTGGAGAGTTTCTGCTTTGTAAGCCAGGCTCCTTGAAGATGTGATAGAGGAAGTGATTGGGATTCTGACTATTTTCTTCATTCTTGGGCTCTGAGTCATTTCCAGGTCATGGGGTATTTGGAAGGAGGTGAAGCGGAGCATGGCAATTGGGTTTATTCTAGGGCAATCAGATGGCCGGATTATAAAAACCTGTTCAAGGGATTTGAAAATTCATCCTGCCAGGCCCTCCATGACTCACAAATTTGTGCTTCCTGATTGATGTGACAAGACATCTGGGCATACTGAGCTCAAAATTATAAGGAAAAAAAAACAGGAGTGTGGCTGATTGGGGCAGATAGATTGAATTTATGGCAACTAGAAAAACTGTGGCTTTCCTGTAACTAACTTGCCCCAAGAACAGTAGAGATGGATTTTGAAAAACGGCAGAAACTTGGTATGGTAGTTCATTTGTTGTGTCAACTAGGCTAAGCTACAGTATTCAGGTATTTAATCAAACACTAGCTGAGGTATTGCCAGGAAGGCATTTTGTAGGTGTGGTTAACATCTCCAATGAATTCCCTTTGGGTAAGGGAGAGTGCCCTTGATAAGATGGTGGGCCTCATCCAATCAGTTGAAGGCCTTAAGAGCAAGAACTCTTGCTAGTTTCCCAGAGAAGAAGAAATTCTGACTCAAGACTGCAGCATCAATTTGTGCCTCAATTTATAGCCTGCCCTATGGATTTCAGACAATATACACACGTCTCTCTATGTAATATAGACAGCGAGGTAGATGGATAAATGGTTGGATGGATAGTTTTGTTTTTCTAGAGAACTCTGGCTAATACATATGGTATAAATGAAATTAAACAATTCAGAAGAAATTCACAGATTTTGATCAGAGGACAGCTTATACTAAGTCTTGACAAAGACCTTGGAGTGGGTTATTGAAGGTGGGTCTGATTATCAAGTACCTAGCCCTGCTCAGCCTGACTCAGTTGTAAGAAGAATGAAGCTGAAAACCACACTATGGAAAGTTCTCACCAATAGTTTGTCTACTGAATCCTGGAGCCAAACTCTGGACTGGTTCACCCCAGCTGCTTCTGTGAAAGCTGATCTTCTTTCATGATTGGACTAAAATTATAGCTAAAAGTGACTCTCTGTGATGTAAGCTGGGGTCAGAATTGATGGGTCCTCCGTGATCGCCTGCCCCGCTGCTGACCCCTTTGGTCTGAGAACACCAGTTGGTCCTCGCCCACTTAGATCGAGCAGTGACCAGCACTAGGCTTACACATCATTGGTTTTATGTTTTGCTCTTTTGAAAATAAGGAGTTCCCATTGTGGCTCAGAGGAAACAAATCTAACTAGTATCCATGAGAATGCAGGTTCGATCCCTGGCCTCATTCAGTTGGTTAAGGATCCTGCATTGCCATGAGCTGTGGTGTAGGTCACAGATGAGGCTTGGATCTGGCATTGTTGGGGCTGTGGTGTAGGCCGGCAGCTACAGCTCCGATTTGACCCTTAGCCTGGGAACTTCCATATGGTGCGGATGCAGCCCTAAAAAGACAAAAAAAAAAAAAGTCAATAAAATAATGCTTAAAAAATAGCTTTCATCTTAATAATTTGAAAAATACAATTATTTCTGAATAAATCACTGGTTATTTTTGCTAGGAAATAATCAATGTGGCCCCATACATAGATTTCTGAGATGCAACTCATGAGGGCAAAACAAATAGAAGACAAAACATCCAACCTCAGCATTCACCCTAGACATCTCTGTCTTGGGCTTCTGACAACTCCGCAGTGCCACCTTGGGTCGGCCCTCTACCGCCAAGTTTGATAGACACCAGAGCAGGGATGAACTCATTTCACCTTAACACTGTCATGACATATTTGACATCTCACGGCACAGTCCCTCACAGAAATAGAAAGCATCAAACGTCACTAAGAGATCCGTGGCAGACCCTGCACACACAGGCATTGGGTTGGGGACTCCAGTGCTGCTAGATCCCTGTAGAAAGAATGACAGCTGTCATGTGTAATTCCAGTCCTAAACTCTGGGTAAGCTCATTTTCACTTATTGCCTGACTTCCTTGGAGAGGTTTTATATATCAATCAATATTAAAATGCCTCAAACACCCTGTGATATGCATATGCATCCACATGTACACACAGGTAAGACATACCTGTGGACATCAGAGAACATTCTTGCTGCAGACCCAGGGCTAAGAGTGCCTGCCTTTTAGAGAATCTGGGCAGGCTTAGTCCACTGGAAAAGCACTTTAATCAGTCCCTTGGCTCTAGGTGTTCCCCTGTCAACACATTCTTCTCAGGAGGCAGGGCACTCTTACAGATCCTCATAGGGGATTGTATCGACTCCCTCTTAAAGAACCTCCAAAGGCTCCCATCTCCAACGGGATACAAGTCACATTCCTAAACTTGACATCCATGGTCTCCCTGGTCCTCTAGGACATGGTCCTGCTTCTCTTTCCACCTTTCCTCTCAGCGTTCCCATTGGACACGCAACCCTCTAGCAACGTGCAGAAAGAAGCTCTCCTTTTTCTGAACACTCCAGGCTTGGTCTAACATCTGTGTCCTCCTCTGCATGATCACCCTTCTCTCTCCCCTCGCATCCCTTCTACCCAGCAATACCTTGCTTTTAAGAGCCAGCCGACGTATCCCTTTCCCATTCAATCCGTCCTGGATCTCCTGGGAAGATTACATCCCCCTTACTCACTCCTACAGCAGGTTTCATGGATTTCAATGATGGTCCTTATTATGATGCACTGAATGAGTTTTTCTTTGTGCATCAGCTTCCCTCTTTAGACAGGGAGCTCACGGGGGATAGCGGCTGAGTCTTATTTCCAGGTGTGTCCCCATCACCCAGCCCCAGAGCCTGGCATGGTTTGGCCACACAGGGTCCTAACAGTGAAATAAATGAGTGATAAGTATATTCATTCTCTTGTTCATTTATGCAACAAATATTTACTGAGTGTCTCTTCTGAAGCAGGCATTAAGCGGGGAAGAAAGGAGATAGGGCTCTCTTGCTGAAGGAGCTTACAGTTTAAGAGGTAAACACACTGACCCACATCCAGGTGTGGTGTGTCACTGCATATTGAGACCCTGGTGCTTGTTTTTCCTCAGCCATGTGGACAGGGAATCACAGGCTGATGTGGGGTTGCATCTCTGAGTCATCACATGGAGAACAGCTGCCGTAGGGAGTTTCGGGACCCATAAAACTGGGTCTGTGAGCAAGATCTGTTGTGATGGTAAGCCACTGAGGTCTGGGGGGCTGTTTTTGACTGAGGCATCGCCCAGTCTATCCTAAACCCTTGGTGCGAATCTCCTAGATGACAGAAAAATTGTCCTGGCCTGAAATGCAGGCTTGTGCTCCGGAAAAACAAGTCTTATTTTGAGGGTCCCAGCTGCCCTTCTGTTTCTCAAAGAAACAGAATCTAGGAGCCAGGGTGTCTGTCCATTTTGGCCCAAGAGAGGGCTCACTGGAAGTGCCCCTTTCAGTGTCATTGCCAGCTCCGTACAGGGAGCTAAGATCTAGCTGAGGTCTGTGTGAAGGGCTCTGACCTTGGCCAGGGGTCAAAGCTTGCTCTGTTCTTGGGAGGGATGCCTGGTCTTCCTGCCTAGCTGAATACTCCCTCTTGCATGTGCAAGAGGTGGAGACCACGGTTCAAAGCCAATAGCCCCGAGTGGCAGCAAGGGGCCCATCCTGCTTGGGCCTGGCGTGTCAGTGGAAATGGTTCCTTTCCATTTCTCTCTAACTATGGAAACCTGGCCTCTGGATGGTGAGTGGCTATGTGTGTGCGTGCGTTTCCTCAAAATAATTCTCTGAGATCTGCTGCGTGATTCTATTTTACGGATTGGAAGCTGAGGTACAGAGGCTGAGGAACTCAGCCAATGTCATGGGTTATTTGGTTGAATGGCTAGAATTCAAAAAGACATCTTTTAGTTTTAAAACTTGGGTTCTTTCCACTATCACTGGATTGCAGCCGTGCATTTCAACTAACAATGGTTGAGAACCCTTCTGTGGCAGGCATCGTGGGAGCACCAGGAATGAATTATGTGCAAAGCTTGCTCCTTGCCCTGGGCGAATTCTTGGTTTGCTGGGGACCCAGATACATAAATGGGTGCTATCAGCGGAGAGTGATAAATGCCAGTCGAAAGCATCAGGGAGGGACCGGCAGAGATGGCTTTCTGGAAGAGGGGCTGTGGGGCTGAGCCCTGAACGCTAAGGGGGAACTTTCTGGGCAGCTACAGGGAGGAGGGAAGAGAATTCTAGGCAGAGACTCAAGCACGTGCAAAGGCACTGAGGTGTGAGACGGCAGGATGTGACTGGGAATCAAAACTCTAGCTGGCGTGATGCAGAGCAACAGGCAGGGAGTTTTAAATCTACAAGTGACCTGTAGCTCTTTGAGTTGTTGGGGGCCTTGAATAATTTAGATAATTGCCACACATTCTCCTTTGGCTTCACATCAAAGTCACCCCTTCTTGGCAACTCCTGAAGTGGCTGAGGACGCTGGCTCAGGGCCACTTACCACCACCCCAGCTGGATGGCAGCAGGCCTGCTGCGGCCTCTGAGGGCAGTGCCCTGAAGGTACTAACCACATTCCAGCCCTGGCTGCTCTCTGGTGCGGAGAACCCCCCCAGGGCCTCCGCACCAGGGAGGGACAGCGATTTTAAAGGAGAAGGTAATTGGCTTTGTTTGGCGAGACTTCGCATAATAGGCTGTGCTCCTCACTTTAAATATTATCGCATTTGAGTCCCACAGTCAGCTCAAGTGGAGGGCCTTGTCCGTCTGGCTTGTAGAAGAAACTTGGCCTTGTAAGGTTCCACCTGACTCGTCCTGGGTCACAAGCCTGGCCAACGTTCCCTCCTCAGTCTGGCTTTTAGATTTCAATTAGATTCAAAATTGAGAGGCTTCATTGCTCATATGGGCACGTCTCATATTCCTTAAGTTTTAGGAGAAACTGAAACCCACACTCGAGCCCATGGGGGGCCTTTGGTTTTTCCTAGTCACCCCCCCCCACCGCCCAGGGACCTGGCTGGCACAACCATCTCTGTGGCCTCTTTGCTTGGTCAAGTCATATTACCTCTGTAGCCCCTTCCTGGCTAAGGAGCTCTGGTGACAGAAATGGTAGCTCCTTCTGTTTTTTTTCATCCTGGCCTTTAACCCACAGAAGTCACAACTGGCTTTTGGACGAGGCTTCCCCAGAAGAAAGGGAGGAAGGACGTAAAGTATTCGAATGGGGAAGTGGTTCCACAAGGAGGGGAGGGCAGTGCGGGGGGAGCAGGGCTTCTGGGCAGGGGCAGAGGTCCTGGGGAGCCAGGCTGGAGGCAGCAGGAGGCCGGAGGAGCAGGGCAGAGGTGGGGTGGGTGCCAAGAGTGGATATGCTCCCAGGGCAAGGGCGCAGGAGCAGATGAGGAGGCGGAGGCTGGGATGGAGCCCCGGGAGCAGGAAGTCGGCGAGGAGCAGTGGCCGATGGGGTGTTTTGGTTCTGCTTTCAGAAGCACAGCAGTGGTTTGGCTGCAACATTCAAAGACCTGAAAATATGGAAGCAGGCTCTGGGGAAGAGGAGCACTGAGAATAGCAGCCGTGAATATGGGAAGTGCTGAGCCCAGGGCTCTTTGGAGGAGCTGTGGCTTCGTTCTGGAGCCTGTTAATCTCTACGAAGAGGACACTCAGTTCCGAACTGCCCCCCCGGGGCCAGCCTGCAAGGTGGCAAGGGTCACCCAGCTGGTTCTCTCTGTCTTTTGCCCAATATCTTCAATCCAGACTTGTCTGTCTCCGCTCACTATATTTTGCACATCTTAAGGGGCCATGAAAGAAAAGTTCATGTTAATCATACTGAAGATGTGTTCACTCGGCATGATTTATTGAGAACTGATGTGTGCCCCGTTCTCGAATTCAAGGATGAACTGGAACTCACTGCCTGATGTCATTATATGGTATCGTGTGACCAGCAGCATAAAGAGGCACATACACAGAGCTCTGGAGCCCGGAGAGGAGAGAGGCTGAGGGCCCTGAAAGAGCCAAGATCATCTTTCCAATGGATTTGCAAAGCGTGCATGTGATCTTGACCAAGAGGAAAGCAAAGGGCGGGCGAGGCAGAAGGGCTGCATGTGCTGGGAGGAGATGAAGAGTTGGGCACAACGGGGGAAGAGTCAGGAGTGGACAAAGTCGAAGCCAGGAAGATACAGGGGCATGGACAGCAGGCTTGGGAACTTGAATTTTACGCCATAGACAGTGGGAATAGTGGATGGTTTTTATGCAAGCGTTAGATGGGATCTTAGTACTATATTTCAGAATACTAAATTTATGATAGGTATGATAAATAATAACATTAATTACAAATGATGATGGCAACGGAAATACAAATAACAAGTCTCTTCATCATATGTCAGTGGTGATGGGATGTCACTCCCATGATTATGTGGTATATATAAACATCCGTCTTAGTGAACTAGAGGCAGAGATTCTTCTGCTAGCCCCGAGGAAACAAACTACCATATTGTGAACTGCCTGTGGAGAGGGCCACGTGTCAGGGAACTGGGGGCAGATTCTGGGATCTGTGTTGGCCTCCAGCCAACAAAGGCTAGGGTCCTCAGTCACACACTGCCAAGGAAATGAATTCTGTCAACCATCTGAATGGGCTTGGAAGCAGAACCTTCTCCAGTCGAACCTCCAGATGAGAACATAACCCAGTCAGCACTTTGAGTGAAGCCTTGGAAGATGCTAAGCAGAGCTGAGTCATGCTGGGACCCAAGCAAACTGTCATAGCAATAAATGCATGTGTTTGTTTTAAGCTGCTGGTTTTGTGTTGGTTTGTTACAGAGCAATAAATAACACAGGATCCTCTAACAAGTAAGCAGCTTGGGAATCTGCTTCTAGGAAAGTGTAGGTCATGGTAAGGATTCTAGAGTTGAAGACACCATGCACCCCAGCCCCTAATAGCCCTCCCTTGCGTGTCAGCCATGAAAGAGTCAAGCTTTTAGAGTCTTAGAGGTGGGGCAGGTGAAGGGAAGGACAAAGCTCAGGGTTAGGTGGGTCTGGTACAGGGTCATGAATACTGAACCAGCTCTCCCGGAAGAAACAGAGTGAGGTTCCCATGATCCTCTAGCGAGAGCATTTTCATCGACCAATCAACATAAAACCTTGTCATGTGTGTTTCTGTTTAGAGACACCTCATGTGATATAATGTTGACTCATTAACACTGAAGTCAAGGCCAATAGTCCTATAACTTGAGCTCGAACAAAGCTTATCTAACCTATGTATTTTCTTCTGAAAGGCACATCATAGCACCTGAGCACTGTGCTCAGAGGCCATTCCAAACACCAGAAACATCAAGGAAAAGCTCCTCAAATGTGAAAAACATGGCACTACATAGACTACAAAAAAGATATTTGTTGCAGCGTGAGAGCCCAAACAAGAAGGCAGAGTATCACCTCAACCTCAGCTGGGAACATGCATATCTGTTGGACGACTCAAATTTTTTGCTGCTTGGGGCATGTCTGTGGATCCCTGTGAAAGTGCATGAAAAGGCTGCAAGCACTGATTTGGGGGTTGCAAATAAATTTTTGTAGAGTGGGTAAATATGCAAACACGGAATCCTGGAATCATGATTCACTGTCCTTCACATTAGGCCTGGCACACTGTAGGTGCTCATTAAAAAAATGGCAGCTTGTTATATTATCAGGATCAGCATAGAGGCTGGGGATCCAAATACAAGCTCATGCCCAGAGTAAGATGGAGGGAAATTGGGGGGTGTGAAGCCACTCACATCAATGGTCCAGGAAGCCCTGAGCCTCCTTTCTTGTTTCTTGGTCAGATCTCCAGGGACTCCCACATTCCTGGGGCTGTACCAGGGGCTCCCTCACTTGACACTGAGGCTGCAGGCCCTCTGTGTCCCACAGGCAAGCCCTGCTTGGCCCGAAGGCCTATGCTCCCCTGCTGGTGAAGACAGGCCTGTGTCCTGCCATTGTCCTGGGAAGGGCTGCTGTGGGCTACACAGCTGGAATCTGCTTCTAAATTGCTGGATTTCAGAGGGGAAAGAAGCTGACCTGCTCCACACCACACCACCTCCTTCCTGCTTCCCACCCTGACTGTCCCTTTGGCCAGGTGGCCAGAAGAGCCCCAGGGGGTCCTTAGCCTGGCTTTCTGCCCCTTCCCAAGAGGGGAGCAGGAAAAGAAAGGGAACTCTCTTTTTTTGAGGCTTTCTCCATGCCAAGCCCGGGGTTGGTCACATTCAACCTACTGCCTTGTGGAATCCTCGCAACAACTGTGCAGTGTCCAGAGCATGCCTGGGTTATAGATGAGGAAACTGAGGCTCAGAGTGGTCCTCTGAGTAGCAATGACTTCAACTCAACCTGGATGTTTGGCCACATGAACTCGATTTGGGCAACACTGTAGGCTTCTGTCAGAGAGTTTAAACAGCATGAAAAGAGTTGCATAAGGGGACCCCATAACAATCCTTAGCATAAAATAATCATAATAAGGGCAACAAAGCAACCTCTGAGTGCTTTCTAAGGAAACACAGAGCACTTTATATAATTTTCTCATTCAATTTGATTCTCCCAGTGATGTTTCGAGGTATGGATTTTTATTATATCCTTTTCATAAATGGGGCAGCTGAAGCTTGGAGACCTGAGCTGACTTGCCTGAGGTTATAGAGGCCCTAACTTAGGAGACAGGAGAGCAGGGATGGGAATCCAGGCGGTCTGACTCCAGGGTCTTCCTCTTACTGCTGCTATAGGCTGGGGCTGATGGGGGGAGAGGCTCTGCTTCTTCTTCTCAGCCCCTCCTGTCACTGGGGTGATTCCTCCATCCCCACTAAGTGCAACAGGGAACAGAGCCATGTGTGGGGGAGAGGCTGGAAGAGGCCAGAAGCCTTCCCTGTAGAGATGCTGCTGTAGAGATATCTGGTCAGTCTCGTCACTCCATCACCTTCCCCATGCATACCTTCATCGTGGCTACAGGCTCAGGACCCTCCAGCTCAGCTGACACCACCTTTTGGCTCCAACGTTCCCATCCTTAGGCCTTCCTTTAGGCTTCGTGACTTCTCTCCTGCTAGGCCTTGTTTCCGTGGAGAAGGGGGAGCTGCCATGTATGAGCACCTGCTGTATACTGGCTGCTACGTTAAACCCACCACGCCCTGTGATGGGTGTTATTCACCTGCTTTTACAGAAGAGGTCAAGTCACTTCCTCAAGATAACAGCAGGTGATTTCCATGGCGATGAAACTGGAAACCTGTAAAAAAAATTATGGAGGGATTTTTGGTTTTCAAAGAATGTCATCTCATTCACTCCCCTCTCTTCTCCATTTTCCTTCTACCAGGTCTGTTGCATCAGTGTTTTATTTTATTGTATTTTCCTGGAGGGACTCTGAATTTGGCGCTTTCATCTGATGGGCTCCAATGTTTTCAATGGTAGGGATGAACTCTCCACACTCAGGAGGTATCCGGGTGGCGTGCACTTGGGGTTCAAAAGGCTCCATCAATCATCTCTCCCTTCAGGGCCAGCACAGAAGCGTGCACGAAATTCCCGCATCTTCTCTCCTTCCCTGATCCTGGGGGCAGAGGTGGGGGAGAGTGACAGTCGAATCGTGGGAGGCAAGGAAAATGGATGGAGGTACCGGGGCCAGGAGTTCAGAAATGGGGAGAGCAGGTGGGGGTCGCATAGGGGGTGGGGCTCCTCCGTGAACTCTGAAGGCAGCTCTGCCTGCGGTTCACTTTCATTGACCATCATGAGTGTGATATGTGTGGGCATCAGTCCAGTTGAAAGGACGGGGACATGAGACAGAAAGGGAGGCCAAGGTTAAAATGCACAAATCCTCCTTTTGCTGGAAGATGTGTGAAAGAAAACATATGAGACCTTTCCCGGCCACTGCTCTAAGATATGTATTTCTAGGGAGCTCCTGTTGTAGTTCAGTGGGTTATGAACCCAACTGGTATCCGTGAGGATGCAGATTCGATCCCTGGCCTCTCTCAGTGGGTTAAGGATCTTGCATTGCCGTGACCTGTGGTGTAGGTTGCAGACACAGCTTGGATCCCATGTTGCTGTGTCTGTGATGCAGGCCGGCAGCTGCAGCTCTGATTCGACCCCTAGCCTGGGAACCTCCATATGCCACAGATGTGGCCCTAAAAAGAAAGAAAAAAAGATATGTATTTCTAATAGTTTACTCGATACCATTCTTGCTTACATATTTATTTTTACACAATGATCAATTTGGAGGAATTTCACCTTCCTGCATTCTCAGCTAAATGAAATTCATCTTAACCAGATACCCACCAAAGAACATTTCTCCCCCTAATTTAATCATTAAAAGAATTCTAAAATAAGAACTTAATCTTTCCAGTGAATTTTTGTGTAGACAGATATGAGATTTCTCTGAAGGTTTTGCAGTTCCCTTTTTAGGAGCTGGAGATACGTTCTTTTACAAAAGTGTCAGAAACATCACCCCTGGTTGCCATGGAGATGGTCAAGTCTCCTGCAGGTCTGCTTTCCCAAGGATAGGATAGCCAGTGGGGTCAGCAGGGAGGTAAGGAGAGGGAGGAGTTATTAAAAATGATGGTAACAAGAACCAAGTGACTTCTTAAATTATAAATAATTTTGTTTCACATGGATGCGAAAGAGTTGCTGCCTCAATAAATGATCACGGGTGGGACATTCTGTGGGGAAGCAGACTTTCAGCGTTGATTCTGGCAGGAGTGGCCAGCACATTTGGCAGCCTGGACCTTCTTTACTGGAATACGTGGGAAGGGGCTGTGGGGCTGAGACTCAAGCTTAGGAAGTGTGCCCAGGCTCTCAGCAACATCGATGTTTAGATGTTATTAGGATTAGATTTAAGTCAAGATTGGAACTTTGCCTGAATCCTAAATTATAGAAAGTATTGAAAAAGTAAGCAATGAACCTGAGCATAAAGTTTATAAATAAGTAAATATTTATACATTAAATATATATAAAATATAAATCCCAAGTCAATGAAGAGATGGAAGGTGTTTAACTTCACTAATATAATAATAAAATATACCAATTAAAACATTGGAGCACCATTTCTCTCATATTTTAAGAAATTTGGAATTCCCTGGTGGTTCAGCAGACTAAGGATCTGGCACTGTCACTGCTCGGGCTCTGTGGTCTCCGCTGTGGTGTAGGTTTGGTTCCTGGCCTGGGAACTTCCCCATGCCATAGGCATGCCTCCCCCAATTTGTTTAAAGAAATATAATTAAAATGCTCAGCATTAGGGTGAGATCATGGGTACTCTCATTCCACGTGAATTGATGAGGGCAACCTTTTCAAATCCAAAGGGCATTTCGATGATACATGTCAATATATGTCAAGAATCTTGAAGATGTACATAGAGTTTCTGACTCAGCAGTTTGAATTTTAGAAATTTATCTAAAAAACATATTATAGATGTACACAAAAGTTTAGCCACAAGGTTGTTTATTTATTGGATTCAAGATATGTGTTTGAAAGGAGGTGGCTATTTACAACAGCACATTTGTAGAATGGAATATTCATAGCCGTAAAAAATATCTGACTTCATCTTCCTGGTTTATTTTCAAACCTCCTTTTTTTTCTATTTTTTTTTAATTTCCCCAATATTTTATTTCCCCATTATTTTTTCTTCTACTGTACAGCATGGTGACCCAGTTACACATACATGTACACATTCTTTTTCTCACATTATTCCAAACCTTTTTAAGCATCATTTGTACTTGAAAGGACATGAACTTCGGGGGCAAAAGAGGTGGGTTTAAAATCCTCACTCCCCCTCTTTCTAATGTGTGACTTCCTAAGTCATTGTGGTTTCTAAGTCTGTTTCCTCGCTGGCAAATTGAAGTCAGAAATACTCCCTAGAAGTTCCCATCGTGGCTCAGTGGTAACAAACCGACTAGTATCCATGAGGATGTGGGTTTGATCCCTGGCCTTGCTCAGTGGGTTGAGGATCCGGCATTGCCGTGAGCTGTGGTGTAGGTCACAGACAAGGCTCAGATCCCGCATTGTTGTGGTTGTGGCGTATGCCGGCAGCTACAGCACCAATTTAACCCCTAGCCTGGGAACTTTCATATGCCATGGGTGCAGCCCTAAAAAAAAAAAAAAAAAAAAAAAAGCTAAACTGGGAGTAGGTGGTGAAGATCCCTGGGCTCAGATGCAGAGAAGCACCTTGCAAGCTCTTACATCATGCGAAACTCGTGATTACAGCAATTTCTTCTGAATGTAGCTGGAACCACAGCCAGAGCACTCCTGTACTGTAGGTAGGATCATTCTTGGGGAGTGTACCTGCCGTTCCGCTACCAGTGGAGGACGAAATTCCTGAGCCACTTAGATCTCTCTACTCCTGACCCCCGAGTCTGCTTTGGACAACATCAGCACCCGTGGAGCCTGGCTAATAAAGGAATGGAAGCCAGGGAACATCCCATGACAGAGTCACGCAGCCACCAAGGGGAAGCTGTTTCTCGATGCGTGAGGGAAGTAGCCCCAGACATCAGCACTCAGCATTCCCTAACTTGGGTGACATGGCCATGATTGCTGGAGCAGCCCTGTGCTTCCTGGAACTTCTGCCAGGTTTTCATTTTGTTTTGTTTTTAATGACTCACTGTTACAAACTAAACTGAATTTAATTACCAAGGAAACTTTATATCACTTTGAGGAATGAAAACCAACGGAGTTCCTTGCTACAGTAGGAGTTAACCAAGTCACAGGCACAATGATGACAAATAATGGAATTAAATTCCAGTGGAACATACTTGCCTGCTGGAGACCCGTCCAGAGACGTGTTCCCAGTTAAAGAGGAAAGTGGCGAGTGTAGACAGCTGTTGGGGATGTGCAAGCACCACGATGAGAATTTCTCTTTGACCTGTACTCTGAAGACGAAAGAGAGAATTGAGAAGGGATTACTCTTTTCACTGTTACTTTCTCTTAAGCCTATAATTCCTAAAATCATCCCCTGTAGGGAAGAAATACTGATACAGTCAAATATTTGAGATATATCGACGCAAAGTCTCCCACCACCTCCCCACGCATTTCAAAGATGTGAAAACTGTGGCCCAAACGAGAGAAGAAACTTGTTCAAAAGCCAGTGGATAAATGGTTGAGCTGGGATGAAACCCAGCACCGGACTCCCTGCTTGCTGTGCCTTCCACCAAATGCCCTCATTGGATCTTGTGAGAAAGTTCTGCTTTAACAGAGAAACAAGATGAGCAAAGACAAGCTCTGAATCACCAAGGCTTTTGTCTTAAAGAAATTACAGCTGCTCTTTTGCATGTGTGGCTCCGTGTTTAGAAAAAGCACAAAACCCACTATGCATCCTTCAAAGAATATATACGTTGAATTATAGACTTTCGTTGAAATGGCCTGTATTTAAGCATGGAGTTCAACATGCAACAGAGGTAAAGCTGCTTTGTCCACTGTGTCTGATGGCCAGGTTCTAATTAAATATCATCATCATTGCTATACTCACATGGCACTTCAAGTTTATGAATTTCTGTATATATTGTGCCTTCACAAGGTGTTTTTGCACACATGGACTCCCTGAGTTATCACTCTAACCACATGACAGAGGTGTTATTACTCTCAGTGGGTACAGCTGGGGCGATGCTGAGACTCCAGAACAGGGGCTTGACTGGGCTCACGTGAATAGTAAGGGGAGCACCTGAGACAGGACCAGAGCCCCAAACCAGACATCTTTTCCCTCCCTGAGTTCCCTCCTCTCTCCCTGGCCACCAATTTCTGCCATTACATGTGAGCTTTGGGAGCAGCTGTGTTGGCACCCAGTGCTGGGCGGGAGGGGTTTCTGGACCGAAACAGAGAGGAGCCCAAGGTTGAGAGTTTTTGGACTGAAAAGGGAGCAGGAAGAGCAGAGGCTGTGATGGAGCCAGAACCCTCATTAGAAGGAGACAGCCAGCAGGGTTTTCTTGCAAAGCACAGAAACAGTTCTCCAAGGTCTTCGCAAGATCGGCTGCTTCCTTAGGAAACTCTTCCCTGACTCCTCAAACACTGTCGTATCTCTGATTTATGGTCCTGTTGTGTCCCATATTTTTTCCCCTAATAATTTTGATAGTTTAAAATTACTTATTGGAAGGATTTTTTTTTGCTTAATGTCTGTCTCCTCCAGTGGATTGGCAGCTTCACAGATCAGGGATGTGCTTGTTAATCGCTGCAGCATCCCAGTGCCTGGCACTGTGCCTCGCACACAGTTGGTGCTCCATTGATATTTATGGACTGAATCCATCTGTGAGGGGAGAGGGAGGCATTCCTGCGCACATGTTCTATAAGGTAATGGAGACAGTGCAGTGTGTTGGTCGCCAAGTGCGGTCTGGGGACGCTCAGGAGTCCCCAACAGCCTTTCGGGGCGGGGGGGTCCCTCAGGTCAAAACTATTTTGTGATAACACTTAGATGTCATTTGCTTCTCTTATGTATCATGGGCGTGGAGCGGAGATTTTGGGAGGCCCCTTGATGTGTGATGACGTCACTGCTCTGATGACAAATGCAGTGTGTATTGTGTACTCCTGGGCTTTAACATTTTTCCAGTTTTTTTCTTTTCTTCTCTTTTTGGCTGCCCCTCAGCACATGGAGTTCCCGGGCCAGGGATCAGATCTGAGCCGCAGTTACAATCTAAGCTGCAGCTGCGGCAATGCTGGATCCTCAACCCACTGTGCCAGGCCAGGATCGATCCTGTGTCCCAGTAGCTCCCAAGATGGCACCGAACGCATTTTGTCACAGCAGGAACGCCAACATTTTTCCAGTTTAAATTTCTGGTATGGGGATTCATAGAACCCACAGAAACGAAAGTTCTATGGGATCCATGATGATTTTGAAAACTGTAAAGTAATTCTGAGACCACAGTTGTTGGAGAAAAATCAATGCTTACTGACTGATAAGAATGAGCTCTCTAGGAGACTGGGGTCCTGGGTTCAAATTCTGACTGTGTCTGATCTTAGGTGAACTGTCTAACCTCGTGGGGGCTTAGTTTCCTCACCTGTGAAGTAGGATACCAAGAAAATTAATCACATACGGTGAGCAGGTTAAACAGGAGTTGATTCCTAGAAAAAGTTCACTAGAACGCTGCCTTGTACAGTGAGTGTTCTATAAATTTTATCTATAAAGGAGGTCCAGACTGGTTAAGAGACTTGTTGAAGGTGACCCTGAGAGTGAGTGGCAGAGCTTCCCCCTGAGCCCTCGGTGGGACTGATGCCCAGAGATGCAGAAGCTTGCGGGGAGGGTCCTTCTCTCTCAACTGGCCTGGGGACCAGGAAGCCAGGGAGAAGGCTGTTTGAATGGTCGCCATGCCAGTAGCCAGTCCCTGCCTGCAGGGGCCCGAGGGAGGTGCTGGTGGCAGGGAGGGAAGGGGGCCCCAAGGACAGCGACTTGGCTGGCTTGCCTGGAAAGGCCTTGCAGGCACTGGGCTCTGGCACCTGCCTCTGAGAAGGCAGTGGAGCTGGCCTGGGACAGGGAGAAGCTTCGATTCCTGGAAGTGCTCATCAGCACATTCGTTACTGTCTTATCAGCAAAGTGCAGAGGAGGCCAGGAAGCAAGGGACTGATCCTATTACTTGTGACGAAATGCCCTTCTGGTCAAGTATGAAAAATGTTTTAGGAATGAGTTCCTAGCCATGGTGTGAAAACAGATGTTGGACTCTTTTTTTTTTTTTTTTCCCCTCTGACACAGTTCAGGAAGACAGGGCAGTTTGGAGCCCAGCTGCTCACGTGTATGAAAGGCCTGGAATGGTGTCAGGAGAGAGGTTTCCATTGTCAAGGCTGCAGGGACTGGGGGAGCCCCCATTCACTCTTCTGTTCTACATAAGGGGAAATGAGGCCCAGATGAGAGGGAAGGCAGGTGTCTAAGGTCACACAGCTTGGCGGGGGTTCTCTGGGCCTTTTGCTAATGCCTAAAACAAGACTGGCCATAATCACAAAAATGGGGCTGACAATCTTGAATGGGTCTGTAAACAATGAAATTGGGGGGATAAAAAAACTTTTTTTTTTGCCTTTTTTAGGCTGCACCCACAGCATATGGCAGTTTCCAGGCTAAGGGTCGAATGGGAGCTGTAGCCACTGGCCTACACCGTAGCTACAGCAATGCCAAATCCAAGATAGGTCTGTGACCTATCCCCAGGCTCACGGCAACACCGGATCCTTAACCCACTGAGTGAGACCAGGCATCGAACCTGGGTCCCTATGGATCCTAGCCAGATTTGTTTCTGCTAAGCCACAATGAGAACTCCCTGGAAAAATTTTTTTAATGACAAGGGCATAAGTCTTAGCTAATTTTCCTTTTCTTCTTTTTCTTTTTTTTTTTTTTTTTTGGTATTTTCTAGGGCTGCACCTGCGGCATATGGAAGTTTCCAGGCTAGGGGTCTAATTGGAGCTGTAGCTGCTGGCCTACACTAGAGCCACAGCAATGCCAGATCCAAGCGGCATCATTGACCTACACCACAGCTCATGGCAACGGCAGATCCTTAACCCACTAAGCGAGGCCAGGGATCAAACCTGCAACCTCATGGTTCCTAGTCGGATTCGTTAACCACTGAGCCATGACGGGAACTCCTATTTTTCTTTTAAATAAGCAAGTAAAATAATTAATATATCTCTTCTCTCAAAACTAATCTATATTTATAAGGGCGTGGAAGCAACCACTGAGGCATTTGACCCCATCTGCAGAGGTTGACTAATGGAAAGAGATCAGGCTTTGGTATTAGTTGTCCTGGATCTGACATTCAACGGCTGGGTGATCTTGGATAAATCTGAGCCTCAGATTTTCCTTTCTAAGACGGGGATAATGATGCTTTCTTGAAATATCCGTTGTGAAGAAGGTAGAATTTCTATTAATAATAGCTAACTTGTTTGGGCGATCCTCATGTACCAAGCACAGGGCTGTGTGTTCTCATGGCTGAGATGCATTTGATCCTCCTAATAACCCAGTAACCTATGTAAGGAGTCCCATTCTATAGACAAGGAAATGGGGTCTCTGAGAGGTTAAGTATGTGCTCACTTAAGGTTAGTGAGCTAGTAAGGATCAGAGGTGGGATTCGAACGCATGCTACTTGACTTCACAGCCCGCATGAACCCACATAAGGTGCCTAGGATGCAATCAGAGCAGATGAGATGCAACATAAATGGCAGCCAGTATTGGCACTATTAACATAATCACCTTCCATTTCACTTGGTCTGTCACAAAGGCCATAGCGTTCTGAGATCATTATTGAAAAAAAAGTCAGGAAAAAGTACCAAGAAATACCTGTAGACAAACCCCAGATTCTCTTCAGTATGTGGGGTGAGGAGCTAATGTGATGCGTCTTGAGAGGTTTGAGAAAAATAAATTAGGGGTCCTGAGGGTCCAAAAGATAAAATTAATAATGGAAATCTGACGATGAGCCCCTGCTGTGGATATTCTGGGCAAATCCAGTGATTACATTATTCTGCTTTGAGCAGGAACTATACAATCCATTGGAGGTATGTTGGTTATCTCATAATGGTCCCAAGGTCAGGTTGGTGGCAATATACAAATGTCTTGATTAAAACAAAACATCCTTACACAATAAACATCTTTAAAAATTGCATTCTCTTTCATTATGTGGGGCTCCTGGGAGAAAATTAGTGACGAGCTTCCTCCCTGACGAGAAAGTTGGGAACCACTCAGCTGAGAGTTGCAGCCATTTCAGAGTTGTTTTATGAGCAGAGGCTGTCCAGGATTGGCAAGGGGGTTGAGAAAGTGCTGGATGACCCATTGATCCCGGATGCCTATAACACTCCCAATCACTGGAAAGGACTAGAAGCACATCTACTCCATTGCATCATCTTAAAGCAGTAGATGGAGCTGAGAGAATGGACAGGATTTGTCCAGGACCTGTCTAAGGCAGGTCTGGGGCTCCTGAGTCATTTCTCTTTCCTCAATGGTTTTTAGACGTCTTGGGTGAGTTCTATAGAAGGTTTCTCTGAGCTCTTTGAACATGAAACTTTTGTTATTTGATAACTTGAGAAGGTGTCCCAGTGAAGGAGACAAATCATAACATTCAAAAAGCATATATGTCATAAGTGTATAGCTCAATGGGTTTTTGTGAACCCACATGACCGAGCTCATGAAACAGAACATTATCAGCAACACAGAACCTTCCATGTGGTTACCTTGTAGTACCTACCTCTCCCCTAAGGGGTAACTACTATCCTGAATTCTAACACCAGAGATTTATTTTGCCTGTTTTTGAGCTTTTGATCAATGGAACCTTATGAGATGTACTCTTTTGTGTCTGGTTTCTTGAACTCAACATTCTGTTTTGGTATTGTCTCATATTTTTGCACATAATCGTAGATTATACGTTCTCATTGCTGCATGGTATTCTGTGCCATGGATATATCATGATTGAATGATCCTTTCTCAGTTGATGGACCTTTGGTTACGTTATACAATGCTATTGTAAGCATTCTAATGTGTGTCTTTTGGTGCATGTATGTTCATATTTCTATTGGGTACATACAGAAGTGGAATTGCTTAGAGAGGATGAGGATCAGATAACTTACCCAGAAGGATTGGGCGGGGGGAGCTCTTCCAGCTGAAGAAGGGTCTATGTATCGGCATGTAGGTTCAAAAGAGAGAGAGACATTTGGGGAACAGTGGGTGACCCAGGGATTGAGCATACAGTCCCCATGAAGCCTGAGTAATGGGATCTCTCTTTCCTGGGACCACCTGCCTCCCCATCCTCACCTCTATCTGGCTAACTCCTTGTTCTTCAGTGCTTTGTGTCTCAGCTTCAAGGTCACTGTTTTTCCGGGGGGCGGGGGTGCTTTCTGTCTGCCTCTGCCTGGGTAGCTCTCCCTCTGAATTCCCATAGCCTTCCATGGTTCTCATCAGCACAGTTCTGCCCCCCCTGCACTGGCATTGTTTGTTGGCCTTTCTCCTCACTAGACCGAGTTCCTTGAAGGACAGGATGGGTTTGCCTCAGTGCAAACCTTTGCCTTTGCACCTTGAATCCACTCCGCCCTTCCTCCACCCTGTTCATTTTCCAGGAAAGCCCACCTTTCTGGACCAGATCAAGAGGTCTCGTTGCCCTTTGCTTCTAGTTCTGTCCAATGGAGGATCTCTGCAGAAGACTGGAGGTAGAGAGGAGAGTGGGAGCAGGTGCTCTTTGTGTGAGCTCTTGCTCTGCAAGGTTATCTTGGGCTGGCTGTTTTCTTAGCAGGAGGTCACAGCTTCTCTCCAGGTAAGCACATCTTCCCTTCGGGCCTAGAGGTGCAACTAGTCTCAGAGTTTCCAAGCTCAGGGTGCTGTACTCTCCTTGTGGTTCCTGGCTATTCAACCAACCCTGCTTGAACTGTGCTGGATTGTGTGCCATTGGCTGGGACCCAGACTGATGCATGCATTTCATTCATCTCTGTACCCACCTAGCCCTCAGCCTGGTACATGGCAGCTCAGTCAAGGTTTATTGACTAAATAAATTACCCATTTACCAAGAGCTGGGAGAGGATGAAGATGGAGGAGTTGCCAGAAGTCAATAGTGAAGGACTTGAATGTTCTTCTGAGCAGTTTAGACAATAATCCTTCAGATCAGGTGCTGCTCAGATCATTTCAAGTGACCCCAAGAGCCAGGCAGGTACCGCTGGGGATTGTAGCAAACCAGGAAGTGAGTGCTAAGATTAGGCCTCCGCTATACTCAGCCGCAGCCCAAGAACCCTCTGCAGGAATTTGCACCCAATAGGATCAGATCTTCTGATTTTTCGAGAGAAATCAGAATCCTAACCTCTGATATTTTGTTCTGTGAAATTTCTGAATATTAGTGTGAAATGCCAAGGTTTAAATGTTGTCAACATTTCACATTTTTAAAACACTTTGCCCTGGCGAAAAAAATGTGGCTGCTGGTTAGTAAGCACTCCAGCCAGTGGGGAGCCGCTGGACGGTGTGAACGCAGGAAGCGAGGTGCTCAGACATTGCATGGTGCCTTGAACAAGATATTGCCGGTAAATGAGCTGCAGAGACAGCGGGCCCTTTGATCTTGTTCCCTAAAGCAGTTCAAATGTGCTGAGAGGCACTTACACTGAGAACACTAATCTGTCTCCATGATGGGTATTTTTTTTTTTAAATCAGTTTTTAGTTCTAAAAATAGTGTTTCGTGGATTTCTCCACTTTAGTCAGGTTCCCAGCCACTTTCTCTATTTCTGCTTCAAGCTGGCAGCTCTGAGTTCTTTCGGGTTTTATCAAATTATACACTGTGCGAAGGCATCCATTTCACCAACAGATGGACTTAATGTGCATGAAAATACATGCCTTTTAAAGAAACTAAATTAGTAGTTCCACTTCTTTCCCCTTTTATTAAAGACAGAGTTCTAGGCGAGCTCTCTGCTATAAAATCAGACTTTACAGACATCAGCAAAACAAGATTCACTTGGATGGAAATCGGACGGAACATCAGACGAATCCTTCACAACACTGAACCTGCCGGTTTCAAGTAGAGATTTGGAGCACGCTGCCCCTAATCCCAGCAGGGCTTTAAAAACAGGCGAGGGAGAAGAAAACTCTTGGAGCCTTTTAACTCTCTAAGAGTTGGAGGTTCTCTTGAAAGAATGCGTTGATGGCTTCCTTTGATCATGGGCAAGGTGGCATGAAGGCTTCAGAAACAAAAGAAGCAGGAGGTGCAATCCACGGAGCACTGGAGCTGGAGTCCAAACCTAGACCCTAGTCTGGCTTTGTCACCAACCCAACTTGTCACTCAGACAAGTTCCTTCTCCGTTCAGACTCTCTGGTTTCTCGTTTAGAATGTCGAGGTGATCATTGTATCCAGTTGACCCCACGAGATTATTCTTAAGAGAAGGAAAGGGGAAATATTGTGAAGGAGACACCTTCTCTGCCATGCATTTATTTATGTATTCCTTGATTATGATTATACAAACAAAAACATGAATGTACCCTGTGACATCTCAATCAATACATTTTCAGAACAAAAGGGAGTTTGGGCTCATCTTTTCCTCATGTGGATGTGTCCTTGAGCCTTGAGGTTTGTTTCTTTGTTTGTTTTTTCCCATGCCCATGGCATGTGGAACTTTTTGGGGCCAGGGATCGAACCTGCACCATAGCAGCGACCCAAGCCACTTCAGTGACAATGCTGGGTACTTAACCTGCTGAGCCACATGGGAATTCTGATTTTTTTAAATGAAATTATATACATATAGACATATAATGTAGACTTTATGATGGTATTTTTGGGGGGGTCTCATAAAAAAGAATTATGCTAAACATACTTCGCAGTTTGGGGTTTTGGTCTTTTTGGGTTTTTTAAAAAAATTATTATTGGAGTTCTTGTCATGGCTCAGCAGAGATGAATCTGATTAATATCCATGAGGACACAGGTTTGACCCTGGCCTCGCTCAGTGGGTTAAGTATCTAGTGTTGCCATGAGCTGTGGTGTCAGTCACAGATCTGGCTCAGATCTGGCTCGGATCTGGCATTGCTGTGACTGTGGTGTAGGCCAGCGGCAACAGCTCCAATTTGACTCCTAGCCTGGGAACCCCCATATGCCGCAGGTGCAGCCCTAAAAACACCAAAAAAAATTTATTATTAAATAAAACATTGTATGTCAGTGTACACAAAGCAACCACATTCTTTGGGCTGGTTTCACAGATGCCATAGTTTTAGATGCACCTGAGTCCTTTTAATCTTTCCCTACCAATGTGTGATATGGTGCTACCAATATTACCAGAAAATGCAGTGTGTATCTCTTTGTACTCAGGTGAAAGTATTTCCCTCAGGTATCAAGAACTACAACTGCTCCATCTAAGAGTTTGCAGGTTTAATATTTTTAGAGATACCGCCAAATTGCCCTCAAAACAGCCCACTGATGTGCACTCCTGCAAGCAGTATTTAAGAGCATGCCCTTCCCCCTCCCCCACTAACACTAGATATTATTAGCCTTTTAATTTTTGCCAATTTTCATCTGATGAGTGAAAGAGGAAGATTTTCTGTAATTTTAATTAGTAGTCCCAGATAATTCGTAAGCTAGAACAATTTTCCTATCTTTATAGGATATCTCTAAAGGTGAGGTCCTTACTGTATCTTAAGATAGCTAACATAAAGCAGTTGTCGTAGTAGAAAGAATGACGTCTGTGGGAGAAACGTTGGCCCAAGTTCTGACTCTGGCACTTACAAGCTTGGTGATTTTTGGCAAGCTACTACGCTTTCCCAAGCCTCTGTGTTCTCATCTGTGGAATGGGAGACATATTGATATCAACTGAACATTCGAGTCCTCCAAAATTCATACACTGAAGACTTGGCAGTCAAGGTGATGGTATTTGGAGATGGGGCTGTTGGGAGATATTAAGGCTAAATGAGGTCATGTGGCTGGGGCCCTCATGATGGGATAAGTGGCCTTCTCAGAAGAGACACCACCTCGCTCTTTCTCTGCTATGTGAGGACACAGAAAGAAAGCAGGAAGCCAGGAAGAGAGAGCTCTGACTATGAACTAAATTGGCCATCACATTGATCTTGGATTTCCCAGGTTATTCTTCGCAGTTCTGGAGAGTGGGAAATGCAAGGTCAATGTTTACCATGCCCAGCGGTGAGCAATCTTTCAGCACAAATTTCTACTTTATCTCCACTTTTCTTGTCCTAGTTCAGGTCCCCATCAGCCCCCCTCCTGGGCTCTTACTTCCTAAATCATCTCCAGGTTCAGTCTCCAAAGGAAGCATCATCTGTATCTACTGCCAGATTTACTTTCTATCAAACAACTCAGATGATGGAACTGCCCAGCTCAAGAACTTTCTGGGGTTGCATGATCTGGTACACACATAGCTTTCCAGATTTTTTTTTTTTTTGGTTTTGGTCCTTATGCTACAAATTGGGCCATTCATTTATCCTTCAAACATTTGTTGGTGACAATCTATGATGAGCCGGCATTGTGTTTGGTCACAGAGTCAAGTTCCTGCCATGGAGCTCACTGTGTTATAGGCTTTCTTGCTTTTCCTCCTGACACTCCATTGACATAGGGTCCTGCTAGTCCCCCTGCCAGAGGCCATGTTCCAGCAGGTGTCCCAAAGTAGACTTATCTCTGTTCTAGACATTCTCCTGACACCTTCCTTCTCTTATCCTATTTGCTGACCTTCTCACTTGCCCTCCACCCAGGAAGCTCCTCCAGGCTGGCAGCTTATCTTTTTCAGCCTTGCCATTCCCAAAGGACCTAGGATTAGGCCTGTCAGAGAGCAGGGGCTCCATAATGATTTGCTGAATTCTACAGATATGGAAGCTGAAGGTCTGAACCAGCTGGATGGCTTTCCTCCTCCGAATTTAAACAAATGAGATTGTAGAGTAGTAGCCCTAAGCAGTTCTCAAACTGGGGCTGCAGAGGCAATTGCCTGGCAAGCTTTTACAACTCTCTATTGCCTGGGAGTCAGAATCGTGGAGGACAACCCAGGCAGCCCTGCTTGATAAGGCTCCTCAGCTCCTTCTCACCTGCAGCCCACTTTGTGAACAACAGCCCTACAACTATAAATGTAATAAATTCATTGGGTAATAAAAACAAAACAAAACAATAAATAAATAAAAATTAAAAATTAAAAAAAATTAAAAAAACCCAACAGCCCTAGAGGTAGGTGTGTTCTTCTCTAGGCTATGGGTTATCAGCTGAGGGGATTTTGCACACTGGCTATAAAACATATAAAATGACTTTGCTGTAATAACGTTCTTAGAAGGAAAACTTGGTGATTTTACAAAGAAGAGTCAACTCATGAGTGCAAGAGTGAATTTACAGCTGTCCAAAGTTCAAGAGTTGTATTTCAGAAATGAGGCCTTAACCTAAAAGAGAGCAATATTTGGAAGAATGAGGCTATAAAAATGTACCAACGAGCAAGTAAATAAAGAACCTAAGCATTTAGGAGGACAGGGCAATAAAGAAATATTAGCCCAGTTGCCTTTTACCAAACACTAGTCCCCAGATTGACAGCGCTGTTCACCCATCACTATCTGGAGGAGCTGGCCTGGGTGGCAGGTCACTGATTAGATTGTGGGAAAAGCCATTGGCCGGCTGTTGGGCTGGAAGGCAGTTAGAGGAGGGTGGGGAGGAGGAAGAAGGAAGGTTGCTCCTGGTACAATCCTGCTCTGACTCCTTTGAAGTGACAGGATTCACTTAGAAAGAGGAGGAAGACCTGTATCTGGAATCACTGAAATTATATGCTGGATGTGTTACCCTTGAAATTCTGTATTCTGTTGTTTGTATCTGCAGAGACTTTGACAACCGTGAAAATGCTGTTCAAAACTCCTGTTTCCAATCCACTTCTTGGCATGTGCACATTCTACCAACATTCCCTACCTTTGGCTCACTGGTGAGTAAGGATGGACCAAAAGGAAACCAACCACGTTGCTGGCTAGAACCCGTGACAGGGCTGGGGTGTCGTTCGAAGTAAGTTCCAGCTCTAATAAAAAGAATGGCCTCTTAGCATGGTCGTTGTCCTGGTACCTCCGGCTATTCAGTCATAGATGTGATGTGCTTACCTTGTGCTTTCTCTGAGCCCTGCTGAATCCCCACACACTGTGGATTCCCCGGAATTTTCTACTCATGAGGCATGGCCAATACTCAACGTGAATGGTGGACACACACATTATCCGTATCTCTTCTGCTCACCTGACTCTTCCCGTGGTCCATCAGACTCTACTTACAAACACTTGTTCGAAGATAAAGTTATTACTTATTTCAAGGTGGTGCCAACTGAGCATTAAACCCAACAGGGGAGCCCTTCTGGGTGCAGGTCTCATGCATTTTAACAGGTCACTTGTCCAGGAAGGTCACCCTGGCGCAGTGAAAGGAACTGTGTTGTTGATGAGATGCAGAACAGCATAAGCTTTCAAAAAGCACTCGGCAGCTGGTGTGGTGTTCATATCGAATAGACTTATAATTCCATTTCTGGGGCTATAGCCTAGTGCTGTAACCATATAGTTTTCTAAAAAGATTTATTTACAGAATTACATGGTATAATGAACAACTAGATATAACCTAAAAATGTGACCAAAAACTAATGATTAGTGAACGGGCATTTCCTTGGTTGAGTATTAGGCACCCAGTAAAATGGAGACTACTTCAATGCATGGGAAAACTGTCTGTTTAAATGTTAAGTGGAAAGGGGCAAGGTAGGGATAGGAAGTTAAGAGGTACAAACTACTATGGATAAAATAAATAAGCTACAAGGATATATAGGACAACACAGGGAATGTAGCCAGTATTTTATAATAATTATAAATGGACTATAACCTTTCAAAATTGTGCATCCTGTGTTGTACACCTGAAACTTATTAATACCAAACATCAACTCTACCTCAAAAATGTTGAATAGAAAAAGAAAAAGATGTAGTGCTACATGCTACATGCTATGATTCTGTCTATTTTTCCGAGTAAATTTTAAGCAAATTCTTGACAGCACCTGGATGGTCAATTATGGGCACCTTATTTTATTTTTGACTCAATGCCAATTTGATTTGACGAACATTGGTTTTTAAATTATATTTTGTCTATGTGTTGCGGCCTGATTTTTCTGAGGGCCCACCTGTCTTCCGGGCTTCAGGGTAATGGCTCATCACCAATTTTAAATGTTTTATACAGCTCATAGCACGTGGTGTGACAAGGGAGACTGAAGAGGGAGTTGAGAGGGTCCTATGCAAAGCGAAGGTGCTTTTTCTGCCTGAATTTTCATTGATTCGTATTAGAGTTAATTGAAAGCACTTTTAGCCAGAGTATTATAGGAAGTCCACAGACTGAGACTCAAAAGGACCCGGGTTTGAATCCAGCCCCACCTCTTACTGGACTTCTTGTGGGACTTCTGAACCTCATTACTACCGCTGTGAAAAGGGAGTGGTACCCTCATTGCAAGCTGGTGACTGAGAGACCACCGTTAGAACACTGGACTAGACACTGTGTGCACAAGACCTGTCCTGGGAAAATCTTCCTGTGAAATGTTGGTTGTTGGTTGTACCACAAAGCCTCATACCCCGTATTTCTCTAGGGGATTAGCAGGCCAAGGTTTGGCAATTGAGATGGCAAATTAGTTTCCAAATATATTGTTTCCAGTAAAATTATCTTTTCAAAACAGTTTATGGTGTTCTATGTCTCACAAACCACAGAGTTTATTGTACATCGTTTTTATAGCTTCACGAGGATTGTTCTTTTTTATGTTTTTAAAGTGTTCCAAGAAAAATAAAAGAAGTTTCTATCATGGTCCAAAAAAAAAAAAAAATCTTCTCCTTTGAATCCTAGAGGTGGTCAAACCTAATGACCAGAAAATGACAAAAGCATCTAAGAAACTTTTATTAAATATTGTTATAAGGGCAAGTCATGATTCAGTTTGTTCTGCATTCACTCATTCATTTGTTGGTTCACACACTGTGAGTATCTTCTGAGTGCCTGGCACTGGGTTCTGGGGGTAGAAAGATGAATAAAGTGTGATTCCCTTGAGTACCCTCCTCTGTGCCTCTCTTTCTGGGTGGCAGCCTTGTAAAGTCACAATTACACTACTCTGTACACTAAGGATGTGGGAGCCATCGTAGGGGGCACCAATTCTGGCTGAAGGAGTTGAGGATGGCTTCTCAGAGGATGGACCTTCACTCTCCAAAAGCCCTTCAGAACCCTGGCACCTATACCGTCCCATCATGGTATAGTGTAGATCCAGGCTGGCCCCACCCTGGGCCATGCAGAGTTGGTTAGAAGAAGAGGCAATCTATAAGACATTCCTCTCACCATTGTTAGCACTAGGGCTTGGTCAAGAATGAAATCCATTAGCAAAATAAAAGCTGAGGCTTCCAGATGCCAGCTCCCTACAGGCCCATCTAACTGAGAACAGCCTCTGGCAAAGGTACAATTGGGTTCCCCAGGGTACAGAAATTAGGCCCGTGCTTGTGAGTGGGTGTCTTTAACAGACCCAGGGGGTGCGAGGAGTAGACTTTTTCTTTCTTTCTTTTTTTTTTTTTGTCTTTTTGCCATTTCTAGGGCCGCTCCCATGGCATATGGAGGTTCCCAGGCTGGGGGTCCAATCGGAGCTGTAGCCCCCGGCCTACGCCAGAGCCACAGCAACGCGGGATCTGAGCTGCGTATGCAACCTACACCACAGCTCACAGCCAGCAATGCCGGATCCTTAACCCACTGAGCAAGGCCAGGGATCGAACCCTCAACCTCACGGTTCCTAGTTGGATTCGTTAACCGCTGAGGCACGATGGGAACTCTGAGAGGAGTAGACTTTTTCTGACGCTCTGGATCAGAATCATCTGTGTTTGTCAAAGAGCAAATTCTGTTTGTCCATGATGAAGGAAATAAGAATCTCTGGGAGTGGGGCTGCTACTATGTTTTTGACCAGGTAGGTCCCTGATTATTCTCACACACACCCAAGATTTAAGGAGATGTGGTCTATAGATACAATGGAATATTACCCAACCATAAAAAAGCATGAAATCTTGCCATTTGTGTCAACATGGATAAGCCTGGAGGGTGTCATGCTAAGTGAAATAAATCACGCAGAAAAAAAGAAAATATCATATGGTTTCACTTATATGTGGAATCTAAAAAACAAAACAAACAAACTAAACAAAACAGAAACAGATTCATAGATACAAACTGGTGGTTGCAAGATGGGAGGTGGAGGTGGGGAGATGAACAAAATAGGTGAAGGGGATTATGAGCTATAAACTTCCAGCTATAAGATAAGGAAAGTCATGGGCACATAATGCATACATTAAGGAATATATTCTGTAATATTTTAACAACTTGGTACGGTGACGGAGGGAAATTGGTCTTATTGTTGTGATCATTTCCCGATGTATAAAATATTGAGTCACTATGTTGTACAGCTAAAACTAATACAATATTGTATGTTAATTAAAACTCAATTTAAAAAATCACTGATACAAGAAAAAGAACATAAAGCTTGAGGTCAGTATTCCTGGTTCTATGGCATAGGCAAGTCTCTTTGAGCTTTAGCATCCATCTGTGGAACAGGGCAGGAAAATAATATTTCCCCTGCAGTGATGTTAGGAGATTGAAATAAAATGATGTGGGTGAGCTCACCTCACAATGATGAAATGCCTTACTGTGCTTAGTCTGTGTTATTACTTTTTAAGACAGCATTCTCTTTTCAAAGAGCCCTTAATGGAAAGCAAGCCCTTCTCTAAATTTGTAGGGGTGTGAGCAGAGTTGTCTTTACATCTTCTAGTCCAAATTCTAACTTCAGGGGTGCTGTCCACAGCCGTTTGTGTTGAATAAAATGTGTTTTGGAAATACAGTGACAAAGAATGCTTGGATTTCTTTGTAAGGCCGGTCTAGGAAGAGACATGTAAACAAGTGATTTCAAGGCAATTTGGGAATAATGATAATAGTCATAATAATATTTAGATTAATAATAGCGATTATAATTAACATTTTTGTAGCATTACTATGTGCTATGAACTCTGCTAAATATTTGCATTTTTTCCTTTAGGTCTCACAAGTAGCCTATAAAATGAGCATTGTTACTTGAATTCTACACATGATGAAACTGAAGACCAAAGAGGTAAAATGACCTGTCCAAGGGCACAAAATCAGAAATAGAAGAGTTCACATTCAAGTCCATGTTTGTCTGATGCTAAAGTATGTTATGTGTGTGTGCTTGACATGAAACAATACTCACCTTTACTCTGATTTTTTTTTTCTTCTTTTTTTAATGCTTGTGGTGATTCTGTTGATTTGATTACTTGTTGATGGGTCTGGTGGTTTGAAAATCCCACCTTAAGGGATATCGAAACAGGCTTCTCTTTGATAGGTGTGAAGACTGTGGCCAGGAGAGGAAAAGTGGTCTGAGACAGAGCTCATTGGTAATCACATCTGGAGAAAACCATAATTTGAAAAGATACAGGCACCCCAATGTTCATTGCAGCACTATTTACAATAGCTAACACATGGAAACTACCTAAACTTCCATCAACAGAGGAGTGGCTAAAAAAGATGTGGTACGTACACACAATGGAATATTACTCAGCCATAAAAAGAATGAAATAATGCCATTTGTAGCAACATTGATGGACCTAGAAATTATTATATTAGGTGAAGTAAGTCAGACAGAGAAAGACAAATATCATAAGAGATTATTAATATGTGGAATCTAATAAAAATGATACAAAAGAACTTAGAAACAGAACCAGACTCAAAGATTTTGAAAACAAAGAGGAAATACTGAGGGAAAGGCATAAATTAGGAGGTTGGGGTTAACATATACACATAGCTATATTTAAAATAGATAAATAACAAGGACCCACTGTATAGCAGAGGAAAATCTACTCAATACTGTGTAATAACCTATAAGTGGAAAGAATCTGAAAAGGAATGGATATGTGTGTGCATAACTGATTTACTTTGCTGTACACCTGAAACGAACACAACTTTGTAAGTTGACTATACTTGAATAAAAAACCTTTTTTTTTTCCCCCTGAAGAATATTTCCCAACAGGGACCAAATATATTCCAATAGTTACTTTTTATTAAAAATAAATAATGGCTTAAAATTATTGAAGTGTGCATCTTGACTTTTTTTTTTATCTTGACTTTTTAATGGCTCCTATAATTTGCCAAGAAAATCATATATTTTGTGGCAAAGTAATTGAAAAACTAAAACTTTTTCGTCTTCTGTTACAGAGCTTTCAGTTCCATATCCTTAGTTAGGAGTGATGAAGATTCCAGAATGACAATTAAGACGCTCAGAGAAAAGATCACTGCCCTTTCATGGCTGGAGACCCTGCTTCTTGGTGTGTAGGGGTGACTTCATCCCTTCACAAAAGCCTCTTCAGCGCCTCCATCAGAAACATCCTTCCTCCCTATTACTTGATGGTCCAGCTTGGAGAAGCTTCCATTACTTATAATGTAATGTAATGTGATGGGCAGAATAAAAAAATATGTTTTATAAAAGAAAAGAAGGGAGTTCTCATCATGGCTCAACGGTAATGAACCCAGTGAGTACCCATGAGGACTTGGGTTTGATCCCTGGCCTCACTCAGTGGGTTAAGGATCCGTCCTTGCCATGAGCTGTGGTGTAGGCTGGCAGCTGCAGCTCCAGTTTGACTCCTAGCCTTCCATATGCTGTGAGTGCAGCCCTAAAAAGACCAAAAAAAAAAAAAAAATAGAAAAGAAGCCACTGAACTGTTAGTCTAGAATTTTTTTTTTTTTCCGTTAACAGGGTCACCATTCTACAATGGCAGTCCTACGAACAGAAATAGCAATTGTTTTGCAGTCTAGATTCAAATCTGAACTCCACCTCATTGAGCTATGTGACCTGAGGTGTGACTTCATCTCTCTAAGTCCACCTCTCCGCCCCAGGAAAAGGGGGGTGCGTAACAATACCCACTTATAAGGGGTATTGTGAAGATGAATTGACATTAAGGCCCAGTGCCTAGTGAACATTATGTGCTTGGCACAGGTGGGAAACCCCAGGTAATGGGGGAGACTCTAGGCGAGGGATGGTGAAGGTCGAGGGTCACTGCGAGGTCGGCATTTGCGTAACCTTAAGCATTCTCAGAATCCAGCGCAACTCAAGGATCTTAAATGCAGAGAGAACACTGGTATGTGTTCTTGTGGTATAGTGGGGGGAGTGTTAGCTTTGGGGCCAAATAGACATGGCTACGAATCCCAGCATTAGAACCTTCTAATCTCAATGAGCCTGATTTCCTCATCTGTAAGCTGAGACATGAAAACCTCCTTCAAGAGGTATTCGGATTCATTGAGCTATTTTCCTGGTATTTTCTTTTTCCCTCCTAACCCGATTTAGAAATTTTACTGTTCTTTAGATTTACTTTATCTTTTTATTATGAAAAAACTCAAGATATACACAATTAAAAAGCACAGTAAAATGAATCTGAATTTCCAGCCTTCAGATGACACTACAGCCCTGGCCAACAGCTTGATTGCAACCTCATGGGCGGCCTTGAGTCCATGGCACCCAGCTAAGCCACATCCACATTCCTGACACAGAACCCTGAGATAAGAAATGCTTATTGCTGAAGATCGCTGGATTTTGTTACTGCTTTGTTATGCAGCAACAGAAAACTACTACAGGAATCCAAAGGAAAGGATATATATGAAAGCATTTCACTCCGTGCTGAACATCATAGTAAATGCTCGGTACGTATTAATTTGTTATAAGTGGTAGCAGCCCCTTAACAGGAAATCTTGAAATACTATGGCTAAATGCCACAGCTGAGGAACATCCATGTGGTCTAGGAGCCTAGAGGAGAAAGCTCCCAATTCTAGAGTCAGGGAAGAGTTCACAAAAGAAGCAAGTTTTGGGTTGTACCGGATCAATAGGAATATGAGACAGAGAACTGGGATAAGAATATGCTTTGTAGGAAATACCCCACAAGTGCGGGCACAGGGGGTGAGATTGTCTATTTGAGGAAGTCAGTGGTGCCATGTTGATGGCGGTTACCTAGTGAGAGATGGAATTGAAGCCAACTGGAGCCAGACCACATAAGATTTTACATTCAGTAAATATGCTTATGCTGGACTAACATTTCCCTTTAGGATGCTCACGAGAATCATATACGCAGAGAAGTAGAAAAGACCATGGAGATAAGATAATTCTTTGTTTTCCTCCTCTATTTCAGACAATCACCAAGGAAAAGGTTAATTTAGGTGTTCGCTGATGTATTTACCCAAGTCCACTGTCACTGGTCTAACTGGTAAATTAACAAGATAGGCAACCAAGGAGATTTCTTTCGACCTAAGTCACCTTGTGTGAAAGTCCATACAACGAGTTTTCTGACATCGCATGTGTGATACTATAAAATCATGCTCTTCTTGAACAGCTGGCACTGACAGACACTATGGATTATAGATCCTTGATAAGTCTTCCACACTTTGCTTCAGCCCTTGGAAAATTCAGAACTGAATTCATATTTCAACTTCATAATGCTGGAAAAGAGTCTTCCTCTGGCTTCATTCAACTTTTCTAACTATTCTGCCATTCCCATGATTTCTTTGACCATTTTCCTTATATTGTAGAGTCTTTTTAAGTTACCTCAAGTTTTTTTGGGGGGAGTGGTTGTGGGGTAGGGCGGGTTTAACAGAAATGTATCTAAAGGATCATATTAAATCTATGGAAACAAAAACGAGGCAAATGAAAGTAAATCTCTACCTTTCTCCATATTTTAGCAAACATTTGAATGCTTCCTTAGAAAATATGAGGAGAAATAAGTTTGGAGAGAAGAAGGTGAGCTACTTTTAGGACAGACAAACTTGGGGCCCTCTGGAAGCAGAGGTGGCCAACACTGAATTGGTCACAAAAGTAATGAACTTTAAGAGTAAGGAGGATACAAGAGGAAGACTTGGAAGTCATCAACCCAGCTGTTGAAGGCACAAGAGGGATGGTTTGTCAAGAGAGGTGGTCTAGCCTCAAAGGAAAGCAAAAGGCAAAGACATATGGCCCTTTAACAATGCAGACATTTCCCCATAACGTATGGCATACACATGTGCATTACCCATTCGCCCTTGCAGCTCACGCGTGGATTATGTAACACCACATTGATTCCCAATGCTAAATCACAAGAGTAAAGATGAAATGCTAATTTATGCTCAGCACTAGAAATGCTTTCCATGATACATACTTTTTAAGGATTTATTTCCTTTTCCTATTGAGTTTCTAAATCATTTATTTCCCTGTGGTTTAAAAATAAAAATGCAATATATTTGGACAAGAAATATCCTGCTATAAAAGTTATATGCTCAGTGTTGATGGAGAAATTTTGATTGCTTCAGGGTTGATTTTTTTCCATGTCTGGCACACGCAAGATGAAGCTAATTTGTATTATGAAATGTTATGTTTTCTTCTTTTTTATTTTAATGAAATGCTTAAAACTTAAGATCAGAACTGGCTTACCAGTATTTCCCAAGTAAAATATCATCAAGCACAAATATTACAAAGGACCTCTGAATTTTCTTGTTAAGTGGTCTACATATTTACATGAAAAAGGATTTTTAAACATTTTCTCCACTTCTCATCCTCCCACACAGTGCTGGTTATTTAACTAATCACAAAGAAAAGATGAAAGGATGTGAACCTCAAATCCTTGTGTTCTGGAAAAAATAGAGTCACAGAATAATTAAAATAAATTTCAACTAATGAGAACAATGAAAACCAATGAGAAACAATGTCCAGTGGAAACAGTGAAAACAGTTGGATCTAACACGTCAGAACTCCACAGAAAACGAACAATGGATTGTTCCAGCTTGACACTGTGGCTGCTTACTGCCTTTGCACTGGTTGAATGACCACTGGGGGAGTAGCAGGGAGCTCTCTTCTTCAGAGTGTTTCCACCAATTGTTTAAAGGTTCATTGAATGTCATTAGCTGAAAGGTTTTTTTTGTTTTATTTATTTATTTATTTATTTATTTTTTAATGTGCCTTTTCACCTGGCTTCCATCTCTCTACAGAGATGTTGGCAGTGCCTGCCCTTTTGCTGGATTCCACCATCTTGAAACAGCCAACTGCCTGTCCCTTATTCAGCCAGGCATAGAAGCTCCATCCATCCTGGCAGAACAGGTGTCTGAGGGTCAGAGTGACTACATGACTTTGTTGACCCGGAAGTGGGAATGGACCCATTCTATCTTATGTGTTGCTATTCCATATAGTATATAGCAAAATTCATTACTGCTTTCTAGGTATCAGGGTAGGAGAAATTTTTTCTACACCCGCCGCATATGGAGGTTCCCAGGCTAGGGGTCCAGTCAGAGCTGTAGCTGCTGGCCTATGCCAGAGCCACAGCAACGTGGGATCTGAGCCGCTTCTGCGACCATAGCTCATAGCAATGCCAGATCCTTAACCAACTGAACGAGGCCAGGGATCGAACCTGCGTCCTCATGGATGCCAGTTAGATTTGTTAGCCACTGAGCCATGATGGGAACTCCCAGGAGAAATTTTTCCAGTCTTCCTCCCAGTGGTTTGGGTCTTGTGGTTGAGTTGCCTACCAATGGAATGTGGGCAGAAATGATGTTCACTAGTGCTTTTCGTACTGTGATCTGCATACCCTCACCCAGGGGTCTTGTGAAAATGCAGATGGATTAGGTCTGGGGAGGGGCCCATAACTCAGCATTTCAACATGCAGAGTCTTTCCTTGACTGAACGATTTTGAATTAATTTCGTAAACTTACCAAATCCCAACTTTGTACCAGGCATGATTCTCGGTGCTGGAGAATGCATAGGGGAAGCAGGTGGGAGGGGAAACAAGAAATGGCCTCAGTATGTGTGACTGGGTCACCTTGCGGTACAGTAGAAAATTGAAAGAACACTATAAACCAGCTATAATGGAAAAAATAAAAATCATTATTAAAAAAAAAGAAATGAGATCAAGTAATGAATCAACAAGCTTCAAAGCTTTCAAGGCCCAAGAAGTCTTGCTGCCTGAGCTCAGAGAGGGAGACAGAAGTCCCAGGTGTAGATATCAGGAAAGGCTTTCTAGATGTGGCGGTATTGACATCAATACAAGATGGATAACGTTTGACCTTGTGATAGTTAGAAAAGGGAAGAGCATATTGGGGCTGCTGACAGCAGTAAATGGCAGGAAGGTGCACAAAGAAGTGAGATTTGTCACTGGGATCAAGTGTGCAATGAGAGTTAACGCTGCTACCTCAACCCTGGGTACTGACAAGATTAATGCTAGTTGCTATAACAAGCAAATCTGAATGTTTCAGTGGCTTCAAAATAATGAAGCCATGTCTCACTCACTATCCTATCTACGTGTGTGTTCCTGGTCTCAGAAACCTTCCACATGGTGAGTCAGGGACACAAGCGCCTTCTTCCTGTGGCTTCTTTCTGTCTAGGATGAGGGAAGAGAGGGTGGAGAGGACATGCTATGGCCCAGGAGGGAGACACATCACTTCTGCTCATGGTTGAGAAGCAGTGGAGTGACTCCCACCAGAAGCAGAGGTGCTGGGAAATGGGATCACTGACAGGGCAGCCATATCCCAGGGACAATTCCAGTCTATGGAAGTGGGGGCAGGAGTCCCTGGGAGGCATGTAGCTGTCTCTGCTGGAGAAGGGGGACTACTGAGGCGGGACTGTTCTAGGGGCCAGGAAGTTGAATTTAGAGTGGTGAAAGCAACATATCAGATTCACATCTCTTCCCTCTCAGCCTCTTCTAGGGCTCCATCCGGCAGATCCTGTCCCATTTGGAACCTGGCTGTGAGCAAGAAAACATCTGTGGTTGGAAAGCGGGGGTGGTGATTCAGGGCTGTTTGGGACTTGGAGAGGATGCTCTTGAACTCTTTACTCAACAAACAGCTCCCTCCCACAAGGAGGCGAGAAGTCATCTGTCTGTCTGCTTTGACACTTTCACCCAGTGACCTTCAGGGCTTCAGGCACCTTCCCCGTAAGATGGAGTGAGCTTGGCACACACTGTCATGGATTTGCCCATCACTGACTCATTAAAGGTCTCAGTGAGAGGTGAAGGCAAAAGCAGACAAACAGGCACTGAGACTCTGCCGTCCCAGACCTGTGTCCTGTAAACAGGCTGACTGCTTCACAGCCAAGGCATGAGCCCAGACGTGGGTCGGAATTGGAGCCTTGACAGCTAATATCCAGAGCCTTTGACTGTGGCTACTGTGTTCAGATGGGCTCTGGTGCCCACAACCAGAGCATAGGGGAGAGGCAGGATGGTAGGGAAAGTATGTAGCCTGGGAACCGGATACAATTGCTCTCTTCCACTTACTTAGCTTTGTGACCTTGGATAAAAGTGGCTTATTCTTTCTCAGGCTCAGTTTCCCCATCTGTGAAACTGGCATAACGCTATGGACCTAGAATGCTTTAGGACAGTGTAACATACAGTCATACAAGGCATATCCCACCCCCCCCCCGCCCCGCCCCATTCCTTCTACATGGAGGAGAGGAATATGATATTTAATCAAGTTAACTGGTATAAATAAGAGTCAATAGCCACCATCTCTTGAGCTTTTCTTACAAGCCATTTAGTCCTTGTAGCAACTGTAAGACAGAGAGCTTTCTTTCCATGTAATTATTTGGTCGAAGATTGTGGGAATTCTAGGTTCATGGAGTACAGCAAATGGGAAAAGCTGTCACTCACTTCATGCCTCGTTTGGAAGAAGTTGGCTATTTTAGAGGCAGCCAACTCAAAATGAGGCAGAGGAGCCAGCGCCTGGCATGCATTGTTCGCTTCTGTGAGCGCTCTGGGGAAACCCCGCCAGTAGTTATCATGATGGAGCTTCTTCCCCGTGCCAGGCACCAGGAAGAGTGACGGCGCACAGCACCTTGTTACATCCTTGTGATAACTTTGGCTCGGCAGCATCCTTCCCATTTTCAGAAGAGGAAACTGAGGCTTGAGATGACACTACCTGCCCAGAGGCAAGGAATGGTTGCACAGGACTAGGTTCATGCATTTTCAAAACTCAGGATGAGAATTTAAATAGGGAAACCATGCATTTTTCAAAACTGGGAAGGGGATTGGACAGTCAAACAAAGGAAAACCTCATTAACGGGCTTTCAGAATGTATTCCTTAGGTTTCCAAGGGGACGTAGGCTAGGGAGGATGGGCAAAGTTAGTCAGATATGGGGCAAGGGATGAGCTTGGACATGCTCGTTTCCTGTTTTTCACGTTCAGAGCCATCTCACTCCTCAGCTTCCCTGCTTCAGCAGAGGCTGGATGAGCTCACTGTGGACCAAGAGTGGCTATTACTGGAAGAAACTTAGTTTGTCCCCCTCCAGCCTTTAGCCAGCCAGTGCTAATGGCAGAGCAAGCCTCTTCTGACAGCCTGGCGTGTGGCCCGCACAGCCCACTGACCTGTAGGGAGCTTTGCCACTGGGTTTCCAGGCTGGGCTCTGCTTCCCTCAAGAGTCTGGTTGGGAAGCTCAGGGCCTTTTGTAGGACAAAAGGAACTGTACTGAGGGTTAGCGTCACAGGGAAGTGCTGGCATTTTGTTAATGAAATAAGCAGGGAAGAGTTGGCTATCCCAAATAATTAGGCTGCCCTATTCACTCTCCCTTTGGGACCAGAGTGAAGCGAATGTAAATTGAATGTAGATTAATATCCTCACTCCCTCATTTGTTAACTCAGTGGTTATTTTGTCAAGCAAACTCTCCAAGTTTCAGAGGTCTTCATTGGCTAAGTGGGACATTCAAATGAGATATACACTTACTGTCTTGGTATGGGTCTTGACTCCGAATGTGTGTTCATCCACTAACTAAAGTGATGATTTCATTTTGCTTCATGAAGGTTACTTGAGTATGAACATTTTATACTCGCTTAGGTTCATTACAACATTCCCCATTGTCAGGTATAGAAACCCAACTTAAGACTAACCTAAACATAAAGGAACAAAAAAAAAAAAATGAAATTTTAGGAACCTGGCAAGTCCAAGGAGGACCTACTTTCCAGTACAGCTGGACTCAGGAGTTCCAACAGTGACACCAGGGCCCAACTTCTCTTCACCCCTTAGCTAGGTCTCCTTCTGGATATTGGCTCTGCCTATGGACAGTCTCTGGCCACCTACAGTTCCAGATCCATATTTTTCCAGCTTGTTAATTCCCAATGTCCATTTATCTTCCAATGTCCAGGCAAGACTTTGATTGGCCTCAGTTAGAAGAGACAACTGCACCTGGACCAATCACTGTTGCTAAAGGCCCAGAGCACTGGGATGGCTGGAGTCACGTGACCTACCCCGGGGTCCAGAAAGGGATGCTGGTAGGTGTGAAGATTGTTAGCTCTGCTAGGATGACACAGAATGAAGAAGGGAGTTATCCAAAGGCACTAAGGGTGATGGACAGACAAAAACAAAGGGTACCTACCCCATTTAACAGCCTGACAGAAGGAAAGTACTTGCTCCGGATTCTTCCACAGCCCTCCCACTGAGTCGGTGCCAGTCCTAGGATAGTTGTTCCAAAAATCATCACGGCGAACTCTGTTGGCTTAGAGAGAAACACAGCTTCCAAGCAAAGTAAAATAACTTGCAGAAGAGGGAAGAGTTGCACTCAACTATGTGAATCTGAAGTAAGTAGACTCCCCAGGCCATGTCTGTCACTTTGGCTTAGAACAGATGGGACTCAGGACAAAATGTCACTCAACCAGCTGGGTGTTGTATGGACGTCCCCTGCTCTGCTTGCTTTGAGTTCAATGGTGTGCACGTCAGGATATGTGGTAAATGGGACGTTTTCTTTGGGTATTTTCAGATGCCTTCTTTAATTTTTTTGCCTCGATTTTCCAAGACAATAACAGTCAGACACCCAAAGCCAAGCTAATATCACATTCATGATTCTTGGGCTCTAGATGCTTTAAACCTGCTTGGTCTTTCTTGGCAGATACTCATGTACTGTGTTAGCTTGAAGTTAAGGTCAGAATTCGCCTTTGTAAACTGATAAGGTGAAAGCCACTTCATTTCTCTTTCTACCCTTGTCAGTCCTTTGTGGTGGTAAGACCCACAGTCTTCCTTCCCAGCTTTTTCCCAGTAGTTATTTCATTTGTTTCACAAATACTTGCTGAACACCTGTTTTGTGTAACAGGCTGAGTTAGGAGATGAGGCCCACACATGTCCACCAGATGTAGGCTGTCCTTCATCCTCTTATTCTGCTTCTTCCAGTGTCTCCCTGTTTCTACCCTTGTCAGTGAGGAAAAGACTTCCAGAACCTCTTTACTCAAGATTTGTAATGGGAGACGGAGGAGGAAGATTGCTTTGCACATCTTGGAGCCAATAATTTACAACGTTCTCCTGAAATATTTTTATTCCTCAAAGTTGGTTCTGGGACATGGTCACGTGCCCCCAGCCATGGTTTCCTGCTTTCCCCTTTCCCCAGTTTCCGCCATCTCGGTACCCCCTCCCCTCCCCCACTCCCACGAGTTCAGCCTCTCTCTTTCCCGGAACAGTTGTCTCTGCCTTAGCTTGTTTGACCTTCACTCTTGTAGATGTAAATAGCATTGTGCTGCCTAGAAGACTAAAGGACCTTCCAGTTTCAGGATGTACTCCCCTTATAAACGAATGTTAATCTGTTAGTTATCAGGCTCCATTTAGAACCCAGGGGCTATGGCAGCATTTCTCAAAGGTGAACTGAGACTCAGCCCTCAGATACTGGTTAAGTATTAAAATTCCTGGACCCTACTCCAGATAATCAGAATCAGAGTCTCTTTGGAGAAAAGCAGCGGTTCTCAACTCTGCATAGAGGGAAGACTTGGAGAACATTTTTTAAAAGGCTCCCCAAGGGATCCAGATATGCAGCCAGGATTTCCAATCATTGGAGTAGAAGTACCTGCATTGTTTGCAAGCAACTCGAGTGACTCATTTGTGGGCTGAGGTTTGCATTGTGGGAATTCAGAGAAGAAAAGATAATTTCCCCTGATGGAGTTAGAGGAGGGAGGAGGGAGAAAAAAACAAAAAACAAAAAACAAAACAAAACTTCCTAGAAGAGGGGAGTGCTATTTGAGGTGGACTTGGGAGAATAGGTGGGTTTTTATCAGTTGTGGGCAAAGGGGGAAGTCAGTTTAAATCACCCATTTAAACTCCTGGTTATTTAAAACAGAACTAATGGCAGCCCAGTTTTGAGTATAGATCCAACTCTCAATCAGCACAGTCGTTTGCACAAAAGCCTTTATATTGCCTACCTCTTTGACCAACAGAAGCTCCTTCTCTGCCCTCCCAAGTGGATGAGCAGCTGCTTCCAGATATAGTCAGTAAGGGTCAATGATTTTTCTAAACGTTCTGCCCCACTGATGCTACAAGTCATGAAAATATTCCAGAAATGTCAGTGTTTAAACATCCAAATTCCATCTCCAGGATTACCTCTAACACGTGAAAGTGGCACAATGTTTGTTGACAACCACCTGTTTCAACTGGGGGTTTAAACAATAAAGCCTCTATTTCCTAGAGGGCTTGAATACCACCAGCTCTCCTCAGAAGGTGCTGGGGCGGGAGTATGTAGGAGTGTCAGCCAACACGATAACAATCAGTCAATAATGGAGATGGGTCACCGAGTGCCTTCCTCACCTTAATGCCTGTTTGCTTAACTAACGCCAGTGAGAGTCCTTATTAAGGGCTGTTAACACTCCAAAATGCTGTTTGTTGAGCCCGCCCAAGTGATAAGTGATGCTTGTGTTTACTCTCTTGTTCTCAGGGCTGCTGTAGAAGCCTAAGCACAGTTTTGAAGTGGTTCACTTTCCATGAACAGAGTAGTCAGTTCTACAAATAAGTCAATGGTTTGGGAACAGAATCACGAGCACCAAAAAAAAAAAAAAAAAAAAAAAAGTCGAGTAGGAGTTCCTGCTGTGCCTCAGCAGTAATGAACCTGACCAGTAACCATGAGGACTCAGGTTCAATCCTTGGCCTCGCTCAGTGGATTAAGAATCCCACACTGCCTCGAGCTGTGGTACAGTTTGCAGAAGCGGTTCGGATCCTGAGTTGCTGCAGCTGTGGTGTAGGCCAGCAGCTATAGCTCCAATTGGACCCCTAGCCTGGGAACTTTCATGTGCCAAGAGGGCAGCCCTAAAAAGACCAAAAAAAAAAAAAGTCAAAAAAGTCACATAAATCATAACGGATTCATTTGATATAACTGCAACTGCAACACACACAAAATCACACATAATCCTCACACACACACATATTTTCTTTACATCGGAATACACTCTTAAGGTCAGTATTTGCTTAGTCCCAGCTCTGAGTTTACAATTCGAGTGTTTTATATCCCAACAGAGTGAATAGTGCATGTCTGTGTTCAGCCAAGAAAGGAAACACCCGGATTGCAGGAGACCTGAAATGAATGAAAGATTCCTATTCCAAATACATGTCCTCTTGATATGAGCAAAGCCTGGCTTTCCTGGAAAACTGGCTTCCTTTAGTACTCTTGTCCACTCTGACTCTAAAGGTGTACGCTCATGGGAAACAAAAACCAAACAGGAGGCATAACTCTCCCAGACTTCAAGAAATACTACAAAGCCACAGTCATCAAAACAGTGTGGTACTGGTATCAAAACAGACAGACAGACCAATGGAACAGAATAGAGAACCCAGAAATAAACCCTGACACCTATGGTCAATTAATCTTTGACAAGGGAGGCAAGAACAGAAAATGGGAAAAAGAAAGTCTATTCAGCAAGCATTGCTGGGAAACCTGGACAGCTGCATGCAAAGCAATGAAACTAGAACACACCCTCACACCATGCACAAAAATAAACTCAAAATGGCTGAAAGACTTAAATATACGACAGGACACCATCAAACTCCTAGAAGAAAACATAGGCAAAACACTCTCTGACATCAACATCATGAATAGTTTCTCAGGTCAGTCCCCCAAAGCAATAGAAATTAGAGCAAAAATAAACCCATGGGACCTCATCAAACTGAAAAGCTTTTGCACAGCAAAGGAAACCAAAAAGAAAACAAAAAGACAACTTACAGAATGGGAGAAAACAGTTTCAAATGATGCAACCAACAAGGGCTTAATCTCTAGAATATATAAACAACTTACACAACCCAACAGCAAAAAAGCCAATCAATCAATGGAAAAATGGGCAAAAGACCTGAATAGACATTTCTCCAAAGAAGATATACAGATGGCCAACAAACACATGAAAAAATGCTCAACATCGCTGGTTATAAGAGAAATGCAAATCAAAACTACCATGAGATATCACCTCACACCAGTCAGAATGGTCATCATTAATAAATCCACAAATAACAAGTGCTGGAGGGGGTGTGGAGAAAAGGGAACCCTCCTGCACTGTTGGTGGGAATGTAAACTGGTACAGCCACTATGGAGAACAGTTGGGAGATACCTTAGAAAGCTATACATAGAACTTCCATATGACCCCGCAATCCCACTCTTGGGCATCTATCCGGACAAAACTCTACTTAAAAGAGACACGTGCACCCGCATGTTCATTGCAGCACTATTCACAATAGCCAAGACATGGAAACAACCCAAATGTCCATCGACAGATGATTGGATTCGGAAGAGGTGGTATATATACATAATGGAACCCTACTCAGCCATAAAAAAGAATGACATAATGCCATTTGCATCAACATGGATGGTAACTAGGGAATCTCATCCTGAGTGAAATGAGCCAGAAAGACAAAGACAAATACCATATGATATCACTCATAACTGGAATCTAATATCCAGCACAAATGAACATCTCCTCAGAAAAGAAAATCATGGACTTGGAAAAGAGACTTGTGGCTGCCTGATGGGAGAGGGAGGGGGAGGGAGTGGGAGGGATCGGGAGCTTGGGCTTATCAGACACAACTTAGAATAGATTTACAAGGAGATCCTGCTGAATAGCATTGAGAACTTTGTCTAGATACTCATGTTGCAACAGAAGAAAGGGTGGGGGAAAAATGTAATTGTAATGTATACATGTAAGGATAACCTGACCCCCTTGCTGTACAGTGGGAAAATTAAAAAAAAAATTATAAAAATAAAAAAAATAAAAAAATGTTAAAAAAAAAATAAAGGTGTACACTCATGGAATTTGCCAGTTAGTGGGTTGAGGGGGTCTCTCCCCTGGTGACATATAAAAGCAGCAAACAAACATTTCCTCTAAGTTTGTGAGCTGCCCCCCTACCTCTGTCATGACCCACCACATCCTCAAGACTTAACATTAAAAAATTGTCTGTACATATGCACCCGCATGTTCATTGCAGCTCTATTCACAATAGCCAAGACATGGAAACAACCCAAATGTCCCTCAACAGACAATTGGATTAGGAAGATGTGGTATATATACACAATGGACTACTCTACTCAGCCATAAAAAAGAATGAAATAATGCCATTTGCAGCAACATGGATGGAACTAGAGACTCTCATATTGAGTGAAGTAAGTCAGAGAAAGACAAATACCATATGATATCACTTATATCTGGAATCTAATATAAGGCACAAAGGAACCTTTCCTCAGAAAAGAAAATCATGGACTTGGAGAATAGACTTGTGGTTGTCAAGGGGGAGGGGGAGGGAGGGGGGGTGTTGGGGAGCCTGGAGTTAATAGATACAAACTATTGCCTTTGGAATGGAGATGAGATCCTGCTGTATAGCACTGGGAACTATGTCTAGTCACTTATGATGGAGCATGATAATGTGCGAAAATAGAATCTGTACATGTATGTGTAACTGGGTCACCATGCTGTACAGTAGAAAAAAAATTGTACTGGGGAAATAAATCTTAAAAAATAATAAAAATTGTCTGTGGTTCCTTGTGGGACTCTAAGACCCAGCCAGTAGACTCATGCATCTTTTGAGATCCCGGAATCAAAATGGGGTGGGGGATGACTTTAGGAGATGGTAATAAATAGCCATATGATTTATCATCCAAATCAGGACATTTTCAGAGTGAAAGGATGTGCTAGTAATCAATATTCCAGGACGACCAGTGTTGGGTGGGACATTTGGTCTTCCCAGAAATCACAGTAGGTTAATATTTATCGAGCTCCTGTTATATGCTAGGAATTTAACTCGTCCTTTAATACATTCTTCCCTTTTATCCTCACAATAACCTTATTTAGAAGATAGTGTTATTTCCATTTTACAGATGAAGAAATGAGGGTTCAAGGAGTAACTCATATAAAATGACTTTTTTCCCCCTTTTTTTTGCCACACAGTGGCATATGGAGTTCCTGGGCCGAGTATCAGATCTGAGCCACAGTTGTGACCTGTCCCTTAGCTCTGGCAACACCGGATCCTTAACCTACTGTGCTGGAAGGAGATTCAAACTTTCGTCCCATCACTCTAGAGACACCATCTATCCCCTTGTGCTACAGTGAAAACTCCTAAAATGACTTTTTTTTTTTTTTGCTTTTTAGGGCCACAGGTGTGGCATATGGAGGTTCCCAGGTTAGGCGTTGAATCAGAGCTACAGCTGTCTGCCTACGCCAAAACTACAGCAATGCCAGATCTGAGCCTCGTCTGCGACCTACACCACAGCTCACGGCAATGCCAGATCCTTAACCCGCTGAGCAGGGCTGTGGATTGAACCTGCAACCTCATGGCTCCTAGTCAGATTCATTTCCACTGCGCCACGACGGGAACTCCTAAAATGACTCCTTTGTAGTCATGCCCTGGTAAGAGCAGACACAAGGAAGGATTTGGACTGAGGTCTTATTCCAAAATGCACTGTGTGATTTCTCATCCTGTAATTCAGTGTTTCTCTCTCTCTTTTTTAAAAAATTAGGTCCTAAGGAGACCTAGGTTGCTGACAGCTACCAAATACACTCCTGAAGGTGAGGGGGAGACCAGCGAGGACAGCATCACAAAGAGCAATTCATCTGCATGTTTACTATGTTAGGCAACTAACTGGCTGAGACATCGTATAATGGGAAGGAGGGGATTCTACTGCTTGAAAGGAAAAAAAGGAAGAAAGGTAGAAGGAGGAAAAAGAGAGAAGGGAAAGAAGAAGTGGAAGATCAGAAGAGAGGAAGACTAAGAAAGAAGGATGGAGGGAAGGAAGGATGATCAGACAGACCACCGTTTTTCTTTAAGCCCCTTGTTTTAAAATTGAAAAGCAGAGTCCATAGAAAGAAAGTTCCATATCCAATGTCACATAGCAAATCATAAAGAGAGGAAACAATGATCTGAAAAGCCCAGGTCTTTTGATTTGCAATCCATGTTCTTTTTGGTAGCAAACATATGTTGCGAGGATGTATTGCTGGTTGGAGCTATTTTCAGATTTCACCTCATTTTGACACTGGCAGTGAATTGCTGGTCCTTAGGGAAGCTGTTCTTTAAAAAGGATTAAGCTGTTTTTAAATATTGAGCAGGAAAAGTTGTCACAGATTTCAGATATACCATAGAAGAGGTTTTAAATAAAGACAAGTGTGTACATGTTGAATTTTGTCATCTTTCTTATTAAAAAGAAGTGTAGTATCATTGAAAGGCCTTCTTTTTCTCATCACCATGGCCCTGGATTTACTGAAAAAATTGGAATGATAGTAGTTTCAGGTTGGAAAGTGGAGAAAGACCAAGGGACTCGGGTGGAAAAGGAGGCCACGGTCAATTGTAGAGTATGGGATTTTCTAGGGTGAAAACAGAGCAGGGATATGAGATGTCATCCCCCTCCCCCTCCAAAGAACGTCCTAATCTTGCATTAAACCAAGGGAGGGAGTCCTCTAAGAGAAGAGCGGGTTTGGGGGCTGAGCCTTCGAGGGAGGGACGCAGAGGAAACTCCCAGGAGACAAAGCTTTGGGCTTCACCCCAACTTCCTCAGAACCTCTCCATCTCAATCTTGCACTTATAAAGACTCACCATGTACCAGAGCCTCTTCCAAATACTTTACACATGTTAATTTGCTTAATCTTCACAAACCTGTGAGGTTAACATTGTTATTTTTTTAAATTATTTTTTAAAAATAGTTATTTGACGTCATTATTATTTTCAAGGTCAACGAGCAAATAAGTGGTGGAGCTGGAATTCAGACTGGAAGAGATTCCACCTCAAGCCTGTGTTTTCAATACCATGTCACCCTCTCTCTGAAATTCCCAGGCAACAGTTGGAGGCTTCGGGAATGCTGGGGGCTCAGTACATGGGCTTGAGGCCATCCACCACCATTCATTATTATGCTCCTTAGTGATGGGATGAGGCGCTGGGGGAGCAGTGGGCATTTCCTTCTCCTCTTTGAAATTGTTTTCCTTAATTCTCACTGCTGAGCCTTGACTAGGGTGTGTTTGGGAAGAAGGAAGTTAAGGATGGTCACAGGGGCCTTGGTAAGCCCATTCTCCAGCAGATTCCTCCAGAAGCTTCTGTGTAGTTTGCAATTCAGGTTAGATGCTCAGATTATGGGGTGCCTCCTCTCTGCTGTCCATAAGCTTTGAGCTCTGTGGGTGGTGATTTTCTCTGGGCTGACCCTCAGTAGGGTGTCACAAACATTGACTTCTTGAGTATGTAAACCTGGTTAAACTCTCTAAACCTGGAATGTGATAATTTAAAAATCTTCTGGTTTTTTTTTGTTTTTTTATTTTTTTGTTTGTTTTTTTAAATAACCATGTATTCTAGGAAATTTGGGAGCCAATAAGTCAAGAAAGATTTCAGAAGAGGAACAGACATGAATAGATGGAAGATCCATGAACAAAGAAATGTGTTGGAAGGGGAGAAAAGACTATTGTGTATTTCTCTTCAAAAGGTTATCCCTGTTACAACTATTTATTTATTTATTTATCTCTTTAGGGCCTCACCCAAAGCATATGGAAGTTCCCAGGCTAGGGGTTGAATTGGAGCTGTAGCTGCCAGCCTATGCCATAGCCACAGCAATGTGGGATCCGAACCCACACCACAGCTCATGGCCACACCGGATCCCTAACCCACTGAGTGAGGCCAGGGATCGAACCTGCATCCTTATGGATATTAGTCGGGTTCATTTCCGCTGAGCCACAATGGGAACTCCTGCAACTATTTATTGAGTGATTTGATGAACAGATGCAGCTCCCCGAACTTATCTATTGACTACACCCGTGAAGAAAATATGCGTGCAAAACACTCTTATGCCCCCAGTGGAGCTTGGCTGGCTCTGTGGGTGCTCCTTAAGTAAGCTCGTCCTTGATGCCCAGTTCTGCCTGTGATTGGGAGCCCCAGATCCTTTGCCTCCCCAGGGATCTTGCAGTGATTCATTAACAAATGTAGACAACAAAATTGATACCAATTTTTCAGATGGAGACTAAGCATTTTAAGGAAAGTTCGTCATTAAAACCACTTTAAACTTCCATGATTCTGGCAAAAGGACTGGGCAGAGAAAAGGAGTGAGTTCTCTTTTGTGCTGCATCGTGGCGAAATGGTACCTTGGTTTCTCATTATCACCCATAAAATAAGAGCAACCACATACATCTTTATTTATATATAGACAGTATATGTACACATTTAATTTCCAAGAAGGCTACAGGAAAATGTTGCAAGACAGTGTGGACTCGATGGAAAATAATAGATTTGAAATCTGAGGACCTGGATTTGAGTCCTGATTTTATTCCTTATAAAATTACTATGTCTTGGTTTCTTCCTCTATCAAAAGGATCAGACCTACCTCACAAGATTGTTATAAAAATTAAGTGAGATAATACATGTGATAATAAGTCATAAAATAATTTGTTATTAGATATGAAAGAATCTGATATTTTTAAGCAAGAAATTGATCCTTGTGGCAAATACTATATTCCAGACCGTGTGAGCACAAACCCTGAAAATGGATCTCAGTCTCTGCATTTATAGGCACACAATGCCACACAGCAGTGGAGCCTTGTGACAGCCTGCAAAGGCATCTTGCAAAAGCTGATGACAAGCAGCAGGGGTGGGCTGTTTTTTTCTCAGGCACAGTACAGGCAGCATCTCCTGAGAGGAGGGATGTGTTCCTTCCACCAAATTATGATTAAAGACAGGCAATAAAAGTGCCCTGATATTTGCCCAGGACTTTTTACAAGGAAAGTCAGGGAGTTGAATTCTGCACATTCTAATCCAAGCTTTAAATCACCTGATTGCCCATGAGGATTAATACCTTTGTTTTCAACGAGGCTGTTGGTCCCTGGAAGAAGGAGTAACTCCCCTTTTGGAATGCAAATCTCAGTGTTGCAAAGAAAGCTCACTGAATGGTACATCCATGGTCATTCTTTTTCTTTTTTCTTTTTAGTCTTTTTAGGGCCATGACCATGGCATATGGAGGTTCCTAGGCTAGGGGTTGAATCTGAGCTATAGCCGCCGGCCTACACCACAGCCACAGCAATGACAGATCTGAACTGAGTCTGTGATCTACACCACAGCTCATGGCAACATCAGATCCTTAACCCACCGACCAAGGCCAGGGATCGAGCCTGAGTCCTCCTGGATACTAGATACTAGTCAGATTTGTTTCCACTGAGCCATGATGGGAACTCCCATAGTGGTTCTTTCTTTTTTTTTTTTTTTTGTCATGTCCATGGTATGCAGAAGTTCCCAGGCTAGAGATTGAACTCAAGCCACAGTAGTGACAAAGCTGAATCCTTAACAGCTAGGCCACCAGGGAGCTCCCATGGTGGTTCTTTATCTTGCCAACAATCACTGGAAACAATTGCCAAGTGTGGCTAATTAATCTGGTATGACCTTGATGCCTCCTGAGACTGCAGCCCTGTCTCAAGACAGCCCAACCTCTTCTCTTTTTTTTTTGCTTTTTAGGACTGCACTCGTGGCACATGGAAGTTCCCAGGCTAGCAGTTAAATCAGAGCTAGAGCTGCCAGCCTACGCCATAGCCATAGCAACTCAGGATCTAAGCTGCATCTGTGACCTACACCACAGCTCACCACAGTGCCTAATTCCCGACCTACTGATCAAGGCCAAGGATTGAACTCTCATTCTCATGGATACCAGTAGGATTTGTTTCCACTTTCAGAGAAGCAGACAAAAGTTTACAGGAGTTATTCTGATCTGAATTCTAGGAGAAACCAAACTTCATTTATGGAAAAAGAAAAACTTACATTCTTGTGGCAAATAAGTGCTTTTTCTTTTTGTCTTTCAGTTTTCAAGTTTCCTTCTTGCATGTTCACTCATTCAGCAAATATTTATTAAATAATGACTCTGTGCTCAAAGCCTCTTAAGTCCCCAAGAATAAAACTGGGAAGATAACAGAGTCCTGTTTGCCTCACAGAGGGGGACAAAAAGACAATAAACTCTTCCTGGCCCAATTACTTTATTCAATAGCTGTATTGTGATATAATCCACATACTATAAAATTCACTCAAAGTGTGCAGCGATTTAGTGGTTTTTATCACATCGCAGTGTTGTGCGACTATCACCACTGACTCCTGGTCAGTTTCAACAGGATCTCTAATTTGTCAGCATTGACAAGTGCTCAGAAGGCAGATAAGTGGGGAAGGGCGAGGATGCTGCTGGCCTCCCTGGAATGGTCAGGAAAGGCCTGCCAGAGAGAGGGATATTTGAGCAGAAACCTGGATGGGTGTGGGAGCAAGACATGGATTTTGGGGTGAAGGACGGTCCAGGGAGAGGAAACAGTGCAAGACCCTGAGGTGGGAGCACATCACGTGCTCAAGGGAGAGCCAAGAAATCAGTGATTGAAGGCCAGAGGACAGGAGAGGAGATGGTCTCACTTGAGGTGATGAGGGATTGTCTGTTAGAGCATGTAGTGCAAGCCTGGTACACAGCAGGTGCTCAGCAAATAAGAGCTGTGATTACTATGCTTCTTCTTCCATCTTGAAGACACTGGGCACCTTGCTTCCAGACATGGGAGCTGTGGTTCACCTTTCATCCCCCTGGAGACCAGACCTGCGCTTGGCACTTAATCCAGTCATTAAAAACACATCGAATGAAAGAATGGAGTTCAGTCTTCCTTTTTCTTTTTTCTTTTTAGGGCCACATCCAACACATATGGAAGTGCCCAGGCTAGGGATTAAATTGGAGCTGCAGCTGCCAGCCTATGCCACAGCCACAGCAACGCCAGATCCAAGCTGCATCTGTGACCTACATCACAGCTACGACAACACTGGATCCTTAACCCACTGAGCGAGGCCATGGATCGAACCCGAATCCTCATGGATACTAGTTGGGTTCGTTTCTGATGCACCACAATGGGAACTCCAGTCTTTCAATTATTAATCTTTGCTTACTACAAGGATAAGCAGGTATAAATGCTCGGATGGACAGATAAACCATAGATAAATTAATATTGATCAGTACTAATTAAGTATTCCCACGGAAGGGACATTATTTCCTCTAAGGCCTTCAAAGTTTCTATTTCTGTGAGATGTAGGGTGAAGAGGATTTTTTTTTTTTCCCTCTCCCTGGCCCCTTGTTGAAGGCAGTTCTGTGATAGGGTTTCTTTATAATTGGGCAAGGGGGTGTCTGGGTCAAAGTGACAGCCAACGTGTGCTGCTATTACAACACATTACATAAATAACTCTATATAATTGCTACCATCCATCAATTTGGGGAGATCAGTGGTGAGAGATGCTGCCAGCTTCTTGGAATGAAAACTAAAGCTCCAAATAGCCCATTCAGTACATGCGCTAATCAATGCCAGTTTTTTTAAGGGAGGGTAAAATTGGTCTGGTCACCAATTCAACCTTGAGAAGGATTCCCCTGTGTATCCTTCATGTGCATTTGCAAGACATTGCCCAATGCTCACTTAAAAGGCTTTTTTTTTCTCATCTCTCACCAAACTTTTTTTTTTCAATCGCTGTAACTTGAAGCCTTTGCTGAGTTGGCTGAGGACAGCTAGCTTTCTGATGCGTTTAGGTTAATCTGACCACCATAGGAGACAGAACAGAACATCCTGGCTCCTATGCAGATCCGAGGCGTTCTCATTGTCCAGTGTCTCTGCACACATGGGTCAGGTTAACCTGCTTCTTTCTCAATTCCTTGTTTTATTCTGGGTTGGCAGAAGAGTAACCATGATTTTAAAAAACAAACAAATGGAAAAACAAACATGTTCGACATGTGTCATTCACAAGTGTGAATTTGAAAATAGAAAGGATTTTCAATGGTCCCATCCTATTCTCTTCTAAAAATTTTAACCACTTAAACATTGAAATGTAGTTAATTTACAACATTGTGTTAGTTTCAGGTATACAGGAAAATGATCCAGTTACACACACACACACACACACACACACACACACACAAGTTCTTTTTCAGGAGTTCCCATCGTGGCTCAGCGGAAAAAAATCTGACTAGTATTCATGCGGATGCAGGTTCGATCCCTGACCTCACTCGGTAGGTTAAGGATCTGGTGTTGCCGTGAGCTGTGGTGTAGGTGGCAGATGTGGCTCAGATCTGATGTTGCTGTGGCCGTGGTGTAGGCTGGCGGCTACAGCTCAGATTCGACCCCTAGCCTGGGAACCTCCATATGCCACTGATGCAGCCCTAAAAAGACCAATAAATAAATAAATAAATAAATAAGTAAATACTTTTTCAGATTCTTTTCCTGCCTAGGTTATTACAAGATATTGAATTTAGTTCCCTGTGCCATATAGGTCCTTGTTGTTTATTTTAAATATAGTAATGTGCATCTGTTAATCCCAATGCCTAATTTATTTCTCCCACCCATCCTCTTTATCCCCTTTGGTAACTGTACATTTGTTTTCTATGTCTGTGAGTCTATTTCTGTTTTATAAGTAGGTTCATTTGTATCATTTTTTCAGATTCCACATATAAGTGATATATGGTATTTGTCTTTCTCTGACTTATTTCATGTAATATGATAACCTCTAGGTATATCCATGCTGCTGCAAATGGCATTACTTCATCCTCTTTTATGGCTAAGTAATATTCCATTGTGCATATGTACCTCATCTTCTTTATCCATTCGTCTGTCGGGTCCCATCTTACTCTTGAACCCAGTCAATTTCATTCCATGGGCTGTAAGCACCATGGGTGCTTACATGGGGCAGGGGTTTTATATATCCTATTTCCCCAGGGCCTGGGGCAGTGTGTCTGGCAGAGTGGCAGACTAAATTAATTGAACCGATGTTGAAGTAATGAAGTCACATTCTTGTTGATTGAAAATGAAATCAAACAGGAGGTTTTGGAATGAAGGCTCTTTCAAACAGAGATAAACTGTCAACAGCTTGCTTTGCAATAATCCTGAGAAACTGCAGACTCCTGGAATTGTGGGCACCTTGTTTAGTTCCCATGCGCATGAACCACAGGGACTTTTCAGGGGTGGTGAAGCTGGGATAGGGTACGTGCTCACCAGGCGTGTGGTACAGACAGCTGAGAGCTTTCCACCCCCAGAAACAGGTCTGGTTTTCTTTATTCATGAGAAAGCTGCCCCCTTTGTAAAAAAAAATCTCCTTTCATCAGAATGCCATTTAGGTGGGGGTCTTGCATGAGCACGAGATGGGGGGGTGCTCTGCAGTCCCTTTGGCTTCACGCTCCCTCCTCTGTCTAGGTCCCCCAGAAGCATCTGTCCAAATGAACGCCTGATGCTCTTCAGGATGTTATAGCCTATTATATTAGTCAGAAGTACTTTTGTGGATAATTAGTAGGAAATGAAAGGATTCAAGGATGATTTGGTGTTTCCAGAAATCCTTAGAAGTTCTTTCAGAGGGAAAAATAAGTAAGTCTTGCTAAAAACCCTCAAGCCAAGGGACATTGTTCTTTTCGTGGAAAATTGCTACTTAGAAACATGCTATAAAATGCCTCATGCTCTTGGGTCAATGGCATTTAAATTTTCTTGGGCCAAACAACATCCTGCCAGTGATTGTTTTACGTGCTGGGGTAAAGGCTTGGTGACATCAGGACCTCTCTCTCCCTGGCCGACAGCATACAAGAATAACAAAAACAAGAATAGCAATAAGAATGTCTCATATTTGAATAGCACTCTATACTTTTAGAAACTTCATTCACTTGCACCATCGTTTGATCTTCAAAACCAGCCTGTGAGAACAGTGAGATGGGTATTGCCATGATGAAAGTGGGGAAAGTGGACAATGACTCAGGATATTCCAGCTAGATGGCAACACCAGAACTCAGGTCTCCCAATTTCCTAGACAGCCCCCTTTCTGTTAGAAGAGGGTCTGTGAGGAGGGGAGGGGTATGTCTTCCCAATTTTCACTTCTGTTGCAGTGGCTCATTAAACTTTATGAGAGATTCCCTTTGGGGGTTCCCGTCATGGCTCAGCGGTTAATGAACCCAACTAGCATCCCTGACCTCACTCAGTGGGTTTAAGGAGCTGGCATTGCCATGAGCTGTGGTGTAGGTCACAGACGTAGCTCGGATCCTGCGTTGCTGTGGCTGTGGCATATAGGCTGGCGGCTTACAGCTCCAATTGGACCCCTAGCCTGGGAACCTCCATATGCTGCAGGTGTGGCCCTAAAAAGAAAAAGACAAAAGAAAAAAAAGAGAGAGATTCCTTTTGGTTTTGCTCCCAGGAGTTTGTAGTGCTGTTTGCCCAACACAGACTTAAAACAACAAGAAATCAAACTCACACAAAAACAAACAACATTCTGATGGACCTGGTCAGGCGTGCTGGGTTTGGAGCCAGTGGTGAAATACACTCGCCTCCCCTGCTCTCCCAGCTCCCCCAGAGCAACACCTGCCTCCAGCTTATCCTTTGCTGCCACTTTCTACAGTGAGTGCTTCTGCCCCTCGAGCTGCCATCTACAGACCTGGCCTTGGAGCCCCTTCTCTCCTGCTCTAATACGGTCCTCGAAGACATCACTGTTTCTCTGCGAGTCTCTCCCTCTTGTGTTTTCCCCACCGTCCCTGCTCTACGTGTAAGCCTGTATCACCTTTCATCTGGTGACTCCTTCTTGGGCTCCTCCTGCTTCTTTCTTCCTCTTTCCAAGTCCATCTTCTCAACGCTCCAACATCCTCTTTTTTTTTTGCTTTTAAGGATACTAGTCAGGTTCATTAACCACGGAGCCACAACGGGAACTCTGGAAAGAGCTATTAAAAGAACTTCCCAAGTGTTCTAGCGGTTAACTGGTAGGAGAAAATTTCCAAAGGAGGGTCAAATTCATTTTTTAAATGAATTTGTATTTGGAAAGAAAGTTACAATGATAGTACCGAGTTCTTTCTCAAAATAAATGTTAAAAATATGCGCCCAGCACTAACTACGTACAAAATGCCAAATTAGGCTCAGGGGTGGGGGTGGGGGTGGGGGTGGGGGTTAGGGGTTAAGGTGGTGAAGGAAAGAGAACCACACAGTAATTGCTGATCTAATACCTGCCAATCAGAGAGGAGAAATACATTTCTACCCATACCTTCATGCAGTGACTATTGAGAGCCTACTAGGTGGTCAGCACCATGATAGGTGCTGAGGATTCGGTGACAAACTCCTTCTGCTGAGCACCTGCCGTGTTCCTGGAACTATGCCGGGCACTAGGGTTACAACAGTGAAACTTACTTCCATGCAGTTGCATGTATAAGAAGCAGAAAAGAGATGCAGGTCAAGTGCTATGTGAGCTTCAAGGAAGGAGGATGGTGTCCATTTGGGAGAAGGCTTCCTGATGGGACGGCCTTTGAGAGACTGAGATGGATGGCTGGGGAGTCTCACCTCCCCGTAATAAAGGCTTGTGGAAAAGATGGGCCGCCTTTAAGAGGCTTGAGACCTTGTACCTGAACAAGATCCCTTGGTGATAGTATGCTACTGACAAGGGGGTAACAGGATGAGGTCAATATATCTCTTAGCACCTGTGTTCCCGAGAGAAAGAAAAAGTTGAGTGAGAAGGGAGTGGGAGAGTGTGGGGGGAAGAGCGTGTGAGGGGGAGTTTGGGGCTGTGGTGAGAGAGGGGGAGAAGAGAGAGAGAAAAGGAAAATTACGTTCTCTCTTCCTTTTAGGAAGAAACAATGTCCGATCGATTTCTAGAAGCCTGGTCCAGGACTTCAACATTTTATGACTCACTTAAACATCTATGGCTGTTGATTTCCAAGTTCTTCCTGTAAGAACACAGGGACTTGTTCCTTAAAATGACCCAAAGAATGTTGCAAAATACTCACATCAGAAACCACGTTATTTTTAGTGACTTTCTCCCCTTCCTCCTGTGAGTGGCTTCTTATCAGATGCAGGCAGCTTGGAGAGCCTGTGACCAGCTGAACTTGTGGCCCTGGAGGGAGTGGCTGCCTGCAACCAGGAGGTGGGTGGGCTCCTCCTTGTGACTCTCATGCCCCCTCCCAACACCATCTCATCTGCTCTTGCTAACTTCTCAGATACTTTGAACTTTCAGAGGCCAAAGAACTTGTCTGAGTGACTGCATCTCAGCATGTGCCTGACGCACAGTAGGTATTCACATCCTCACAGAAAACCAACAAGAAGATGAAGGAAGTTCCACCTTCTGCCCGAATTGTTGGGACATGAGCCTCAGACTGTGCTACATCTATAAATACTTTGAGGGGGCCTGTTATTATAAAGCCGGCCCATCCTGGACAACAAAGACCCCCAAGGACCGCCTGAGTTCTCTCTGTTTGCCAAGATTCTCAACTCCTAACCCGGTGTTCACTATAACCAGGACTCAGCTCACCACCTTCAACCCTTTCCCCTGAACCCGCTTTTAATTAACTCTTTACATGGCATCACCTTCCTCTCAGACACTCAAATCAGAAAACTCCATATGCCGCAGGAGCGGTCCAAGAAATGGCAAAAAGACAAAGAAAAAAAAAAAAGAAAAAAGAAAACTAACAGAGGTTCTCAACTTTTCTTCTCTTTCACTCCTCACATAGATGGGTTACCAGCTCTGTAAATTGTGTCACTTCCATACTTCTCGAAATTACCCAAACCCTCATCATCCAGCTCTGAACAATTCCCTTGACTCCTGCTGTTTGTTTGTTTGTTTCTTTCTTTCTTTTTGTCTTTTTTTTTTTTAGGGCTGCACCTGTGGCATATGGAGGTTCCCAGGTTAGGAGTCCAGTCGGAGCTGTAGCCACTGGCCTACGCCAGAGCCACAGCAACGCGGGATCCAAGCAGCATCCTCGACCTACACCACAGCTCACGGCAACGCCGGATCCTTAACCCACTGATCGAGGCCATGGGTCGAAACTGCAACCTCATGGTTCCTAGTCGGATTCATTTCTGCTGCTCCACAACAGGAACTCCAACCTCCTGTTGTCTCTTGACACCAGTCTTCTGGAGCAGTCGTGCTGGACGCCCCCTCTCGGACCGAGACCCTCTGCAGGTTATGCTTACCTTTCCTTCAAGTTCAGAATTGAGAAAGGACAGCCTTCTTAACACACAACCCATGAACTTCTCCAGACCGCTTCGCCTCTTCCTCCCCATGCCCCAAACCATTTGTCTGTCATAATAAGCTTCTTGTTTCCTAAAAACACCCACCAGCCTCCTTCTCATTTTGTGCTGGTTGAATCTTCTCAGAGCTCTGAGGAGGGGTGACCTCAGTGGGATATGGCACTTTAGCCCATTCTGCTGGTCCCATCACTGCTGCTACAACTGACCAGGAGAAAAAAAAATACCCAAAGTGGGTAAACCGACTGCCCTTGAAATACCACAAAGGTCACTGCAGCGTGAACTATATGTGCGGAATACAGTCAGAAATTTTGTGTCTCTACAAAAACAAAAATAAAAAAAAAAAACCCCAACAAAACAAAACAACCCCTAACAAACAAAACTAATAAAAACAAAAAAAAAATCTGCACTCCAATTTTAGCCCGTATAGAATTTAAAATAGCCTGTCTGTCCTATAGGAAGCCAAAGGCCAGAGCCAAGAAGTGCACTGAAAAACCACCCAGTTAGCTCTCTTGCCAATTCCCAGTTTCAGATAATTTTTATGACACCATGACACCATGGATCTTAAAATATGAAGGCTCCCCTCCTCCAGACAACAAACACATATACTACTTCTTCTCTACAAACTTCCACCACAGCCTTCATGTAAAATACAGGAAGAGGGAATCCCCAAAACAATTGTGGGTGAGATTGTCATCTAAACAATTTTCCTGCCAGGATCCTCTCAAGCCTAAGAGGGGTCCACAGATCCCACGGCTGGCAGGTCTTTAGTAGGACATTGAGCCCAGGGATAACTGAACCTAGGGATAAGGTTCAGCGTGGTCAGGACCCCCTCTGCCAATAATCCAAAAGGTACTATTTATTAACCCATTTTGTATCTAATCTGGAATCTTATTCTTAATTTTTAAAAATTAAGTTGCCCACAAAGAACAACTGTCTGAGATTCTCATTTGAACTGGTTTTTAACATTTTATTGATGAAAGAGTTGAAAGAAAATGTTTGACTCTCTTGTTTTATATTTGTAAGAAAGTTGTATTTTTAGCTTTTGAAAATTATATTTGAACAACACTCTTGACACATGTACTCCTGAAAGTGGGCGTGAGCTGTCAGTTCAGATTTTTCTAGCCTAGCCTAGCTCGTGTTTCTCCTTTCGCAGAAATTTCTCTGCCTCCTCAAAACACCTCACTGTCTCCTTTGTCTGCTTCATTCTCATAGTACTTTGAATATAACCTATATTATAACATAGATTAAACTGCACTGTGGGTATTTACATGTGGGCTCTGCTCACATCCCTATCCACAGACCTTAAGCCTTTTTTTGAGGACAGGAGCTGAGTCTTTTTTCATCATGTACCCCCTCAATCTCCCATAGGTCCAAGCAGGCATTCAGTGCAGATTTTAGAATGAATGAATGATGGGTGGATGAATGAATGAATAAATTAACTGGGCAAGGCCCTTGGAACACAAAAATGAGTGAAATCAGTTGACTTGTGGAGAGGAAAACTTGCATATGGGCAACCAACCCACAGTTCAGTTACATGCATGTCTTAGGTTTAATTTCAAGTTCACATGTGTTCCCATTCCTTTTGTCTTGTGTCGGGAAAGCTTTATGGTCCCATTGTTGCATAGGTGTGTATTTTCCTTTCCATGGGGATGGCTGCTTGATGATTGACTATTGTTTGAATAAATCAAACTAATCGGTTTTGTCCTGGGATTTGGAAATATTAAACTATGTTCTTTGGAAAAGGATACAGTATTATTTCAAGCATCTTATTATTTCAAGTTTGGTGCAGGCCAAATATCATTACTAACCTATCTCATGAGAAATCAGATGTTGCCAAGGTTTACTTCACTTAATTCAAGTAATATTCAACATATAATTACATTTTGTCCAATCTGGGAGGATAGAATTTTAGTATTTGTCATAATGGGATAACTCATTATATTAAGTTTTACCTTGAGTCTCAGGAACTTTCTCTGTGTCCTAACTGGGGTTCTGGACTCCTCACTTTGAGCACAGGTTTTCTGTCTGTGTCCTTATGCCTTTCCCTCTAGCCTGCCTTGGAGTCAGGAGGTGGTAGGGACTGTGTTTGACCTGCCCTTAACCCCAAGCACCCAGCACAGGGTCTAGCACTAGGCAGGTTTTCAGTGAATGAATGTGATGAGGAGGGCAAAAAGCATGGGCTGCGGGTCGGACTTCACTTTCACAAAATGATAACTTTCATCAGCATCATGACCCTTATGAAGGCAGTAAGCGGACATGGGCCGAAGCTTTCTTCATGAGGGACCCCGGCAGATGCTATAAGCGGTTCAAAGGAGAATCCAAAGAACTGGCAAATGTATACAGGAGGGATATTGAAATGAATGTGCAAATAGAGGCAAAACCAGCTCTTTTCATGGTCCAGGGAGAAGTCGCCTGAATCCCTGGGGACAGGACGGAATTTACATGTCTATAAACAAGAAGTCGTTTGCATTCCTATCAGCTCTCTATGACTTCCAGAGTTGTAAAATAGCTCCCCTGGAATCTCTCAGATAACCTGAAAGGTGTCCTTTAGACAATACAGAGTTTCCCATAAAAGCACACACTTTCCCCAGTTCAAATCTCACCTGTGCTGACAGGCCCTGAGGGAAGGGCATTCCGGACCGAGATAACAGTTCCATGGAGGCCTGGGAGCCTTGTGTTTCTGGAATGGGAGGGAAGTGCCTAGGAGGGCTGAGGGAGGGAGCAGCCAGGTCCTAACAGCTCCGTGAGGCCAAGATCAAGAGTAGAGATTTAGTCCAGACTTGTAAAATTGTACAACTCTATTTTAAGCATTCATTCCTAATTTGTCCACATTTACTGACTTCTATATTATATACAGGAATTATGATACCAAGATAATTTGAAGGGAGTACAAGTTCAGCCACTTACCGGCTGTGTGACCTCAGGTAAGTTACTTAATATAACTGTGCCTCAGTTTCGCCATCTTTAAAATGGAAGTGATAACTTACAGTTGCAATGTTGATTATGTGAGTTTAGAGAATAAATGCCAGGAGATTTGGCACCTAGGAAGGGCTCAGTAAATGGTATTTAGCTCAACATGTAAAATATACACATGCACAGAAATGAAAATGAATGAGATATAAAATACGTGTAAATAAAGTGCCAACATGTGTCTTTTTGTACTCAGGGCATCAGCCTGACCACCCACGGGGTACATGCACCCCAATCCAGAGGTTATAAATAGGAGGCTTGATAAGATCTGTGGGTTGTAGAATGGAGGGGATGGGATAGGAGAAGAGTCAGAGGCTGAAAGACCAGTAAAGAAGCAGTATTGCAGCCCAGGGCTTGAGCTGGGGCACCCAAGGGAGGCAAGCTCACTGGGAACAATGGCCAGGGCAGGGGTGAGGTGGGGGGTGCTTATCTGATGACCTTTGGACGAGAACTTGGCATGGGACAGCAGAAAGAAGACAGGGAGGAGATTCCTGGGGGGGAGGCAGATGATGTCTTGAATAAGCTTTGTCTTTTTTTTTTTTGTCTTTCTAGGGCTGCACTCGCAGCATATGGAGGTTCCCAGGCTAGGGGTCTAATTGGAGCTGTAGCCACTGGCCTACACCACAGCCACAGCAACGCGGGATCCAAGCCATGTCTGCAACCTACACCCCAGCCCATGGCAACACCAGATCCTTAACCCACTGAGCAATGCCAGGGATCGAACCCGCGTCCTCATGAATGCTAGTGGCATTCATTAACCACTGAGCCATGACGGGAACTCCTTGAATAAGCTTTGGAGTTGAGAAGACAGGCAGGGAGGCGGAGGAAAGGGCCAGAGCAGGACTCTTCTTCACAAAATGCCATTGTCCCTAATGCTTTGGAAGAGACAGTGGCTCATGATGCCCCAGGCTTGCATTAGTACTTATGACTGAGCCTGTGATGGGCCACGGCGCTGTTATTTACAGGCCCACTCTTCCACACAGACAGAGTGCCTGCTGTCTTACAGAAAACAGTGATTTCATTTCACCTCCCCAATAAACCTGTAAGAGTTATTATCCTCCCCGTTTTACAGATGAAGAAACTGAGGCTAACAGGGGTTAAGTGGTTTGAACTGTCAGATGACAACTCTGTGTAAGTGCCCTGCTGTATGATCCCAAAGAACAAGCGCTTTCTTTCTTCTGTGTCCATTGTCTCCTGCTCAGACTTAGACAGCTGTGCGCCCCCTTTATGCTCTCCATTTCTTTTCAGGGAAGAGCATTTTCCCAAGCTCTGGGGTACCCATCTGAAGAGCAGGACTCCCAGCATCTGGAAGCTTCTCCCAGTGCATCCCTGCCCTCACTCAGGAAGCAGACAGGATGGGGAGAAGCCCAGGCAGCCGAGAGGAAGCCTCATGGGGCGCCAGAGACCTACCTAAAAAGGTCCGTGCAGGCTGAGGTGGAAAAATTCAGGGTAGAACGGAATCTTCTAAGAAGAGTCAACCCCCAGAAGGACCAACTGAGACCCCTCCAGGAACCTCAGGCCATTGCAAAAGAGGTCAATCATTAGTCTCCAGGTATCCTCCCTGGAAACGGTCTTTGGGCATCTTTGAGGTCCCATCTTCCACTCCATCTACAATCGATGTAAAATCTAACTGCTTCCAAAGAATTGGAGAAAGTCTACACAGAAATAGATACGTTACAGTGAATGTGGCACACAGGCTTTAAAACATGCTTGACAGCTTTAAACTCTTTGTGCAGACCTAAATTAGGTGATCAAAAGCTGAGGGAGAGGCATCTCTAGGACCTGCTTTAAGGAAGAGGTCAAAATAATTTATAAAGTGAGTACCTCACCTTTCTACGACCATCAGAGTTTGCAGAGCGACTTCCCACCCAGTTTGGGTACATGGATATTTAACAGGCGTAAAGCCTGTGTAAATGGTGCCTCTAAAATGCTTAAGTTCTTCCTTATCCTGAGGTTTCTGTTTGAGCTTCTTTGCAGAAAGCACTCAGGGTTTGTTGAATGAATAAATGAATGACAAAGTGAGTCTTTTTTCCCCCCTTAAGTTCCAAAGGTCAGCTTAAGCCAAGCCCTTGACTGAGTCATCACAAACTGCTGGAGTCACTCATAAAAATGAACATAGATGATATATTTGCCAGGACTAGATTAAAATTAGTTCCGCTGAAATGATTTCATGTAAACATAGGAGGTGCCGTCAGGGTTGTGCCCACACATCAAATTATATTCTGGATCATGACCGTGACGCTAGTTCTAATGACCAGGGCCCTTCATGAGGTTGCCCAGAATTTCAAGCACTTTCCCATACTTGCCTCACATGGGATAGATCCGTCTCTCAGCAGCCTTTTTGGTAGATATGGCCTGGGCTCAGAGAGAATGATGCTGAGGTTCAGAGATGTTTCAAAGGCTGGTCCCCAGAATAAAAAGCAGAGGGCCAGCCCCTACACCTTAGCTGGAGCAACTTCTCCTTAAAAGGGGTTATTGTTCTTTCTGTTCTCTAAAGAGGCAGCTTGAGCTCCTTGAGGTTACAGAGAAATTAGCTTCCCTGTAACTAAGGGAAGAACCGGAGCAGAACAGACCTCGTGCAAGTTGCCAATCCTTGGATTTTTCACAGAGTTCTCCTTCCCTCCTCCTCCTCTGGGCACGTGGCATTCGAGCAAGTTCAAAATGTCTTAAATTCAGACTAATCATTCATTTGAAACAGAACAAGGAAAAAAAAAAAGCGATAAAGCAACTAAATCCAAGTGTTGCAAACTCCTTTAGCAAATAATTGTGAAATAGCGTTGACTTGGCCAGTTCCTGTTTTCATTTTCCATAAATCTATTCTGGTATCATTTTATTCCCTTGAAGTAGATGCAGCAAGTTCTCAGTGATACCGAGTAAAAGAACAAGAGGATAATCAAATCCCCACCATCTACCAAATAACAGTGATGGCCCCAAACTCTGACTCCGTGCTCAATTTAGAAACACTCCCTTTTCAGGGAAGGTTAGATATGTTTTAGAGGAGCTTCCAAAACTACTTGAAAATGTCCCCAAACCGGTATAAACACATCTGTAGTGAGAGATTATACGCTGGAGCAGCTCAGGTGCAACACCATGATTCTGGTGAGGTCCTGAAGCCCGTGGTGGGGTGGGACCTTGTGGCTTCAAGCAAGACCCTCCCTCCAGCTGCCACCAACCAGCTGTGTGAGTCTGGGTCAGTGACTTTGCTTCTCTGAACCTGCAGAGCCTCATCTCTGGGGGGCATGATGATGGTGATTTCAGGAGTCCTTAAGAAGTGCCAAGGGTCGGGGCGGGGCTGGGGGCTCGGGAAACTGCAGCTGCTCTGGTTGCCAAGGTAGGAGAGAGAAGGGATGAAGGAGAATGGGAGGAAGGAAATGGAAGCTGTGCTTAGGTGAGGCTTGATGCAGGAGAGCTTTCTAAACACAAGGGAAATCCTATCAGAAGCAGATTGCTATGGAAGCAAAATGCCCCGTTATCTGAGTGAGGTTTTCGGGATAAAAATCTGACACCCAAATTCTTTCCGTGTGCTACTAATAGCACCACAGAGCAGAACAAATGGAAGGCATTTACCTTTCACTGACTCTCCCCTGTGCTGGCTTTTGATGGGGCAGTCAGTTCAGGCACCAGAGCCAGCTGCTGGCAGCTCCAGCTGGAGGGATCCAATTTGTAGCCTCTTCCTGGCCTGTTGCTTCTCTACGCGCCAGGCCCCTCACACCCCTCCTTGGGTCCCTTTTTTAAGTGGAAAAGCTCCTGCCCGTGGCCCTCTGGAGGGGAGAAACGTGTCTATCCATCCTGCCAGGGTCCTCGCTGATGCCTGGCTTTGCATTATGGAAATGAAAAGGGGTTCAAGAGATCACTCTGGGGTTATCTGCCCTCCTGCTCTCTTCTGGCTGGACAAGGAGTGCAGGCAGGGCAAGCACTTGGTGTCAAGAAGCAGCAGCGTGGACTGGAACACTGGGTCCCCAGGGAATCCCTTGCAGAGATCTGAGCGGTCCCAGAAAATGGTCTCTAGCTGGCCAGGACCACAGGATGAGGATCCTTCCCTCAAAGCCAGATCCCGGGGCGATGCTGGCTCACAGCGCTCTCGCATCACCCTCGCCTCCCCGTTCCCTAGCAATTCCTGGTTCTGGGCTGTGGTGGGCAGGCCCTCTGGTATCTCCTGCTCACTGTCACAGCTCAGGCTGCCACCACCTCTGGCAGCAGACACCACTCCGCCTGTGTTTCTGGGGCAAATGACTTGAGATGAATGCTGTAGTCTGGTGTACAGATTTTAGGCCCAGGACATTGGGTCCTCAATAACCTTTGAAAGTCCTCATTAAGCTCTTTGCAGAGGGCCATAAAAGCTTGTGTCATAAAAGGGTCAACGTTTGGCTTAGCCCAGCTATAAAGACAGAGCCTACACAGCAGGCCTGGGAGGCCCCCAAAAATCTAGCCCAGTGCCCCTGTGTTACTGGCGAAGGCATGGATGCTGGGAAAGGGGCAGGAACCTGTGTGCACTCAAGGACGTGGCAGAATTGCCGCTGGACCCCCGACAGCCCATTTACTTGACAGAGCACCACACCCCAGGAGGCAGGCTCCTGGGCTCAGACCTTGGCCTGGCCTCTTGGGAGCTGAGTGATCTTGGGCAAGTCATTAAACCTGCCTGTACATCATTTTCCTTCTCTGTAAAACTGGGATAATACCGGTCCCTCCCCCGAAAGCTCCTCAGAGGGTTAAATGAGTCACCGTCGCTAAAACACTTAGAGCAGTACCTGGCACCTAAGAAGCCCTATATGAACATTCATTAAAATTATTATATTCTATAAGATTTGAATAACCTAATAACCGCACTTCAATAAACATTTTCAGGCTTTGTTCTGTGCCAGAAGCAGCATGTGGATGGGAGATTCCAGATGAACAAGTCATGGATTTGGCCCTCAAGCTGCTTGCAAAATCCTTTTAATGGGAACATCATGAAGAAATGATGAACCTGACCCAGCCTTGGGCTTGGAGAGGAGCAGACCCTTGGAAAGGCCAAGGGCAGGCATCCAAGCTGTAGCTACCACATTCTACAGACGGGCAGGCGAAGGCCTTGCGGGAGAAACAGCCTTTGCTACCTGGGACTGATCATATTTTCCAACAGTGGTGGCAACTCCCATTCCACACTCTTTTCTAGAACCTTGTCACTTTCGGATCCAAAGGTGGAGTCTCATTCTCCTCCCCTTGAATGTGGGCAGGGCTCCTTCCTTGCTCGGAAAGAGCAGAAATCTGCAGAAGTGATGCTGCATGACTTCTGAGGCCAGATCATAAAAGATCAGGGCTGAGAAGTGAGCTGGGACCTTTGAGCCTTTGAAGCTGGGACATCTGCCTCTGGAGTCCTGAGCTGATATTTAGAAACCCGAGGCTGCCATGCTGTGGGGAAGCCCAGGTCACAAGGAGAGGACACGTGCAGAGTCTCGGGCCCACAGCACCACCCCGGGTCCTTACCGACAGCCAGATGTGTGAGTAAAGACGCTTCCAGCTGATTTCAATCCCTCGCTGCTGAGTCACCTCCAGTCTTTCGGTTTTCCCAACCGAGGGTTCAGATACTGGGGGAAAGAGTCAAACCCGCTCCCTTTCCAAGTTCCCAACCCACAGAATCTGAGAGTACACAAAAACAGCTATTTTAAGCCACTAAGTGTTGGAGTAATTTGTTACAATAGTAACCAGAACACTGCACCTTCTCCTAGGACTCATTCTTTTAGAATCTCAGCAACAGACATTTTTTTTTTTTTTTTTTTCCTCCAGAGATCTTAGAGAAAGAAAGCTGTGCATGGCACAGTTATTAAGATGTTTCTTACAAACTCTTCCCTTCTAGGTGCTTTGGCTGGTCTGATAATTACATCAACATAAAACAGAGTAACAGGGGGAAAATGTAACTTCACATGCATATGGGAGTCCATAAAAATATGACACTCAAAGAAGTGACCAAGGCAGGCGGCTTTGATACCATTTAGACAAAGAAACAATACATATGTAAAGAATCGACAAGACAAAGGGGTTTGGGCTTGGGACAGGAAATGTGTGAATTAATAAGGTGGGTTTATACAGCCTTCTCTGCCCTAAATTCCCTGTCTCTGGTGATGAGGATGTGCTACCTCCTGGTACAGGGCAGGTCCCCTTCACAGGGGAGGCTTACTTCCTGCTTTCAGGAGGACAAAGGAGGAGCAGAGTGTCCTTGTCCAAGCTGGTTTTAATTTTTTATTATTATTTTTTTCTTTTTAGGGCTGCACTCGAGGCATATGGAAGTTCCCAGGCTAGGGGTCGAATTGGAGCTGCAGCTGCTGGCCTAGCCACAGCCACAGCAACAACGTGGGATCTGAGCCTCATCTGCAACCTACACTACAGCTCGTGGCAACACTGGATCCCTAACCCACAGAGCGAGGCCAGGGATCCAACCCACGTCCTGATGGATACTAGTCGGATTTGTTACCACTGAGCCATGATGGGAACACCCTCAAGCTGTTTCTGAAGTGGCTGTGATTCAAAAGAACCAATATGCCAAAGTGGCCCACTTGCTGGGGGTGGGGTGACATTCCGCTCTTCCTCACACACTTGGAAACCTGAGGGAGTCATCGCCAGTACCACCAGCAAAGAGGGCAAAGGAAGGCAGTGAAGACTCGCTGACCTGCCCTTGCAGTTCTCCTGCCCAGCGGGCTAGGATCACTGTGGGTTCGTGCAGATGAAAATGCCCAGGGACCCCCAGAGCAATGTTAAATCCAGCAGGAGGGAGGGAATTCCCCTTAAAGGAAGAGGGGACCTCTTCATTTGGTTGGCAAGATAGTTCCCACATTTTCTAGTCCATTTATTCATTTATGACTGGCTACTTGCCAAAAACCCTATATTTAATGTCTGTTATTTTGTTCACTCCTTATGAAGACGGTGGGAAGTGGTTTGTCAACCTCATTTTAGAGATGTAGAAATTAAGGCTCAAAGACTAACCCAAGAGCACATGTACCTATCAGTGATGAGGCTCTGACTTAAACCTATGCCTTCTGATTCCAAATTCAGGTCTCCTGTGATTGTACTCTGAAAAGAAGCCCTGTTCTGGAGCAAAAAAATAAAAACATTTTAAAAATGATGTCTGTTTGTTTGAAGGTCGCCAGACAAGTGCTTCTTTGCTTGTTTTTGTCTTTTTAGGGCCGCACCCGCACATGGAAGTCCCCAGGCTAAGGGTGGAATCGGAGCTGTAGCTAGAGGCCTACACCACAAAAACGCGGGCTCCTTAAACCCACTGAGCAAGGTCAGGGATCGAACCTGCGTCCTCATGGATGCTAGTCAGATTGGTTTCTGCTGAGCCACGACAGGAACTCCAACAAGTGCTTGTTAAAGGTGTGCTATTTCTCACTTTTTCAGGCCACCCCGAAGTACTAGAATTCTGTACTTCATTTGTAAAAAGAAGTTTTCTGCTCTGAGTGGTGGCTTTGTGTGGACATGAGATGAGACGAGGGTTGACTGGAAGTATTTGCCACTCTCCATGGCTGACTTCAAGCTACCCAGTTGACCTCACGGGTCACGAGATGAGGAGTGAAATGCTCCTTTTGCTCTCATGAGCCAGACTAGCCAACTCCAGCCATGGATGGAACCAGCACAATTACAGGCTTTCTGTAACTGTTTTCCCCAAAGCAATCAAACACCCTTCTTCAAAACTATCAAATTATTGAAGACAGCAAGCAAAAACGGTGTTGCTCTTCCTGAAGCCAGCATGACAGGCCCATTTCTGAAGCCCTCTTCTATAAAGGAGGGCCATTCTGGAGTGGTGAGCAGCCTCAGCTCTAGAGAACTCCTTGTATCTTTCACCAGCTGCCCAACCCCAATGACACCAAATGCCAATGCCCCAGCCTGGTGTGACTATCCTGCTGGCCCTGGGGTCACAGTGGAGGGCCGTATGGCAGCACTGGGAAGGAGCAGGACACAGGCCCTGGAAAGGAAGCCCACAAACTTCAACCTCCCTCCCCAGGTCAGCCATGCCAGCCTGGAGCTCATGGGGTCCCTTTGGCGTCCACCCTTCTGGGACTGTGGATAAATAAAACATTGAAAGGAAGAAGCGGTACCCAGGGCCCGTCATGACTCCCTCAAAGGGTAGGACTCTCCAGTCCTTCTCTCATTGGGAAGACTGCCTGTCTTCCCAATGCCTCCCCCTAGACATTGGTAGCATGTCCTTCCATTCATGGGAGGGAGGATGGAGTGATGGGTGGTGGCGCCATGCGGGGGACTTGGTCTAGATGGAGATGGAAACCTGAGGGGTGTTGATGCACAGGAGGCGGCTGACCCCAGAGAGTGGGTGAGATCCCAAGGCTGGGCGCTGGTGGGGTCTGCCCACATTCTTGGGGACCCAGCAGCCACCACAGGGCAGGTAGGGGCAGGCAGAATGGATGGGAGGTCTTTGAGCTGGCTCCTGCCCTTCTCTCTTGCCACCTCCACCCACATCCACAGACCAACTGAACTCCTTGTAATCCCTTCAACACCCAGACTTCTCACACTTGGCAACTATTCTCTTTTAGTAGTTGTACCACCACTCACTCTGTTCCAGCCAACCCCTTACTCTGTTCCATCCACGTGAGTTCTGCTGGCCATTTGAGACAACCTACGTTTTGCCTCCCAAAGAAAACTTTTCTGTCCCTGCCCTTTCCCCTCAAAACACACACACACACACACACACACACACACACACACACACACACACACACGCCCTACCCTACCCTATGCCACAGTTGGAGCTGCCATGGCCAGTTAAAGCCTTTCACCCTCTCAACCCCCATTTCCTCCTCTTTAAAATGAGCTGGTGGCAAAGTACTTGGGCTATTCTGGAGTTCTGGGGAAGTCCATGCCACGAGCCTGTACCCACACTGGTGCCAAGCAACCACACAGCCTCTTCATTCTATTCCAAGAAGTGTCTCAGATCAGAACGATTTATTTTCAGGCACTTACAATGCAGACTTGCCTACAGTAGCTCCAATTCCATGCTGACATTTTCGATAGAGCCGGCTTAATGGAGAAAAATGAGTTTATTCCCTAAACAAGACAGACTATGGTAGGAGTTGGGGTGGGTGTTGAGGGAATGTCTATTTACATGTCACGTTTCTCTAATTCTGAAGAATTTAAGCATCCTTTTGGCCTTGCTTTCCATCTCCTACCCATCCCATTAATAAAGATTAATGAAAGGACTAGAATCTATTGAGAAAAACAAATCAAAATGACAAATTTTCAGTCATTTCTCCTAGAAACATGGCATGCCCATTTGGGGCATCTCATAAAATTCCATCCAGTTAAAACCATGGTTATTAGGCAATTAATACTTGGTTTTGGTTCTGCTTACTCTCTGGAAATGCTGTTTTCCAAAAGCATAAATGTGACAGGAAATTTCTTCACTCCGTTTATCCCTAAGTAGTTTAAATATTATTTCATAATTGCAAATGGGCTTTTTCCTTCTTGTGCAGGCAGGCTATGGCTGGTCTTCTTATCTGGAAAGCGGGCGTGACGATCTGGTCACTTCCAGAGTGACAAAGAGGAGTAAGTTCATGGGGGGAGAACTCTCTCCAAACTCCAAAACGCAAATGCGAGGAGGGAACATGGCCATGGCCGACCTGGACAGGCTTCCAGCTCCGGGAGGTTGTGTCCTTTGACACTTGATGGGAGAATGCGGTGACACTCAGATGGGACTATGGGACAGATCTAGGTTCTGGCATACAGACCCCTACTGGTACACTTAAAAAATCCAAAAGGGCAATGCTTACACAAGACCAAGGTTTCTCCACATTCTAGAGTTCTCCTTTCCTTTCACAATGTATTCTCACAAATGCCCCTTCACCCTCCGCTAAAGGAGTGATTGCTCTGTGAGTCCACTTTCTCAACCTCAAAATTCGAGGAATTTACAGTCATCGCATGTGGCCCTGTCTCAAAGTTTCCTGGTGGACTCTCCCATCCCACGTCTACGAGCATGTCTAGAAGAACCAGTCCGTGTGGTGCACTGGACAATTCAAGATGCCACAGCAAGCATCTTTGTTCTTAACCTCAAATATAAATGTGCTCTGAGAAAAACACTCAGGGATCCCTCATACGTAAGGGATGGCTTTGTAAGGGACGTGGGACTGCGTGAGCCAAGGCAGAGGACGTTGAGTAGAAGCTTCTAGATTTATCTCTTTATTCTCAGCCTATGTGCTGGCCAACTGATCTGTTGAAGAGAAGCAAATTCTAGCACATTGACCCTTCCTCCTAGTCACACGGGGGACTGGGCTACCCTGGCCCCATCACTTCTGCTGCCAAAATTAAGTGCAGTTCTCATGTTTTTTCTCACTTGTACTAGAAATCCAGCACCAGAGAAGGAACTCTGACCCCGTAAGCCTTCTGTTTAGAAGAATATGCCCACTAGGGTACAAAGAAATGGCAGATCTCATTAATCAGAGCATCGAAGAGGCAGATGATTTTAAATATTAATCTTTTGTGTATTTCAACAAATATTTTAATCTGACTAGTATCAATAATTCACTTTAATGAGACCAATTATGGATCCAACTGCTTTCTACCAGGCATTAGGATGGGGGAATATAGAGTTTGTCAAAGCCCCAAACCACCAATAGAAAAACAAACTCCAACATCTGAGTAGTGTTTTTATAGATCATTCTGTATATAACCGCCAATTTTTTTTTTTTTTCCTTTTAGGGCTGCTCCCACGGCATATGGAGGTGCCCAGGCTAGGGGTCGAATCAGAGCTTCAGCTGCCAGCCTACACTACAGCCACAGCAACGCAGAATCCTAGCTGCATCTGTGACCTACACCACAGCTCATGGCAACCCCAGATCCTTAACCCACTGAGTGAGCCCAGAGATCGAACCAGCAACCTCATGGCTCCTAGTCGGATTCGTTTCCTATGTGCCACGAGGGGAACTCCTATACCTGTCATTTTTATGTTCTCTTAGTCTCCTAGTGAGGTAGGCAAGTCCGTGTTGTTATTGTTGTTTTGGCCATGCCTGTGGCATGCAGAAGTTCCCGGGTTAGGGACTGAACCCTCACCACAGCAGTAACCCAAGCCACAGCAGTGACAATACCAAGTCCTTAGCTGCCAGACCACTAGGGAACTCCAGTGTGCTCTTTTGTAGAAACCAAAGCACCAAGAGAAGACATGACTTGCTTGAGGATACACACATTGTTTACCACCCTAGTCTAAGGCTGTGCCCCTGGGTTCTCACTTCTCAGAATTTCCCTGAGGCCATGGGTTGTGTTCCTAGGAAGCAAGGCCTAGAATCTAGACTGCTTGGGGATGACAAATGTGGAATGGAAATGAAGAAGGATAAGGTCCAAGAGATCTCAACTTGAGATGGTACGAAGAGTGCATGCTAGATGGTGGTCTGGGAGGGAATGTATGCAGCAAGCATGGTACCATAGGACATGGCTCTGGGCAAGTCCACTCTTGTCACATCAGTCAGAAGTCGCCTTCTATGTGCACCCAGGCTTTGTGTCACATATGTCCTAGGTGTTTTTAGGACACCCAACATCTTCCCAGAATCCAGGAGATTTATAAAAACTCACCCGAGATACTGGAGGATCAAAGGTTGTAGCAGTTGAGATTTCTGGTCAGGGAAGGTGGTCCTGATTGCCTGGAAGGGCCAAAGATTTGCTATAGCTTTTGTTCTGCTCTCCAGCCCCCATACTGTGGTCATAATCTGACTTTCTGGCACTTTGGAATCCATTACCAGGAGTCACAGTAGACCAGTCAATATCCATCTTTAAGATCTCAAGAAGAGTAACGCCAAAAAATCGCAAGAGAATGGTTTTATACGTAGAGCAAAAATAGAGCTAACGAACAGTCCTCCCAGTTTTCTACTGATTCTTTCATTTACATAAAAGTGAACGCCCGGGTGGACTCCTCCTGGTCCAGTGCCCTCCAGCATCCGATGCACTTACATACATGTTACTGCAGCCTGTGCCATCTTGGTGTTAGTAACTGATATTTTCTCTATCCGAGTGAAGAGATGAGGAAACTGAGACTCAAGAGAAGTTAGTGTTTGACCCAGTCATGGGGGTGGTGAAGACTTTGAATCCAAAGCCTGTGCTTGTACTGTCAGACCAGTGGTTATTCCGTGGGGCTTCAAGAGGCTCCACAAATGTCGTTTTGGGGCTGCTTTGATAGAGAAAGGGAAGTCCATGAGGACCATCACCCTAACCCTGATTCAACCATAGCGATTTTTTTTTCCACCAAGAGAATTCTTGTTTTAATTGAAGTTTGTTGATTAAAATTGTTGAGATAACAGTTTCAGTTTTAATTTTTTTTGTACACTGGATTTCATATACAATTTCATTTGAGTCAAAGGTTCTAGACATAGAAAAGTGCTGCAATTCATGATTCTTCAGCTTTTAAAGTAACATTTCCAAGAGAATAAACCCGAGGAAGGACCTTAGGTGAACTATTTTTATATCTACGTGATTCTGAGTGGTTGGAACGTTTTTTCCCCCAATTGTTAAAAGTTTTTTTGAAGTATAGTTGATTTAAAATGTTGTATTAATTTCTTTTGTTCTTGTTGTTGTGTTAATGCCTGCTGTTCAACGAATGATTCAGTTATACGTATATACACATCCCTTCTTTTTCAGAGTCTTTTCCCATATAGGTTATCACAGAATATTGAGTAGAGTTCTCTGCTATACAGCAGGTCCCCATGGACCATCTATTCCATATACAATAAGCTGCATATGCCAGTCGCAACCCCCCGATCCATCCTTCCCCCCAACTTTTCCCCTTTGAAACAATCTTCATAGATGACCTCTTGGTAACTTGAGTCTCTGTCATCCATGGCAAACCAACCTGGGGCAGTGAGCCTGGATTTGTGCCCTGGTTTTAACACTGAAACTTTTTGTGACCTTGAGCAAGTCACGTCCTATCTCTGACCTCAGTTTCCTTATCTGTCAAATGAAGACATTGGACTAGATTAGCTTCCTTTGCGGAAAAGCTTGTGGGAGGTATGGAGAATGTTGCGTTCTTCCAAAAGAAAGCACCCAGGCTTACTGGCTAGCAGCCTGGCTGTAGAGTTGCCAGATTTAGCAAGTAAAAATGTAGGCCATTCAGTTCAATTTGACTTTCACATAGACAACAATTTTTTTTTTTAGTATAAGATATTCCATGCAATATGCAGTATATAATTATAATTTAAAAAGTATTCGTTGTCTATCTGAAATTCAAATTTATCTGAATGCCGGGTATTTTATTTGGCAACCCTACCTTGGAGGCATACTGTTCTCTCTAGTCCTTTAGCAAAAAATTGAAATAAATGAACAAGTAAATGAACACAACAATTTGTTACATTTTGGTCTTATTGTCTTGGTGAAATCTTCCTTTTTGATCTTTCAGCTTGTGACTTCATAGCACCCAAAATATTAAATGCAAAAGGTAAAAACAATATTTGTTCTAGTTTTTCTTTTAATTTACCATTTATGTACCTGTGTCTAAGAAACAGTTCTGTGTCTGTATATCACATTGTATCTGCCTTGGGGAGATTTTTTTTTTCCCCACTACTATCTAATGATCTAACTTGAATGAACCTCTCTCCTCCCCGCCTTAAGCATGTCCTTCTGGCCAAAACCCACACTGCATTACAAGGACTTCTCTTAGCTGTCGGACTTTCCTTCAAACCTTATTATTTGTGTTTTAACACACTCACAATCCAAACTTGAACTTTCTGCTTTTCAGCCAGTGATTGCATGTGGCTGGTGGTTTGATGATTGTGAAATAGTCTTGAAATATCAGTGAGGAAAGCGTTCCTCCTGCATTTGTGGCCCAACTCCCTGCAGGAACTTCAGGTTTCTCTCTGCTTCTCTGGGCAGGAGGAAGCGCCGACTTGGGGTGGCCCTGGGCCAGGGAAGCAAAGAGGCTGCTGGCAAGACGGAGCTCCCTGCCTTTATTTGTGCATGTGCTCCTGACTTTTTTTTCAGATGTCCTTTGCAAACATTATTTGGTCCTGTTGGGAAATCACTTACATCCTGGGCATGGCCAAGCCCAGAGGTGGGGAGGGAGGGAAGGACTGACTGACGAGCTGGTCCTCCACCTTGACCCTCTATGTCTTGGACATTTTTGCACAGATTTCAAGAACGAGGCAGTGTGGAAGGAGGATCTGTGCCTGTGAACCCGGAGACTTGCATTTTCCCCCTGGGTTTGCCAGGAACTCACTGCCAGACCTTGAATCTCAGGGCCTCTCCGGTCATTGAGGGTTGGTTGAGCCGATCTCTGAGAGATGTTCCTGTCCTGCCTACCTGCCCTTCTTATTCATTCACTCCTTCATTCTTTCATTGTTTGTTCCTCTGAGCACAGCTCTGGACATAGAAAATTCCGCGGGGTGGGGATAAGAGCCACAGACTTTAGAACATACTTTTTCCATTTATGTTCTTCCAGAGAGACTCTGAGAAATCAAGGTAAGCATCAGAACACACAGGCATCAGCAGCTTTCTTTTGATCCTCTCTCTGCAGGAAGTACTTATGTGTGGTGTGCACCATGCTCTGCTTAGGGGGCAGAGATGAAGCAGGCAGGGTCCCCGCTTCATCACAGTCCAAGTGGGGAGAGAGACAGGGAAACCGGCAGTCCCCACAAGCTGTGGCTTTTGCAGTGGTGAAGGGAAGGGCAGAGCCCTGCGGAAGAACCGAGGAAGAAGTGGTTCGTTTATCTCTGCTTATTTCTCTTATGGAAGTGATAGGCAGGGGGTGGCTTGGACCATTGGGGCAGCAAATAGAGGAAGTATATGTAATCAAAAATAGAGGAGCAAGGAGGAAATAAGAGTTTGAATCTAACAGAAGCGCAGAGGGGCCTGACAAGGACCAGGGATGAGTGAGTGACTTTCCCTGGTGCTTTTTGAAGTTGGAATAGTTCTCTGATGGTAGAACTGGGCTCAGAGAATGGAGCCTGCCTTCTTAGTCAACAAGTGATGCTTGCTAGATGTCAAAGGCAAGGCACTGGGGGCTCCTGTATCCCTGGGGAAGGGACTCGGGGTTTCCCACGGGAGGATGGGGAGGCTGCTCTCAGAGGTTTTGTGTTCCTCTTCAGGCCACCTGGCTTGGCCACTGCTACAGATGGAGACAGGCTGGGCCCAAGAAAGCCTTCTCTTCCTGAATTCCCCACTGAGGTGTGAAAACTCCCACCACAAAGGGTACCTCTCACATCTAGGCTACAGCAGTCCACACAGAGAGGCCCTGAAAATGAAGAGCTGTACTGCTGTCCTGACACAGGGCATCCAAATGCTGCCAGACTATGCCTGGGGTCTGTAATCTTCCCTTATTTCAAACCCCCAGGGCTCTCCAGTCAAACCTCCAAATCTTTATCCACAAGCCCAAGCTCTTCTCTTGCCTGAGAGGTCACAGAATAATCCATCCACCCATCCACTGATCCTTGCCTGTGACACACCCTGTCAACAGTCAATAAATATTCAAGAGGATGTCAATTACACCTCAACTTAATTTTAAAAAAAAGTGAAGATGAAGTCCTGCTGAATTAGGGTGGACCCTAACCCAGGGACTGGAAATTTTTTTTTTAATTAAAAAAATTTTTGTTTTTATATAATTATTTTTATTTTTTTTCCATTATAGCTGGTTTACAGTGTTCTGTCATTTTTCTACTATACAGCATGGTGACGCAGTTACACATACATGTATACATTCTTTTTTCTTACATTGTCAGGCTCCATCATAAGTGACCAGACATAGTTCCCAGTGCTACACAGCAGGATCTCATTGCTAATCCATTCCAAAGGCAATAGTCTGTGTCAATTAACCCCAAGCACCCCATCTCCCCCACTACCTCCCCCTCCCCCTCCCCCTTGGCAACCACAAGTCTATTCTCCAAGTCCATGATCTTCTTTTCTGTGGAAAGTTTCATTTGTGCCATATACTAGATTCCAGATATAAGTGACATAATACTGTATTTGTCTTTCTCTTTCTGACTTACTTCACTCAGTATGAGAGTCTCTAGTTCCATCCATGTTGCTGCAAATGGCATTATTTTATTCTTTTTTTATGGCTGAGTAGTACTCCATTGTGTATATATACCACATCTTCCTAATTCAATCATCTGTCAATGGACCTTTAGGTTGTTTCCTTGGCTTGGCTATTGTGAATAGTGTTGCAAAGAACATGCGGGTGCATGGGTCTTTTTCAAGGAAAGTTTTGTCCAGATATATGCCCAGGAGCGGGATTGCTGGGTCATATCAGTTCTATGTATAGTTTTCTAAGGTACCTCCATACTGTTCTCCATAGTGGTTATATGAGCTTACATTTCCACCAACAGTGCAGGAGGGTTCCCTTTTCTCCACAACCCCTCCAGCATTTGTTATTTGTGGAGGACTGGAATCTTTATAAGAGAAAGTAGAGGGAGACTGAACACAGAGAGTCAGAGAAACGGAGACATACAGAAAGGGGGCAAGGAGAGAATGCCATTTGATGGCAGAGGCAGAGATTGGAGTGACACGGCGGTAGGCCAAAGAACACCAAGGACGGCCTGCCACCACTGGAAGCTAGGAAGGAGCAGGAAGAATTCTTCAGAGGCAGCCTGGCAAAAATAAATAAATGCATGAATAAATATATATTCAATGGCTGAGTAAATACTGAATGGACTTGCTGACTGAGTGGAGAAAACGTAGGAAAGTGGTCACAGGCAAAGGTCATAGAGAGCTCTCTGAGCTCACTTTTGAGCTGGGCTCTTAGAATCTCAGAGTAGCAGCAGCAGGCATGGCAGCCAGAGGGGCATCCTGGGGGGAGGGAGCACGCGTGCAAAGTGACGGATGTGCTGAGGCAGAAGGAAGGGTAGTTTAGGAAACGTCAAGCTAGTACCTGGGTTTAAGTGAAATACGAGGTGAGAGGAGTTGGCCGAGGGCACATCATGAGGGCATATGCAACAGTGTTTGGACTTGATCTTATCAGTAAAGGGAAACTACACAGATTACAGTGCAAGAACTTTCCATCAGAGCTCAAGAATCTCCTTCTAGAAACCTTTTAAAGTTTATCTAGAACATTTTGAATTGCCTCAAATAGCTATTTAAGTCATCCTGAAACAATTCTGTGTTTCTGCTGAACACTCTTAGGCTTTCTGAATCTGGTGTGCTGGATTTGCTTCTGCCTCTGCTGATGCCGGGCCACACTGTGATGATTCCTTGCTGCCTTTTGTTTCGCCCTCCAAAGTCTCTTCGGCCTCCAAAGTCCCCAAAGCTAAGGGTGACAGAAACCAGCCACGGTAGCCATACATCTTGGGTGACTTCCATGCTCACTTTAGGTGTGGCTGAGCCCGAGCAATGAGAGACAAGTAGAGCACCATGGAACTAAGGAGCCCTCAACCCCCAAGTCAGAGTCCCTGAAACTCTCTTGAAGTCATTACTTGTCTATCTTTAGACCTCCCATTCCAAGGCAACTCCAACAAGAAGTGTGGGTGGCTGGGTGCAAAATGCTGATACCCACTCCGCCTCCCAAAGAGCTATCATGAAATTTAATCTTTATTGACCCACTCCCTGCCTATGTTGCATTGATAGGAAAATTGAGTAACTGCAGGAAGAAAGCTCATAAGTCTCTGGGTATTTTGGAGATTGGGCAGGTGAGGTTCAAAGGCTTGTGGGCTTAGACTGTTGAATTATGTCCCCCCAAAAGCTGTGTTGAAAGTTCTTACTCCCGATACCAAACAGAATGTGACTTTATTTGGGAACAGTCATTGTGGGTGCAGTTAGTCAAGTTAAGACAAACTCATTTGCATTAGGATGGGCTCTTAGTCCAATAGGACGGATGTCCTTATAAAATAATATGAAGATGCAAAGAGACAACAGAGGCAGAGGCTGGAAGGAGGCTGGAGGGATGCAGCTGCAAGCCCAGGAACACCAAGGACATGGCCCCCGCCAGGTGCCAGGAAGACGCAAGGAAGGATTCTACCCAGCAGTCCACAGGGTCCTGGCCCTGCTGACACCTTGCTGTGAGCTTTCTAGCCTCCAGAACTGCCTGAGAATAAATGTCCATCATTGAGGGCCCAGTTTGTGGCCCTCTGTTACAGTGGCCCTAGGTAACTAACACAGACACAAACAGCCAAAAGGGACTGAGAGTCTTTCCATCCTATTCTCCTGTCCCAGGAGCAATGCTCTTGCCTGTAGTAGATGGAGGTGAGCTGCATCCCTGGGCAGCAAGTTCCGGCGGTGACCTTCTGAAGCCCCTATAGCACATTGCTAGGTGTTCCAAGGTTTTTTTTTTTTTTTGTCTTTTTGCCATTTCTTGGGCTGCTCCCACGGCATATGGAGGTTCCCAGGCTAGGGGTTGAATCGGAGCTGTAGCCGCTGGCCTACGCCACAGCCACAGCAACGCGGGATCCGAGCCGCGTCTGCAACCTACACCACAGCTCACGGCAATGCTGGATCCTTAACTCATTGAGCAAGGCCAGGGATCGAACCCACAACCTCATGGTTCCTAGTCAGATTCGCTAACCACTGAGCCGCAACGGGAACTCCTAAGGGGGCTTGTTTAAGCCAGATTTTAAATTATGGTTAAAGCTTCAGAGACCAACATTGAGGGGAACTCAAAATATGGAAAATATTCATCACATTTCCCCCCTCATACGACTTCCATTTTCCATGGCCCCTGCCAGCACGCCTGCGTTCACACACACGTGTGTCTGCAGCCTCAGTCCACACTCGTGTTTGTGAACTGCCCTTCCCCCCCAATATTGTTGTTACCTCATCTGATACTGTCGGCCTAATAGTCCATTCGCTCTTTATACCACAATCATTTCACCATTTCACTTTTGTTGGTCATTAATTTGAATTATGACCAACAAAAGTGAAAAAAGTTTTCACTTTTGTAAAAAGTGAAAAGTAAAAAAGTTTTCCTTTTTACTCATTTAGATGATGTTGCAAAGAATATAATTTATTTTCCAGTTTTGCTGAGAACTAATTGGCATATTATCACTGCATAAGTTTAAGGTGTACAACGCGATGGCTTGCTTTCCATAGAATGTGAAACGATTATCACAATCAGTTCAGCTAACGCCCATCTTCTCATCTAAATACAATGAAATGTGTTTACAAATTTTGATTCTTTTGGATTATTACTCTTGGATAAATTTCTGTGATAGATTTATTGGCTTAAAGAGTATAAACAGTATTCAAGATTGTTATATATTATTATATCGTTTTCTAAAAGAAAACCAAAATACAGCATCTTTAGAAATGTGTATCAAATAATGCTTTATCTACTACATTTTCATTTTCTGAGGTTGAAAATATATTTATTTCCTCTCTAGAATTGTTCTTGCGTTAATTGATATTTACCCCTTACTCTACTGGGTCCTGATTGTATGGGCTATTTATATATAACATAGATATTAAATTAAACCTTCTGTGTCACGTGTTTGAGAAATAAATAGCTTTTCCTTTTAGGAATAAATAGCATTCCTTACTCTAATGGCATTTGTTTTTATTGAAGAAAGTTGCATTTCACTGAAAAGAAATTATTGCTTTAGAGTTGAATTTTATATTCCTTTGGGAATTATACTTTTATTTGCTATTCATCAAATAAACATTCCTCCAAGTTTGTAATTAAATATTCTGTTTTACTTCCATTGTTCCTATGGTTCATTTTAATAATTTACTTCTTAATCCATTTGGGGTTTATTTTTTCATATCATATAAAGTGCTACTGAATTAACTTATCTTCAAATTGCAATCCAGTTACAAAAAATAACTGGTTAAATAAGAGTTAATTATTCCAATTGATACTTACTTGATTATATACTAAATAATCCTATGCACTTTTTTTTGCTATAAAACTTCATGTTCTTTATTTTTTGAGTATTATACATTTTTATTATTGTTGCTTTGTGACTTGGTTTAATTCCCAGTATGTCTGCTTCTTCTATTTTGCTTATTTTTCCAGTATTTTCTTTTGTGTATGTGCTTTCATACATTTATATTTCCTAGGAGCTTTAAATTCATTTGACAAGTTCTAAAGGGAGCCCATTTGATATTTGGGTTAGTGTCTATTTAAGATAAACATTTGTTATTGGATGATCATTGAATTTGAACTTAAGTCATCCCTTGTAAGTGGTATAGTTGGGTGTAGAGGTCTGGGCTTTACAGTGAGACTGCGCCTGGGTATGAATGAAGCTGGACCTGCCACGTTAGCTTTGTCCAGGTTATTTAACCACCTTACTCTCCTTTACCCGCACAGAGATAACATGACTTAACTCAGAGGGGTGTCATTATAACTAATGAGGGAAGGGATGTGAAACACTCAGCATGATGCCAGCTACAATTCGGGCACTTAATTTTCATTTCCTTTTTATTTTCTCCCAGCCACAATTTGTAGCTTCTTTTGACCTTAAGCCTGCCCCCAATTTTTATGTATTATAAACGGATTCCTTTTTACCTCCACAACATTTCTTGTTGACATGCAAGGATGCTATAGATCATTGCCCTTTTATCTTGTAACCCACTCTTTTGTGAAGCTCTTGTATCACCGTGGATGGTTCTTTTCAGGTTCCTGTGGATTTTCGGGAAGACACAGTGCTACCCTTGGGTTTAGGGCTCCTGAAAGACATAGTTGTGTTCCTTAAAGAGACGCTAGAATATTTCAGTTCTTTGAGCCATGTTGAGCATTGCCTCTACCAAGAATCAGGAGTTACTCTTGATGTCCTCCCTCAAAGACCTCATTCTTGGTTCTCTACTCTTTCGACCTCTCACCAAAGAACCAAGCTGAGTTCTTCCATAGGAAGATTCCAGATTGGAGTTCAGCCTCTGCACCTCCCAACCCATCCTCAGGCAGAACCCAAGTAGCTTGTGGTAATTTCAGAGTGGGTGTCTTTTTTTTAACCCTCCCATCGACTTTTCACTTTTGCAAATGCACCTTTCCAGGCAAACAAGCCCTTTCAGAAGCAGAGAACATGTGAGATGGCAGTTGCCCAGGTGCCTGGGACCTGAGTTCTCATCTTGGCTTTGCTGATGCCTGGCTGTTGCTTTTCCATTTATTTACCTCTCTCTCTTAAATAAAAGATTTAAGGTTGCTTTATTTATTTTTAATTAAATTTTTTTGGCTACACCCATAGCATGCAGAAGTTCCCAGGCCAGGTCTCGAACCCGCACCACAGCAGTGACAACACTGGATCCTTAATCGATAGGCCATCAGGGAACCCCTAAGGTTGCTTTATACTATAGGAAAAATGTAGAAATAAGTTATAAGGAGGGCAGGGAGAAAACAAGAAAACAGAGGTTAGAAAAAATAGACTTGGAAATGACAACTAAAAACCCCCATGTGCACTTGTATTTGACCCAATTTAACCTTGAGCTTCCTAGTGGTCAGAAGACAGGGAGAAATACTTTGGGTAAGTTTTCTGAGATTTAGAGATAAACATCGACTTTATCTATCTCAGTTTCATTGTTGATAAAATGGTAAGAAAAACACCCACATCACAGGAATGCTCTGAGGGTGAAAGGAAATAAGGGGTATGAAACACTCAAGTACAATGGGCAATGCATGGTAGAGATCCCGCAAATACTGGGTTTTATTGTTAGTATGATCTCTTCCAGGGTTTCTGCTTTAAAGTCAGAAATCAATGACCTTCAGCACTGTGGCTGGGGCTTCAAGTGACTCAGCTTGATCCCTTTTCCAGTGCAGTAGAGGCTGAGAAATGATCTCTAGTAAACTGGATTACTCATCTATAGGGAAGAGGGGGAATTAGTTAGCTTGCAACAGGAATGGTCAAAATAACTGTGTTCCTTTGTGTAAGATCCTATTGCAACCCACTTCCCAAGATGAACTGGCCCCTGCTGAATAGAACAGTAGAGCTTAAAGGAGCCTTGAAGGTTCATCCAACCCTCTCTCTTTGCAGAGTGGGGAGGGGGGTGCTGGATTTTCCAGCATTGCCCAGCTGGAATTTGATGCTCAAATTCCAGTTGTTTTTCTTAAAGGATCCATTCATGAGAAGGACTAATGTGGAATTGAAGTCAAGGGGGAAAAAAAAGCTGATTTATTTATAGTTTAGGGAAGTGAAAGTCAGTTTGAGTTCGGACGGTTCATTGTTTCACTGTTACTACTTTCAGCCCTGGGGGGAATTGTCCATCCTTCTTCTTCCCTCTGCTGGCCCTAGAAAGTCAGCTCTCAGCTGCTGCCACCAAAGGGGCTCATTTTAAGAGCACACATCCTCTGGAAATGGTGGCCTCGTGTGGAGGAATGCAGATATCTGTAGAGCTGTATTTTCCTCAGTGCTTTTATGCTTTAAGAGAGAGAGTGGCTCAGCACATCTCTGGGCTATTTAAAGCTCACAGAGAGTGCCTTCTGAGGGCACGCGAGTGCCCTGGAATCTCAGTGGAACACTGGCTGAATTTGAGTGATAGTGTTTGACACTTTGAGTCACAGGCCGAATTCATCACGGTGCGGAGGGGAGAAGCTGGGCCCTCTCCTGCCTGTTGCCCGCTCACACATGTGGGAGTGAGAAGCAGTCAAAATGCTGACAATGAAATGATGCACAAGGAGCATCCAGCTCCCAGCCAGGGGCCAAATCCCTTTCATCCAGGCTGATTTGTGCCAAATATGCGGCTGGCACTTCTACATGCACCCTCATCTTACCCTCCCTCCTGGCAGCCGGGTTGCTGGGTGGAGTTATCAGCCTCACTTGATGCACAAGGTCACTCAGAGAAGTGGGCTGACATGCTCAAGGTCACGGTCACTAGCCAACCCAGGTTCCAAACCTCAAGTCTAGCAGTCTTTTCTTGATACCACGGCCATCTACTCTTGGTGAAAAGATTAGTAAAGAAAAGAAACAAATTCAAGCCCCAAACGAAATCAGTGATTTCTGAGCAAGCTTCACTTCCTCTGGTCCCTGGTGCGGCCAGTCAAGAGCGACTCTGGTGTCACATTTTATGTCAGGAAATCGTGTGCCAGGGAGGTGAGTGCTGATAACCTTTGGTGCCATGGTGATGCAACTTGATGATTTTAAATAGTGTGTTTCTGAGATTGCCAGCAGCAGGGTTTATCTGGTGAGTTGTGCTTCCTTCTCCCTCTCCTATTTCCCTTTATGAGCTGGTCACTTGGGATGCCCGTCTCTCAGTGCATCTGTGTGCACTTGAGATCTGAAACCCCTGCCGGTGCCACCACCAGCTGCAGAAGCGCGCCGCTCGCAGTCATTTTTGGAAACCAAAAATGACCGGTCCCATAACTGTGATTAGATAAAGCTTGTAATTTGTGTTTGCTGTAGTCAGCGACGTGGTATTTTGGGACAAGCAGCCACTCTATGCTACATATAGCTCGGAATTTGCGGCTTTTGTGTAACCCGCCATTGCATGATCAAGGTGGTGAAGGCGAAAGAGGGAGAGAGGATGGAAGGATGAAGGGAGGGAAGGCAGGAAGCCCTGCTCACAGACAGGCAGAGAACCAGGGAAGCCAGAAAGCTCAAAGGGCCTGCAGGAAATACTGGGTGACTTGTCCTCAAGAGAGACCCAGCCGGTTGCTGTCAGGCTCCTGAACACCACCGTCCTTCTCTCTTAACAGCTAGAGCCTTGTGACTCCCAGCGAGAGGCTTAGCTGTACCCCAGGCTCAAGGAAGGAGCCTACCCGGAGCCAGAGCATGACTGATGACACCCGAGGAACTTCAACTTTTCGGTGGTGGCTCAACTTTTCAGTTCAGCCGATAGATATTCCCTGATTCAGTGTTTCAGTTCTGAAAGGTCAGCCTCCTTCCCTGTCCCCAATTCTGGGGAACACTGTCCTTGCCCTTCGTCTGAGTCTCAGCTGGATAAAGCCCTTCCTTCTTTCACTATACACTGACTTAAGGCCTTCACAGGCCACCAGGAAGGCCACTGGGGATATGGAAACGACAGAAACAAGTCAGCCTGAATTCCAGGCCTCCACACAAGGCCCAATCAGTTCCGCTCCATCCTCCTCGGTTGCATCTGTACAATGAAGGGGTCTTTCCCTGAGCAGAGAAGGCCCATCCCCCAGTAATCCCTCGGCACGGACCCTGAACAGGAAAGACAAGTGCTGACATCATCGGGCAAGGCATTTAATCTGCCTGAACAGCTATCCTCTTACAATAGGTTCAAAGACACTGCTGCTCTGCAGATGGGAAAACTGAGGCCCAGAAGGATGAAGGGGACCTGTCTCAAGACATAGAGCGAGGTGGTGCAGCCCCAGTGTGGAACTCGGGTCAGCCTGACTCCTAATCCACTGCCCTTTCCCCCATCCCCTCCAGTGAGGACATCCAGATTATGATATCAAACCAGAAATGGAAAGTGTCCCATTCAATCAACAGTTTAATTGATTGAGGAGGCCCAAATATAGAGCAGATACAGATCCCACCCTTAAAGCGCGATTTGTGGGAGGCGGTAATCTATGCATAGAAAGTGACACCAAAATGTAGAAAATGCCAAGTGACTGCCAAAAGGGAGCAGAGAGTATCAGGAGAACTTGGTATCTGGGTAGCATGCTTTTTGCAGGGAGCAGGTATTTGAGCTGATTCTTGGAAGGATCTGGATGGAGATGAGATGGGGAGAAGAGAACAAAAGATCACTTTCATGGGTGGGGGGACAGCTGGGGTGCAGGGAGGGAAAGCAAGGGCTGGGTGGGAATGAGGAAAGGCATTGCAGAGAAAAGGAGTGAGCATAAGCCAAGGCTTAGAGGCCTAAAGTGCTGGGCACATCTGGAGAAGGCTCTTGTTTTCCAGCCTGGCTGAGGAGGCTGGGTAAGCTGAGATACTCCTTCATGTTACTGTGTGGATCGGTGGGACCGCACCGACCAGGGAACCCTCTGGCACGGTCAGATGGTGACAGCCCTGCACGTCTCAGGTATATTTTCCGGTTTCATTTCTGGGTCACATCGCACAGGCATTTTCTAGAGGAGAGTGAGGAGGTCAAAGTTCCCGCCCTTGGCTCTGTCTTTATTGAATTGTCAGCGCAACAGCGCAATGCAAGCTCTGTTTCCATGGTACCAAACAGCTTCATAAAATGTGACACAGAGTTGTTTGGGTTATATCAGGGAGAACATCTGCATATTTGGAGCCATCTGGACAGTTTGAAAACAACAACAACAACAACAGTGTATCTGAGTGTTTGGCATTATGGGACATAGACAAAGTCTGAATCACCTGAGTATAGAGTTTGTCTCTTGTCCACTTTCATCTTCCCTGTTTGTTGCAGGTATGACAAGCTAGTCCACCTGGAATGGCGTAGACCTTGATGGTTCATCTCTCATTGTTGTGTCTGTTGGGGAGGAAAGAATAGGCCATTTCCCTCAAAAAAAAAAAAAAAAATCCAGTTCATGTATTAAACCTGAAAGTCTGTCTGTATGTCTTTCTTTCTCTCTCTCTTTTTTTGCTTTTTAGGGCTGTGCCCACAGCATATGGAGGTTCCCAGGCTAGGGGTCGAATCCGAGCTACAGCTGCCAACCTACACCACAGCTCACGGCAATGCCAGATTCTTAACCCACTGAGCGAGGCCAGGGATCGAACCGCAGACTTATGGTTTCTAGTCGGATTCATTTCTGCTGCACCACAACAGGAACTCCTGAAAAGTATTTATTAAAACCCTTCTTAGTTTGAGGTCCTGTGCAGGAGTTGAGGAGAGAGTGATGATCAGGACACAGGCATTGCCTTGCAGGAGGTCACTGTCTCAGAACCATACAATCCCAGTACAGCATGGTTGGAGCTAATAAGGTAAAGGCAGAAGACTTGAGCCCACAGATGAAAATGTTATTGATGGGGAGTGTGAAAAAGGCCAGGGAAAGATCCAGTGATGGAATCATTTTTATCCCTAGAGTCTTCAGGGATAACTGGGAACTCTCCAGTAGAAAAGGGGGAAAAGGCATCACTGGCAGAGGAGATAGCCAGAGCACAGGCGTGGAGGCAGCAGAATGTTGAGGCTAATGTACAATGTCCAAATGGTTTCTGGGCAGGGTGAAGGAGGGCACAGTGAGAGCCAAGTTCAGAGAAGAAGACAAGGGCAAGAGAATGGAAGGAACCATGGCTTTTAAAGCCCTGGCCTCATCCTATGGGTCATGGGAAGCCCCACCACCTCAAAGCACCCTGCTCGTATTTCCTATAGGTAAACATACGCCAACCTGGGACCTGTGCACCACACTCCCAGATAAACTACCAAAAGAACGTAGTGCCTATGACCACCAAAGATATATTCTAGAATGTTCAACAGCATCGTTATTCATAAGAACCCCAAACCAGAAGCAATCAAATGTTCACCAAAAGAAGAATGCCTATGTAAATTGTCATATTTTCTTTCTTTTTGTCTTCTCAGGGCTGCACCTGCGGCACATGGAAGTTCCCAAATTAGGGGTCAAATGGGAGCTGCAGCTGCCAGCCTACACCTCAGCCACAGCAATGCCAGATCCAAGCCACGGCTCACGGCAATGCCAGATCCTTAATCCACTAAGCGAGGCCAGGGATCAAATCTGTGTCCTCATGGATGTTACTGCTGAGCTGCCACAGGAACTCCTGCAATATTTTCATATGATAGAATACCTTGCAGCAATAAAAAAGCGACCAAAATAAAGATCCTTGCCAGATGTAGATGAATCTCACAGATATTATGTTGAACAAAAGAAGCCATTCGTATGGAATTTCATTTCTATGAACAGGAGACTTAAACTCTAGTGACTGAAGGCCAAGCAGTGGTTATAGGTGGGTATTGACTGGGGAGGGCATAAGAGAGCCTTTCTGGGTGCTTGGGAGTGCTCTGTATCTTGATCTGGTGATAGTTATGTGAGTGTATGAGTCTGTAAAACTTCAACACGATCTACTCTCAGATGAATAGAATTTATTGAATATTTTAACTCAATAATAAAACAAAGCTAACCCAAATTTAAAAAGTCACTCTAGGAGTTCCCATCGTGGCACAGTGGTTAACGAATCCGACTAGGAATCATGAGGTTGCGGGTTCGGTCCCTGGCCTTGCGCAGTGAGTTAAGGATCCGGTGTTGCCGTGAGCTGTGGTGTAGGTTGCAGATGCGGCTCGGATCCAGCGTTGCTGTGGCTCTGGCGTAGGCCACCGGCTACAGCTCCGATTAGACCTCTAGCCTGGGAACTTCCATGTGCCACAGGTGTGGTCCTAGAAAACCCATACACAAAAAAAGACCAAAAAAAAAAAAGTCACTCTAAATAGGATTTTATAAATCTGGTTGTAAAATTTGCCATTATGACACAATCCTCTTCCAAGAAGTCCCCTTCCCTGTGATCAGCCCTCCTGTCACCAGGTACCTTCCAAGGGAATTCGTTAGAGACAAATACTCCTTAGTTGGTGCGAACAGACAGAGCAGCAACTGAACACAAAGGCAGCAAAGCGAAGCAAACTTTTGGTAAATGTCGCTCAGAACCTCAGCCCTTTTGCCTCTTGAGTGACAAAACACCATGTCTTACTGGCATCCTCTCTACGATACATTCATCTCTCAGTCTGTCCTCTGCAATCTGTAAGAGTGAATTCAAGTCTCTTTCATCTTAAAAAGCAAAAAACAAATAAATAAAATCCCCCTTGGGCCCTGCCTTCTTTTTTCTCTCATCTCCCTCTTTCTCTCCTAAAGCAAACTTTCAAAAGAGCTTTCCCCTAACTCTCTGATGTTCTAATCAAGGGATCCTTTCTCCTCCTTATCATCTTCTTCTGCCTTTCAGTTGCATTGGACACTGGTGTTAACTTCCTTGAGCTGAAAACATTTCTTCCTTGGTTTTTTGGAGAAGCCATTTCTTCTGGGGAGCAGACGTGATTATCATATGCACCTCTGCGAATGCTTATGATGGAAAGAATAACTTGGAAACCAAAGCAGACTGAAGACGGCCAGCTGGACCACCTCCCGGGGCACCAACCCACTGCAGGCCAAATTTCCTGGGAATGAATTGGAAACATGGAGCCAGTTTATTTAGAAACCCCATGTAACACTGTAAATTGGAAAATGTAAATCAGACCCTCTCTCACCCAAGTACAAAATGCCTTTGAGTGGGAGTTAAAAAAAAAAAAAATGCTTTGCCAGCAATTGCCTCGTTCAGCTGCATATTTTTGTGACATGCTTGGGCAAGAGCTGTCATCTGAGGCTCTGAAAATGAAGGGTATGTTGATATGGTGTTCTTTATGTTAGTGATTCATTTTACTATCTAAGTTTAAACCCTTTATTAGTCCTTCCAAGGAATTAGTTTGATTCAGAAAATCACAAAAGACAACTGAAGGGAGGTCCAGAACCACAGAAAAATGGGAATCTTGTTTTTAAAGAACATTCCATCACCTTCGGCCATGGGAGCAAATGATTAGAAGAACCAGTTTCTGAATATAACTTGTATTAAGATAAAACAAATCATTTTCTTGTCATTCCCATTAAATAAATGTTAAAAAAACTATTGAAGAATATTGTTGGAAGGTGGCACAAATTAAGATCTTGCCAACCCCCACCCACCACCCCCTGAGGATGGATTAAATGTGAGTGAACTTTACAATGAGGTGAAAAAATCATGCCGACATCAAAGGAGGAGAAAGGGGATTTGCTTGATGCAAATTAGAAGGACGGGACTTCCCTGGTGGCCTAGTTAAGGATTCTGTGTTGCCACTGCTGTGGCTCAGGTTTGATTCCTGGCCCAGGAACTCCCACATGTCATGGGTGCGGCCAGAAAACAAATGAACAAAAACAAACAAATAAGAAACACAGCTGTGATTGGCAGAAGGGCTGAGGAAACTCAAGTTTGTGGAAAATAGGTTTGAGCGTTCTTAACCTCGGTTGGACTTTGAGTAGACTTGAAAATGTTGATGGCCTGGGTCCCACAACCAGGTCCGAATGTAATCGGTCCAGGGTGTGGACTGGGGCGTGGGACCCTTGACAAGCTCCTCAGCTGGTTACAATGTATGGCCCTTGGAGAGCGCTGCTTCAGCAAAGGCTCCAGCTGCTGAGAGCAGCCCTGTGCCCAGAGAGGGTCAAGAGCAGTGGTTCTCGATGTGGGTACCCCCAGACCAAGCAGCAGCAGCAGCAGTGCCTGGGAACTTATTAGGAATGCAAATTCTGGGGCTTCGCCCTGGACCTACCGGATAGGAAACTCTGAAGGTGGGGAGTCCCAGCGATCTACTGATTGGCCCCCCAGCTGATTTGGATGCACTGAGTCTGAGGACCCCTGGTCTAGGCCAAGATGACCTTGAAGAAGGGCAGGTGTAGCAGTGAACCAAGAGAGTAGGGCAGGTTCCCTTCCGAGCCAAGGGGAGGGGCAGAGACCTGAAAGGACCTTCTCTAAGGGGGGACTTCACGCACGAGGGGAATATCTGAGGGAAACGAAGGAAAGATTCAGAAAGTCCAGACATAGGCACAGAGTGATGCTCAACAGGTCCTCTTCCCAGTCTGGGGACCTGCCCCTGCCCCTTGGTCCCATGTTCCTCACTCAATGCAGTTTTCTCAGCTACACAGTGGTGTCCCTCCCCTTTGGGCAGGGGCTTGGGGGCTGCTACTATCGTCTGAGAAATAAGGCTGGGGTTTCCCCTCGGACTGGAAAGAGCCAGACCCTGTTCCGAGTCAGCAGGGTGTGGCTTCTGCGCTGTCCCCCATCACATGAGGCTAGGGAGGCCCTGCTTCTGGCCAGCTTTCACGTCTGCTTTCCTCTCTGACTCACACCCAGCACAGGGCCTCTGAAGACAGCTGTCCTTTCCTGGGACGAGTGAGAGCTGGGAATGAGGGAATGGCTGCCTTTATGGGGAGCTCAGGCAAGGCAGACACTGCAGCAGCAGCAGAGGAGAGAAGTTGCTTGGCTTACTCGATTTAGTTCCAGTCAGCAAATATTTTCGATGTGTCTGCTCTGAGCTGGGCCTTGGGCCAATCACTAGGGAAACAGAGAGAGGACCCAGAGGTGGCCCTTTGGAAGCTTTCATTCAGGTGGCAAGGATTTGCCAGTGGAGGAGAAAGATCCACAGGGCAATGTCTTCCGCCCAAAAGGTGCTAGAATGAGGGCGATCCTTCAGGTTTATATCCAGACCAGGGCATGCTTGACAGTAAAAGTGTGAGCTACTACCAGTCATGCCAGGACAACAGGTGTAAAGTGAGACTCCCTTGAGCCCGCAGGCAGGGCCATGCTAGCCATGCTATGCCGGGATGGCAGCCCGGTGATGGTAGCACTCAGCTCGATCCCCCTTGGCATTGCTGTCCTGGAGGTACCGTGCTCCAACCACATCAGCTCCCAGAATCAGCACCAAGCCCACACAGAGCAGCATGTCACTCCAGTAAGACTAGGCATGGCTCTGATGCTCAGATATAGTGGCCAGGCTTCTGCCTTGGCCACTGTCCCCGGCTCTGCTCGATACTCTGACTGTGCAATGTTGGGAAGAACACAAAGGTTCTCAGATCACCGTCTCCTTCATAACATGGTACTTTGATCTTACAGATGTTTAGCGGGTCTGGAGGAGCCATCTAGACCTATTATTTATTCATTTATTTACTTTTTAGGGTCACACCTGCGGCATATGGAAGTCCCCAGGCTAGGGGGTTGGATCTGAGCTGCAGCTACCGGCCTACACCACAGCCACAGCCACAGCCACGCCGGATCTCAGCTGTGTCTGAGACCTACCCCAGAGCTCACTGCAACGCTGGATCCTTAACCCACTGGGCAAGGCCAGGGATTGAACCCACATCCTCGTGGATACTTAGTTGGGTTTGTAACCACTGAGTCAACAATAGGAATTCCCTAGACTTGTTTTAGATGCATATCTTTTCTCCTAAGCTCCCCGTTGAATGTCTGTACTGCAATTACACTACACTATTTGTGAAGATGTTCTGCTGAATATGGACATCAATCCCCCCCACTCACTGTCCACAGACAATGTTTAAAACAGATCGAAAATGATTTCTCTAGCGCCAGGAAACATTTTCTGAGTGCTAACTAAGCTCCAGGCACTGAACTAAGGGCTCATTTAGCTTAGCACTCAGGCTCTATTATCGTAAGCCTTCCAATAACCTTGAGATGTGTGTGAGGCTAGACACACCTTACAGATGAAATGAAACATAGTCTCCAAGTTGCGTATCTCAGACATCACAAGACATTCTCTACCCCCAAATGAGGAGCAGCTTAGGTCTAAGCAAGGACTTAGACCAGGGTCATGAAGAAACTTGGGGCTCTGGGTTCAGGATCTGAGTAAGGTGAGCAAGTTCATCACCCAAGTGCCTGATCAGATCTTGTTTTTATTTAGAATTTGGATATTTTTGTTCATCGTGGATTTTTTTTTTTTTTGCAGTAACTGATTTTTAAAGGAACTCGGTTAAATTGTTATTTTTATCTTTTTTATTGAGTTTTGACACCCCCTTACATTTTGCGCCTGGGATCAGTGCCTCACTGGCTTTACCCTAGTCACAGCCCTGTGGGGACACTCCTCCAAGGCAGGATTTGACTCAATAGGTCTTGTAATCATTCACTGCTTGCAAGATCCTCCTCATCTTCCTTTCCCACCCCCAGCCAGGCCAGTGTGGCTTTGTATTAATAAACCACGTGGTTCAGTCTCAGGCCCTCTGTGTTCCTGTGATTTGCACAGGCTCCCCGCTCCTCTGCTAGCTCTGAACAGAACCCAGCTCTCTCCTCCCGCCCAGTACCTGGTCTGTGTTTCTAGGCACTCAGGATATGCTGAATGATGACCCCAAGGTGAAGGCTTAGACTTTTGTAGCCCATGTAGCCATTTGGAGAATGAATGTAGCCCTGCCTATGGACTTCACAAAATGCTGAGAAAAGCCTTTAGACCTTATTTTTCCTTGGTAAAAGCCTTCTTGACCTATTTTCTTCTATTGCCTACCACCTCCATCCCAGCCAGGAGCCGGTGCACTAATGGATGTCACAATTAACACGTGTTGAACATTTATTAGGTACCAGGTACCATCTAAGATCTTTACATGCATTCACTCATGAAACTCTCATAACAACATTATCCGGTGAAGATTACTATTGATTTCATAAATGAGAAAATTCAGGCATAGAGAGAATAAGTCATCCTTGCAAGGTCATGCAACTAGTAAGTAGCAGAGCTGTGATTTGAACCCAGGCAGGCTGGCCACAGAGTTCATCCACTACCCATTCCTGTTGCTGGTGGAAGGTGAGTTATTCTTGGACCACTGAGGCGAGCCTGGGAATTGCCTGATTTTATTCTGGTTTGGGGTGGCATTCACATGACACTAAGCATCTGGGGGGGGGGATCTATAAGTGACTCTGTTATGGGCTGAATAGTGAGCCCCCCAAATTTATTTGTTGAGGTCCTAACCTCCAGTATCTTAGAATCTGACCATATTTGGAGATAGGGACTTTAAAGAGGTGATTCATTTAAAATTAGGCCATTTAGGGTGGGTCTTAATCCATATGACTGGTGTCTTTAGAAGAAGAGGAATTGTGGACACAGGTACAGAGGGAAGACCATGTGAAGACACAGAGAAGACAGATCCACAAGCCAAAGAGAGGCCTTGGAAGAAACCAATCCTGTGGACACCCTGACCTTGGACTTTAGCCTCCAGACCTGTGAAAGAATACATTTCTATTGTTTAAGAACCCTCTGTGGCACTTTGCTATGGCAGCTCAAGCAAAATACTACATCCTCCCAAGTATATACCTAAGGTGAGAGAGAGACGCCACCCGCCAGCTTGGGAAACACAACCTGGGCTGAACCTTGCTGGCACATGACTTGCCACGTGGCTTGCTCTGCAGTTTCTCTCATTTGAGCTGCTGCCCCTCCAAGGAGCAGAGGGAGGAAACAGTCATATGTGGTGACATTTCTACCTCTGGTCTCTCTGGAATGTATATTCTCTGTTCCTTCCCACTCCTCCTCCCTCACTTAGCCTGGATTTCTGTGCCGTCAGATACACCTGCTCCTCTCCCTCCTACCTACTTCATCCAAAACTTTCAGTTAAATCTTCTGAAAAACCAGCTCTGCTCAGATAGGTCATGCTCCCACTCTAAAACCTTCCACGGCTCCCCATTTCCTGAAGGGAAAAGCCTAGCTCCTCAGCTTGCCCTGATCTCCTACAGATCAGCACTCGGGGATCTGCCTTCACATCACTTGAATCCAAAGGACACCACCTGCTATTCCCCACACGTTCCTCCTGTTTCCAGCCCCTATATCTTCACTCCCCCGTCTCCTCTGCCCAGAATGCTCTTCTCTCCCTTTGCATATTTAAATGTATCGATTTCCCAAGCACAGCTCAAATTCCACCTCCTCCACGAAGCCTTTCTTTCTACCAACAAGTGTCTCTTTTCTCAAATCCCACCACCACAACCATCTCTTGTGGCTCCTAAGTCCTTTGCACGTCACATCATACTTATATATACATGTGCTTCACTCAACCCCTTCCCACATGTGCAGACCTCCTGGGAACTTTCTGGAAGGGAAATAGCATGGTGGCTTAGGAAAAGGCACGTGGAGCTGGTGAGCCTGCATGTTTATTCCTCTTTGAGCTGCTTGGTAACTGCAGTGAGGTAGGGACCCTTAACTCTGCAGCCTGAATGGCCAGCATGCAGGAATTCAGGAAATAATCAGGGAGCAAATGGGCAAATCATCTCTTCTGAGTCGTAGTTTCCTCATCAATTAAACAGGAATGAAAATAATGATAAGAATACACGCTTACAGGATATTAATTGTGAGGAGTGGTGGGGAAAGAAGAAAATTCTTTATAAATATTATTTGCGTACTCTACTAGAAAGTGGACATGCCTCTATCCAGAAAAACATTCATTTCCTGTAAGGTCCTAATGCTCCGCTAGGTTTTCTAATTGGACCAATAATAAGTGCATGATGTGCTGATTTACTCTGCTAAGTGCTGTCTCATGTTCTCTCACCTCATCCCCCACCGGCCTCTGGAGGGAGGTGCAGCTCCTGTCCCCACATTGCAGAAAACCAGGGCTCCTGACGCTGGAGCCGGGTCCGAGCCCCGGACAGAACTGGACCGGAAGCAGGAGCACGGAATATGGGCCTTGAAGGGTTAACCGGACGGTGCCTCCAGCTGGGGAGTGAGATGGATTTCCAGGGTTTATTGGGCCCACGAATCCCCAGCTGGGCTGGACACAGTCTTGCATCTCGGCCTTCGTGGGCCTGGCTGGTGACTGTGAGGATCTGGAATTTCTGGGCCTGAGCTGGCAGTGGGCTCCTTGAGCCAGGAGTGGGGTAGCTCTGATGAGTAGATAATTAGGATGCTTCTTTCAGCTGAAGATAAAGTCCAGAGCTGCACTCCAGCCATTATCCTGCCAACCCTAATAGAGCCCGATTGATGGATACAGCGCGGAGGGAATTTGGAACATTCTTGTGCACAGTATATCACTCTCAATAACCGCCCGTGCACAATGTGGGACTTTTATAAGCCATTACAAAATCCATTTTGAAACATCTCTGGGTGCGACAGCCAGCTGCAAAGCATCTGAAGTATCCCTGACATTTGGGCTTTGGTGGAGCTTGTGAGAAGCGAGGACTCCAGAGCAATCGCGCGCGCACACACAAGCCAAGAGAACTCGATCGTAAGGGAAACAGATGCTAGCATTACAACCCACTGTACATCTTATACTGTATTTCGGCAAACGCACTAATCCTTCTTGTTAGACAAGAACAGAAACCCCCCAAATGCTTTCCATATGTCCCATTGTCTTCCTGGCCCTTTAATTCTATCTCAAAAGCCCCCAACTTAGCAACCTTCATATTAATGCTAAACATATTACATCAGTTCTAACATTGATATGTTTAATATGAATACAATTAAAGTTGCTTCAACATAATCCCGGTAAGATAAACAGCGTTGCTATTATTATAAACATCCCTGCGAGGTCTCTTGTAAAATATTATCAATACTAATAGAAGCGCCTCCCCCCCACCACCCAGATACTCGGACTAAACAATGCCACTGCCTCCCTACTAATAACAAATATGTCCAGTGATTTAAACATCGGTGCATCCAATGTAAACACCATTACAGCTAATGTAAAACAGTTACCCGGCCAGGCAAATCTTCAACCAGAAAGTTACTGAAGAAAAAGAACAGTTTCCTCGGCAAGAATGCATTACAGCCTGCCGGTGACATTTGCAATAGATTACTTAAGCCCATAAAGAAATGAAAATTGCAGGCCCATTTTGAGCCAGCAATGATGAAATTGGAGAGCAGAGGCTAAGTACAGTATGGCACAGCCCGGCTTCTGCCCAGGGTCTGCAGGCCCCGTGTGGCTTGGAATCCACCCTCCTTGAGTCTTTGTGCAGACATGGCCTCAGGTACATGGTGTCCTTTTGGTCTTGCTTCCAGTCCGTGGTCATGTCACGTGTCACGTGGAGGCATGACTTCGAGGACTGGCCTCTGCAGAGCGGAAGTGCTTTAAGGGTTGGGGCAGGCTGAGCAGGAGCACGCGGGCATGTTTTTCCCTGTGCTGGCCTCACCTCGCCAGTGTGACATAGGACAGCACTGTGGTTTCTGCCTCAAGCTGTGGAGCTTTTCTTCCTTTCAGATTATGGAGAAGGGCAAGCTGTGGAGCTTTTCTTCCTTTCAGATTATGGAGAAGGGCAAGGCTCCGGAGTCAAAGCGGGATTATTGTTTTTTGTTTGTTTGTTTTTGCCTTTTTTTAGAGCTGCACCTGAGGCATATGGAGGTTCCCAGGTTAGGGGTCAAATGGTCCTACGCCACAGCCACAGCCACAGCCACAGATCTGAGCCGTGTCTGAGACCTACACCATAGGTCATGGCAACTCTGGATCCTTAACCTACTGAGCAAGGCCAGGGATCAAACCCGCATCCTCATGGATACTAGTAGGGTTGGTTGACCACTGAGCCATGACAGGAACTCCCTCAAATCAGGATTATAAATGTATTCATCTGATTCTTATCTCACCTGGAGCCTCTCAGATAAACAGATGGACCCCCTCCCCACAGATGACAAGCCCTGGCTGTGTTCACAACAACCTCTTGTTCATTCTTGCCTGTTTTTCCCCTTTTCTGTCCAGTTCCATGATTTATTGACTCCTGACATCTTTGCATCTCCTATTTCTGGAAACTTCTTGGGTGCGATTCCAATGATTCCAAAGTTGCTCTCCCCCTGAGATTTCCACCCCCCTTAATCTGTCAAGCCCACTCCTGCTAAATATACAAACTCACCGAGCTCTGTCTAAGGGGACTTCTGAAGGGTGATTCCAGAAAGAAGCAGCTCACCCAATTTCAGAAGGTCTCCATGTCACTCTGTCACTGCTCTCAGGGGCCTCCCTAGGAAAGTTCCAATCATCCCCAGAATTGGAAGGATCCACTGTGATTCAGGGAAAGGAAAAAGAAATTGCTCAATTATTTCTCCCCCAAATATTTCAGTCAAAATTAGCCACATCCTCCTTAAACAATTTTCATGAAAAAAATTCTTTTCTACTGATGATGGATGGAACTTGTCAATATGGAACCTCCATATGCCTCAGGTGCAGCTCTAAAAAAAGACAAAAACAAACAAACAAAAAACAATAATCCCGCTTTGACTCCAGAGATGTCTCTAGGCCTCCTCCCTAAAGCCTTGCCCTTCTCCATAATCTGAAAGGAAGAAATTATCAAGGAATTCTCATTTTCTTGATGGCATTCTGGGAAAAAGCATCTGTATGTGTCCTTCAAAAACATCGCACCCTTGAGTATTTACCTGGCACTTAGAGTTAGTTCAGGGTTTCTAATCTCAGGACTACTGAAACTCGGGGTCAGATAATTTGTTGCTCTGTGGGCTGTTCTGTGCTTTGCAGGATGTTTGCTGCATCCTTAGCCTCTGCCCATTAGAGGCCAGTAGGACCCTCCATCTAACAACCAAGAATGTCTCCAGACATAGCCAAATGTCCCCAAGGAAGCAAAATCCCTCTGGTCTCTGTTGCTATCTCTCATACACACACACATACCCCAGCTGAAAACTACTGAGTCAGATGGATGAATCAAAGCATCTGAATGAGGAGTTCCCATCATTGGCTCAGTGATTAATGAACCCAACTAGCAACCATGAGGACACAGGTTTGATCCCAGGCCTTGCTCAGTGGGTTAAGGATCCAGTGTTGCTGTGAGCTGTGGTATAGGTGGCAGACGTGGCTCAGATCCCAAGTTGCTGTGGCTGTGGTGTAGGCCATTGGCTACAGCTCCAATTTGACCCCTAGCCTGCGAACCTCCATATGCTAAAGGTGTCGCCCTAAAAAGACAAAAGACAAAAACCACACCTGAATGAATGAAGGCAAACTCTGAGGTAATTTTTTTTAATTTTTTTAATTTTTAAAAAAAATTCTTTATATATACATATTTTCTGCTGCACAGCATGGTGACCCACTTACACATACATGTATACCTTCTTTTTTCTCACATTATGTATTCTATCATAACTGACTAGACAGAGTTCCCAGGGCTACAAAGCAGGATCCCATTGCTCATCTATCCCAAAGGCAACATTCTGCATCTATTTACTCCAAGTTCCCAATCCACCCCTCTCCCTCCCCTTCCCCCTTGGCAACCACAAGTCTATTCTCCAAGTCCATGATTTTCTTTTCTGTGGAAAGTTTCCTTTGTGCCTTATATTAGATTCCAGATATAAGTGATATCACTTGGTATTTGTCTTTCTCTTTCTGACTTACTTCACTCAGTATGAGAGTCTCTAGTTCCATCCATGTTGCTGCAAATGGCATTATTTCATTCTTTTTTATGGCTGAGTAGTAGTCCATTGTGTGTGTGTGTGTGTGTGTGTGTGTGTGTGTATATATACCACATCTTCCTAACCCAGTCATCTGTCGATGGACATTTGGGTTGATTCCATGTCTTGGCCATTGTGAATAGGGCTGCAATGAAGATGTGGGTGCATGTGTCTTCTTAAAGTAGAGTTTTGTCTGGATATATGACCAAGAGTGGGATTGCTGGGTCAAATGGTAGTTCTATGTATAGATTTCTAAGGTACCTCCATACTGTTCTCCATAGTGGCTGTACCAGCTTCCATTCCCACCAACAGTGCAAGTGGGTCCCCTTTTCTCCACACCGCCTCCAGCATTTGTTATCTGTGGACTTATTAATGATGACCATTCTGACTGGCGTGAGGTGCGATCTCATGGTAGTTCTGATTTGCATTTCTCTAATAGTCAGGGATGTTGAGCATTTTTTCATGTGTTTGTTGGCCATCTATATATCTTCCTTGGAGAAATGTCTATTAAGGTCTTTTGCCCATTTTTCCATTGGGTGGTTGGCTTTTTTGCTGTTGAGTTGTATAAGTTGTTTGTATATTCTAGAGATTAAGCCTTGTCAGTTGCATCATTTGAAATTATTTTCTCCCATTCTGTAAGCTGTCTTTTTATTTTCTTTCTGGTTTCCTTTGCTGTGCAAAAGCTTGTCAGTTTGATTAGGTGCCATTGGTTTATTTTTGCTTTGGTTTCTGTTGCTTTGGGAGACTGACCTGAGAAACCATGTGTAAGGTTGATGTCAGAGAACGTTTTGCCTCTGTTCTCTTCCAGGAGTTTGATGGTGTCTTGTCTTATATTTAAGTCTTTCAGCCATGTTGAGTTTATTTTGGTGCATGGTGTGAGGGTGTGTTCTAGTTTCATTGATTTGCCTGCATATGTCCAGGTTTCCCAGCACGACTTGCTGAAAAGACTATCTTTCTCCCATTTTATATTCTTGCCTCCTTTGTCAAAGATTAATTGACCAAAAGTGTCTGGATTTATTTCTGGCTTGTCTATTCCTAAACCACCACCTGAATGAATTAGAAAAAGAACAAGCAGAACCTAAAGTCAATAGAAGGAAGGAAATCATAAAGATCAAAGAGGAAATCAATAAAATAGAGATTCAAAAAACAATAGTCAAAAGCAATCAAACCAAGAGCTGGTTCTTTGAAAAGGTAAACAAAATAGACAAACCTCTGGCTAGACTCACCAAGAAGAGGAGAGAAAAAACCCAAATAAACAAAGTAAGAAATGAAAAAGAAGTCACAACTGATACTACAGAAATACAAAAAAAATAAGAGAATACTACGAACAGCTATATGCCAACAAATTCGACAACCTAGAAGAAATGGACATCTTTCTAGAAACCTACAGCCTGCCAAAACTGAATCAAGAAGAAACAGATCAACTGAACAGACCAATCACTAGAAATGAAATTGAATACGTCACAAAAACACTCCCTGAAAATAAAAGTCCAGGACCAGATGGCTTCACAGGCGAATTCTACCAAACATACAAAGAGGAACTTATACCCATCCTCCTTAAACTTTTTCAAAAGGTTGAAGAAGAAGGAACACTCCCAAAGACATTCTATCCTAATTCCATCACCCTAATTCCAAAAGCAGACAAAGATACCACCAAAAAAGAAAACTATCAACCAATATCTTTGATGAATTTAGATGCAAAAATTCTCAACAAAATTTTAGCCAACCGAATCCAACAACATATAAAAAAGATCATACACCACAACCAGGTGGAATTCATCCCAGTTTCACAAGGATGGTTCAACATACGTAAATCAATCAACATTAACAAAAGAAAAGTAAAAAACCACATGATCATCTCAATAGATGCAGAAAAAGCATTTGACAAAGTCCAACATCCCTTCATGATAAAAACTCTGCCAAAGTGGGTATAGAGGGAACATACCTTAACATAATCAAAGCCATTTATGACAAACCCACAGCAAATATAATACTCAGTGGAGAAAAGTTGAAAGCCTTCTCATTAAAATCTGGAACAAGACAAAGATGCCCACTCTCACCACTGTTATTCAACACAGTACTGAAAGTCCTAGCCACAGCAATCAGACAAACAAAAGAAATAAAAGGCATCCAAATAGGAAGAGAAGAGGTAAAACTGTCACTGTATGCAGATGACATGATAATTTATATAGAAAACCCTAAGGTCTCAACCCCAAAACTACTTGAACTGATCTGAGGTAAATTCTTGTTCCCTTAGTTACTGTCTGTGTGGTCCTCTTAGGAAAGGAACTTAATCCATCTGAGCCTCAATTTCCCCATTTGTACAGTGAGATCAATGATATCCAAGGACCAGGGGTGAGGGAAACAACCTAGGTCTTATCTATATAAATCCATGGTGTCATATCCACTGTGGCTGTGATTTTCATTTGTGTCCTAAACCAAGCATCTCCTTTCTTGAATGAGTCTGTGGAGGCCCAGGGCACGGACAGGGTGTTACTCTCCCAGAGTCTGGAGAGATGGAGAGCTGAAATTCCATTCCAGCTAAACATATTATTAATGCCGGGCAACTCTTTCCCAATAAAACCCCAAACCATGTAAACACTAGTATAGTTTTCAATTTGTAGTCATATTAGATGCCAGGAGTGTTTGGTTCCATTTTATTTTATTTTTTAAGTGAAATCTTTACTGTGAATTTGAAAGCAAGCTATTTTCTGCCTCTCTGGAGAAGTTTAAGTTTTGGAAAGCAAGTTTCCCTAGAATGTTTTAGCTTCAATCAGGATGGATCGAAAAAAAAAAAAAAGGCAGGTTAAATCACATGATAGAATTTCTGGACCCAGAGTCGTCAACTCATTTAGGAAGTGCCCTATGGAATGAAATATGCACAGAAAGGAGGTTTTGTGTCATTCTAAAAGCTATTTTATGTCCTTGGAAAAGCAGGTGGGTGTTTATATTTGTACTATTTTGAGTGTTCTGTTTTAAGCATCAAATGCTTGCAAATGTTGTATCTCCAAAGTTGCCCCAGAAAAAGAAATCTCCGTATAGGGGAGGGGAGTATAATCCTCAACTGCCCACATCCTGGTGTCTGTGCAAGTACAGAATCCACAGCGTCACTTTTACTCTTGGTATCATTAGCAAAGACCCCACATCCACTGAGCATCTCTCAGTGGACTCTGGGCATCCAAGGGACCCATAGCCTGGCAGGGATGGCGAGAGGACAGACCCAGTGGGAGGATGGATCCTGCTCTTCCTCTTTCCTTGGACAAGAAATTAGGTCTCAGGGGCTGCTTGGAATGGAGAAGTAGTTCTCATTTCTGAAGCTGTGGGACAGCTGAGCTCTGAGCTCCACTAAGAGCCCAGGGACTGAGGCTCAGATGTTCCTGTTACAGGGGAACCTGAGACCTAACTCCCAGTGAGCTTGATAGCACATTTGTAAATAGTGGTGAATTTAAGAGAGGGGGCCGGAGGGAGCATGCTGAGCTGACCCATGGGGGCTGCTGGCCCAGAGCTGACAACATCCTGGCCCAGGGAAGGTGGCTGGCAAAGGAGCAGCCCTGGGGAATTAGGCACTTCCTGCCCCAGGGCTGGCCTCCTGGAAAGCAATGAAACACCCATCTGGGCTCCTCGGTGACATCACCTCCTCTCCATTCTCAAGTAATCAGTTTACAGATATCTCTTGAGCACTCTTCTGTACTTGGACTAAAGGCCTCAATTGGGATGCCTTCCTTCTAATTCCAAGTGGCCGCTGGTCAGGCCATCGGCTGCTCTAATTCCAGGGACCATCATCACGCAGAAGACTCTTTCATCCTTATCTCCAGCCAAGATCACCTGGTAGAGAAGCAGGCTGATACCTCCACCGGCCTCCTGGAAATCTCTGCTTGGAAGCCAGTCAGACACGTTTGCCTCCATCAGGAAGCCTCCTCTGACCCCCAGCAGAGATGGAGCTCCTCCACTTCCCATCACACTGGGCCTCCTCTTCCTGCATCCGCCAGCCTGTCCCATGATTCATCTGTTCGCACATGTCTCTATGTGACTGCCAGCACCGGGGGGGAAGATGCCACGTCTGATTTATTTCTGCCTCTTCAAGGCTTGACTGAGGAGGCCCTCAGTGAATTCTTCCGAGGCAAAGCATCGTCATTGATTAGGGCTCTGAAAAGAAGACAGTGCCACGGGGAGGGTCTTAACACTTACAAGTGAGTACATGCCCCTGAGTGAACTTGAGGAAGCTGGTGAACATGTGAGCATCAACAACTTCCAGCTGCTTGTTTGGGACAAGGAGGCTCACAAAATATGGCCTGCACCCTCTTCCTCCATCCCACTCCTTTTCAAATGCCTCTGGGGCATACAGGCCCACAGGAGATGGCTTGCCAAGGAGGCAGAGGGCCCAGGGCAGGGCAGGCCTTATCTGATTTCATGTCCATTATGGCTTAACCACCTCTGCATTTTCCTCGGGACCTAATGCGGGACAAGCAGACAAAGAGGGTCAGCGGGCATCAGGGCTGTCTGGGAGGCCATCTCCTGGCCTCCATAGGTGACTGAGAAAGGAGGTTAAAACAACAAGGGGTGGGGGCAGTCACAGGGTGAAAACATACAGCTTCGAGCCAAGAGGAACTGCCAGCTCTTGTCCCCCGGCAGGAAAGGGAGTATTGGTTGACTCATTAAGATTCTCAGGAGGACCAGCTGGGATTTGACAGTAAGTGAGAGAAATGAGCCCACAATTCCTGCCAGTTATGTTGGACCTAGAGTCAGAACCCACTGGGTAAGGGTGAGAGAAAAGGTCTTTCAATCCAGGCCTTGGCAGAACACCCAGAGAAATTATTTGGAGAGACTCAGTGGTTCCACTTAAGAACTTAACTACAACCAAGGAGGCCAGGGAGCAGTCTTCTGCAAAGCAGAATTCTGTATGGAGGTGGCCCTCCCGGGTTTGCTAACCCTCAGTGCTATGGCCCTGAGTTGCCAGGAAAGCAACTGTTACCATTTGCTCTCCCCATGGGTATGGGGAGAGAGTCTCTAATTAGGATTGGAAGATGGCAGAATGGTTTTTACTGGGAAGGTTGAATTTGCCCTATGGGATGAAAATGAAATCAGTTCCTTTATGACATAAAGACCTATATAGCGTTTGCTATGAGTCAAGAACTTTTCTTAGTGCTTTACCTTCAAGACATCTCTGTGAGATATATATCATTATTGCCCTCGTCTTACAGATGAGGAAACTGAGGAACGGAGAGTTTGAGCTCACCCAGCTTCAAGGTGGCAGAGGCCGGGTTTGAGCCCAGGAAATCTGCCCCAGCATCCATGGAGTTAGTCACAGCTCCATCATTCCTCATTTTCTCAATAGACACATGTGCATAATACATTTAAAAATGAGATTTAGATATTTTCTTCCAAATTCCTCCTAAGAAAGGGATTGATAAAAAAATCTTTGCCAGGTAAGCCTAGATGTTTTGAATTTATACAAGTCATATGTGAGTGTTCCTTCCTTGTTGTACAAAGTTGATTGACCCTTCTCTGTGGGCCTCATCTTTCTTATGCCTGGAGTCTACCTTCCTTCTGTGTTGGAGTATTTATTATTAACTTTTGAAATTTTGTTAGGTTGTAACCTTCTCGCAGATCATTCTAAATATTGGATCAGTTACCAGTAATATTCCTAAGATTTGTTTTCTCCAATTACTCTGAAAGATACATATCACAATTAAGTAATAGTTTACTTTCTTCACTAAACATAATATTCTCTAGGTCCACCCATGTTGCTGCACATGGCAGAATTTCATTATTTTTTATGGCTGGGTAGTATTCCATTGCATAAAAGTTCCGCATCTTCTTTATCCACTCCTCTGTCAGTGAGTACTTAGGTTGCTTCCATATCTTGGCTATTGATAATAGTGCTTCTATTAACATTGGGGTGGATGCATCTTTTGGAATTAGTGCTTTTGTTTTTTTTTCCATATATTTACCCAGAAATGGGATAGCCAGATCATATGGTAGTTCTACTTTTAGTTTTTTAAGGAGCTTGGTTACTGTTTTCCATAGTGGTTGCACCAATTTACATTCCCACCAACAGTGTATAAGGGTTCCATTTTCTCCTAATCCTCACCAACCTTTGGTATTTGTAGGCTTTTTGATGACAGCCATTCTGACCAGTGTGAGGTCGTACCTCATTGTTGTTTTGATTTGTGTTTCTCTAATAATTAGTGACATTGAGTATCTCTTCATGTGCCTGTTAGCTATCTGTATGTCTTCTATAAAAGTACTGAATCACTATGCTGTACACCTGAAACTAATAATGTAAATCAACCATACTTCAATTTGTTAAAAAAGCAAAATGCAAAAAAAAAAAAAATCTACTACATGCTAAATCATTTTCTCTGTTTTCATAACCTTGGAACTTTGTCTTTTTTCCAGTCATGACCCTCCATGTCTCTGTCTTCCACATGCTGTGGGGATGGTGTGGGGGATGTGGCCATGACCTCTGTGTCTGCAGAGGGGGATGTGGCCGTGACCTCTCTGCATCTGTGACCGCCTTTTTGAGTCTACAGCTGAGGGCTTGTAGAGGAACAGGTGGCTACGGGGCCAGGGGGAGGTGAGGAGGAGTGGGGACTCTGTGCCTGCCTGTCTGTGCCTGTCTGATCACGACTAACTTCTGAAAGGAGAATTGCTGCTTCACCTTGGTCTTCCACATCCCACACGACTTCTCCTTTTTGGCCATTTCTCCTGGAACCATCAGTGAGGAAGATTCTGTGAAATCGAGTTCCAGCTGACCCGAGTTGGCGCAGCGGAGGGAAGGACACATTGTGCTCTTGTAAGATTTTTCTGTCAGCCACACTGGTAACTGCTGTTTGGCAATGAGGTGATGCAGAAGTAATGAATCAGGAATCTACTCGTTGAGCAAGACATCTGAGCAAGGGTGGTTGGATGGGTGACTTTAAGATAGTTTCTTCCACTAAGATGGCTTGACGCATCCCCTCTCATGATGTGGCTAATCCTGGGAGTGGGACCATCACCCTTGACATCCAGATCCATTGGCTAGAATGCCCTTTTCTCTGGAAAGTGCTAGAATGAACATTGCCAAAGCCTGATGAAAGCAGGATTTTTCAGTCTCTGTGTTGGGTAATTGCATGATTGCCCAGTGACTCTGGATCTTAAAGCCAGGTGTCATCCATGAGGCACATGCTAAGAGGGATCAGGGGAAGAGAGGGCTCAGTGTGTGTCCCCTAGAATGTGAGGGTGGTACTCAATTTCAGCTGGTGTAGGAACACTATGGCTGAGACCACCCTGCCTGGTGTTAGAACAGCACGAGAAACAATAAATGCCCTCTCCCACTGTAGGTGTTCGCCCTGGAAGCAGGTTCCTGTTTCTTCCCCTGCTGCTCTCTCCTCCCTCTCCATCACTGTCTCATCCATCCCTGTTGCTTTCTCTCCCCCTCTCTCCACCCAGGTCTTCTCCCATCTCTCTCCATCTCTGCTTTCATGTGACTTCACACATCTGTAGAGAGGTGCTTTCTGCACTGACACTTCCTCTCCACTCTCCGTTGCCATTTGGCTGCATGTCCAGGGTGCCATCAGGCCCACTGCCAGTGGGAGAGGCAGAAATGAAGACAGAAAGGAGAGCCAGGTCTGCTAGCCTGTCAGAGAGAGAGAGAGGAATTGTTGTATTCCTCTGCATCATTTTAGCCAGAGCAGGATCGGCCTATTAGGGAAGATAACTTTCATGTTGGATACTGAAGAAATTAGTTACACGCGCACGTGCACATGCACACGCACGCACAACACCAGGCTAGGAAAAACTATCCTCACATTTGGACTTCTCTCCCTCCCTCTCTTTCTTACCCACTGGGTTCAGCTGATGTTCTTCTGGAAGTGAGAATGCCCCTTTGTTGAGCATGAGCCAGGATGCAGGTCATTTAGAAGAGCTGGTGGCCAGGGTGATAGCTTCAGTCCCCAGACCTCTTTGTCTGGCACTTGCCATAGAAACAGGCATTGAAAATTTTGATGGCAATGCACTTGAATCTGTATGTGCAGACAAAGAGCCTGGAGGGTCTGCCTTGATGTCTATCTGGCAAGGTGAGAGTAAGGTGCTTGAGGACTAATGAGATGACATATGAAGAAGGCCTGACGTATTACCTGGCACTGAGGAGGGTTTCAGAAATGCTGGTTTCCTTTCCCTGAAATTGTAGACATAATGAGGAATCATAACCCACAACCCCACTGCATCTCTGAGGTGGGAGGTGCCTCCCAGCTAACACAGCAGTGTGGCCCTGAGAGCTGCAGGCAAGGGCACTGATTGACCATCCACCGATGGAGACTCAGGCCCTTGCTCCTATTGCATTTGTGATTAGCTGTCATTGCTAATTGGCGTTTTTCCATCTCTTCCCTTCTCCCCCAGGCCTACCACTAAACCTCATTAGTTTTCTGGACCCATGTTGACAAATTCTGTTTTTCTTTGCGGCAGCCCTTCTGAAATCGAGGCTACTTTATGTGACTTTTTGTTTCCTTTCTCCAGAGTAGACATCCCCATTGTGCTAAATGACTTGATTTCCTGACCCCTCACCTTCTTGGCATCTGAAAGCTAATGTGATGCAAAGGAAATATCAGGCATAGACAGAGTATATGCATGTATGACCCTGGCTAAGTCACTTCTCTGCCTTTGTGTCTCAGTTTTCCCATTTGTCCGGTAGGCATATGAATGAAATAAGCTGAGTGCTGAGCATAGCACTGGGCCCATAAGATGTTAGTAATCCTTGATTTCCTGATCATACTGTTTTAGACATCGATGATTTGCCCATCACTCTCAAAGTGCGACTTGGAAATGAAGGTGGCCACTTTCAGGGAGCCTACATTAGATCTCTAATGTAGTGGACACCATCTTTCTCTGTCATTTTGGAGCTTTTACTCCAATAATAAGCACTTGAGGCAGCATTACTTTGTGGCATCATACCACTCCCTACCCCAGCTCCCAGGAGGGTGGGGTCACAAGTGATTTTTGAACGATTTTGTGTAAATCAAAATTTCTCTTTTGGTCAGACTCAATTTTGTTCACCTCAGAACATAATATTCCAAGCACAGTTTGTACCTGCCATTCCCGTCTTCCTTCCTGAAGCAGCTGGGGTGGGGTGGGGAGATCACCAGTGTCTCTATGACCATCAGGATTGCAGCACCCTGGGAAGGAGAAGGGTGCTTAATTCCATCAATTCAAACAGGGGACAAATTTAAGATTTGCAAGTATGAACAGCAGGCAATAGAAAAATCACAGCCATGGGTGAAAAAAAAAAAAAAACTGTCAAAGGCAACATGATCATCCTGGTCCAAGCTCTCCTTACATATTCACCTGTGCTTATATGCACATCTTAAAAAGTATTTTTTATTAAAGTACAGTTGATTTACAATGTTGTGCCAATTTTTGCTGTACAGCAAAGTGACTCAGTCATACATATATATATGCAGTCTTTTTTTAAATATTATTTTCCATCATGGTCTACCCAAGGAGATTGCGTACAGTTCCCTGTGCTATACAGTAGGATCATGTTGTTTATCCACTCTAAATGTAATAGTCTGCATCTACCAACCCCTAACTTGTTACAGTGTACTAACTTGCTTACCCACTTATTTTTAGCACCTACCAGTTTTTGCCTGGTGGTAGCCGGTGCTGGAGTTTAAGAAAAAAAAGACAGAAAAATTTAGCATTGACAAGACTATCATTGGAGTCATTGTGCCTATAGTTGGAGAAAAGGTGTCAGGAATTCAGCTGCAGCTCCTGAGCACCTTGAGCCCTTGAGGAATGCCAGTTCTCTGGGAAAAGTAAGGACTTTCTCCTCAGAGAGATCCATGCAAGTTCTTTTAAGTAATGCTTAGACCCTTAAAGGAAGAAGTATTCCTCTCCAAGTCCTAATTATTTCTGTCTTTGCATATTCTCTTTTTGTTCTGGTCTTCATATGCATATAGTCTTAATGTGAGAGGTTATGAGGAATTCATGGAACAATCTTTGTGTTTTCTCTTACCAATATCTCACAAAGAGTTCTCTGGGTTACTATAAGATTTTTACAACAATCATTTTAAGATATGAATACAATATTATCTCACATAGATGAATAGTACTATATTCGGTTTCTGCTGATGCTCAAAAATTACTGCAAATTTAGAAGCTTAAAATTATATAAATGCAATATCTCACAGATCTGAGGTCAGACATCTGGGCCTCAGAGGCTGAAGTCAAATGTCAGTGGCCTGGGTTCTTATCTGGAGGCCCTGGGGGAATATTTGGTCTCAAGTTTATTCAAGGTATTAGCAGAATTCAGTTGTTTGCTGTTGGAGGGCTGAGCCCTAGGAGCTGGGGCCAGCCCTTAACTCCCAGAGGCCTCATCTGGTTCCTGCCTACAGAATTCTGTATCTCAGAGCCAGCAATAATATCTCAAACCCTTCTCATAGTTGGAATCTCTCTGACTTCCCCTCTGCCAGAGAAAATTCTCTGCTTTTAAGGGCTCTAGACGGTTCCAAGTCCATCTAGATAATTCAGGATAAACTTTCTGTTATGAGTACCTAACCTTAATTAAGGCATAGCCTTAATTATATCTGCAAAGTAACTCTTTTTTTCTTCATGTCATATAGCTTATTCATAGGTTCTGAGATTAGAGTGTGGACATCTTTGGGAGGCTATTTTTCTGTTTACTGCAAATACTTAAGCTTTAACAGTTTACCGTTACTGCTGTTGTATATTGAGAGTTGGCAGGTATTTCATTTATTTCATTGTTTACTTTTGTAGATAACACTGCCATGAATGCTCCTGACACTTGGTTTTTGCTTCAATAGGAAAAATTTCTTAGGTAAATTCCTACAGTGTAATTACTGGTCCAAATTATGGATATCTTTCCAACCTGATATTTATTACTTTACTGCTTTCCCAAATGATTGCACCTGCGTATAGTACTACTGGCTTTAGATTTAATCTCTTCACCGCCACTTTTCCTTCACCAAATTTTAGCACAAACTGTAAAAAGAGGTTACTGAGTGTTTCATTAATTAGGCATTTTTGTCCTCCAAATAATCTGTAAACAAGGAACAAAAAAACTTGAAGACAGGGACTGTCACTGTCTCTTATCCCATAGTGCTTTGTGCAATGCTGAGATGCCAGCTGAAGGTGATGGTATGCTGGATCTAGTGTGTGCTACCTCATGACAGCTGGTTGTGTACACTGTTTCCTAATTTTGCATTCGGTGATGTAAACTGGTAGCTTAAATCAGCCATGGTGGAAATATTTACACCATGGAAATTGGCAAACACTACAAAACATTTTTTTTTTCTTGAGTGCTACTGATTGATGGGTAATTAAAGTATCTTTTTGGTTTTGTAGTTATTCTTGGGGTTCTTGAAATTCATTTTTGGTGTCATACAGGTTTTGCAGTGTACAACTGAAAAAGGGATAAGAAAGTTGTGAGAGGGAAGACAATACTTTCAGACAGCAGTCTGGCACAGAGGAACAAGTACAGATTTGGGAATGAGACAGATTTTGTTTCAAATATTGGTTCCACAAAAATATTACCTTTAGCAGTTGAGGCAAGTTGCTAAATTTCTCTAAATCTCAGTTTCTTTATTTGAAAATGGGGAAATTCATACCTACCTCAGAGGATATTTGGGGAGATTAAATATAAGCTATACAAAAAGTAGACAAACAATAAAGATAAATTATAAGTATAAATCCTTGAAGTGATTGCCAATTCATTCCTATGTCATCTAAATAAATGGGTCTCTTATATTTTACCATTCTGAAAACACTGTTATTCCTACCTTGCATTTTGACCACATTCACATGACCCAGAGAAGCAATGGTTAATGCATTCACCAAGAATAATGCCTCTAATTCCAATTCTCTGGCTCCAAATTCTCAGGGAGATCTATAAATTGAGAGCAAGGATGCATGCCTAATTTACATCATGACCCTGGGTACTACTTGTATTAGTTTTCTATATTTCACAAGCAGTTGATTATTCAACAAGTATTTATTGAGCTGCTACCTTTCTGGTAGTAACAATGACCTCCTTCATCTCAGCACTGTAGAGTGTATAAAGCAAGTTCATACCTGTGATTTTATTAAAACCACATAATGATGAGGTGAGTTTGATATAGTTAACCCCACTTTCAAGAGCTCAGAGAAGAGAAGCCACTTTCTCAAGGTAGCCCGGCTAGTAAAAAAGATGTGATGGTGAACAAGAACTCAAAAGCATGTGGCCACATGAAAGCAAAGTCACTTAATTGGTTAGCCTCATTATGTCAGTTAATTTGTAAACATGCTTTATATTTGTGCAGCATAACTGTGGTTCACAAAAAGAATTCACAAAATACTTCTTCATGTATTATCTCATTTGAGCCTCACAAAAACCTACGAGGTACAGGAAGAAAGAAACATATGGCAAAGAAGGAAGAAAGAGGACATTAATTAAATGCCTACTATGTTCATGTCATACAGGTCATAGTGATATAACTTGGATTTCCTAGAATGTTAAGTAAGAGGCAAAAGCTCATATGGTGATGTCTCATTGACAAATGTAATCCAGGGAGCAAATGTAAGGGGAAAAAGGGAAATGAGACAGAGAAAGAGAAAAAACAAATATGATACTTTATTGAGCTGGATATACTTCTTGAGAAAATATAGTAGGTTGCTTGGCCACGTGGGAAATCTCAGAAAAGCCTATGGAACCACTGCATCTTTGTCGATCCTTTCCTATCTCCTGACTCCAACAACAGGCAAAATCTATTCTGATGGCATTAACTTTTCCACTTTCCTGGGTTGTGTCACTCAGCCTTTCTGGGAAGTCGCTGGGGATGCCAGGCCTCCATGGTCACTCCTAGCATTGCAGCTGCAGTGGCTCTTACTGGGGTAGGCACAATATTGTGCTGAAGCCTGGTCCTTGCTGTAGAAGAGGGAGCTTGAGGCAGTGTTAGGTGGTGGTGTGACTGTGGTGGTAGCAGCTGGGGGGCTCTTGGGACCATGAGCGTGGTTAGCTTTCTCTGGGGGATAGAGAGGGATGGACAGACATGGGTTGGGCCACACAATAGGTGTGAAATGCACAAACTGTCTCATTTTATCTGGGCCACACTCCTGAGAGATAGATGTTGCTCTTCCCAATTATTCAAATGGGACTCTTTGGGGTGAGAGGTGGAATGGGGACTAAGTACAGGTCTACATGTCCGCAAAATCTCTGCTCTTTCCATTTTTTTTTTTTTTGTCTTTTCCAGGACTGTACCCATGGCATAAGGAGGTTCCCAGGTTAGGGGTCTAATCAGAGCTGTAGCCACCGGCCTATACCACAGCCATAGCAATGCCAGATACAAGCCGTGTCTGTGACCTACACCACAGCTCACAGCAACGTCAGATCTCTTAACCCACTGAGCAACCTGCAACCTCATGGTTCCTAGATTCGTTAACCACTGAGCCATGATGGGAACTCCTGCTCTTTCCATCTTAATTTAGCAAAGCATGAATTGCTTTACTTCATTATATTTATTAGGTTTTTTTTGTTTTTGTTTTTTTTTTTGTTTTTTGCTAAAAGGAAATCTGAGAAATAAGCGTATTTACTTCAACCATATTCTAAAGTCAAAGAAAAACACAGATTATCACACTAGTTCCTCTAAGTAGAGGGCATAGCTGCGATTCCAGCTTGCTCCTGACCCTTGTTGGGATTCAGGGACTAACTGTTGAAAAGGCCTCATGAGCCTTCGCAATCAACACTGTGGACCCGAGATCTTCTAGGCGTTTATCCTGCTTCCTGTTTCTCCCAGAGGTGTCTCTTGTGTATGTGTTTTTCTAATTCAAAGAGTGACAATGTCCTCCACCTAGGATTCCTGCTGCCATATACCACAAGAATCATCATTCTAAAATGCTAATCTGGCTAAGTCATGCTTCTATATGAAAATCTTTGCATTGTTACAAAGATGAAGTTCAAGCCACTTAGCTTCCATGATTGAACTCCTTCTCATCTCATCTCCTAGAATACTTCTATTCCACGACTTATATTTGGATGCAGATGGAAAAGCTCATAGACGTTCTTGTCCATGCACCCCTTTTCATGATGTTTCTTCTTTTGGAAATTCCTTATGTCCTTTGAGAATTGTGTTTATTCACCAAAGATCTCCCCAAATGCTTCCTGTTATCTAAAGCCACTCTTGACTCCCCTGTTCAATCAAAACAAAGGCTAAAATATTTGTACTTTCTTAAGGTTTTATGAATACACCATCCAGTAGCAATGATCATACAATTTCGTTTGCATGATTATTCATTTTAGGTGTTTTTCTCCTTCCAGACAGGGCAGAGACTATGCTTTATTCAACTCAGTGCCTATGATGCTTAATAAAGAGACTGGGTCATACCAGGAGCTCCATGATTGTCAGTTGAGATGATCTAAGTGTTTAGATTCATCCCTGGGTGGTGAAATCTGAGCACCTCAACTAAAAGCAGATGGTTATGAATTTCCATTGCATTTTGTGTCCCAAGACACAATACAAATTCCAACAAATGAGGTCTCTAAGATTCTGAATGGTTGCTCCAGCAGCAGTCTATTATGTGATGTAGCTTTTATCCCAAAGACACTCAAATCCACTGCAAGTGTAATCTGGGTTATCAAGTGATCACTTGTCCATCCTGAAGATAAATAGATGTTTCCTTGAATATTTGACTAAATATAAATCTATATATGTAAAGGGTGAAATTGCATGAGACCAAGCAAAGGAAAACTATCTAGATGCATAAGCTAAACAATTGCAGAGCTCACACAAAGATGGGAGACATTCTAGTTTCAACCAGTCAGAGTGGAGAGACTTCATTGAACACCTAGGACATTCAGTAGAAACCCCAGAAAAATCACTTCTTAGCAGTAGGGAGCCATGGACAAGGATGATGAAAAAGAAGTGTATTGTAAAGTTATTACATTAAACATGAAATGACATAATACTTTTCAAATATAGCTTTGATAGGTCAAGATAAATATATATATAATCTAAACCCTAGAACAGCCACTAAAAAATTAAGCAAAGGGAGGAGATTAAATGTTAATACTAAAAAATACTCTAAGTTAATGTAAAAGAAGGCAGGAAAAGAGGGGGGAAAAAGGCACAGAGACCAGATGGAACAAACAAATGGTAGATTTAAACCCAACTATATCAGTAATTACATGACATGCAAATGGTATAAACACTCCAACTAAAAAGCAAAGATTGAGAGATCCCGTGGTGGCTCAGTGGAAACAAATCTGATTAGCATCCAGGAGGATGCGGGTTTGATACCTGGCCTTGCTTAACCCTTGTGGGTTAAGAATGTGGCATTGCTGAGAACTGTGGTGTAGGTTGCAGATGTGGCTCAGATCTGATGTTGCTGTGATTGTGGCATAGGCCAGCGGCTACAGCTCTGATTTGACCCCTAGCCTGGGAACCTCCATATGCCTCAGCAGCGGCCCTAAAAGGAACAAAAAAAAAAAAAAGCAAATATTGTTACAATGTGTAAAAAGACATATAAAAATACGTTATTTTTAAGAAATATACTTTAAATATAAAAACACATAAATTTACAAAAAGTAAGAGGGTGGAAAAAAGGTACCCTGAAAACTCTAAGGATAAAAAGCTGGATTTACTATATTAACACAAGAATTATTTTCAGAGATAAAGAAGAATGTTTCATAGTGATAAAGAGGTAAAATCGTTAGGACAGCTTGATATTTGCATACACACACACACACACCTAATCACAGAAATTTAGGAAATAAAAATGTATAGAGTTGAAAAAAGAAGTAGACAAATCTATAGTCATTGTAGTAATGAACATTTCTATCTAAATAATTTGTAGGCTATATGGAAAGAAATCAGTTATGTTATAAAATACCAAGGAATGCTATCAGTCAACTTTACAATTGAAACACACAGAACCTTACATCAAATAATGGAAGAATACACTTTCCTTTTAAGTACACATGAGACACTCACTGCATTATAAGTGAGTATTATGAGGCTGTATCATGGACCACAAAGCAAGTCTTAATAAATATAAAGATTTCAATTCACAGAATATTCTCTGACCTCAACAAAATTAAATTAACAACCTGCAACAAGAAGATATCTGAAAAATCTTCCAATTTTTAGAAAAATCAAACATACTTCTAGATAATTTATGGAATATTAAAGAAATCACAAAAATCAGAAAAATATAGTGAACTAAATTATAATTTCGAAACCCCCGTATTTGTGGGATGCAGTTAAAGCAATACTTATACGAAAATTAATAGCTTGAAACGTTTCTATAAAAAAGAAGAAAGGACCAACCATAAGTGCTGTGAATGGTCTGTGATTTTTTGCTACTTGCAAGCTAACAATTAGCTCCCACAAGTTCATGAATGCTGGGGCAAGACACAACACTCATGAGTCAGAAACAAAGGACTTGATTATATACAGCAATAGCAGTAGCCAGAGTATCAGCATTTGTGATGATTCTCTCAGTCCCAATTCCCACAGGGTGAAAAAGAAGGGGCCAGATGACACTTGAACATGCAGTGGGTTGCATTACAGAGGAAATCCAAGCTTAGGAAACCTGGATCTTTTATAATGGATAGTAGCCTATGCCTTAGAGAGAGACATTATATTTATAATACTAAACAGAAAACACACTTGTGAGACACTATATTCTTCATGACTGTTTATCATATAAGCATCCTGGAAGATGGTCCAGACCAGGACAGTTAGTGTTTCTGCTTGTAAAATATGCAGAAACATGAGATATCCATGTGGGAATTATCTTCAACAGGATCTAAACCAAAATTATTCAAAGGTGCATTTTAAGAAATGAAAAAAAGAACATATTTAATCCAAAATAAGTTGAAGAAAATAATAAAGATCAGAATGGAAGTAAATAGAACAGACTAAAAGTAGAAAAAAATTAAAAGATTGTTCTTTGAAAAGACAGTAAAATTAATAAACCTCAAACGTAAGTGATCAAAATATAAAGAGAAGACAGAAATGATCAAATCAGCCATAAAAGAGAGGCTGTCTGTACAGATCCTATGAACATTCAAGTGCTAATGAGTTTATGTTATAAACAGGTTTATGGAAATAAATTTGATACCTCAGATAAAACAGACAAATTAATAATATGCTCTATTACTTTTTATTGCTGCTGTGACAAATTACTACAAACTTATTGGCTTAACACACAAATTTATTATCTTAGAGGTCTGGAGGTAAGAAGTCTGAAATGTGTCTCCCTAGGCTAAATACAAGGTATCATCAGGGTTGGGTTCCTTCTAGAGGCTCCAGAGGATAATCCATATATTTGTCTTTTCCAGCTTCTAGAAGCCACCTACGTTCCTTGGCTCAGGGCCCAACTCTTCCGTCTTCAAAGCCAGTAATATTGAACCAAGTCCTTTTTAGGCTGACATTTCTCTGGCTCCCTCCATTTCTGCCTCTTTCTTCCACTTACAAAGAGTCTTGTAATTCCCTGGTATTCCAGGGTCATCTTACCATTTCAAGGCCAGTTTATTAGCAACCCTAATTTCATCCACAACTTTATTGCCCTTTGCTGTGTAACACAACATATTCACACATATTGGGATTATGCTGTTAATAGCTGTGGGAGGCCATCATTCCATCTACCATTCACGTGTGGAATAGAACAAAAGAAATGGAACAAGAAAGAGAAAAATATAATAATACTACATTTACTAAAAAAGAGTAACTAAAAACCTGTCCACAAAGAAAAGTCTGGGCATCAATGGCTCTTCTAGGGAATTCCATCAAATAATTAAGGAAGACATACCAATTCCACATAATGTTTCATAAAGGAGGGGTAGAGAGAAGACTTATTTGAGGGGGCTGTACCTGCAGCATGTGGAATTTCCTGGGTCAGGGATCAAACCCATACTACAGCAGCAACCCAAGCCACTGCAGTGACAGTGCCAGATCCTTAACCTGCTGTGCCATAGAAGAACTCTGAAGACTTACTTCATGATTCCAGTATTGCTTTGATATTAAGACAAAGATATTAACCAGACAAGATAGTAAGATAAAAGAGATTAATATTTGGAGAGTACTATCTAGGGTAATTAACCATCTAGATTTGCCTGGGGCTGTCCCAGTTTCAGCATTAAAAATCACATGTCCAAGGAAACCTCCTCAACAGACACAAAAATTCCTTAGAAGGGTATCAGTGCATTAAATTCAGCAATATTTTATAAATGTAGTGCAGTAAATCCCAGTGGGGTTTATTTCAGGAGTGTAAGATTGGTTTAACAATCAAAACGGTATTTAACAACAAATGGTATTTAACATATAAAGAAAAATTGAGAAAAAAAAGATTTTCTCAATAGATGCAGGAAAAACTTTGAGAACATTCAATACTCATTTATGATTTTAAAAACTCTCAGGAAACTAGGAATGGAAGGTAACTTTCTGGTGTTCCTAATCTGGCTCGGTGGGCTAAGAACCTGACTGGTCTCTGTGAGGATGTGGGTTTGATCCCTGGCCTTGTACATCGGGTGAAGGATTCGGTGTTGACATAAGCTGTGGCTCAGATCCTGTGTTGCTCTGGCTGTGGCACGGCCAGCAGCTGCAGCTCCAATTTGACTCCTAGCCCAGGAAATTCCATATACCTCAGGTGTGGCCATAAAAAAGAAGATAACTTTCTCAATCTGACAATGACCATATATAAAAACCTACCACTTACATCTTAAGCAATAATGAATGATTAGATGTATTCTCTCCTAAGATGGGAATCAAGGTAAGGATATCACCACTATTGTTCAAACTTGTACTGACAATATTTTATAAATATATAGCAAATAACTCTAACAATAAATACAACAAAATATGTGCATGTTTTCTGCTTTTAAAACTATAAAGCATGCTAATAGAAATTAAAGACCCCCCCCCAAAAAAATCAAGAGATATACTATATTCAGTGATTGGAAAGAATCAATATAGGATTTCAGTTGTCCTGAAACTGATCTGTTGATTCAACATAATCACAATAAAAATGTCAGGCTTTAATTTTTTTCGAGTTCCTATAGCACAGTGGAAACAAATCCAGCTAGGAACCATGAGGTTGTGGGTTCGATCCCTGGCCTCGCTCCGTGGGTTTAAGATCTGGCATTGCCGTGAGCTGCAGTGTAGGTCACAGACGTGGCCTGGATCTGGCATAGCTGTGGCTGTGGAGTAGGCTGGCAGCTGTAGCTCTGAATGGACCCCTAGCTTGGGAACCTCAATATGCTGTGGGTGTGGCCCTAAAAAGCAAAAAAAAAAAAAAAAAAAATTGAACTCTAAGATTTGTTTGAAAATGCAATAATATAGACCAGCCAGAATAATTTTGAAAAAGAATGAAGTTGAACGAAGGGGTATATACTACCCCATACTTTATATAAAACTATTATCAATATAGTATGGTATTGGCATAGGAATAGACATATAGGTCAGTAGAATGAACTAGGAGTCCAGAATAAATGGTTGATTGATTTTCAACAAAGGGATCAAGGAAATTCATTGGGGAGAGGGTAATCTCAATAAATGGCACTGGAATAACTGGAGAGCCACATTAAATACATAAACTTTGATCCTTACTTCATGCAAAAACTAGAAGTTAATCTGATATGGATCATAGACCTAAATATGAGCTAAGATTTGAACTCTTCTAGAAAAAAATCATAAGGGCAAAACTTTTCAGTCGTGGTGTTGGTGAAAATTTCTTAGGCTAGAAAACAAAATAACTGTAAATGAAAACATGGGAACCTGTATTTCATCAAAAGTAAAATCTTTCTGTCACAAGATGCTATTTAGAAAATAAAAAGGCAAGCCGCACACTGGGAAAAAAAATTATACACCATATACCTGACAAAGGACTTATAGCTAGGATATTTATGTGTCTATATATCTATCTCACAACTCAATAAGATGACAAACATCCTAATTAAAACTGGTGCAGGAGTTCCTGTTGTGGTGCAGTGGAAATGAACCCAATTAGTATCCATGATGATGCAGGTTCTATCCCTGGCCTTGCTCAGTGAGTCAAGGATCCAGCATTGTTTTGAGCTCTGGCGTAGGTTGCAGAGTCATCTTTGATCCTGCTTTGCTGTGGCTGTGGCAGGCTGGCAGTTGTAGCTCCTCCTATTCAACCCCTAGCCTGGGAACTTCCATATGCCGCGGGTGTGGCCCTAAAAAAAATTACTGTTTTCCATAGTGGTTGTACCAATTTACATTCCCAACAACAGTGCAAGAGGGTTCTCTTTTCTCCACACCCTCTCCAGCATTTATTTGTGGACTTATTAATGATAGCCATTTTGACTAGTGTGAGGTGGTACCTCATAGTAGTTTTGATTTGTATTTCTTTAATAATCAGGGATGTTGAGCATTTTTTCAAGTGCTTGTTGGCCATCTGTATATCTTCCTTGGAGAAATGTCTATTCAGGTCTTTTGCCCATTTTTCAACTGGGTTGTTGGCTTTTTTGCTATGGAGTTGTTTAAGTTGTTTGTATGTTTTGGAGATGAAGCCCTTTGCATCATTTGAAACTATTTTCTTCCATTCTGTAAGTTTTTTTTTTTTTTTATGGTTTCCTTTGCTGTGCAAAAGCTTGTCAATTTGATGAAGTCCCATTGGTTTATTTTTGCTTTGATTTCTGTTGCCTTGGGAGACTGACCTGAGAAAATATTTGTAAGGTTGATGTCAGAGAATGCTTTGCCTATGTTCTCTTCTAGGAGTTTGATGGTGTCTTGTCTTACGTTTAAGTCTTTCAGCCATGTTGAGTTTATTTTGGTGCATGGTGTGAGGGTGTGTTCCAGTTTTATTGATTCACATGCAGCTGTCCAGTTTTCCCAGCACGACTTGCTGAAAAGACTAGCTTTTTCCCATTTTATATTCTTGACTTCTTTGTCAAAGATTAATTGACCATAGGTGTCTAGGTTTATTTCTGGGTTCTCTATTCTGTTCCATCAGTCTGTATGTCTATTTTGGTACCAGTACCACACTATCTTATTACTGTGGCTTTGTAATATGGCCTGAAGTCTGGGAGAGTTATGCCTCCTGCTTGGTTTTTGCTCCTCAGGATTGCTTTGGCAATTCTGGGTCTTTTGTGGTTCCATATAAATTTTTGGATTGTTTCTTCTAGTTCTGTGAAAAATGTCATGGGTAATTTGATAGGGATTGCATTGATTAGATTAGAAAAAAATAAATTAAAAGACATTCTTTTTCAATGAAAAAAATAGTGCAAAAGCTCTTAATAGACTTCACAAAATAAGATATAAGGATGACCAAAAATATGACAACATTAGCCATCAGCGACATGCAAATTAAAACTTAATAATAAGAAACCATGACAAATCTATGAAAATTAAAAAGACCAACAATGGTTAAGTGCTGGTGAGTTTGGGAGGAAATGGGAAATCTTACACGGTGCTGGTGGAAATGTAAAATGATTAAACAACATTGGAAAACACTTTGGTAGTTTTTTTTTTTAAACAAAGTTAAACATACATTTCCTATATAATTCAGCAATTCCACTCCCAAAAGAAATAAAAATATTATTTTTTCCCTCAGGTTTGTAGATGAATGTTCATAGCATTTTTATTCACAGGATGTCAGAATTGGAAACTATATAGATGTTAACTGACTGGTGAATGAATAAACAGATTTTGGCATATCCATAGACTGGAATTCTACTTTGTAATAATAAGAAACAAACTACTGATGGAAGCAAGACCATAGATGAATCTCAAAAACATTATACTGAGTAAAAGAAACCTTACACAGCAGAATATATACTATATGATTCCATTCATTGAAACTCTAGGGCTGGTAAAAATAATGTATATCAATATGAAGCAGATCAGTAGTTGCCTGGGGCCAGAATTAGAAGTAGAAACTGATGGCAAAGGAGCACAAGGGAATTCTCTGGATTGATGGAAATACAACTTTATCTTGGGGTTGTGGCTACGTGGGTGTGTGCATTTTGTCAAAACTCATCAAACTGTACACTTAAAATGAATGGATCAGGAAGGCGAGAGTGGGTCCCTGAGCTTGGTACAAATGAGGTGGTCTGAGGCTGTAGAGAAGGGGATTTTGATCACAGCTTAAGCTGCTGTCACTCAGGCCACCTCTGCTGCAGCCTAGGGAGATAAGGCTGAAATCCAATTGGGTGAAAATGTACAAGGCTGGTTTTTTGATTTCTTGAGGAAAATGAGCCATAGGGCTTTAGTGTTTACGACTTTCTCTGCTTGGGAAGGCTGGAGGAGCATGCGAGGAATGGCGCAAGGTAAGGTAGACATGGCAGTTTAAGAGAAGAACAGAATGGTCACCTCCAGAGAGCAGGGAAGAACAGCCACCATGCTGTCATGGGTATGATAATGATAGAAGCCCTGCAGATGTCTGAACTCAGGCTCAGGGCAGGCAAGCGGGGGGAGCAGCAGACCACACAGCGCTGGACAGACTCAACGCAGGGCCTCCCAGATGGTCAGTGGGAATTTGGAGAGGACTGAGAGGCTAGGAGCAGAGCCAGAGAAATAGGGAGAGCAATGTTTATTGTATAGAATGATAGTTCCTAGATGAGCATGCCTTTGCCAACCCTTGATGGGGCAACAGAGGATTCCTTAAGAAGAGGCAAAGGAGACTGAAAGGAGGATCGTTTGCCTTTATATGAAAACCACACATTTTAAGCATTTCAAAAACACTAGATGATAATTTAAATAACTGATGTGCTAATTGATTTTAGATCAACAAAACAGATACTTAATTTATAGGGTCCCCCAAAATATGGGTCACATATGGTCTAGTCCTTGGTGAGTTAAGTTCAGACATTGAGGGTGTTCATTAGAAATGGTGGTATCAATTGTCAGTAGACCTGAATTTTATAGCTCTCCCCCCCCTTTTCTAGTAGCCAATTTGGATATAAAACTACAACAGTATCTGAGAAAACTTTGAAATTAAAAAAAAAATTGTATATAGTTTGAGAAGCATTGCCACAGAGCAGAGGTCAGGAAAATAGAGCCCTCAGGCCAAATCCAGCCCATCTGTTTTCTACAGCCTCTGAGCTAGAATGGTTTTTACATTTTTAAATGGTTTTTAAAAGTTAAAAAAAAGACTATTCCATGACCTGTGAAAATTATATGAAATTTATATTTCAATGTCCATAAATAAAATTTTATCACACAGCCATGCTCCTTCATTTACATAATGGCATGTATTCCTGCTTTCACACTAGAATAGCAGGTGGAGTAGTTGCAACAAAGACCAGTGGGCTCACAAAACCTAAAATATTACTCTCTGACCCTTTACAGAGAAAGTTTGCTGACTCTACTCTTGAAATAGTTACATCTCACAAACCTGCATCCTGGTAACTGAGCTGTTTGAAATCATCAAAACTAAAATCTTTCTTCAAAACTTGTCTTCATAAGCTCTGGGCTAATCCTGATAGGTCTGTCCCCAGGAGGCTCCCTTACTGGGTACTGCTACTGTCCTACTCTTTGCTCCCCAAGGGTGCCCATGACAGCTGGCACGTGGCTTGGCTCACCCGTTTCCCCAGGGAAACCGCCTGCTGCCTTTGTTGTTCTGGGCATTCCCATTTACGTTTTCACCAGGCCTGACCCTGCCCAGCTTGTAAAATCTGATGGGATCCCTGCCCAAGGAGAGATGGCTGAAGGCGGGTAGAAGTGCCACTCAAAAGAGGTGGTAACATCTGAGCAGAGGGCGGGCTGCACAGGGATGGGTGGCACTTCGTGCCTGCATGCCCTGCCTGTGATCACTGAGCTCCTGGGTTTCCTGAACAGTAAACTCACACACAGCTTAAAACAACTCATTAGCATGCCTGGGAGAGTTGAATAGTTCAGGCTTCTCAAGAGTCCAGTGTTTCCCTAGGAAGGAATGTGCAGGGGAGAGGGGGGAAGGACTGGGGCTAAGAGACGCCTCTACATGAGCAGGAACGTTGCACTGGGTACCTTGGCAGGAGCTGAGCTGGATAAACAGTCTCATTACGTATTAGCCACATGAGGAAGAGTGAGGAGATGTTAGAGTTAGGCTTTGGATTTTGGATACTTGCCCAACTCCTGGATCTGCAGAGAGGTGGCTGAGATGCAGTGGAAAGAACACCATGATTGATGCCAGAAGGATATGCCACTTACCAGCTGTGTCCTTTGGGGTAATTTGCAATCTGAGTGGCATTGCCTCTCAGATCTTTGTGAAATATGTGGTTCATGGGACAATTGAGAGGATCACGAAAAATGGAGCAGGTGAAGTGTTTTATCAACGGCAAAACCCAGTACAAGTGCAGAGGGTTGTTACAAGGCAATTTGTGAGAATCACACCTTTTGGTGACCATTACTGACCATGGAGCAACTTTATGATTAGGGTTGGGCCAAAAGGTTTTTGACTTTTAGGAAAATCATTTTAGCTCTTTCCTCAAGTTAGATGCTCATTTTGTAAGGGATCTGAAAGTCCCTTGGATAGCCCATCCTATTCCTTCCCCAGCTTCCTTTGGTACTTGGTTTCTTCTCTGCCACATCCTTGCTAGAGGGTTTGCCAGACCTTGATTACATCCTTCCAGGGATGGAGAAGCTTACTCCTTGCTACGGCAGTATTCTTTCATGGGTCCTTCAGATCTAATCTGTTCTCTCACATTTGGCGGTACTTGTCTGCCTTGCTTTTAAAGAGTAATCTCCTGATGAAAGAACTCAAAGATGACACAAATAGATGGAAAGATATACCATGCTCCTGGATTGGAAGAGTTAATATTATCAAAATGACTATACTACCCAAGGCAATCTATAGATTCAATGCAATCCCTATCAAATTACCAAGGACATTTTTCACAGAACTTGAACAAAAGAGTTTAAAGTTTGTTGGGAAGTGCAAAAGACCCAGAAGAGCCAAAGACATCCTGAAAAAGAAAAATGGAGCTGGAGGAATCAGGCTCCCAGACTTCAGACTATACCACAAAGCAACAGTCGTCAAAACTGCATGGTACTGGCACAAAGACAGAAATATAGATCAGTGGAACAGGATAGAAAGCCCAGAATTAAACCCATGCACCTACAGCCAACTCATCTATGACAAAGGACGCAAGACTATACAATGGAGAAAGGACAGCTTGTTCAATAAGTGGTGCTGGGAAAACTGGACAGCCACATGGAAAAGAATGAAATGAGAACACTCCCTAACACCATACACAAAAATCAACTCCAAATGGATTAAAGACCTAGATATAAGACCAGACACTATCAAACTCCTAGAGGAACACATAGGCCAAACACTCTCTGCATAAACGACAGCAACATCTTCTCAGATCCACCTCTTAGGGTAATGACAGTAAAAACAAAAATAAACCAATGTGACCTAATTAAACTTAAAAGTTTCTGCACAGCAAAGGAAACCCTAAACAACACAAAAAGACAACCCACAGAATGGGAGATAATCTTTGCAAATGAATCAACTGACAAGGTTTTAATCTCCAAAATTTATAAACACCTTCTGCAGCACAATACCAAAAAAAACCAAACAACCCCATCAACAAATGGGCAGAAGATCTAAACAGACAATTCTCCAAAGAAGACATATGGATGGCCAAAAAACACATGAAAAGATGTTCAGCATCACTCATTATTAGAGAAATGCAAATCAAAACCACGATGAGGTATACCACCTTATACCAGCCAGAATGGCCATCATCCAAAAGTCTACAAACAATAAGTGCTGGAGAGGGTGTGGAGAAAAAGGAACCCTATGACACTGTTGGTGGGATTGTAAATTGGTGCAACCACTGTGCAAAGCAGTAATGGAGATTCCTCAGAAAACTAAACATAGAACTACCATTTGATCCAGCAATCCCACTCCTGGGCATCTATCCAGAGAAAACTGACTCCAAAAGACACATGTACTCCAATGTTCATTGCATCACTATTTGCAATAGCCAAGACATGGAAACAACCTTAATGTCCATCGACAGAGGAGTAGATAAAGAAGAAGTGGTGCATATACACAATGGAATATTACTCAGCCATTAAAAGGAATGAAATACCAGCATTTTTAGCAACATGGATGGACCTGGAAATTATCATGCTAAGTGAAGTCAGCCATACACTGAGACACCAACATCAAATGTTTTCACTGACATGTGGAATCTGAGAAAAGGACAGATGAACTTTGCAGAACAGATACTGACTCACATACTTTGAAAAATTTTTGGTCTCCAAAGGAGACAGTTTTGGGGGTGGGGGGATGTGCTGCGGTTGTGGGATGGAAATCCTATAAAATTGGATTGTGATGATCATTGTACAACTATAAATGTAATAAAAATAAATAAATAAATAAATAAAGAGTAATCTCACTGGATAGCCCACAGGGCAGATAGTTGGCATCCTTAGCCTCTCCCAATATTTATATTCCTCCTTGGAATATAAACTTTTCTTACTTTTATCATCATCTGAACTAAGTCTCAGGAAATCTTCCTTCCCTTCTGAGCTCCTTTCCCCTGCAGCATCTCCTCTTTCACGTTGAAAAATGTGTCTCCTTTCAGTCTAAATCTGGTAACCTGATGGTACCTGAGGGTGCTACTTGATGGCACTGCCCGGATGCCCTGTCATCCAGAAGGAGGTGCAGTGCCAGTTCCTCATGAGCTTCTGCTCTCTAACCAGACAAGAAATTAGAGTTTCTGCTTTTGCCAAAACAAACATCTAGAAAGCCAAAAGCTTTCTTAGGCCTGACGTGTTTTTTTCCCTTCTGATAGGGATTCTGCCATTTTATCAGTTTTATTGCTTTGGTAAGTTACATAACTGTTCTTAAGTATTTCAAATCATACTGTGACACTGCTCTTTTACCAAAATGTCTCTGAGAAAACTGATTACCAAGAAAAGGCAAATAAAAAGCAAACTAGCATTTAAATGAGCATCTACTTTACTTCAGGGTCTGTTATTAGCACTCAACTTACATCATCTGATTTAATTTTCATAATGACTGTCTTCTAGATGGGAAAGCAGAGACTGTACACACACATTTTTTAGGAATACACATAGGTACAATAAAATCATATATTAAGGAATTCAAAGGAATGAAGAATACAGGATTTAGGGTGATGTTTACTATATGAAGGGAAGGGAGGGGAAGGAGTTGATGTAAGGACTATGTAGTTAGATGAATGTTATTGTCAAGGTTTTTTTTCCAGTTCTGAGAGGTGCTTTCATGAGTACATACATTATTTAAAACAGAGAATTAAATAATGGATGAGATAAAAGTGGGGTATGCAAAGACCAATGACCAAAATGTGTCATGAACCATTAGAATTAATTCAGTTATGTTTACCTACAGTGCCCTAAGAACAAAACAAGTCTCTAAAAGTCACTTTCCCTGAACTTGCATTATATGACTTATTTCTTACGTACATAAAGTCTCATGAAGTTCGAGAGGCTCTTCTCTATCTTGGAGTCACACCAACTGGACTGTGTGGCCTCCCAGGTGAGTAGGGGTGAGAAGGATAAAAGAAACACACTGGCTTTTAATTATCTCAGCCTGCAAATAACACATGTCACTTCTGCTCATAGTTCATTGGCCAAAATCAGTCACATGGCCCCAGACTAATTGCTGGAGAGACTGGGAAATATGGAGGAAGAAATTAATACTCAGAAAATACTATCTGTCTCTGCCCCATTTCATTTTTTTCCCCTTGTTAAAGATGAACAATTCTGGGTATAATTCTATTTATATCTATCCTTCCTATGAGCTTTAATAGATGATAGCCCCCTGAAAGCAGCCTGGATTTAGAGTCAGACATGTCTTTGTTTGCTTTTTTTTTAATTTATTTTTTATTTTTTTAGGGCCGTACCCGCAGCATATGGAAGTTCCCAGGCTAGGGGTTGAATCGGAGCTATGGCTTCCAGCCTAAGCCACAGCTGCAGCAACTTGGAATATAAGCCGTGTCTGTAACCTACACCACAGCTCACAGCAACACTGGATCTCTGACCCACTGGGAGAGGCCAGGGATTGAATCCTCAACCTCATGGTTCCTAGTCAGATTCGTTTCTGCTGCACCACGATGGGAATTCCACATGTCTGGGTTTAGGTCTTAGCTCTAACTGACTTAGGTGAACTTGGGCAAGTCATGTTCCTCCTCTGAGCCTGTCTTCTTATCTGTAAATTGGGGATAATAATCTAAATGTTGCAGGATTAGTGTAAGAGTGAAATTAGCCAAGGCTGTAAGGTGTCCACTAACACAGTGGAATCTGGATAATTTATTAAATGGTGGTAATTATTACTATGAAAAGTTGCTATGAGGTCATCATTTAAGTTATCCAAATCTCACTGTAGCTTTAGGGGTTGTCCACAATATTTTCCTTTATCATAACTTCCAAATAAAGCCACAAGTCCCTCTCTGTGTTGCTATCTTGTACATGTCCTGTCTAGAATGATGAGGGCATCTATGTGTGCCTGTAGCCTGGTACAAATGGAATAGCTGTCTCCTTCTCTGACCATAAGAATGCTCAGGAGTTCCTGTTGTGGTGCAGCAGAAACAAATCCAACTAGGAACCATGAGGCTGCAGGATGGATCCCTGGCCTCATTCAGTGGGTTAAGGATCTGGTGTTGCCGTGAGCTGTGGTGTAGGTCACAGATGTGGCTCGGATCTGGTGTTGCTGTGGTTCTGGTGTAGGCCAGCAGCTGTAGCTCCAATTAGACCCCTAGCCTGGAAACCTCCATATGCTGAGGGTGTGGCCCTAAAAAGACAAAGGACAAAAGAAAAAAAAAGAATGCTTAGGATTAGTATCTTCAGAAAAGCAAGTACACATATTAGATCAGGGGGTCTTCAGAAGACTCATGGTATCTTAACACCAGAGGTTTATTTTTTTTGTTTATGAAAAGTACACATAAGATCTAGGAGACTTTCTAAGCCACATAACAGTCCAGTGATCCATAGGTAAGCAGCCTCCACTGTGCTGTAGCCACACTTTTTGAAAAATACAGCTTTTCAGTTGGAAGGGAAAAAGATGTCGGATATTATTTCACTGGCAATTTCTCTGGCCGGGAATTGACACCACTTCTATACACAATGCATTGGCCAGAATGAGTCAGATGGCGTTGCCTAACTACAGGGGTGGTAGAAATCTAGAATCCTCCCTTGTGTCTAGAAGATAAAGAAAGCTAAACAGGGGTGACCACCAGAAGTCTGTGTCATATTCTGGTTCTCTACCAAAACTCTGCTGTAAAATGACTGTCTTCCATGAATAAGGGCATAGGAAGTTGTGTGTATATGGTATATACTAAATGGTCCATACGAATCAAACTCCTTACTCTTTAAAATTCCTCCCCCCCCCTTTGGTCTTTTTGTCTTTTTAGGGCTAATGGAAGTTCCCAGGCTGGGGGTCCAATCAGAGCTGTAGCTGCCAGCCTACGCCACAGCCACAGCCTTGCCAGATCCGAGCCTTGTCTGTGACCTACACCACAGCTCATGGCAACGCAGGATCCTTAACCCATTGAGAAAGACCAGGGATTGAACCCGCGTCCTCATGGATGCTAGTCAGGCTCCCTAACCACTGAGCCATGATGGGAACTCCTAAAATCCTTTGAGTGCTACACTTCCAAGTCTTTGTTGACATTGTTCTGTTGGCCCTAGAATGCGCTTCCCTTCCATGTCTCCACTTCCAAATTCTAACCATCTTAGTTGTCACCTCCTTATTCTTCATGTCCTTCTGTGTTTCATTTTTTCATCTCTTACAGCACATAGTCTTCTCTTGAGATCCTCTGACCTATTTGTTTTAACTAATTTTTTGTTCAAACATTTGAAAGAGCCAAAAACAGAGCCCTGAAAAGGAACGTGTAGAACTTGGGATTATAATCAAAACCTTCAGTCTGAGGAACAGGAAGTATAATTATATTCTTTTAGGTGGCTAAAATTCTGCCTGCCTTTTAAAGTCACAACTTGTCTGGAGATTGAGAAGAGAATGAGCAGAGAAGCAAGTATAGCTTCTCAGAAGAAGCTCTTCCTTGGACTTGATGACATCATTTAGGTCAGTCAACTCATCTGGCTGATGTCTGCACCATACCTAGGACAGATGACAATTGACAGCCAGCTACTACTAGCCAGGTGGGCCAAACAGGGAGACCCAGCTCCGCATCAAGAGAGCAGTTGCTGGCAACCATGAAATTCCCCTTGGAAAGTGCCATTATGTTACTATCCAAATGAAACTTGGTTATTAATCATAGCAAGAGCTGGTGTCCAAGCACTTTGCTAGAAATGGCAGTGTTCATGAGTTTCTTAAACTCTCAGGGTCAGATACAGAATACTTATTGGTGATTGTTCTCTAAATATTTTTCCAGAACAGACATTCTTTTTCAGCAGCATTTCTGATGAAGGTTTTTAGATTTATAGATGGGACGTGAAGGCCTCTTGTTCTAGGCCCCAGTGGGATCCTCCCTGGTGAAAAGCAGAGGCACAAGGTGTGCAAACTGAACCAAGTTTTCAAGACTAACATATGTAGGAATAAAAATCCATCAGACTTCCCTGATATTCTAGGCACCTTGCCAGTGTGTTCACACACTTTCTCTTACTTAATCTTTACAACAGATCTGTAAGGTAAGGTGGCAACTACCAGCTCTATTTTAAAGAAGAGACTGACGTTCAAAATGCTGGTGGCCCAAATCATACAGCTAGAAGGCATGGTAGCCAGATAGAGCCATGTACTCTCTATCACAGTTCTGGTGATCAGAGTGGACCCTCCGATTCCTGACCTCAAGTTGTCCTGTGTGAGTTGTCCTGTCCTGCATTAGGCAAGTGTCCTGTATCAGGCTGGACTCCAGTAACAAGGTCCCACCCTGGGGACCTCATCATTTCTTCACTGGATGTCAGCATGATGCCTGCCTCTTTCAGAAGATGACCCAGAGTCTGAGTGAAGAGCTGACCCTGTTCTCAGTGACTTCAGTCACAACCTTCCCAGGGGCTAAGTGCCTTGCGAAGTAAGAGAATACACATGTATTATCTCAGTTAAAGCCCACAGACACATTGCAGGCAGGCAGAAGTTGAATAGGAGAAAGCTGTGGTTCAGAGCAGGTTAAGGCGAGGGCCCAAGCGCACACTGTTGTTTGGGGTGGTGCTGGGACTAGAACCATCCTCCTACCCCCTAGGGGCCCCTCTGAGTAGCCACAGCCCCAGGCGTAAAAGCCAGGACAAATGCTGTAGACCAGCAGCGTGATACTTGGAAGAGCCTGTGCAGAGAGTGTCAGTTTCTCCTCCACCTCCTGGCTGTGAAATGGGAATAATAATTTTAACATGTCAGGCTGATTGTGAACACGAACCAGAGATAATATCATGAGAAAGCCCCTGGCCCAGCTCCTAACGTGGAGGAGATACCTGAATTAACATGAGCTGATGATTAGCCGACTATCCCCAGATGATTTCTAGAAGGCTGGAAGAGACTGCTTTGGGCTGCCCTCTATAAAGCCTATAAAGGTCCATCATCAAGTGGGCCTCAGGGTAGGAGTAGAGGAAGGAAGAGGATGGGGAGGAAGGGCAGACAGGGAGGAGGTAAACCATTCAGGATGCCCCTTGCTTCTTGTTTACTCCCGGGTGTGCTGGTTTGCAGGGCAGCTGGGGAAGGAAGACGGAATTCATTCATGACCTTATGAGAGTTTTACCCCGGTTCTGCTCACCAGAGCCCTGGGAAGCAGGACTGCTGGGCTCCCTGGGTAATGGCTTGTGTTTAAGCACTATCTGGCTTTTCACAGCCAGCTGACTGATAAAAAGGATTTTGACAGCAAACCCACCCCAGCAGTGGGTTGTTAATGGCACTTTCGGCTGAGCTCATTTCTGGCACGAGATGCAGAGGATCATAAACCAGAACTCTAACCTCAAGATGGATTCGATTTTCCAGATAGGGAAGGTGGTTTCTAAGCCTTGAGCAATGTCGAAGCGTCCTGTTTCCAGGAGGAGTTCTGTTCCCTATGGCGCTTCCCTGTTTGCAGGGCAGGTTCCTTCACATGAACCCTTTGATCGTCCTGGCAGCTCTGCAAGGTAGATAAACTCCTCAGACGTTATCGCCCTCTTTCCACCAAGAGGAAACTGAGGCTCAGTAAGGGTAAGGGGTGTGTCCGACCTTGCATAGCTGGCTCCAACCCTTGCCTTTAAGACCCCTGTTTGCAGAGTAGGATTCCAGGAGGTTTTCTCACCTTTAATCAGTACTTTTGGTCCTGGTGATCTAAAATGAGGAAATTGAGGCTTTGGAAGAGATTATGCTCCCTGCCCCAAATCACACAGCTAGTAAATGGGCAAAGCCAGGATTAAAATCTAACTTCTAACTTCTTCACTGCCTCGCCAGTGTTTCTCAAAAAAGGACAGATTTGTGGCTCGTCCTCATAGCTGGCCAGCGGTTACACAGTTTTAAACATTTTGCATTTTTTTTTTTGGTTCCATGATTTAAATGTTTTGTTTTGATGTTTTTAAAATAATTTTACCCATATACATTAAAAAGTACTTTAAACAATATTAATGATGATTTGAAATATAAAGGTTTTTAGAAATATATAAAATAAGACATTCATTGGCTCGGTTTGAGGATTTTAGAGACTGTGTCCCATGCCTGAGGTCATTTTCTTGGGGTTCTATGAGAAGGGTTTCTTTTCCCCCCTCACATGAAAGAGTTTATACATTACACAAGTTTCAGGAACTCTGAACCACGAGTCCCAGCCTCCCTGTTGAGTTGAAGAAACATTTCCGCATTCTCTCCTTCAAGTACGTGAATGAGTGATTATCACAATCATTTTGAAGATGAGAAGTCAGAGGTGAGGTTTATATTTGCACCCAAGGTCACACACCTAGGAACTAACAAATTCTAGCTCCAATCTCTGACACCAAATCCATCCACGCGACCCCCTAAGAAAATGAAAAATCCAGTTTTCTAGCCAGAGAATGACTAAAAGTCTCCAATTTCTCCCTCAAAGATCTAGAGGGGCACAGATTCCAAGTGGGAGGGACTGCACACGAGGCAGGTTACAATCTTCCTATTGGTCAGTAGGGTCCTCCTCCGAGGAGAATTGAAAGATATTTATCTCATTAGCTTTTGCCATTCACCTGTCCCAAAGCAGAACCATCTTTTGTCTCCAGGCTTCTCTACAAGGTGATGATTCCCAAATCTCATTGCAGTGTTTACAGTTCTGCAGCCAAGCACTTGGCTGACTTCAGCTTTAAGCAAAGGATTGCAAATGTTTGCATCCACTTTCTTATCTGGACCGGTTCTCCCACGTCTCCTCCATGTGGTTTTCATATGGCTTTTATGAATGCCTGAAGTCTGTTCCAGCTTGTTCTAATGTTGCAGTGTTTTAACTGCCATAACACAGTGGTATCAACAGATAAATCAACCAGATATGCTGAAAAAATGATGGGCAAGAATCCTGTTCTCTTCACCCGGCCTAATTCATCTATGAGAAGAATCTGCCTTGGGAGTTGCAGGGAGAGGAGCTATGTGGAGGACAGACCAGAGAAATAAGCCAGTCCAACGGCCCTATTATTCCTCAACTTCTGGACTGTTTTCATTTAAACCAAGGGCAATTATCTCTCAAGTTGCCCGTTCTCTGAACCTCATGATTCCTCTGGTAGGTGTCTGCTGAACTGCGTCTCATGTTCAGCTGTCTCTTCTTTCTCTCTCAGTGATTTCATTTGCTTCATGGGACTTTCTGCTGTGAATCATGGCCGTTCAGGTTGCCGACTCATAATATTTTTGGATCACTAAGGACGTCCTTGTCCAGACTTCAGATTCACTCCTCTCACATCCCGAAAGGAGAAAGTTTCTTCACGATTGTTCAGGTACACAGTGCACGAGGCCTCTCTCCCGGCCCTCATATTCCAGCATCCAGAGCTCTCCTCGTAGCCTCACAGTCAGCATCTCACTCCGAGTGCAATGTGGGGACTCGGGGAACTTTAACTCGGGGAAGCAGGCTCTGTAATCCTTGGTCCCTGAAGTGATTTTCAATAGGAAATCTGAATTCTTGCTCCATGTAAAATGGGTCTCAGATGCTGAGAAATGACTCTTTCAGAATAATTTATGATTTGCTTTCCATAAATCAGTGCTGTTTTGCCAACAAATCATTTGGAGAACTGTATATGGCTGTATAAAAATATGAGTCCGGGCAGAGAAGACTGATGGGGAATTGAGAGTAATATGTTGATCCTTGGTCCTGTCACCAATTAGTTATGTGACTCTGGCAAGTTGCCCGAAGTTTTTGAGTTTCATAGGGGGTTGTAAAATTATTAAGTTACATCCTTCAGCAATTAATTCATTAGTTCAACAAACATTTATTGCCTGCCAACTCCCTGCCAGTCACCATGCTGGTCCTTTCCAGCGCTTGAATGTTATGAGAATCTGATCCCAAGACTGGTTACAGTCTTTAGGATGGAATTGCGAGAGAGGGACTGAAATCATTTAACATTTACTAGGAGTCAGAAAGATAATTTAATTTGATCTTCACACTAAACTCTGCAAAGTAGTAGCTCCATTTTACAGATGAGGGGCTGAGGAGCAAAGAAGTTGAATGGAACTTGCAAGGTTACACTTCTTCTACATGGAAGCATCTGGGCTAGAAATCAGATCCCACGGGCCATTTCTCTAAGGTTCACTGAGGCTCTAAGACAACTAAAACTTTTACGTCCATTCTTAGTATTTTCTTTTTTCTTTTCTTTTTTTTTTTTTTTGCTTTTTAGGGCCACACTCATGGCATCTGGAGGTTCCCAGTCTAGGGGTCTAATCTGAGCTACAGCCGCCACCCTATGCCACAGCCACAGCAATGCAGGATACAAGCCGCTTCTGCAGTCTACACCACAGCTCAGGACAATGCCGGATCCTTAACCCACTGAGCGAGGCCAGCAATTGAACCCGCAACCTCATGGTTCCTAGCCGGATTTGTTTCTGCTGAGCCATGACGGGAATTCCCATTCTTAGTATTTTCAAGTGTTCTAAGAAGCCTGGGGCACAACTTTGTCTTCAGGTAAAAATGGAGATTAAGTTGCTCTCTCCAATTTATTTTGCTGTTTTCTCTTCCCAGGACAGATTCCCTTCCCACCTGAAAGTGGAGCTACACACAGACCCAAGTCGGGGCAAAGAGAGTAACTGGTGGGGCCCCTGGGCCCAGGGCTCAGACTCGCTGGGATGATTTGACATCTGAAGGGGCTGTCTGGGAAGGCACCTGAAGTTTGGAGTCCATCACAGTCTCCATTCTACCCTCAAGATAAGACAATGCAGTAAAAGTATAGTGGCTCACAGCTAGAAAATGCCAGAAAGGGAATCATTTCACAAGTCATAAGGGTAGGTCCCAAGGAATTAAGTTAGTTTTGGGGCTGGGCTGTCCCATGAAGCCCTGTACTTCCTAGAATTCTTTCTCTTTATGTTTATGTAAGAGACATTGATAAAGTAGTGGCTTTGAGTTCCAAAGAGAAGGCTTTAAAAAGAAGAAGGTCTTTAAAGAAGACCATGATCCTTACCTCTTGGTCTTCCTGCCTGCATAAAAATCCTTCCCTAGGAGTTCCCTGGTGGCTCAGCAGGTTAAGGATCCAGCATTGTCACCACTGTGGCTCCCGTCACTTCTGGGCCATGTATTCAATCCCTGGTCTGGGAACCTCTGTATGCCACAGGTGTGGAAAAACAAAAACAAACACAAACAAACAAACAAAAAAAAACAAACAAAAAAACCCCCCAAAACTTAATGACTTGCTTCTAACAAATAGAATGTGCTAAACCTGATGGGATGCCACTTTGGAGATTAGTTTACAGCCCCAAATGTGAAAGGTATTGATATTGAGAAACTCTGGGCTAGAACTTGTTTTTTCTTGCTGCTATGACCTTGGTTTCCTTGGATGACTAGAGTCCAGATTCTTCCTCTGACTTTTTTACCTCGAGCCACATCTGGTGAAGCATCTGTCCCAACCAGCAGGTCCTACTCTACCCTCAGCCCCAGCTCATGTACTGCCCTCACTCACCTCTAGGAGAACATCCTTTCCTACCAGTATTCTCAGCATCACTCATTACTGATGGAAGCATGTTCGGCCTCTTCCTCTACTTCTCCCAAAGTCCATCTTGCTGGGGACCTGAGCAACACAAGGTGGTGGAGGGCCCCAGCCCCAGCCCCATGGGTCAGTCTGCCCAGTCTGCCAAGAGTCAGTCCCTTTAGCAAAGGTTTGTTTTCAATTAGCCCCACACATGGCGGCCTCAGTTCAGACCCATTGAGACCTGGGCTGATAGTTTGGGCAAGGACAAACACATTTTCCAGAAGAACACAATGTAGCCAGGCTTTCTGGAGAAACCAGAAAGACAAACACTTAAAAAAAATGATACAGACACAAACATCAAAACAACCTTTTCAGTTTGTTAAAAGCAACTTCATTGTTGCTTTGTCATTCCCTTTTATTTCTTCTGAAAGCATCAACTCTGAGAAGAATGACTTCTGCTGACACCCACGCACCCTGGTGCAGTGAGACAATAGGGTCTCCCCAGAGTAACCTGAGGGCAGGAAGGGAGGTAATAAGCCCAAACCCAGATGTTGAAAGAAGCCTCTCCTTATTGTTACTGGGATCTATGCTTTGTTATGAGACATCTTCCCAAAGGTTTTTTAACGAGCTGCAGTCTCAGTTTTTATCTTCCTTTCTTGAGAGGGAGACAAGCACTATGCATCTGGAAAAGGTCTAATCTAGGCTCTGTGGTCATCTCATGTTTTTCTTCCATGTCTGAGGTCTGTTCCTTACCATTTGCACTTTGTCTGTCAAGCTTACGATCCAAGAACTGGGCCATGGGGAACGTTCCATTCAATGGCACTCTCTGTACTGATGCAGAACTTCAGTCCTGAGTCTAGGCTCCTTTCTCTACCTTGGGAAGGCAGAGAAGTACTGGAAGGTTCTTGTCATCTTTGTTTGGTTCATTCAATTCTGTCATTTAATAAACCTGGAAAGTCGAACACACTGCAGACTCTGTGCTTGATGATGGAGACTCAGAGACAGCTCCAACACAGTATCTAAGCTCAGAAGGTTTATGATCTTGGGGATGCAGTGGGGATAAAGACGAGGAGGGGCAGACCAGGAACAGGAACAATAAAGAGGATGGAGGAGGGAAATCAAGGATGGCCTCCTGGAGCAGGTGACAAGTGAGGACACCAGATTTATTTCCCTTCCTTGCTCATTCTTCTTGAACACTTGAAAAAGTTATGGCATGATTGCATCCTGACAATTTCTATTTAAAAAAAAATACTCAAATATACCATTTTCTTAAAGACAATTGTTTAAGAGTAGCTTTAGATTTAAAACAAAATTGAGAAGAAGGTACAGAGATTCTCACCTATACCCTTAAACCAAGCTGTCTCTATTTTGGGAATGCACAGCATAGAAAAAGCACTAAGACATAATGGCATGAATATATATAGATTTTTTTTACAGCACTGATTATATATGACAAAATAACTGGAAAATAAAAGTTAGAGTAATGAGTCATACATTAATTTAACGGGATACTTTGTAGCTATTTAAAAAGAAGAATAAAGAATGAATACTGCTCTACAATATGACTTGGATAGTTAGCCTATGAGCTATTGTTGAATAAGAAAAGGAAGATAAGCAAAAGTCTGCACAATATGTTGCCTTTTTGGTAAAACAATGGTAAAAATCTCATATATGATGTATATGAATATGTAAGTATCTAGATAATTATATGACTGCAGAGAACTCTTTGGAAGAATGCACCTTAGGTTGTGCTGAGTTTTTCTGTTTGTTTCCCAAATCCATTCTCTGTCCTTCCCCAACCAGCTCTGTGTCCTGGACCCTGAACTTGATGGGCTGTGGCTATAGCCCCGTGCACCCTTTGGTGAATGGGAGGTACCAGCAAAAGATGAGAAGGAGGGAGGAATGTGAGGTCAGGGTATATACCCCAGACTTTGGTCCTGCCAATGGTGGCAGCTTCTGGTAGGCGCCACCCCTTTACTGAAGACCACAATGCCTGCTGGGGGCCTCTACTCTCTTTGTTTAATAATATTTATTTATTTATTTACTTACTTTTTCCTTTTTAGGGCCACACTTGCAGCATACGGAAGTTCACAGGCTAGGGGTCTAATCAGACCTGCAGCTGCCAGCCTACACCACAGCCACAGCAACACCAGATCCAAGCCATGTCTGTGACTTACACCACAGCTCACAGCAACACTGGATCCTTAACTCAATGAGGGAGGCCAGGGATCGAGTCAGCATCCTCATGGATACTAGTCAGGTTCTTAATCTCCTGAGCTACAATGGGAACTCCAATAATCTTTATTTTTGATGCTTCAAGCCTAGAGGCTTATCTGCTCTTGCTTGATCTTTTGCTAGTTTTCCTTAACCCAGCTCATAGCTTTAAAATCGTCCCTTTAATAAAATCTCCTTGGATAGTCTGTTTGAGAGTGCCATCTGTTCCCTGCAAGGACCTGACTCATCCTGTTAGCATGGGGTATCTGGGGGAAGGGATTGCAGAGGTGAGAGACAGTGAGGGAGGGGAGAGGAGAGGGAAACGGGGGAGCCAAGCCAGGAACAAAAAGAGAAAAGAAGACCTTTATGGAGTCAGGTCAGTTTATCTAAATGCATGGGTACATATAGAATGAAGTTAAATAAAATAATAAAAAAGGAGAGCATTTAAAAGCAGTCCCTACCCCTTCTCTGCAGCATTGGTGCTATAAGGAGCCTTGCTCTTTGCCCACTGCTTTCTGCCCCGCCTTTCCCCAACCAAGCACAGAACAGGAAGTTTTTGGGCTCCGCTTCCTTGCTCCCACCCATCTGAGGGGCGTGAAAGGGGCAAAGTCACTAGGAGTACACACAGGGTGACAGGAAGGAAGGGTCAGCCCTGGAGACAGGGAACCTCCTCAGATACTCCAGCCACAGCGACTTGCTCCCTTATTTTGCACATTCAGTACTTTTCTGCCTGTAGCTTTTATTCCTGCCAGTCATTCTGCTTGGTCCTTCAAAGTGCAGTTCATCATTTTCCTTCCTCCCTAAAGCCTCTCAGATTCCCCCTCCCTACTTTTCAGATTTTAATCACTTTCCCCCTCATCTCTTCCTTTTTCCATATTTATACTATCCATTTTTTTTTTCAACTGTAATCCAATTTTTGGTCTGTTTCATGTCCTAAAATGGGAGCTCTCTGAGGGCAGGCACTGGGTGCCATGTGCATGCAGAACTCTGGCACCTAGCCCAGGGCCCGGCCCTCAGGAAGGGGTCACAGATTATGCATTGAATCGAATGGATTTATAGAGATTTCTCAATGGACTGAATCTCTAAGCTGAACCAGTCCACTCTGTCATCTTCGGTGCAGTGACTTCTGAACATAGAGAGGAAGGGTAGCTTGCTTGACGTCTTGGAGCCAGCATTAGCAGAGTGGGTCTGGAGCTCTGAGTGCAATGCCTGTTTTGAGGACAGGCCTCTTCTGGTCTGAACCCTGGCTCCCTCTCCTCTGACTCATGCTCAGTCTCGGGGTCCTCACTGGAGAGGCGTGTGGCTAGAAGTGGTTCTTTCTCATGTCAAGCTGAGCAATAATACGTGGCTTCTCACTTGGTTCAGACTCGCTCCTCTGTGCCCGACAATCTCCACTCCAGGATGGCTGCTAGTCACCAACCCCATAGAGAGAGGCAGTGGGGGTGCATATCTCCTGTGCCCTGACGTATTCTGCTTTCCAGAAATCTAGAGTGAAACATGTCAAGTCAACATGTTTTATCTCAGGAGAGAGAGGGGATACTCATGCTGCATGAATATTCAGAAAAGAAATGTTTATTCATCTTTTTCAAGCTTTCATAAAATTTACATGCTGTTGCAAATATCTCCCTAAAGAAATGATGGCCTTGGTGATGTATGACTCAAAGCTAACTGCCCATCCAAAAGGATTATTAGACACTCTGGGACTGAAAATAATTTTGTGTCACACACACATGCACAAAGATACACCACCTGCCCCATTCAATAAAACCTATACATGTGCTCCCTTGTCAGGCTGCAGACTTGCCAGGGCCCATGATGCCACTATGGCATTAGAATTCGTCTCACTGTCACTTAGAAAGACTTCCATTATGAGTGTCCTCGTTCCCCAAACAAGTCAGTCTGGGCTGAAAACTATAAAGAACCCCACAAAGATGAAACATGAAGGTTGAGACGATTATCTAGGTAATTCAGAAGAGAAATTCTCATCTCAATTGAATAATTTAGGGAAAAGCATTTTGATTTGAATCACCCAGACAATTACTTCAGTTCTCCAACTCCCCTTGTTCATACTGACACAGGTTTTTGAAAACTGGAAAGGAATCCTGCCATGGACATAAAGTTGGAAACGTCTTTTTCCTGGATGTGAGTTTTTGCTCCCCAAAACGTGTCTCTTTTAATAATTCTTCAGACTGGCCTTCCTACGGCCGGAGTTCTCAGGTTGGTTAGAGGCAAAACCCACCTCTTGTTAACCAGCCCTGCTCGTCTTTACCTGAAGGAGCGTGAGCACAGGCACACAATGCCTTTAAACACAGAGGGTGGTGCCCACCTTTATTTACCTGTTAGAAAAGAGAGTTATCTGCTGGGCAGTGTGACAAAATTGCATTGTGATTTCTGGTTCTCCAAAGAGGAAGAGGGAGCACAATTCCTCCCCAAGAATTCTTTGGTTTGGCAGTTGGGGCTGTTTGAGTTGTGATAAAGGCTAATATTTATCCAACCAGCTTCCCCAATCTGACCTGCTGCTTGGAATCTGCTCAGTGGTGACCAATTGGTTATCTCAGAGCCCTGTTTGTTATCACAGCCAAGAATTAAGGCTGGTATCAAATGCCAATATATCATTCCTCTAGGACTGGCTTGCTGAGTCATGTGGCAAGGCCTGAAGGAAGGCTTCCAGTTTAATTCATTTTGGTTTGGAGAATGATACTGCACAAAATCATGAAGTCTAGGAGTTGACTGTAGGTTTAAAAACCAGCTAATGGTCCCCAAATACAATAGATGAAGAATAAGACACTCAGAGAGGATTAATGATTTATCTGGGTCACATGGCTGGTTAATTGCAAAATCATTAGCTAGAGTTTTCTTGGCTAGTTTTCTTGTTATTTGTTGAGTAACAACTGTGTGCCAGGCACTGAGCACTTTGCATTGCAAGCAGTAGAAGATCCACCTTCAAATGGCTTAGTTTGTAAAGGAAACACTTTGGTTGCTTACATAATTACATTTCAATCCCAGTAGGGCTGGCTTCAAGGTTTGATTCAGTGATTCAAGTGAGTAATTAGACTGGAACCTGGCTTTTTTCTCTTCTTTCTCAGCCCCTCTTCCTTAGCATTGGCTCTCTTCTGGGCAGACTTTTTCCTCACACTTGCAAGATCACTGGCAGCAACTTGTGGGGCTGACTCCGGGGTTCAAATTCAGTAGATATTAGAAATCCTACTACATTGCGTATAGCTCCATGACAAGTCTCCATTAGTACTCACTGGTCTGATTTGCTTTTGTGTCCACGGCTGAGCCAGTCACTGTGACCAGGGGGTAGACTATGTTGATTTAGTTAAGTCAATCAGGGCACACTCCTGGAAATGAATTCAGAGTCGAATCCATCTACACCCACAGAGCTTACTGTCCATGTTAACCTGTTTTTACTATTTGGCCATTTTGGCTAATATAACTACTGCTCCATTGTCTACATTAATGCGGTTTTATTCTTACAGGGAACAAAAGTTCCAAGAAAGATAAGAGCTGTAGTTTATTGTTCATTTTAGGAAATTCCTGCCTAGTCTTTATAAACAAACAAACAGAATTAAATGAACATCAAACTTTGAATTTTCAATAAATAGCATCAAACAACTATGTATTCTCTAAGATTCTTTGAAATTCTGCCTCAAAACACTTGATTGTCTACCAATCCCGAACTTGTCTATCATGATCCTTATCCAATCCTAATTAAGCCTCCCCCATTGAAAGCCTATCTTAAACTAGACCCTATTTCCTCGGTCATTTACCTACATAAGATGTGAGAGGCTACTCACCCCTTGTCTACCAATCACAGCTCGGGATTGGTAGACAATCAAGTCCAGAATCTTATAAACATCCCAACTTTGCCCCTGTGAAGTTACTAAGACTCTCTCATGATAGCATTCTCTCTGACGTTGATAAGAATATACTCAGCTTGGGGTTCCCATCGTGGCACAGTGGTTAATGAACTCAATTAAGAACCATGAGGTTGCGGGTTCGGTTCCTGCCTTTGCTCAGTGGGTTGAGGATCCGGCGTTGCCGTGAGCTGTGGTGTAGGTTGCAGACGTGGCTCAGATCCCTCTTTGCTGTGGCTTTGGCGTAAGGCTGGTGGCTACAGCTCCAATTAGACCCCTAGCCTGGGAAACTCCATATGCCGTGGGAGAGGCTCGAGAAAAGGCAAAAAAAAAAAAAAGAATATACTCAGCTTTGTCTTCTCATGTTTAATTTAATGATATTTTCAGGGACTCACCATTCAGGATTAATTCCACCCAAAACACTTTACTATGAATGTCAGGGTAGAGTTAGGAATAGGGGAAGAGAGATGGATGATGAGCACTGGCAAATGTCTACACATACCCTTCGAGTGGTGAATAGCTTCTCACATCTTATGTAGGTAAGTGACCCAGGAAATGGGGCAGGGAGATCAGGTATTTGACATCTCTCATTTGGCATTTATTTTAGGGAAGGAAATGAATGAGATGCTGGGTGAGCAACTGAGTGACAGATGACAATATAGACTCAGCTGGGAGGACAGGAATGCATGGTCTTTCACTGCCCCTCAAGAAGCTATGGGCTTGAAGACAACACTTTGAGCATTATTAGGGAGTCTGGGTTTATTTCAAGGCAGCAGGAAGAATACCAAGTTTGAAGTTAGAGACCCTGGGTTTCAGATCTAGCCTCCATCACTTACCAGTCATGTGATGCTAGGCAGTCACAGCCCACTCCTTCTCTGAACCTAAGTGTAGAGTGAGGATAGTAAAATCCTCCCTACTTTATTTTGGAGAGGCAAAGTAGATAACAAATGTGAAAAAAATTTTAAATACAGAAGTAGCATATAGATGTTATTACTCATTATTAATTTTGTTAGTCAGCTATAAGTTTTTATCCAGTTGCTGTTGCAACCAATTTGGCTAAATTCTGGAAGCATTTAGAGTTTAGACCTCTAGGACAGAGAAAAGATAATTGCTACAAACCAGGTCCACAACCTTGACACTGCACACTTGCCCATGTGTAGGGGACCTGATTTCTTCTGCTTTAATTCCTGGGTTGGTCAGAGGAAAGAACACAGTACAAGAGTCAGAGAAACAAGGTCTAAGATCTGATATGACATTTACTGGATATCCAGTTTTGGACAAGTTACTTAACCTGTTGAAGCCTTAACTTTAAGTAAAATGTATAAAACACAGTCAATTCATGGCTGTTGTAAGGATTGTCCATGAGTAGACCATCAATACTGGTGGTCAAATTTGAATCTGATATTTAAGTCACATTCTGTGTGATGTTTTTGTGACAAAGTTACACTTTCATGTTTGAAAATCCTAGGGTACTACTGAACCTAGAGAAAGGAAACACATGAGGGAGTGCCTCCATGTCATTGTGAAGCTAATTGATTACATCAGTGAGAACTTTTGTAATCCTGAGGATGAAACATCCGGTGACTATTGCAGGGATAATTACTATGCCTTATAATTGAAGGTATTCCTGGACAGGACATTTCCTGGTAATGGGACAGATTTACATAGCAAAGCATTTCACAATGATACCTGTTTCTCCCTCCCAAACAAGAACCCTGGTGAAACATCCCTTCCCTTTATGGTTGTAGACCTTATGTTCCCTCAGTAGACTGCTTAAAGATGCACATGAATGGTCTTGAATGCTGCAGTAGTGTGGTTTCGTCTTTACAGTTAGCAGAAAGTGTGGTTCTGTCTGTATGGCTACTGGTTTGCATGGATTATTTAATTAACATGACAGCTTAGCTTCTCTGGTATAACAAAATGAAAATTTGTTCAGTATAAAAGTTTGAGCATCATAGAGAAGAAATTCATTTTACTAGAGGCTCTCCGTTCTAACCTTTAAGTGGAAGGAGAGAGAACTGGGAACATGGAGCCCTGGGATTCTCTAGTTATCATGGCTCAGCTCAGCATAGCTTATGCGTGGGGAAAGAAATTCTGGTGGTCACTGCTGGTCAAGTGTCAGGATGGGATAGCCCAATGTTCAAGATAATGATGAAGGGGTGAAAATAGAATGACACGGAAATAACACAGAGGGGGAATGAAGGGAAGAGAATGAGAGAAATAGAGAAAAGGAAATCCTATCTAAAGATTTTGCTTTTTGTTGCTGTTGTATTCTTCCAATTCTTGCATTTATTCCTTTGAGAAAACCTAGAGTGCAGATTTGTATTCATTCTTAAAGCTTTTAGAGTTTGTTTGTTTATTTATTGCTTTTTAGGGCTGCACCCATGGCACATGGAGGTTCCTAGGCTAGGGGTTGAAATGTGCTACAGTTGCCGGCCTATGCCACACCCATAGCAACGCAGGATCTGAGCTGCGTCTGCAACCTACACCACAGCTCTCCACAATGCTGGATCCTTAACCTACTGAGCAAGGCCAGGGATCAAACCGGCAACCTCATGGTTTCTGGTCGGATTCATTTCTGCTGTGCCACAATGGGAACGCCAAGACTTTTAGAGTTTAAAGCTGTTATTGAGCACAATTGCATGTAGAAACTGCTCCATGTAAGGATACAACCCACGGGAGGGTTGTGATTATGAATTCTTGATGGAGATTTTCCCCCCCGTTACTTTCTACCAGAATGTGAGACATGCAGTTTTCTCTGCAGTCTTCTATGAGGCAATGGAGGGTACAGACATCTGAAAGCCCAACTTTTTGAATCTTAGACCTCTTAAAACCCTAGGCTTATCTTCTTTCATTCATTCACCACAAGGCAGCAAAATAGTGCTTATATTCATCAGGCTTGGCAAATGCCTTTAAAGTAAAAGCTGGTTCCAGGGCTCTACCAGTCCCACCTTTATTCAATCTCTCACATGAATATTCTTTTAGTTCTTAATGGCTCATGTGCTCAATATCCTAGCCAGAGCAATTAGGCCTAAATAAATAAATAAATAAATAATAAAAGCCATCCATGTTAAAAAGGAAAAAGTAAAATCATCTCTGTTCTAAACGACAGAAGGAAAATAGACAGAAAAAAAAAAAAAAGAAACTTCGACAGAAGCTCAGGGAACTTGTGGGATTTGATAATGAAAGGTCTAACTTTCATGGCAGTGGAGTCCTGGAAGGAGAAGAGAAGTGTCAACACAGAATCCTACACTCTGCAAAGAAATATCTATCAATCAACATGATGCAACTAACACAGAACACTCAACCCAACAATACCAGAACACACATTTAAGGTCCCACAGAACATATGCAAAATATATTCTGGTCCATAAACCTCAAAAATTCTAAAAGAGGAGAAATCATATAAAGTGTGTACACTTACCACAATGGACTCAAAGTAGAAGTCAATGACAGAAAGATTAGAGGCAAATCTCCAAATACTGTGAAACTAATGAACACACTTCTAAATAACCCTCAAGGGAAATTGAACTGAATGCAAATGGAAATGCGACGTACCAAAATGTGTGGGACACAGCTAAAACAGTACTGAAATGAAAATTTATAATACTGATGTTTAAATCAGAAAGAAGGAGGAGGTTCAAATCTATAATCTAAGCTTCCACTTCAAGAACATAGCAGAAAAAAAGGCAAAATAAATCCAAAGCAAACATAAGGAAGTAGATACCAAAGGCAATCACACAAATCAATGAAGTTGAAAATGGAAAAAGGATAGAGCAAATCACTGAAACAAAGAGCTAGTTCTTTGGAAGTATCAATAGAATTGACAAAGTTCTAGCAAGACTGCCAGAGAGAGAGAGAGTGAGGGAGAGGAGAAAGTTTCAAATGATCAGTATCAGGAATGAAACAAGGGTAACATAAGAGACCTTGAAAATAACCAAAGATTAGCAAAGAAATACTACGCATGATATACATATGTCTGACAACATGGATGGAATGGACTAATGCCTTCAAAAATATAACAATCCTGCATCTTTATCCCACTGCTCCACAAGAGAACTCGTATTCAATGGTTTTGAAATGACAAGATTATAGAACTAGAGAACAGAATGGTGGTTGGCAGAGGTTATAAAAGGAGTGGGGGCAAGGAGGAAGTGAGCATGGCTATAAAAGGGCCACGTGAGGGATCCTTGTGGTGGTAGAAATGTTCTGTATCTTGACTACCCAGGTCAACATCCTAATTGTGATACGGTAGGTAGTTTTTCTCGATGTTCCCATTGAGGGAAATAGAGTAAAAAGTACATTGGAGATCTCCTTTCTTACTTCTTTTTTTTTTTGTCTTTTTGCCTTTTCTAGGGCTGCTCCTGCGGCATGTGGAGGTTCCCAGGCTAGGGGTCTAATCAGAGCTGTAGCCCCCTGCCTACGCCAGAGCCACAGCAACGCAGGATCCGAGCTGCGTCTGCAGCCTACACCACAGCTCACGGCAACGCCGGATCGTTAACCCACTGAGCAAGGCCAGGGATCGAACTGCAACATCATGGTTCCTAGTCAGATTCATTAACCACTGAGCCACAATGGGAACTCCAATTTCCCTTCTTACTTCTTACAATTGCCAATGAAGCTACAATCATTTTAAAAACAAAAGTTAAAAAAATTCGATCAATTAGGATACCCAAGTTCATGTGATAAGAGAACTTGCCAGCTGTTGCTTGACAAGTACACAGACTGGATCGGACAGTACCAACAGATGTCATTTGTGCAGCCTGTTTGGTAATTATACCTCGTGGATTCCCTCATAATTACAGTGGGACTCAGAGTATATATCCATGCCGGAAATCACCATATTCCCTTAGTGATTACTCAGGGTCAGACGCTTTTGGCAGTGAAGGGTCTGCAACTGATGGTTGACAAACCATCAAAAAAATCAAGAACTCAGCTTAATTTGGAGGCAGGATTGGGCGGTAGTCCACACTCCTTATATGTCAACCAAGATAGCTGGGAAAATGTAACAAGTGTTCTAACAATAAGTGTGGAGTTTGTTTTCAAAAATGATAGATCCCAGATAGTGCTTAATTTCCCAACTTACTGCAAAAAAAAGGAAAGAAGTTTCAGGAGGACATGATGACAACTCATTGGCATATGGTCATTATCCATCTTCACCGGCCTCCTAGAGTGGAACTCTGGCAAGAACACTTAGCATGGGGAGTTCCCGTCTTGGCTCAGTGGTTAGAGAATCCGACTAGGAACCATGAGGTTGCGGGTTCGATCCCTGGCCTTGCTCAGTGGCTTAAGCAAGGCATTGGCCGTGAGCTGTGGTGTAGATTGCAGACTTGGCTCGGATCCCGTGTTGCTGTGGCTCTGGTGTAGGCTGGTGGCTACAGCTCCGAATCGACCCCTAGCCGGGGAACCTCCATATGCGGAGGGAGCAGCCCAAGAAATGGTAAAAAAAGAAAAAAAAAAAAGACAAAAGAACACTTAGCACAGAGTTCTCTAGAAGAGAGGCAGGTTTGTTGACCACCTGCTAGGTTCAGGGTATGTCACGGACTTCATTCCATTGAAGGCTCACAATGTGATGTCCTTTGTCTTTTGTAATATCCATTTTCCAGAAGGCAAATCTAAGGCTCCAAGAGAGTAAAGTAACTGAGGTGGCAAGTGGAATTAATAAGAACTGAAATTTATCCTGAGTCACTCCCACCACAAAACTCTGTTGGTCATTTTATTGCCCCAGAATAGCAGGTGTTGCTCCAACTTCTCCAAGCCAATGGTCTCAGAGCTGAGAATAACAGCAGGTCTATGAGCAAAGTCAGCATTAAACAGAAGGAGGAAGTAAGTGCCTTGTATTCTGGAAAGAGCACTGGATTTTGAGATCTAAATCCTGGACTCTTGTATTGTCTTCGGCTCAGAGGATTTCACATAAAACCTTTCGCTTCTGTGAGCTTCGGTTTCTTCATTTGTGAAATAGTTACTGCAACAATTAAATTAGGTAACAAATAAAAAGTATAGTGTAGGGCTTCAGTACATGATGGCTATTGTGGTTGCTGTCAGAATTCCTTGAGCTTGGGACAGGGCAGAGCAGACACTCTGGCTACTCATTAACCGCTAGCTTGCAACAGGCTCCTCTAGGCCACCTGCTGCTCAGGGACGTGTTCCAGGTACACACAATGTAGGAGCCTCTGCATTTCCTCTTTGCAGGTTGTGGGTCCAGGACCTAATTTAGCGCTCTTAAGTCCTGCCAATCCATATGCTCAGAAAAGAAACTCACCAACTTAAATGTTATCTTCTCCTGAACACTTCCAGAGCTGGGATCCATCAGCTGTTTGCTCCTTCCTCTCTCAAGCCAAGCCAGTGTAGCATTCATTGTGTGTCTGCCCGCCCCCCCAAAGCCCTGAAAGCAGTCATTGGCTTCAATGCTGTGGCCTTAGGACAAAGCACAGAGTCTAGAAAAGGGAAGTTAGGCAATGCATGTTTAAAAAGAAATTGACAAATGGACAAGCAGATGTATGATCTTCTGGAGGCTGTTCTGGCTTTTCACCTCACAGTGCTTAATGTTGGTACCCATTGCCTTGGAGGTGTTTGATGTCAGCGGGAGAAGAGGGATGTTTGTTGGACCCAACTGCAGGCACTTTGTGTGGCCAAACAGGAACCTTTCCAGCAGAGCCGATGTTATCTTATTACAACTGTTAATTTTATGGTTGGCATTAAGTATGTATAAAAAAAACCTTTCATGTGAGAGGCTCAGGGCACTGTGACTCCTGGGCTCACCTCTGTAACATGCTCAGGTGTTATTAGCATCTTTTTTAAAATTTTCTTCCTAGAAGCAGAATCATAGCCTAGTCCTCAGCTTGAGCTCCTAGACGGCTGGCAGGATCAATAGCAATGCCAGCGGAGGTCTTCACCCAGTTATATCCATAATCTTCTGATGTCCTGGTAGAAGACAGAGGCCATGCTGGCTGCAGCTGCTAGTGGCGAGTGTGGATCTGGGAGCATCCAGTATAAGATATGCTACCTCCTCCTCTTGCCTGTCTTCCCCTCTGAAGAGCCACAGCGGTTTTGAATCCCAGCTCCGCCACTTCCACTTGTTGACTTGGTGCATTAGAGTCTGATTGTGAGTTCCTGATGCCTTAAAAATGGGGAATAATAACAGCTATCCTTATAGAATTGGGAAGAGGGTTTATCTATCAACTCTGTAGTGCCTACTGAGTGCCTGTTATGTGCCAGGCACTGCCGTATGTGTGGGGATACTTCGGTGAACACATCAAACAAGAATGTCTGTGTTCATGGTACTTCTATTCTAGAAGGGTGTGACAGGCAGGGAAAAAACACAGTAAGTAAATTATGCAGTATATCAGAAGGTGAGAAGAGATACTGGGGAAAATAACGGCAGCAGGGATACGAGTACTGGCAAGAGTGGTGTGCAGAATAAAGCAAAGTGGTCAGGGAGGCAGGCAGGCTCCCTGAGAAGATGACATTGGAGCAAAGACTGGGAAGTCTGTAAGGAGGGGGGCCATTCGGATATCTGCTGGAGGATGTTCCAGGCAGAGGGAATAGCAAGTGCAGAAGCCTCAGAACCAGAGTGGCCCTGAGTGTTTGTGGAACTTGCAAGGAGGCTGACAACTGCATGGGAATGTAAAATTACCTCAGCAAAAGTTTTTGTTTTTTTGTCTTTTTTGCCTTTTCTAGGGCCGCTTCTGTGGCATATGGAGGTTCCCAGGCTAGGGGTCTAATCAGAGCTGTAGCCGCCGGCCTACCCCACAACCACAGCAATGTGGGATCTGAGCCGCGTCTGTGACCTACACCACAGCTTATGGCAACACCGGATCCTTAACCCAGTGAGCAAGGCCAGGGATCAAACCTGCAACCTCATGGTTCCCAGTCAGATTTGTTAACCACTGTGCCACGATGGGAACTCCTCAGCAAAAGTTTTTTAAAGATATTTTTTTGGCCCTCCTGGGGCACATGGAAGTTCCCAGGCCAGGGATCAAACCCACGCCATAGCAGTAACCCAAGGCGCTGCAGTGACAACGCCATATCCTTAACCCACTAAGCCATCAGGGAACTCTTTTTCAAACATTTTTAAAGTTTAATTTTAAAAATCAGGTCAATTAGGATATCCACGTCCATGCAACACAAGGGCCAGGGGCAAGGTAGGAAGGGAGAGAAGTGAGATGTGAGGGCAAGGAGGTGAGGGCAGAAGGCGTAAAACCAGTAAGTCACTTGAGCATTTTGGTCAGAAGAGAGAACTGATCTGACCTGAGTTTTAAGAAGACTCCTCTGATGGCTACATTGAGGGAGACTACAGGCTGACATGTGAAGAAGTAAGGAGGCCACTTCGCCAGGTAGGGTTGGAAATGATCTGTGTAAAGAATACAGAATGATGTTGAGAATGGAGCCCAGCAGGTGATGGGGTATCAGTAAATATCAGTGTTATTATTCTTGTGTTGACTTCAAGAGAGCCCTCCCTGGTTGGTGCACATGGCCAAGGTGATGGACACCTCAACCACTCTTTCACCTTGGCCACAGAAACTTCATATGCTCTTTAGAACAGTCTTCTTTGCCAGTGGAGCCAAGTAGTAAAATCCATGATTTCAATAGTTAGACAAGTACACACTAGAATCCTGGCTCCGAAACTTTCTCTATGACCTTGGGAAAATTCCTTTACATCTTCTTGAGCTACAGTCTCCTCTCTGGCAAACTGAATAATAACGGTCCCCTCCATAGAGGGTTATTGTGAGCGCTTATTATAATTTCACATATAAAGTGCTTGGCAATTGTATGCACTCAAAATGCTAGTTCTATTCACCATCCCTCATGCTCATTCATGCCGGGCTTATTTATAGTCTATATTTCTGTAAGCGATGCTTATTTCTTTTAGGTATTTTATGATTCAGAGTCCTTCTGAAATAAAAAGTCTTCAATGTTTACTAAACTTTCATGTTTAATAAAATAGTCTCTTTAATTTTAAAAGGACGAATGTTGGAGGCATGTACTCATCACTTCTGGTCAGATGCCTGTGGGAAGCTTGTTTGTTCAGATTATAAGGCTGACTCAGCACCTGACTGAGTGCTGGGCACATATTAGGTGCTCAATAAATGTTTGTTGAATGAATGTGTCAGGCTATAATCAAAGATCCACTATCACATAACTGATGGCATCTTACCCTAATGTTAGGCAAAAGGAAAGCTAAGGGATAATTATAATGATAATACTTATAGTACCTCTAGAAGTTTTCAATGTATTCACTAGACTGATTCTTACAGATTTTTTTTTTAAAATTGGTCTTTTACAATGTGTTTCTACATTACACAATTTTATACCCTCGACATGAGAACACTGAATTTAGAATCCAAAACTCTGGGCTTCCATTTAGGCTTTTCTCTTGGAGCCTGCTGTGTGGCCTTAACATGTGACCTATATGTATAGCACAGGGAACTATAGTCAATATTTTACAATAACTTATAAGGAAAAAAATATGCGTACCTGAATCACTTTGCTGTATACCGGAAACTAACACAACATTGTAAATCAACTCTACTTCAATTAAAAAAATGTGACCTATAGTGTCTGGAAAAATCATAATGAAAATAGAAATGAGCTTACAGGACAGTGAAACTGAGAATATCTCAGAAGTGACTGGTCTGTGAAAGTCCTTTATGGATCCAAAGAACTGCAGTGTGTGGCTTGGTGGGGGTGGGGGAGGGGGACTGTTGAAGAACAGACCACTCTTCCTCCTTTAGCTGTTTAACACTGAGGTGAAGGTATGTGGGCAACACATAACTGTGGGCAAATATTTATTTATTATAAACCATTTTCTTCGTTTGATGGTTGCATATTATGAAAGTTATACATGCTTGTTCTAACGAGACCAATGCACAAAAACTCTCTTTGCCTACCCTAACCCCTCTATTCCCTGCCAGGTAGCCAAGGTCAAGAAACCAATGTGGGAGTTCCCATCGTGGCGAAGTGGTTAACGAATCCGACTAGGAACCATGAGGTTGCAGGTTCGATTCCTGGCCTTGCTCAGTGGGTTAAGGATCCGGCGTTGGCCATGAGCTGTGGTGTAGGTTGCAGACGCAGCTTGGATCCCGCGTTGCTGTGGCTCTGGCGTAGGCTGGTGGCTACAGCTCCAATTCGAGCCCTAGCCTTGGAAACTCCACGTGCCGCAGAAGAGGGCCTAGAAAAGGCAAAAAGACAAAAAAAAAAGAAACCAATGTGAATCCTTACATAATTTTCTCCTTTCTCATTGATACACAATCACTTATAAAGACACATAGGCAGGTCTCTATTTTTTTCCTGAAATGGAATCATACTATGCTTGTTAGTATATACATAAATATATACACACATATACAGATAAGAGGTTTATTTCATTGGTAAACAAATGTGGATTCATATTATGTCTGCATCTAGCTCTTCTCTCATGACCTCTAGAAAAATCCCTTCCTAAGTCAACTGGTATAGTTTGAATTTATTCTTTGCAATGACTATTAGTTCATGGCTAAGAGAAACCACAATTTACTAAAAAATTTTTCACTATTATGGGTATTCTTTTACTTTCTAGTTGCAAGGGAAGTTACTTCATTTCTCTGTGCCTTTTCTTCTTCCGCCTGATCAAACTTAAAATCTTTTGCACAGCAAATGAAACCACCAATAAAATGAAAAGACAAGCTACAGAATGGGAGAAAATATTTGTGAATGATATAACCAAGAAGGTGTTAATACCCAAAAATGTACCAACAGTTCATACAACTCAATGCCAAAAAAACAAACAACCCAATCAAAAAATGGGCAGAAGACCTGAATAGATATTTCTTCAAAGAAGACATACAGATGCTTAAGAGGTACATGGAAAGATGCTCAGCATCACTAATTATTAGGGAAATGCAAATCAAAACTACAATGAGGTATCACCTCACACTAGTCAGAATGACCATTATCAAAAGTCTATAAATAATAAGTGTTGGAAAGTATATGGAGAAAAGAGAACTTTTGTACACTGTTGGTGGGAATGTAAATTGGTGCAGCCACTATGGAAAACAGTATGTAGTTTCCTTAAAAAATTAAAAATTAGAATTACCATATGATCTAGCAATTCTACTCCTGGGTATATGTCTGGAAAAAACAAAAATTATATTTCAAAAAGATGTATGCATTCCAATGCTCATAGCAGCATTATTTATAATAGCCAAGATGTGGAAGCAACCCAAGTGCCCATTAATAGTCAATTGGCTTAAGAAGATGTAATATATGTGTGTATGTGTGTGTGTGTACATTTACACACTGGAATATTAGTCATAAAAATGAGTATTGCCATTTATAGCAATGTGGATGGATCTAAAGAATATTATGCTTAGTGAAAAAGCAGACAAAGACAAACACTACATGATATCATTTACATGCAGAACATAAAAATAGTGCAAATGAATGTATATAAAAACAGAAACAGACTCACAAATATAGAAAACAAACTTATGTTACCAAGAGGAAGTGGGAGTGGTGGTGGGACAAAAAAAGAAAAAAGAAATTTACATTGTTTAATTAATAATAACCCATTATTAAAGTAAAAAAAAATTGTGGGATTACTTACTAATAGAGCCTCAGGATTAAATAAGAAAAATGCATGTAAAACACTTAGTAGAATTCTTGGCACATTCTAAGTGTTCAATAAGTATTAGCTAACATTGATTTTCACAAAATGCTTTACTGGAGCAAGCAATCCCTCGCTTATTTTCAGATTCAAACAGTCAAAGACCTTGATATTTTGGCTCTCTTAGAGTTCTCATATCCAATTACAAGTTTCTTTTTTCTTATGCTTCCCCTATCCTTTTAATGAAAGTCCACCGAACTCTTTTCTCTGGCTATTTTTTTCACCCCCCCCCCCCTTTCCTGTTATTTTGGCTCCTCCCTGGGGCATGGGAAATTTGCAGCTCAAAAATTCCTATGTGTCCTTATTGAGTTAAGTTTCTTAGGGAGGAAGAGATTTTCTGGGCAAGGCAGAGGTCAGGGGGAGCCTCTCTTCCTAGCTGAAGGAAACATCTAAGGGAGTAGTCCACAGTGCAAAGGGGCATCCTACTCCAGGAGGGAAGTTAAACTTGTCACGCAGGGAAGGAGGGCTAAGTATGCTCAGGTCTGATCCTTCTTTGAGTGCAGGGTCACAAGAGCCCTTGTATCAGGCAATTACAATATCAGCTGGAAGGCTCTTGGTCACCAACACGAGGCAATCAGAGCTCCATCCACCATTGGGGCTCCCTGGAACAAGTCTAGCCTCTGGAGAAAGAGCCTGGCATGAGCCAGGTAATAGGAAAAATCCAGACTCCTAGACTTTATGGCAATAGTGAAATAGTGTGCTTGGCAGGGAGACTGAGCTAGAAAACTGGTCATACGGATGGGCTAATGCACAAGGGAAGAGTCACAGGACTGGCAGACATTGGAACAGGAGTGTGGAACCTTCCCTGGGGTTCTCTGAGGCTGGATCCAGGGTTCTTGGTGTTTCTGGGCTGGGCTCAAAGACAGAGGGCAGAGGTCACTCTAGCTGGGTGGTTCTGGAGAAAGAGGAAACAGTGCCATTGTCTTAACCAAACAATCCACATGGCTGTCTGTCGCCAGGCTGCACCTTCCAGACAGGTAAACAAATAATGATACCCAGTGTGACACTGCTGTAATAGATGTAAGTGTAGGGATTGTAGGAGCAGAGGGCAGAGTTTATATCAGGCCTTCAGCAAATGTTTGTGAACTGACTATTGCGTGAAGCCTCTGTGCTTTGGAAACAAATCGGAGAGTCTCTGCCTTTCCCTGTGAGGAGTCAGGACGTCTTCTAGAATAATTGGGATTAAGTGGGTCTTAGGGTAAAGAAGAAGGAAAGGGAACTTTGTGCAGAGGGAGCTGTATCCCTGACTAAGGAAGAAAAGAAAGAATACATGTGTTTGAAAAAAGCGAGAAGTTTGATATGGTTGGATCATAGTGTGAATGAGACTGAGAGAAGCGGGAGACAGAGAAGCAGGTAAGGTCCTGAGAGGCTTCAATTGACAAGCTAAGGAATGTGAGTTTTAGAGCAAAGGAAATCATTGTCACCAAGAGAAGACAGCGAGAAAGTCAAGGACATAGTCGAATACATTAAGCATGTATTTTGAGAAGCTAAGTATGAGTCAGATGGAGACATATCAGATTATTTTTCTGTTCTGTTGTGGTACAACTTTTTTTTTTTTTTTAATATGCCTATTTGAATAACTCTGACTCCTAACACTTTAGCATTTCATATCTTGGTCCTTGACACCCTCAAACACTGCCAAAATAGTAGAGTGGTCATGACTTTGTATAAGAAGGCCTATAAGGTCATCAGAAACTAAGATAAAGTACTGAGCATCAGAAAGGCCCAGAACATCTAATCAGGAGAGAATCCCATTCCTGGGGGCCTCCTGAAAGAGCTGGTATTTTTATTAGTTATTTATACCTTATGGCAAATGAGTTGTTTGAGAGTCAGACTTGATAAAGGAACAGGAGAATGTTAAGGATACTAGCTAGGAAATCAGCAAATAAGAGTTATCCTGCTTTAAATAACCCAAGGGCAACATGGGACTTGGGCCCCCTGCATTGAGAAACAATACCCTGAGTTTACTGAATCCCAGAAGCTCTTGGAAAATGTGTAAAAAGTTCCCTTATTTCCTTGCCAGAGTTGGTATCTGGAATGCCAGGATAAGGAGACCACACCTGGAGCTGGTGGTCCACAAGATGATGCTGTGGCTACTAAACAGAACTCACTTCCACACACCAGGTGATGTATCTACTTGATGGAGAAAGAATTGGTTGGTTTTTTAACATGCTAGGCCCATGGAGCTTTCATCTCCTCTTTCTATTTTGTTTGTTTATTTGAATAAGTTTTTAAAAGTAGTACACTCTCACTATTTAAAAAGAGCACAACAAAATGGAAAATAATAAAAGTAGAAAAAAAAGGACAATTTCTTTTTTTACCTTCCCTACTAGAGGTAACCGTTGTTGACATTTTGTAGTATTTTCTTCTTGCACTTTTTTCTATACAATTTTCCCGCATTTGACCTTATAAAACTCCCATAGGCAACAAGAAGGACACCTAACAAGAATAAGCTCAATGTAAGCGTAAGATCTAGTAATAGCTTATTTTTAAAAAATTATGAAAATGTAAGAATCAGGACAATAGTCTGATCTAATAAAAAATAATAGAAACAACTACATTTGTTTTCCTTTATTTTCTGTTGGCAGAGGCTAAGATTTATTTAGCATTCATTGCCTTAGTCCTAGAAATGAAACCCTGGGAAGTAGGCATTGTCGTTGTCACTTTTCAGGTGAGGTTCAGTGAAACTAAGTGACTTATAGGGATCGAACAGCTGATAAGGGACAGGCCTGGAAGCCAAACCCAGGTCTGGTAGATTCCAAAGCCTGTGGTCACGCCACCTCACCACTCCCACCACTCTTCATACACTACATAGCTTCTTTTTACTTCTACAGGTTTTTTTGTTGTTGCTTCTTTTTTGTTTTTTAGGGCTGCACCCTTGGCATATGGAAGTTCTCAGGCTAGGGGTCGGATAGGAGCTGCAACTGCTGGCCTACACTATAGCCACAGCAACACCAGATCCGAGCCACGTCTGTGACCTACACCACAGCTCACACCAATGCCAGATGCTCAACCCACTGAGCGAGGCCAGGGCTCGAACTTGCATCCTCATGGATAGTACTTGGATTCGTTTCTGCTGAGCCATGACAGGAACTCCACTTCCACAGTTTAAAAAAAAATCCTTTTAGGGGGAGTCTTAAAATTATTAAGTTCTATTAAGTTATATTTTGAAATTCTATAAAATATTCTAATAGTGGATGTTTATTATATTTGTGGCTGCCCATCAACTTAAAAAAAAAAATAGACTTCATGTTTTAGAATAGTTTTAAATGTTCAGCAGACCTGATCAGAAGGTACAGAGATTTCCCATATATCTCCTGCCCCAGCACAGGCACAGCCTCTCCCATTATCAACATCCCCAAGAGACTGGTACAGTTGTTAGAATCAGTGGATCTGCACTGACACATCATTGTCATCCAAAGTCCAGAATTTCCGTTTGTGTTTACATTAATGGTGTTGTACATTCTATGGGTTTGAACAAATGCGTAATGATATGCATCCATCATTGTGGTATATGGAGTAGTTTCACTGCCCTAAAAACTTTCTGTGCTCAGTCTATTTCTCCCTCCCTCTACATCATTTTTTAACTAGCCTTTCTCTGGGAACATTCTCCTGATTCCCAATGTAGTGATCAGAAATCAAATTTTCAGGGGCCCTTGCAGCTGGATCACAGTGTATTCTTGGCTTCATCAGTTGGTTACATCCATACAGGAGTTCAAATTGGAAGGGAACCTTTGAAGAAATGGAGTCTTCCCTGGCATCCCATGGACTCAGGTGGGTGGTGGCAGAGATGCCAGTTTTCCAGGGGAGCCAGTGGTGGCTCAGCCGAGTCCCTGAGGCAGAGTTGGCACCAGGGATGCTGACAGTGGAGGTGGCATTAGAGCTAAGTTTTTGGCATTTCCTATTTGACACTGGCAGTGGTGACAATAATAATTCTCCTCCCACTGGCCTTTCTATGGTGTATGTGTGTGTGTTTGAGTGTGTGTGTTTGTGTATGTATGATAACTTTACTGAGAAATATTCATGCACTATACAATTTGCTCATTTAAAATGTACAATCCCACTTTTTTTTTAGTATATTCATACAGTTGTGTAACCATCATTACAACAAATTTTAGAATGTTTTATTAGCTCTCCACCAAACCTCATACCTCTTAGCTGACACCTCCCAACTTTCCATCCCCCCACCCCAAACAACTATGGATCAGCTTTCTGTCTAGTTGCCTATTCTGGACCTTTCATCTAAATGACATCATACAACATGTGGTCCTTTGTGACCGGCTTCTTTCACTTGGTGTAATGTTTTCAAGGTTCATTGATGTCATAGCCAGGATCAGTACTTCATTTCTTTTTGTTGACAAACAATAATCCATTGTATTGTGATTCTGAATACAATTCCTGGAAGTTCAGCCACAAATCTATGTCTCTAGCTTTTCTAGGGATTCTTTGATATCCTTTTACCTATCTTTTAATAAATCCATTTTCTGCTTACATTAGCCAGAATGGTTTCTGATGTTTGCAACTAAGAACCCTCACTGACACATTTGGGGTCTAGTAAAATCATGATTCTTAAAAAGTTCAAGCCAAGCCAACCATGCCAATCACATGACTGAGCCAATCATAAACTAGACAAGTCTCTCAGAGCCACTCAAGCTCTGGTGTTCTATGAGTCTATAAACTTGAGACCACGTGAAACGGTAGCTGGCTTCTAACTGTAGGCTCTCTTAAGACTGAATTTGGTTAGGGACAAGAACGCCCCCCTCCATTTGTGCTGACTCCTTGCTGGCTCCCCCCTCCCTAGGAGATCCCACTCCCCACTCCTAGCCACAGCTCCTCCACCTTTAGCCCCAGCCCTCTTCCAAACCCTAGCCTCCTATCTCCAACTCCAGTGGCTCCTGCTTTACTTTAAATCCCATTGGGCCAAGGCAGAATGCTTCACCTTTCCCTCCATCCAGAGTCTTTCGGACCTTCCTCATTTTCTTTGGCAGTGCCAGCATTCTCTCGGCCAAGGACCGAAATCTCACGGTCAGCTTTGCCTTATCCTTCGTCTCTAGTCACTTGCTCTTTATGCCCTCAAATTACCAAGCCCTGTCTTTTCTTCCTGTGTGATAGATTCCTTATATTTTTTCCTTTTTGTTCCCACTGAAACCACTGTGCGATCTAGGCTTCCATTAGCTCACTCCAAATGCCTTAAAGAATTTTCAAGTAAGAGTCTGCATTTAGTTTCTCCTTTTCTAATGCTGTGAGTGTGGCTTCCAAACTTTAGATCTTGTGCCCTTATCAGTAAAAAACTTGATATATTTCTCTCTCTCTTTCTCTACAGATATATATGCATTACATATATATGCAATTTATGTATACATTTCACTTATAAAGTATATAAATATACTACTTTAAAATATATTTGCCTTTAAAACACATACACAAAAATAATTTTTAAAAGGATGAGATTTAGAAAATAGCAAGGAAATGTCATAAAATTTTCTTCCCATGCCATAGTGGATTATCTTGCCATCAGCTCCCAAGGCCATTGCTTCCACTGGTTCTCTATGCTTATGTCAAATCAATCTTCACACTGCAGATCTGTGTAGGTTAGTTCCCTGCTCAAACCTTCTGAGGCTCCTAGGTGAAGTGAACTTCTAATCCTCTATCTCACTCCTTTCCCACATAGTGGGATACGAGCCCCTTCTTCAGTTTTATCTCAAGATAACTCTACTGAGGTTGGTTGGTTTCTCTGAACAAGCCTGAGGCAGTGCATTCTCTAAGACTGCCTTCCTGCTCCTGCTTCCCCACCTCAGAGAGCCAACCCCATCTCTCCATTCCTAAGCTCAGTGTGTTGGGCTTCACTTATCAGAACACAAAACCCATACAGTGTTGTGTCAAACATCTGGTGCATTTTAATAAAAATCTCTTAGATCTGTTTATTGGAACTTCTAATAATCAAATGACTTTGACATGCACAAGACGTTCACATTTCTCATCAACACCCCCTCCCTTTTCCAAAATTTAAGGACCTGCCTAAATTCACAAAGCTATAGAAGCCTAGCTAGACATGGTATCCAAATTTAGCTGATTCCAGAGTTCCTGCTTTTCCTACCATCCATTGTTCCTCTGGTAGAATGAGAAACAAAAATGACTCTTTAATTTAGAGCAGCCTCTCCCCAACCCTGCACTAGTCACCAGCCAGGGCCTCTTCCCCCCTCAAATCCAAGGATCCCAAGTGAGGATAAGACAGTCACACTACCCACTTCACAGGGCTACTGGCAAGATTAATGAGCTAATGTTTGCAAAATACTTTGAGCTTCAAGAAAAGCCAGGCGCCAAAGAACTACAAAGGGTTATTAAGACAGTAGACTTTAAATCCCCTTAACAAGCTCCCTCCCCTTAGAGCCTTAGAGCTAATCTCCTGTGGATCCTCCTTTCCATCCTAAAGCCCCGGATGGTTGCTCACCTCTGCATCTTGAGGGTGAGAGTGATGTCTTCTATTTTCTCTGTTTCAAGGACTTTCATTGCTTATGAATCCTTGAGCCACAGGTATTTTAACATGGCATGTGGAATCCTTCTAGTGCTTATGCTCTTATCATGATAAGGGCCCCTCAAGAGCATGTAGCCCATGCACAGAAGAGGACAAGAGGCTGGAGGAGGAACAGGTGAATGCCCAATCAGTGGAGAGATCAGTGGCACAAAGGTCACATGAGTCTCATGTGAGTCTTGAGTTACACACCACCCGAGGACTCAGAAGTGAGACTGCAGAGGCTTACATCACCTGTCCCTCATTCCTCCCCCAAGGTCATCTCCATCAGTGGGAGCTGGAACTGGGTCTAGGGTGGCAGGGCCCCCATAGACACTCAGCTACTCCTAGCCTGAGTCTAGGTCCCCAGATGGGGGTAGGCAGTGTAGTGGAGGGAAAGAACAGACTGGAGCTTGCCCACTTCTGACTCCCCTCTCCAGCTCTACCCCTTGGTAACTGTGGGGTCTTGGGCTGGAATTGGTCCATGGGCTCTAGTTTTCTGAACTTTGTTCTGAATCACAAGTCTAAGCATATCACTTCCAAGTTTAGTGCCCTTCAACTGTCCTCCCCACTGCCTACAGAGATGAGATCTTTGGCAGTAAGAATGTTCTCTGCTTCATCTCTTGCCTGTGGCATTTCTGCCAGTCCCTGGTGATTCCTTGAACACGCATGTTTTCCTCATCCCTGCCTCTTGCCTTGTCACGTAGTTCATTCTTTTCCCCAGAGCAACCTTCCCCATCTTATTGGCTTGGAGAACACTTTGACTCAACCCAAAGTTCAGAAGTTTTCTTCTTCATTGACCTTTCTTGAGATTCCTCCACCTATAAGTTAATTGTACAGCATGCATTGTATGCTTCCCAGTGTCAGGGTCAGGTGAGAATCCAGGGGAGCAGGGATGAGGGGGACCCGCTGCCCTCCCAGAGCAGATATGCAACTAGGCAACTGGAGCAGGGCTGTGACAGAGGAGAGGACAGGATGCCAGGAAAACACAGGGGCTGGGCATAGGGTGATGGCCAAAGAAAGCTCCCTGAAAGAGAGGGAGGCTGAAAGGCACACAGGATTTAGCCCCAAGGAGGACAGAGGATAAGAAGTGGAGTATTCAAATAAAGCTGGTGGCACATGCAAAGATGGAGGATTCTTGAAAGGGTTTTTGGTCTGTATGTCTCCCCCATCAGGATAACCATTCTTCCTTATTCACTAATGGAGAGACAGCATAGCTTAGGCCAGGGATTGACAAACTATGGCCACCACTTGTTTTTGTAAGGTTTGCGAGGTAGGAATGGTTTAACTTTTTTTTTTTAAGTGGTTGACAAAATCAACGAAATATGTCCTAAGACACAGGGAACTCGATTCAATAGTCTGTGATAACCTGTATGGGGAAAGAAAAGAGAATGGATATGCATATGTGTAAAAAAAATTCATCACACATAAACATTCTATAAAATTCAAATTTCAGTGTCCATAAAGATAGTTTTGTCAGAACACAGCCATGCTCATTTGTTTTCGTACCGTCTATGGCTGCTTTTATGCTATAACAGCAGAGTTGAGTAGTTGCGACAGAGACCAGATGGCCCATAAAGCCAAAAATATTTACTATCCAGCCCTTTACAGAAAAAAATTTGTCGACTCCTGGCTCAGGCTGTGGAATCAGATGGCCTAGGATCAAATCCTGTCCCCTCTTCCTACTGCTTAGGTGACATTGGGAAAAATTCTTAACCTCTTTGTGTTTGTTTCCTCATTTGATGATGAAAAATATGGCTGCTGTAAATACTGAGTCAACGTTATTAAATATAAAATATTTAGAATAGTGCCTTGCATGTAGTAAGCACTGAATAAATGTTAATAATTATCACCCCTGTGGCTCCAGAACCCAGCAGTGGGCTTGGCACACTCTATTATTACTCAAATGATAACTGTTGAGAGGATGAATGAGTGAGTGAGTGAATGGGTGAATGGAGGTGTGTTCTGCCTCGCCTGAATCTGGGTACCTTTTGAAAAAGGCGGGGAAGGGAACGCTGGCGTCCAAGTGCCTTATTCCACTTGTCTTTTCTCTTACCAGCACCCTCAGAGCATCTGCTAGCAATCTGGGTCTTGCGGCATTCTCCTTCCTGTGCTGTTAATTTTTAAATGAATTTTTGGGCTGTGGATGATGGAGGGGAAAGCAGAGGGTGTGGGGAGGGAATCCATTAAAGTAGGGACAGTGGGGAGCCATAATTGGGGGGTGTATGCACGAGAGATCGTGTATCCAGAGAGGAGGGGGCCCCTAACATAAACAATTTCTATAAGAAAAAGAAAGGCGATCACCCTGTCTCAGAGCCCTCTTGTGAATCCCATTGGGAAATGGTCCTCGTTTGCATTTGGAACTTGTTCCAGCCTCCTAGGGAAGCCAGCACTGGGGCTGTGGAACAGAAGGGCAGCAGCACTCATTTGTAAGCTGAATGCTTTTGTGGCTGCAAGGCTCTCTTGTGGTTTGGAATAAGGCTCTTGTCCCTGGAGGGGCATTTGTCCTTTAAAAACAAGCCCAGAACGCTCTGAACACCTCTAGTGGAGCTCTGAACTCACCCTTCAGGGAATGTTTTGTCTTTAAATTGACTGGAACTCCAATGAATCTGAGCCAAACCTTTTGGGTCATTACAGACCCTGCTTCTAACTAGTTTCATTTTCCACATTCACCCTAACTTTAGTTTGGGGCCCCACAAAGGACAGAGTGTGTGGATTCATGTCTGCCTTATCTATGTATTCATGAAAGTTATTAGCATAGACCAGAAGAGTACGTGCCACCAAGTATGTGTTGAGTTGGAAACCACACACACACACACACACACACACACACAGAGCAGCTAAAGAATCCTTTTCTTTTCTTTTTCTTTTTTTTTTTTGACCTTGGCAGTGTTTTTATTTTTTATAGTGATTTTTATTTTTTCTATTATAGTTGATTTACAGTGTTCTGTCAATTTTCTACTGTACAGCAAAGTAACTCAGTCTCTCTCTCTCTCTCTCTCACACACACACACACACACACACACACATTCTTTTTCTCACATTATCCTCCAGCATGCTCCATCACAAGTGACTAGATTATAGTTCCCGGTGCTATACAGCAGGATCTCATTGCTTATCTATTTCAAAGGCAATAGTTTGTATCTATTAACCTCAGATTCCCAGTCCATCCCACTCCCTCCCCTTCCCCCTCGGCAACCACAAGTCTGTTCTCCAAGTCCATGAGTTTCTTTTCTGTGGAAAGGTTCATTTGTGCCATATATTAGATTCCAGATATAAGTGATATCATATGGTATTTGTCTTTCTCTTTCTGACTTACTAAAGAATCCTTTCCAAAGTACTGAATCCCCACAGGCTGAGCTCTGTCAAAGGAGAAACATCGCAGCCTGTGCGCCGACTGGAGATCACACTGTGTTTACTTGCACTTCCCTTCCTTGTTTGCAGCCCCACAGCCTATCCTGAGATGGGAAAGGATGCAGCGTGTGACTCTTACTCACCTCCTGGTACATCGAGAACTGGAATCTCTCTTCAATAGTAATTACCATGATTACAGTTCCCTGTGGAACTCGTAGGGTGAGCTCCAAACATAATTCCTCAAGCTTGTCAAATCACTGCGTCGATTTGCTTATGAAAGGCAGTTTTAATCAAAAGGGGTAATTACAATATGAAGTGCCAAGCCTTGGTGTGCAAACTTTTGAGTCATAAGACATTAAGCCTAATTTAACTCCACGGAAGGAGGCGTGCGGCATCATGCACTCAGCTTTCTGAATCGAGGTGAGCCTAAGCTGAAAACTTCACTCCAAGAAAGTGGACAAATTACTTGATCTATTAGCCACTCAACTATCACATATTATACAAGCCACAGCAGCTGCCTTAGAGAGCTGTTTCCTCTCTGAGGTCCTAATGCTTTAGGGGTTGCTGAGCAAGACCCCACACTGCCTTACAAAGCTCTTAGTCTTTGGGGGCTGTAACCACAATTAGACCTGGCCCTGAGCCTGAAACCATCTATTCATCCATTCATTCATCCAATATATGTTGAGATTCACGGTATGCCAGGTTCTGTGCTGGGCACTGAGATGCTGAAATAGAAAAGGAAAAGACGCTCTGGGCCTTCAAGAAACTGACTGTCCACCAATTTGGGAAGTTAGGTTCATAGACAGGTGATTAACCTACAATGTGAAAGTGCTATGATTTTTTTAAATGTTTAGGAAGAATAGAAAAAGGAATGTGCAACCCTACCTTGAAGAAGCCAGATGAGGCTAAGGGACGAGGTAACACTCCAGCCAATTCTAAAAATGTAAGTGGCTGTGAGAGACTGTACAGTGTCCTAGGCAGAGGGACCAGCACATCCAGGTGTGACAGAGTGGAAGAACACTACCTATTTCAGGAAGCTATAAGTAGTTCACCATGATTTTTAAAAAGAAGTACATATGTGCACACATACTGAAGTTCTTGGACAGGCCGTGAAGAGGCCTCGGAGAGGGAAGCATGAGGAAGTAACAGGATGTCTTGTTGGTCATATTAGGACCATCCAAGACCCCTTCCCCAGAAAGGGAGGATCCAAGTGCAATATTTTGAAGAATCTACACAAAAATATGGTGGGAATCTTTCCACAGAAAAGATCATGGACTTGGAGAATAGATTTGTGGTTGCCAAGGGGAAGGGGGAGGGGGAGGGAGTGGATGGGGAGCTTGAGGTTAATAGATGCAAACTATTGCCTTTGGAATGGATTAGCTATGAGATCCTGCTGTGTAGCACTGGGAACTATGTCTAGTCACTTATGATAGAGCATCATAATGGGAGAAAATAGAATGTGTACATGTATGTGTAACTGGGTCACCATGCTGTACAGTAGGAAAAAAAAATTGCATTGGGGAAATAACTATTTAAAAATAATAATAATAAAAAATAAAAAACAACAACAAAAAAAATAAAAAAACATGGTGGCAATCAAGCAGACGCCACAAACCCAAATCCTGACACATACCATACATGTAGACACAATCACCTTGCTGCACAAAGCATGCAGGTGTTCCTGCTCGGTATGGAGCAACCAAATGGATAGTACCCTTTACACACGGAGAAAATGACCCATGTACCCTCAGGGACACACCCTCATCTCACAACCAAGTCTGATCTGGGGTTCATTAGCTGCAAGGGAAGTTTTCTCAGAAAATAAGTGGAGTGATCAATCATACTAGATGATAGACTGCCTAGCAGATGAATGTGCCACGCTGCTCATAATCACCTGTTTTCATTAACAATTGAATCATCCTTCAATTCAGCTAAGGCACCACCAATAAAGACAGCACACATTTGAATCTGTTTAGTTCAGGTCTTTTGATTTTTTTCTTCCTTCAAGAACAAGAAACCAAAGATTTCAGGAGGAGAAGAAAAGAGACATTTCATCCTTTAGATGTTCCATGCTCTTAATATTTTCATCAGTTAATTCTCAGAGTAACATATATGCTAAAGAAGTTACTATTCCATTTTTAAAGATGAAATCATGGAGGCTCAGAGAGATTAAAGAATTAGCTAAGATCACCCAGATTGAAGACTGGAACCCAAGAGAGCCTGATCCTTATACCTGGACTCTTGCAGTAACATGCTGCTCTCTCCTCTGATGAGAATGAAAGATGATTACATTTTTAATTTATTTTTTCCTGCAGATATTTATATGAAATAAATGAGCGCCTTAAAATCAGAAATAGTTGGCTACCATATTAACTGTTCATTGGGTATTTTGGGTACTCAAGCAAGAAACCACACAACTTTGGAAATGGCATGTCTTATTTTTTCTCTGTCTGAAATGATTTTTTTCTCATGTCCTTCTTTTATTCACATATTTCCCTCAGAGAAATATGTGAAACTCTGAGAACTTTCAATTCCCTGCTAAGCAGCAAAATTCTCTTTTCTTGAAGGTCCCTCTTTCAAGAAATATAAGATTCTCAGCAGTGTGTAAACAAAAGAGTGGCAAATTCCAGCACTTCAGGCAACAGTATGGAACCATAGAATTCTCAAGGTGAAAGCTACCTAACAGATCATTTGTAGGAACACAGTAAAATCTGATATACAGATTAAACCAGAACACCTGGGTACAGTTCCTTCAGATAATTAACAATATAGTTACATTTTAAAAATCAAATAACTCAATTAAGTAAATCATTCAAGGTTTCATTAAATTAATAATTTATTTATTTTCATCCAATAAATCAACCACGGGCCTGGTTAAGACATGGCCCATAAGAACTGCAAAATACTAGGTATGTGTCATTGACTTCCTTCCACTAGAACCCAAATGAGCCACATTTGGGCTAGTCAATATGTTTACTGCTGGTCCTGATCCACACTGATCGCCTCTTTACTCGGTACACAGCAGTGTTCAGAAAGGAGACCTGCTGAGGATCCTTAGCTGAAGAGGTTCTGGGGCCAAGAAGGCCAAATTCATGAACCTGATCTTCTCTTCATCCAATTAGCCTCTGCATGTTATCCTTTTGCTAGATCATGAGAGAGGCTGGAGAGAAAGTACTGCTGTGCACAAGCCATACATCCACAGGAATGAACAATTTGAACTTGGGGTCAATGACCAGGACATTAGCCCCCAGCACAGGCCTAATGATGTGAGACAAAGACATGGACCAACTGGCCAGTTTTCAAGATTTGAGACTTCCAGAGTGAAAGGAACATGGTAGTCGTTTGATTCTTTGATGTTAGGAACAATTGGAGATGTTTTTGGTTTGATCAGGATAAGATTAAACTTCTTTAAGCTCTTTGAATGAATAAATAATTGCTCAGAAATCTTATTTTTCACTTGAGATTTTCCTTTTGTTACTAAATGAACAATGGCAATAATTACAGGTGCTTTCATTACTTCCTAATGTCACAAGCAATGCTAATCTCTGTCCTTATTTAGAGCCACTTCTGTTCCTGGGTGGTATTAAAATGAAACTATCAGTGAGCTTTCATTTGATTTTTCTCCATTTCAATTCAAAGTGAGTTGGAATACAAGGAGAATATGTTCTTGCTCCTTCTAGCTCTAGTGTATTTATTTATTTATTTGCCTTTTGTTTTAGAGCCACACCTGTGGTATATGGAAGCTCTCAGGCTAGGGGTTGAACGGAGCTACTGCTGCCAGCCTATGCCACAGACATAGCAATGTGAGCCCCGAGCCATGTATGCAACCTACACCACAGCTCACAGCAATGCTGGATCCTTAACCCACTGATCGAGGCCAGGGATTGAACCTACATCCTCATGGATACTAGTTGGATTCGTTCTGCTGAGCCACAATGGGAACTCCTAGTTCTAGTTAAAAGTCTGACTAACATAATTTCATCCTTGGAATGTTCTGTGCTCTTGAGCTCTTCCCTGGGAGATTATCAGAGAGACTTGGCGATTGAGCAACATGGTTATATTGGGTCATATCATTCAGACCTTTCTGATAGCAGATTTCCTGCAAGGCTAGGATCTTGGATTGGCCTGTCACTTCCAGGCTTTAATATATAGTGTCGAAAGAGCAGTGGGAAGTTAGTCAAGTGACAATATTTCTAGACTTAGGTCTGCTCCAGTCACTAGCTCAGTGACCCTGACCACTCTCTGGATTTCAGTTTCCTTCTCTGTAAAGTGAGGAAACTATGCCTGATAGAAAACTCTTAGGGTTATGACATCATGAATTTAACAATATGGCAAACATTTAATTGAGTATCTACTATGTTTGGGACCCTGGGATAAGTGCCACAAATAAAAAGATGAGTCATACACAGTTTTGCCTTCTGAGTTTTCTGGACCTAGAGGGAACAGCAGATACAGAAGTGCTGACATAATATGAATTAGAAATTTATACAGTCCATTATTCTATGAAATGTCCTATCCACTAATAGGGACAAACTGGCTTTTTACTCAGAGGAGTAAAAGGAGATGACATTACAGAGGTGTTCAGGAGGAGAGGTGGAGTGAAAGCTTATGGAGAGATTGACCTGTCAGGGGAAACTCATTCAGTTCTCAATGTTGTTGTTTTTATCCTCATGCAACAGAGTCTCCTGCATAAAGGCAATGACAAGCTATGGAGATGGAAGCTCCATAAACAAGCCTGTTATTAATCATTATCATAATGATCTGAACCAACCTGCTAAGCCTTTTGATGTTTGCTCAACTCCAGGGATTAAGATGCAAATCTGGGTGTGATCTCTATCATTACTGCATTAGGATCTGTGGTCCATTAATCTCAGGCTATGAATGACCAGAGGTAACCTCAAACGGAAGGTGGCATTTCACCTTCCGTCCCCAGGGAGGGGGCTCTGTGCACCACTCTTGGCCCCTGTCCTGGCTCCCACAAAACCAGGGGAGGGTTTTCTGATGGAATTCAGCCAGAATGGTGTTCTTTCTCTCTATTCCAGAGTCATCAAAAATATGTTCCTAGTCTTTCCCTTCAAGTTGAATCCCCAGCGGCCATGGGAACTTGCCAAGTAAGATACTTTTCAAGAGGACTATCTTCACGACAAAAATCTGTAAAAGATGAAAGAAAAGGGGAGGGGAGGTACTCACACATCAAAACTCCAGATACAAACTTGAGATCTAAACACATGGCAAAAGGATGTCAGGTGATGGCTTTAGTCTTTTAGGAAAAGAGACCTGGGTTCGAATCTCAGCCCTGCTCCTGCTTCTTGACCACCCCGATGGTGGGGCAGTTAGGACTATAGGATTTAGAAACAGGTAAATACCCAGGTTCTTTAAGTGCCCTCTGAAATGGCTCACATAACGTGGCTTCTCTGTGCCACCTCTGTAAAACAAGGCTATCAATATTTACACCCCTGCAGGTTCGTTGTGAGAGGACAGTACTTCTATAACCATTAAGTATAAATTTGCAGGAAGGTGTCTCACAGATGGGAGCTGTCTGTAAGTTCAGAGCAAAAATAAAGCAAATAAAGGCATTGCACTTATAAGCCTATTCTGTTGGCTCCCAGGAAGGTACAGTAGGGTTTTCTCCTTCTCAGATTCTATCATACAGCCTTGCTTGCTCTGGGGATATGACCATGCTGACGGGCTGGCCTGGGGGATAAGGTCTAGTCTAAGTTTTGGGCTCCTCGGGGTGGGTGATGATGTGAAGGGGAGGTCAGGTAGTTAACCCTGCAAGGGCCTTTCCCAATGTAGATGCCTTGAGCTTTACCATCTAGATCAAAGTTTCTGTTTACCTCTACCACTTCCCCATTACGAGCTTCCCTGATGGCCCTGGCTTTCCTTTAGACTGAATGCCAGCACGTGGTCTGTGGGTATCAGTGATTTTTGCAATGGCTTATGCAGTAGTCACCCTTGTACCTGCCCCACAATAATGTTTTCTTCGGTTAGGCCTTTGTTTTTGATACAAGCTATATACAGCTGAGAAACTAACCACCACAACAGAACAACACTAAAATGGCTAATAGAGTAGCAACCGACACAGTTTAATGAGAAAATGACAGGAAAAGCTGTACAAACCAAGAGTTAAGAGAAGGTTCCGCCTCATAATGCATAAGAAAGAGTTTTGTAAACTGTTGAGTGTCTGTGCAGACAGATGCCACGGGATGCTGATTATACCATTGTGATGCAGGCACCTTTGGGCTCCTATTTTGGTAGTCTAAATGAATACGCTGCTTGGGAAAGCGCTGAAATTCTAATGAACAGCCTGATTGTAAGCTCTCTTGTAACTGACTGAAGGAAGAAGACTCAATTCAGTTAAGCAAAAGGGATATATCCCCAAGAAATTCCCTTTGTGCATCTGTCCCACCTAGTACCTGACACAAAGTAGGTGCCCTGTACATTAAGAATTTATCTCATTCTTTCCGTTTGTTTAGGGCAATTTGTAAAACTACTTCACAGTCTCTTCTCCCACTAATCACACTTAAATATCCCTTTTGTGATTATTTTCAACAGAACAGCACCATAGCTGACTTTTGAGAGAACACGGACTATGCAAGCTATGTTATACATGGCAGTTCCTTTAAGACAACCAAGAATTGATTCTGGCAGGCCTGTTCCCTTAAAGGATGTCTTCCTTTAAAACTCCCAGTATACACAGAGTGCGTGTGTGAACATATGCTCAGGTCCCCACATTTTATGAAAATGACATTGAATCATTTTGCAACAAAGGAAGGGCTTTGGATGCTTTTTGGAGGTGTGGCAGAGTGGTAGGATCTGGGCAAACCAGTCGAATGGGTGTGCCCCTAAGCAGCCAGTGGCCTACTCTGGAAGGAACTGGGTCCAGAAACCAGAATGAACTGTGATTACAGAAGACCTTAAGCACTCCTACCTATAATCCTGGGATGTTGCCTTCTTCAGGACACACGTAAGGAGGTTGCTAACCGGTGGTTGCCTATTGCTCACCAGACTAAGAGATACTCATACCTTCTGACTTAGAGTCTCATGGCCAAAGAGGCCCCCTTTTTTTTTTTTTTTTTTTGCTGCACCTGTGGCACGTGGAAGTTCCCAGGCCAGGGATACAACTGTACCACAGCAGTGACAATGCTGGATCTTTAACTGCTAGGCCGCCAGGGAACTGCCAAAGCACCTTTTACAGGGCTTCCAGCCCAGCAGCTTTAGGCCTTCTTTCTAAGGAGTCCTAGAGTTCCCAAAAGCTTTGTGTCAACTGCAAGGGCAGAGATGGGACTACATAAATTCTTGAAGTCCCTCCTTCACCTAGAATGGTTCTGATTTTTTTTTCTTTTTATCTTGGGATTCTTTTAATGATTTATCTTAAGAAAAGAGTACTTCTGCTGAAAAATGCTCAAAAACAATTTCTTTTTAACATAGACAAACTAGGTCCAAGAGATCAAAAGTGAAACTGATCCCTTTAAGGTCACCAAAGGCTTCCATGTTGCCAAATCCAACATTTTTCCTAGCTGACCTCTGGGCAGCATTTGACCTGGCTTACCACTCCCTCCACTTTGAAACACTTTCTTCTCTTGGCTTCTGTGGCAACATAACTCTTCTAGAATTTGTCCTTTGATACTGGCTGCTTTCTCTAAGTCTCTTTTGTGGGTCCCCAATACTCCACTTCCATATGCTGTTCTTTCCAGGGCTCTGCTCAGGGACTGTCTCTCTTCTTCAACCACATGCTTTCCCTGGATGATCACACCTGCCCCATAGCTTTCAATGCTGTATGAATGCCACTGATTCTTACTTGCAAATCTAAAAGTTCTGACCTCTCCCAACTGAACTCAAGTCTTGTATTTCAGTACAAGCTGGTACACGGCCCAGAGCAGTATTCCTGAATGTGGAATGTGTGCCAGCAGGACTGCCTCAAACACTCTGGGCAAAAACTTAGGAAACATCTTTGATTCTTCTCTTCCTCTTTCTCCCACATTCAGTTGACCAGTATCAGGACTCAGGTTTATCAAATCCTTCTCCGCAGATAGGACCCCTGTCTTCCTCAATGACCTCTTACCCTTACTTCCCAAGTTCTAGGCACACAGGCTTTCTTTTGATATACTGGGAGCCCTTCATGCTCAGTTTCACACTGAACTGTTCTATCAGCTGCCCTTTTTGCCTGGAATGTTCTTCCCTTAAGTCTCCAGCTCAAGTCTAAACATTATTACTGACCTTCAAAGAAGCCTTCCTTGACTTGCTTTTCAAATGCAGCCTTTTCATACACTTTCTGAAATGTTTTCTTGTTTCATTTCAATCATGGAACTTACACCTCTCCAACTCGCCTTTCTTCTTTCTCTTATTCCTTATTGAATGTGCTTTCTTCCTCTAATCAAGGTCCATGAGAAGAGGAACCTTGCCTATCTTGTATAATGTTTTCTCTCCAGTTTCTAGAACAGTGCCTGGCACATGATAGATATTCAGTAAGAATATATTGAGTAAATGAACAGAGCCGTAGTAGAACTAGGACTCTGATCAGGCTTCCAGACTCCCACTTCACAGAGGGACTCATAAGATTAGCTTCAAGCGTCCCTATTCAGGATAGTGTTTTATGGATTTACATAGTATTTTCCTTTCCATGGAGTGAAAGAAAAATGTAAAGTTCCTTAAGTTGTAATCTCTGGAGTCATGAGGATATATTACTGCCTGGAAAATAATCAACTTATTCAATAAACATTTATTGAGGGGCTATTACCCAGAACTGTTAAGCACTAAGGATAAAAGCATGAATAAGTTATAGTTCCCACCCTCTTCTCCAGACAAGGAGAGATACATCTAAACAGATGATTACAGTATTAAAATTTTAGTGGACAAAATAATAATTGCCAACACTTACTGAGTACTTATAATGGGGGGGGGGAAATTCCTCCAAGAGTCTTTTTTTTCTTTAATTTCTCAAAGCAATCCTATGCAGTATTTACCACTATTCCCCTTGTTTTGCAGCTGAAGAAACTGAGGCATAGACTAGGTCATTTGCCCAAAGTCAGAGAACGATCATGTGTAGAGCCTGTTAATCTGCTACGGAGTGCATCCTGTTAGTCACTATGCTATACTGCCTTTCTCATAGAGCTGTGTGGAAAGGGACAGAGGAACATAGGGAATTATTCCCTCCCTCTTTGGTAGCCAGTGAGGTTGAGTGAAGATGTTACTGTGGAAATAACACTTGAGCTTAGATTTTAAGGGGTGAGGGGGTTTCCCAAGGGAGATACTGTAGGGGCATGCAAAGTGAAGAGAGCAGCTCGTACAAAGCCACTGAGTTGTGAAAGGGCCCCTTTGTCTCAGAAATTTGGTGAAATTCAGTGTTGTCCACACACTGTGAGTAGCAGAGAAGGGAGGAGAGGTAAGAGTGGAGAGAAATCCAGGGGCCAGGATTCAAGGTTTCTTCTACTGAAGGTTAAGGAGAATGAGTTTTCCACCCAATGAGAGCAGTGGAGACTTTTAAGCCAGGGAATTACACGTACTAAACTTGCTTTATAAACGCCCCAGGCTTCATGCACAGGGTGGACAGGAGAAGGGGAAAAAGGAGACTATTTGGGAAGTGCTTACAGTGGTCCAGATAGGAGATGCAGAGGGACTGCAGGGCATTGTGGCCCCTACCACCTTCAGGTGAGCAATGGTGCTACAGGTGTGTCTGATGCTACACGTGGAAGGGGAGGAAGAGCGGCTGCTTGGGGTAAGCTACGCATGTTTGCCTAAGGCATGTCTAGGCCATTTTTCCAGCGACCAGGGAGGTCAGCAAAGGCTCAGCTGCCCCACCCTCTGACTCCAGCCAGCTGTTGCAAGGGCTCTGGGGACAGAGCCTCTTCGACACTGCTGTGGCTTCAGGCCTTGTTAGGAAAAGGGTGTCTTCTTGCTAATGCCTATGCCTCAGCCCAGCACAGAAGTGATGTCAATGCATTTTTCTCCTGCCTGTCTGTCACTGTTCTTTCACAACAGGTTTTAAAAACATGCTGAGGTCATATGAGAATGTATTAACATGTTGGTGGATTATTATCATTTTGTCATTCCTGTAAGTGGTTAGAGGGGATGAGTTCTTTTGTGATATAGACACAAAAGCATTATCTTTCTCTACAGCTGATGGAAATGATCAGAGAGGAAAATATCATTCCTGATGGACTTGTCCTTCCAACAGCTCCCTTCACTTGTCCTCCCCTGAGCAGTTCAAAGACGCATACCTACATCCTAATTGCCCTCACGGTAAAACATCTCAAGGCAACATCCGGGAGTTTAAAGGAGAAATGGCTGAAGGTGATTCCCTGCTGTTTTTTAAAGAATTTATATATATATATTTTCTACTAAGCACCTGGAAGACTGGGTATTAGTTTTATTTCAACTCTTGTTCCTACTGCCTAAAAATATAATATTTGCTATTGATACAACGACCATAACAAAATCTGTCATCGACTTGGTTGTTTTTGTGTTGCAGTATATTGTGATTTTTATCTACATAACACATGCTTGTAGATAGCTGCAAATGTTTTTAGACTTAAGAGTTCTTTTACTAGCCTGAGGACTCCACTGATCTTACCACACCAGAAAAGGATGCGAGGTATGGTGTTGGAGGATTCCAGTACACTGAAGGACTGATGCAATAGTTTACGTGTGTTAAAAGGATTGTGGTTAGAATTGTTTAGGGCAGAACTTTTTAAAAGTGTGTTTGAAACACAAGTTATAGGAGTCATTTTAAGGAGAAAAAAATTCCATCATGTACTACTTTGGGGATGTGGTTGGTATTTTTTTGTCTTGGAGATTCATGATACAACAAAGAAATTACATTATGTCCAATTTTGTTTAAAGATAGCATTTGCTTATGTTTATAATGACCATGGAGTGTGTGTGTGTGTGTGTGTGTGTGTGTGTGTGTGTGTGTGTGTAAAACAGTGGAAGAAATTTGTAATGAATGATTTTTCTAACGTTTGACTAAAAAAATGCAAGGCACGTGACCATAAACAACATTCTGTCCTACTATGGATTTTTCCTTCAGGTTCTATTGACATTAGCTCTTTTCTTAAACATATTTCTAAGCTTTGGGTGGTCTGTTATAAGTTCATTTTCATGACTTTTTCCAGTTTTAGGTCTCCCACGCCATGCATCTTATGTGTGGGAAGAATGTTCTAGATTTTCTCCTACCTCTTGTTTACTTTTCACTTGCTAGTTAATTGGACTATACCATCAGCAGGTCTCTCTAGCAATGCTCTCTCAGGCCATAATGAAGAAAAGCATTGCAAAGATTCTTCTCATGTGCTTTAACCCTTTAGGAGCAGTTTATAACTATTTCAAAGTAACTTCACCCTGGGAATGCCAACTTCCTCAAGCTTTCAGGATATTAAACTACCAAAGCTGTATTACTAGTATCTCTGCTACCCCTCCTCTGCTTCTATATATATCCTGCTTTCTTTCTTCCTCATCTAAGAAATCTCTGAGCTACTACCTATTCAACATCTACTATGCACTTTATATATTTTATTTCATTTGACCTTATAATGGAGCTTGGGAGTAGTAACCTCATTTCACTGTTGAAAAACCAAACTCAGAGGGGTCAAGATACTTGCTTAAGGTCACACAGCTAGTAAGTGACAGCATAAGAAACTGCATTTGGATTTGTCAAACTGCCAATTTTGTTTCATTTTCTGTACTTCTGTATCTCAAACTTGGTTATGAGTAAAACTGTTAGCAGTCATGGAAAATCTACTAGAACATCCACACTACTTAACCATTATGGGGAGAAAGAAAATATTTTATAGTATTTTCAGGGTAAGATGAACTAGTTTATAATATGGGCTGGAATACATATTTTCGAAAGAATTTATAAGATGAAACTGAAACTGCAAAGAAATGCTGTGCTTTTTGAGGTGGCTTTGAGCCAAGTGCCTAGACTCCTAAGGATATCAGTTTGTTCTTATAAACAATTAGGATTACATCATGGAAAAGAAAATTTGTTTATACCTTGTACTCCCTATTGTAAAAAACATTATTAAGGTTCTAAACTCAGTTCTTGTCTAATGCTTTCCCAACTTTATTATAGTGGTTTCATCCGTTCACATGGCCCTATCCATAGCTTCTAATCTCTCTTTGGTATATGCCATTGATTTGCAAATTCATTAGTTCTTGAGAATATACAACTGTTAATAACCCACAGAGCACCTCTAGCTCCATGCGTGGCTAGAAATACCTAACAAAACATTTAAAAAGGAAGTTCCTTATGTACTCCTTTCAACATGTTCTTTCTCAGTGAATTTTACTGCTGTTTTTCCAATCATTCAGGCCTGACATGAAAATTCCATTGGATTCCACATTTGCCTTCATCCCATTTGCAGAGGTGGAAACCTCAGCTGTCTGGTTGTCACCCTCCTTTACTTTTGTGGCTGCCTTGGGTCAGTTACTTATTGGTCCTTGCTTAGATCAGTGGTTCTCATATGGGCAATTTTGCCTCATTCCCACTCCCAGGGAACAGTTGGCAATGTCTGCAGACATTTTTGGTTGTTGCAAGTAGCATTGAATGGCCAGAGGCCAGGAATGCTGACAAACATGCTACAATGTGTAGAGCGGGCCCCCACAACACTGAGCCCCCAAGTCAAAAGTATTGTGATTGAGAATCCCTGGCCTGGTCCATGGGAAGATTTTGTTCACTGGGGTCCTTCTCTCTGCTTCTGCTTCATCTTCCACCCAGCTGCCAGATTAAGGTTTCTAAAGCATATATCTTCTGACATTATCCCACTGGTGACACCTTCAATGGTTCCTAGCAAATCTCTAATCCTGTGATTCAGGATTCTCCAAAATAGTTCTAGTCTTAGTTCCCACACTCCCTCTTCATGTCACACAATCAAACTACTCTTCTCACACCAGGTCTTTTTCTAGGCTGTATCCTCTACCCTTGATGCCTTTATTGTGTTTCTTCCTCTCCCTCACTCCTCCTACCATTGTCTATCAAAATCCTTCCCCTCCTTCAAGCCTGACCTTATTTTCCAAAGCCTTTCCTGATTCCCCCAAATGATATATTTTTTCTTTTTTTTATTGCTCAAATGAATTTATCACATATGTAGTTGTATAATGATCATAACAATCTGATTTCACAGGATTTCCATCCCACAGCCCAAGCAGATCCCCCTACCCCCAAAACTGTCTCCTCCAGAGACCATAAGTTTTTCAATGTCCATGAGTCAGCATCTGTTCTGCAAAGAAGTTCTGTCTGTCCTTTTTTCAGATTCCACATGTCAGTGAAAACATTTGATGTTGGTGTCTCAGTGTATGGCTGACTTCACTTAGCATGATAGTTTCTAGGTCCATCCATGTTGCTAAAAATGCTGGTATTTCATTCTTTTTGATGGCTGAGTAATATTCCATTGTGTATATGGACCACATCTTCTTGATCCACTCCTCTGTCGATGGACATTTAGGTTGTTTCCATGTTTTGGCTATTGCAAATAGTGGTGCAGTGAACATTGGAGTACATGTGTCTTTTGAAGTCATAGTTTTCTCTGGATAGATGCCCAGGAGTGGGCTTGATGGATCAAATGGTAGTTCTATGTTTAGTTTTCTGAGGAATCTCCATACTGCTTTGCACAGTGGTTGCACCAATTTACAATCCCACCAACAGTGTCATAGGGTTCCTTTTTCTCCACACCCTCTCCAGCACTTATTGTTTGTAGACTTTTGGATGATGGCCATTCTGGCTGGTATAAGGTGGTACCTCATCGTGGTTTTGATTTGCATTTCTCTAATAATGAGTGATGCTGAACATCTTTTCATGTGTTTTTTGGCCATCCGTATGTCTTCTTTGGAGAATTGTCTGTTTAGATCTTCTGCCCATTTGTTGAAGGGGTTGTTTGGTTTTTTTTGGTATGGAGCTGCAGAAGTTGTTTATAAATTTTGGAGATTAATCCCTTGTCAGTCGATTCATTTGCAAAGATTATCTCCCATTCTGTGGGTTGTCTTTTTGTGTTGTTTAGGGTTTCCTTTGCTTTGCAGAAACTTTTAAGTTTAATTAGGTCGCATTGGTTTATTTTTGTTTTTACTGTCATTACCCTAAGAGGTGGATCTGAGAAGATGTTGCTGTCGTTTATGCAGAGAGTGTTTGGCCTATGTGTTCCTCTAGGAGTTTGATAGTGTCTGGTCTTATACCTAGGTCTTTAATCCATTTGGAGTTGATTTTTGTGTATGGTGTTAGGGAGTGTTCTCATTTCATTCTTTTCCATGTGGCTGTCCAGTTTTCCCAGCACCACTTATTGAACAAGCTGTCCTTTCTCCATTGTATAGTCTTGCGTCCTTTGTCATAGATGAGTTGGCTGTAGGTGCATGGGTTTAATTCTGGGCTTTCTATCCTGTTCCACTGATCTATATTTCTGTCTTTGTGCCAGCACCATAGAGTTTTGATGACTGTTGCTTTGTGGTATAGTCTGAAGTCCGGGAGCCTGATTCCTCCAGCTCCATTTTTCTTTTTCAGGATGTCTTTGGCTCTTCTGGGTCTTTTGCACTTCCCAACAAACTTTAAACTCTTTTGTTCAAGTTCTGTGAAAAATGTCCTTGGTAATTTGATAGGGATTGCATTGAATCTATAGATTGCCTTGGGTAGTATAGTAATTTTGATAATATTAACTCTTCCAATCCAGGAGCATGGTATATCTTTCCATCTATTTGTGTCATCTTTGATTTCTTTCATCAGTGGCTTGTAGTTTTCAGAGTAGAGGTCTTTTGTTTCTTTAGGTAGGTTTACTCCTAGGTATTTTATTCTTTTGGACGTGATGATAAATGGGATTGCTTCCCTAATTTCCTTTTCTGCTTTTTCATTGTTAGTATATAGAAACGCTATCAATTTCTGTGTATTAATTTTGTATCCAGCAACTTTGCCAAATTTATTGATGAGCTCTAGCAGTTTTCTGGTAGCGTCTTTAGGATTCTCTAGGTATAGTATCATGTCATCTGCAAATAGGGATAATTTTACTTCTTCTTTTCCAATTTGGATTCCTTTTATTTCTTTTACTTCTCTGATTGCTGTGGCTAGGACTTCCAGAACTATGTTGAAGAGCAGTGGCAAGAGCGGACATCCTTGTCTTGTTCCTGATCTCAGCGGGAATTCTTTCAGCTTCTCACCATTGAGAATGATGTTCCCTGTGGGTTTGTTGTATATGGCCTTTATTATGTTGAGGTAGGTTCCCATTATGCCCACTTTCTGAAGGGTTTTTATCAGAAATGGGTGTTGGATTTTGTCAAAGGCTTTTTCCGTGTCTATTGAGAGGATCATATGGTTTTGATTCTTCAGTTTGTTAATGTGGTGTATCACACTGATGGATTTGCGGATATCGAAGAAACTTTGCATCCCTGGGATAAATCCCACTTGACCATGATGTACAATCCTTTTAATGTATTGTTGGATGCGGTTTGCTAGTATTTTGTTGAGGATTTTTCCATCGATGTTCATCAGTGATATTGGCCTGTAGTTTTCTTTTTTTGTGGAGTCTTTGTCTGGTTTTGGTACCAGGGTGATGGTGGCCTCATAGAATGAGTTTGGGAGTATCCCTTCTTCTGCAATTTTTTGAAATAGTTTCAGAAGGAGAGGTATTAGCTCTTCTCTAAATGTTTGAGAGAATTTGCCTGTGAAGCCATCTGGTCCTGGACTTCTGTTTGTTGGAAGTTTTTTAATCACAGTTTCAATTTCAGTTCTTGTGATGGATCCATTCATCTTTTCTATTTCATCTTGGTTTAGTCTTGGAAGATTGTACTTTTCTAAGAATTTGTCCATTTCTTCTAGGTTTTCCATTTTATTGGCATATAGTTGCATATAGTAGTTTCTTATGATCCTTTGTATTTCTGTGATGTTCGTTGTTACTTCTCCTTTTTCATTTCTAATTTTATGGATTTGAGTCCTCTCTCTTTTTTGCTTGATAAGTCTGGCTAGGGGTTTATCAATTTGGTTGATCTTTTCAAAGAACCAGCTTTTCGTTTCATTGATCTTTTCTATGGTTTTCTTTGTTTCTATTTCATTGATTTCTGCTCTGATCTTTATGATTTCTTTCCTTATCCTAACTTTAGGTCTTGTCTGTTCTTCTCTCTCAAGCTGCTTTAGATGTAAAGTTAGCTTGTTTATTTGGGCTTTTTCTTGTTTCCTGAGGTGGGCTTGTATTGCTATAAACTTTCCTCTTAGAACGGCTTTTGCTGCATCCCATAGGTTTTGGAGTGTCGTATCTTCGTTGTCATTGGCTGCTAGGTATTTTTTAATTTCCTCTTTGATTTCTTCAGTGATCCATTGCTTGTTTAGTAGCATGTTGTTTAGTTTCCATGTGTTTGTGTTTTTTTGCAGTTTTTTTCTTGTTGTTGATTTCCAGTCGTATAGTATTGTGGTCGGAAAAGATGCTTGATATGATTTCAATTTTGTTAAACTTACTGAGGTTGAATTTGTAGCCCAGGATATGGTCAATCTTAGAGAATATTCCATGTGCACTTGAGAAGAATGTGTATTCTGTTGCTTTTGGATGAAATGTCCTATAAATATCTATTAAGTCCATCTGGTTTAATGCGTCATTCAGGGCCTGTGTTTCCATATTGATTTTCTGTCTTGTTGATCTGTCCATTGCTGAAAGTGGGGTGTTAAAGTTCCCAACTATGATTGTGTTATTGTCAATTTCTCCTTTTAAGGTTGTTAGCAGTTGCCTTATGTATTGTGGTGAACCTGTGTTGGGTGCGTAGATATTTAAAATTGTTATAACATCTTCTTGGATTGATCCTTTGATCATTATGTAATGTCCTTCTTTGTACCTGAAAATATTCTTCATTTTAAAGTTTATTTTGTCTGATATGAGTATTGCTACTCCAGCTTTCTTTTGATCCCCATTTGCATGAAATATTTTCTTCCATCCTCTCCCTTTCAATTTGTATGTGTCCCTAGCAGTGAAGTGGGTCTCTTGAAGACATCATATATATGGGTCTGTTTTTGTATACATTCAGCCAGTCTATGTCTTTTGGTTGGGGCATTTAGTCCATTCACATTTAGGGTAATTATTGATATGTATGTTCTTATTGCCATTTTATTAATTACTTTGAATTTGTTTTTGCTGCTCTTTTTTCTTTCCTTCTTCTCTTGTTCTTTTCTGCCTATAGAAGTTCCCTTGGTATTTGTTGTAAGGCTGGTTTAGTGTTGCTGAATTCTCTCAGCTTTTGCTTATCTGTGAAGGTTTTGATTTCTCCTTCAAATCTGAACGAGAGCCTTGCTGGGTAGAGTAATCTTGGTTGGAGGTTTTTTCCTTTCATCACATTGAGTATATCATGCCACTCCCTTCTGGCCTGTAGAGTTTCTGTTGAAAAATCTGCTGATAGCCTTATCGGGGTTCCCTCTTTGTATGTTACTTGTTTCTTTTCCCTAGCTGCTTTCAAGATTTTCTCTTTGTCTTTAATTTTGGTCAGTTTGATTAGTATGTGTCTCGGGGTGTTCCTCAGTGGGTTTATTTTGTATGGTACTCGTTGTGCTTCCTGGATTTGAGTGAGTGATTCCTTCCCCATGTTAAGGAAGTTTTCGGCTATTATTTCTTGGAATATTTTTTCTGTCTCCTTCTCTCTCTCTTCTCCTTCTGGCACCCCTATAATATGGATGTTGGTGCATGCAATGTTGTCCCAGAGTTCTCTGAGATTCTCTTCATTTGTTTTCAATCTTTTTTCTCTTTTCTCTTCTGCATCCGTAATTTCCACTAAGCTGTCCTCCACCTCACTTATTTGTTCTTCTGCCTCCTGTATTCTGCTGTTGGCTGCTTCTAATTAATTTTTTATTTCAGTTATTGTATTTTGCATCTCTTCTCACTTAAGTTTTAAAATCTTGTCTTTCTTTTCTCAGTGTTTCCTGTAAGTTATCCATCTTTGCCTCCAGTTTATTTCCAATGTCTTGCATCATCTTCAGCATCAACAGTCTAAAGTCTTTTTCCTGGAGGCTGAGAATCTCCTCATGGCTTAGCTGTTTTTCTGGGGTTTTTTCTTTCTCCCTCATTTGAGTTATAGTCCTCTGTCTTTTCATTTTTATAGGTTTTTGGTGTGGTGACCTTCTTACAGATAATAGAGTTGTAGCCTCTCTTACTTCTGATGTCTGCCCCCCTGTGGCTGAAGTGAGTATGGGGGCTTGGTGTAGGCTTCCTGATGGGAGGGCCTCATGCCTGCTCCCTGGTAGGAGGAGCCGATTCTAATCCCTCTGGTGGGTGGGGCTTAGTCTCTGGATGGGATTAGAGGCAGCTGTGTGCCTGAGGGGTCTTTAGGTAGCCTGTTTACTGAGGGGTGGGGCTGTGATCCCACCTGGGTTGTTGTTTGCCCTGGGGCTTCTCATTGCTGACTGACGGGTGGGGCCAGATTTTCCCAAAATAGCCACCTCCAGAGAAAGGCACTGCTGCTGAATATTCCCGAGAGCTTTGCTTTCAATGTCCTTCCCTCACAACAAGCCACATTCACCCCTATTTTCCCAGGATGTCCTCTGAGGACTTCAGTCAGGTTTGACCCAATTCCCTTGGAGACGTTGCTTTGCCCTGGGACTCAGTGCTCATGAAAGTCTGTGTGCGCCTTTTAAGAATGTGGTCTCCATTTCCCCCAGTCCCGTGGAGCTCTTGTGCACAAGCCCCACTGGCCTTCAATGCCAGATGCTCCAGGGGCTCTTTCTCCCTGTGCCAGATCACCACACGTGAGAATTTGATGTGTAGCTCAGAACTCTCACTCCTGTAGGTGGGTCTCTGTGAACCAGTTAGTTTCCAGTCTGTGGAACTTCCCACCCAGGAGGTATGGGGTTGTTTATATCGTGAAATCGACCCTCCTACCTCTTGATGTGGCCTCCTCTTTTTCTTCTGGAGTAGGGTATCTTTTTTAAGGTTTCCGTTCCAATTTGGTGAAGTGTGCTCAGTCTTTAGTTGTGAATTTTGTTGTTTTTAGGAGAGAAGCTGAGCTCCAGTTCTTCTATTCTGCCATCCTAATCCCGTCCCTCCTGCAAATGGTATTAACTCTTCCCAATTCTTCTATCTTTGGGCTGCCATTATCAACAAGTTGTATTCCCTTGAGGACAGCAACTGCACCTGGCTGCTTACGCTCAGATCCACACAACACTGAGCCTCACCTGGCATGTTTTAGGGTTGCAACCACAACAGGAAGAGTGGGAGGAATGTTAAAGGAAGTGGGCATTCACCCAAAGAGGGGCAGAAGGGAGTGTGAAGGAGCACAAGGAATCTGATCCCAGGCCTGAGAAGTGGTGGCTCAGCTTCATCTGCTTCTTGAACTCCCATCTTCCATCATGGGATCACCAGAGCCAGCTCAGTTCACTCTTCCCCTCTCCTTTTCTCCCTTCCTCTTTTCCTTCATCCTTCCTTCTCTCACTTCCTTCCTTTCTTTCTTTTAGAACATTCACTCCCAAAGAAAGGAACAGTGATGTTACTACCAAGGGAATAAAAATTAATTCTTCGAATTAAAATAAAAAATCGTAGCTATTACAATGGTTTGTGGCCCTCCACAGCTCAACCCTCCCCAAATAAATCTTGTTAATTTATCTCATTAGGGATAATTTACATTTTAATTTATATTTTTTCTTTGTGGGGGGGTGGTAGTGGCAATGCTTTTTTTTTTTAAAGATTGAGAAATGTATTAGAATAAGAGAAAGGGTATATGCATGATATATATACACACATTTTTTAAAAGCCCATGGAAAAATTTTGAAGGTTATATTTTTTCCTTTGTAAATAATTAGAGAAAAAAATAAAGTATCGCAACTTTGGTTGTGATTCATTCAACATATTACTTTCTCCATTTTGTCAACAAGGAAAATGTAGCTCAGAGAAATGAGTGTATTCGTGCCTCAAGATTTCAGTGGAGGGCCAATTCATAGGCTTAAGAGAATTTGAATAAGGTACTTAGGGGCAAGCCTGGCATAAGCTAGGCATCAGTAATATAGCCACTAGCATCAGCAGCAGCAGCACCATTACTCTTGTTTTCATTATATCCCAGGCTCTGTACCGAGGTTCTGGGAATAAGACAGTGGTGGAGAAAACAGACATAGTCTCCACCCTGATGTAGCTCACACTCTAGTGGGTGAGACAGAAAAATCAGCACAGGATGTGTGACTGTGAACTGTGGTGAATGCAGGATGCTATGAGAGTGTATAACAGGAGGAACTGATTTAGTGGTGGAAAGAGGGGTCAGGAGGAATGACAAAGGCTCCCAAGGCCAATGATAATGAACTGAGATCTGAAGAATTTGTTGAGTTAAGTGGGTGAATTAGTGCTCCTCTGGGAAGGACCAAAGTATGTGAAGGCTTCTGAGCAGAAAGGAGCATGGAGTGTTTGAAGGATAGAATCATCAGTGTGCCTGGGACCTATAAAGTAAGGCAGAAAGTGGCTCAGGATGAGTCTACAGAGGTAGATTGGGCATGGTAGACCACAATAGGAGATTAAGTTTTATCCTAAAATAAATTAGAAGCTGTTGAAGGCTTTTAAGTCAAGGAGTAATGTGCTATGACCCAGGCTGTTGTGGAGAAAATGGGCTGGGAGAGGATGAACGGCAAAAATGGAAGAGGAGTGGTCAATAAAAAGAGTTCCTGTAGGTTTAAGGAACAGTGAAAATGGGAAAAGGCCTACAAATTCGAAGATATTTAGAAGGTGGAACCAATAAGAATGGATTACATATGGAGGGAGAGTGAGAGGGAGGTGTCAGGGACAACTCCGAAGGGTCTCCATGAATGATGGTAACATGTCTGCGGTCACCTAGTTAGTAAACCGCAGAACCAGGCCTATGATCCAATGCTTAGGTCCATGTCCTACAACATTGTAGCTGGTTTCCAGTGGCTGGGGTTGATTTCCTTCTGCCTCAGCTCTTCTTGAAACATTGTATTCTTGGATCTGAAGCTCACAGAAAAGTTCTTTCAAAGTTGGAAGCATCTAAAAACCTCCGACTTGGATTTAGGGAAAGTGAATTAAAATTCCTGTAGCACGGGCAGGCCCCTCAATGTTGCCGAGCTGGCATCCTTATTCTGCTAAACACAGATAGTTAAAATACCTGCTTCAAAAGGTATATCTGGGGTAGGATGTAGAAAAGATGGAGCCGGTCTACAACAGGTACATCTGAACTTGGATCCTGGGCACCAGTTCCATCCTGCTCCTCAAGTCAATCACGTCTACGTCTTTACAAGTGGTTCCTGTGATGTGTGGGCCAAAAGGAACTTTCAGTGGGGTGTCTTTTTGCTCATGTGTCCCAGGTGAATTCAGCTACATTTTCCAGCACATTAGAGGCACAGACAATGTGTGGTAACAAAACTCACCCCCCTTGTCTGTCCCTCACCATCACCAGGTGGGCCACTGGATTGTTCTCTGTGCTTGAAGTCTGGAATCAAAATGGTAAGTTAAGAGCCCAAGACAGATGATCTCTAAGTTCACAGCACATAAAAGTCACATATGATGGCTTTTTAAAAATACATTCCTGGGTCCCACCCTAGCTTTTTGTTTTGTTTGTTTGTTTTTTTCTCTTTAGGGCCACACCCTCGGTGTATGGAAGTTCCCAGGTCGAATCAGAGCTGTAGCTGCCAGCCTACACCACAGTGACAGCAACGCCAGATCTGAGCTGCGTCTGTGACCTACACCCACAGCTCATGGCAACACTGGATCCTTAACCCACTGAGCAAGGCCAGGGAAAGAACCTGCGTCCTTATGGATACCAGTCAGATTTGTTAATGCTGAGCCACAACAGGAACTCTCACCCTAGATATTCCAATTCAGAAAGCTAGGATGAAGCTGGGGAATCTCTATTTTCATAAGCTCCCAAGGGTGAAGCTAAGGCCAGTCACATAAGCGCCACACGGAAAGAAACCCTAGTCTGGAAGTTGTCAATTTGGCTGTGATTCTTTGAGGGAAAGAAGCCTGTCTGGTTCACTAACCCAGGGCCCAGTAGGGTGCTAAATAAACATTTGAGTTCAACTGAATAAACAATGAATTTTGTCAAATTGAATTACTGTGTTATGGACCTATTTTCCTTCCCATCAATCCCAAGTCAATCGTTTAGGAATCTGCTGTGATTTTAGGAAAAATAAGTTTTAGAGAGAGGACTGAGGTTCAGGAAAATGTGTGTGTACATATACGTGTATGAGGAGTTATAGCAATCCCCAAGTTATTACCAAGCAGGTTAAAAGGATTGGCGATTCTCATTTTTAAGGGCCTACTGCTGATAGGACTCCATTTCATTCATTCAATACTTTTGTGAAGATATTTAATAAAGAGCAAGTTAATTAGCAATGAGATCCTGCTTTGCAGCACTGGGAACTATGTCTAGTCACTTATGATGGAGCATGATAATGTGAGAAAAAAGAATGTATACATGTATGTGTAACTGGGTCACCATGCTGTATGGTAGAAAAAAATCCATCCCTCCCCAAAGAAAGTAAAATAAGCCAGCCTCAGGCTGAACAAGCCACATATCTCACACCAGAGGCATCTTCCTTGGAGCCCTGTGGCCAAATTCCAGCGGCCTCCTGTGCCCTGAAGGCAGCTGACTGAGGGCTGCCCAGCTTCTTAAAAAATAAGGTTTCATGCCCTTCCCTCTGCCACCTTATCCACAGCAGCCCGTCCATGCATTTCCCTCCCTTCCATTTGGCTGGTACTGAAATCTTTTATTGCCTTTGAGAGTCAACTATTCCAAGGGCTGGAGCAGAGAGCATTCCTCCAAGCTTGCTCTTATAGCTTTCGAAGGCATGAGCCCTGACCATGCCTTACTCATGTCCTAAACATATTTGAAAAGCAAAATTTAAAACAAATCACATACTTGGTAGACATATGGTTTCAAAATACCATGAACAAGAGGATGTACTTATAGGAAACTGAGGGTGTTGAGCAAAAACGCCTTTAAAAGGACGAGGAGAACAATTCTAAGTGACTAGTCTTTTCCTTCTTCCCAACCAAGCTGCCCACTAACGTTGACTATCATCACCTACCTGTTTATTCCCACAATCACTGTTCCACTTCATTCTTCCAGGCTGGTTCATGCTTTCTGAAGGAATCTGATTTCTCCTGTGACCTTGGTTTGATCGTGGGGTCAGTGTTAGATTATAGACGGCCACCAGATGGACAGTAAGAAATTGGGAGCAGACAGAAAATAAGTTTGAATCCTGGATGCCTTACATGAGGGACTATGGATGAAATCTTCCATGATAAATACCTGTGTTACACGCAATGCTTCCAGATGTGGAATGAACATCAGGGCAAGGAGAAGAGTTTAGAACTGAGTCTGTGATTCAAAGTGGGTTGGGGGCCTGTCCTTTTTTTTAGAGGAGACCTTAGGAGCAGGATATAGGCTTGGTGGCTTAAAGGAGTTGTTTGCTAAGGTGTATTTTAGCACCAGAATTCCTGTTCTCCCTTTTAAAATTTTGAATTTTAAATAAAAGAGTTTGTTTTTTTCAGTTGCATTTTGGAACTTTATAATATACCCCACTGTATGGCTGAAAGCTCTTTCTAGAAACATTTGTTGGGTGGGCAATTCACACATATGTAGAAAGCCATAGCATGCAGTTAGTGAGCCCTAGCCTGAACTAGAGGTACACCAATGGTACCAGTGGTAACTCTTTCCTAATATGATGTTTCCCCTTGCATTCTGAGAGAAACTCGATTCCTCAAACTGAACGTCACTTAACAGAAATCTGTTTTTCTAAATTGTGGTCAGCCTCGGGATGAATATCAAGTAGTTCTGAGATGCAACAGAGAGAAGTAAGAACAAGTTCATTGGCATTGCAACTTTCCTCGGAAGTACAGTTCACTCCCCCTGCCCTCCCCCGCAAACTTCCCGGTCTGAATCCAGCCCATGCTCAGCACACGCCCTCTCCTCTGTAATGTACTTTAGAACATTAGTGCTTTAGGAAAAGAATGACCAATCTCCCAAAGGTCCAGAGGTTCTATTTGCCAGAGAGGTTGGACCAAAGAAGGCTCTGGGCTCCGCCCAACCCCACATGAGTAATAAATGCATTCTCATACAGGACAAAGGGAAGGCGAAGGCATCTTATCAGACAAGACTTTACTGGCTCGGAGTTAATAGATGATTTAACCCAGACAGTGTGAACTGAGGAAAGAAACTACTGCTCTATCAACCTGTAAACCCCATTTCTAACATTCCAGCACCAGCTATACTATCCAAACATCCAGATTCTTAAAAAGCACTCAAGTTTGGCCTAGAACATGAGTCATTTATTGAGAACTACTATTGCCTTATGCTATGTTAGGCACAAAGAAAAATGATAAAATATGTATTAATACCTTAGAATGGTATCAAGGTCTGGGACATAGTCACTATTTAAAAGTGCTATTGTTACTGTTATTGTTGTTTACTGTTGTTGTTGTCACTTGCCACTGTTCCCGGGAAAGTTTTCTGTCTTGTACCAGTTTGATGCATTGATTATTGCTCTAGGTTCTCCTCCTGCTTCTTCGTCCATGACTTCTTTCATTTGATTTTATAATATCTATCCACCTATCTATCTATTATCTTTCACATATTATTCCATTTTTTTTCTGTCTGGTTTCACTATGATCTAGTCTGAATTACAGCAGAAACTTCTTGAATCTCTCTCCCTCTAGGCTCTATGCCTCTTGAGGGCAGAGACCAAGGATTATATCTTTCATATGCCCAGGGATTGATAGGAATTTCCTAAATATTTGCTGAATGCATGTATGACCAATGACTAGATGCATTCCTGAACAAATTAGCCTGTTAGTCTTCCCACAACTAGACTTTCTGTTTCTGGCTAGTCATGTGCACTGAGAGCCTGCTGCCTCCTGAAAATTCCATCTTTATCTTGTTACTCCCTTGCTAAAAAATATAAGTGGCTCCTCATTACCCTTCAAGTCAATTTTCAAGCCATCCCCATCCTGTTACCTTGCTCTGTCTGATGTCCTGTCTAATGCCACCTCCTACTCTTGTGTGCACAGATCCTAGTGCCAGGTGGGTTGGACTCCTCTCAGACACTGAATTTCTGTATATTCACTCTTTCCAGATCCTTACTATGACTTTGCCACCTTTCTCTTTGAATATCCGACTGTCCCATCATTCGATCCCACATGCCAGCCTTTAGCAACAATGAGGTCCATATAGACATATCCCCTTCTCAAAACTTCTCACACCCACATGGCCTTTGCGTGGCTCCTTGCCAAATGCTACCCTGTATTATTATCTGACAGTCAGTTTATAAGTCCTTGAGAGTAGGAGCCATGCCTTATGTTTCTTCGGATCTGGACTTTTGTTAGGGAGTTTTGTCCAAGGGAACTAAGTGTAACATGATTTTTTTTTTCCTCTTTGTAGGGTTGCACCTGTACCATATGGAAGTTCCCAGGCTAGGGGTCAAATCAGAGCTGCAGCTGCCAGCCTACACCACAGCCAAAGCAATGCAGGATCCAAGCTGCATCCGTGACCTACACCATAGCCTGCGGCAATGGCCAGATCCTTAACCCACTGAGCAAGGCCAGGGATTGAACCCACATTCCCATGGATACTAGTTGGGTTCTTAACCCGCTGAGCCACAATGGGAACTCTGCAACATGAATTTTACAGAAGAGAATTCTATGAAGCATAAAGCTGAACTTGGCCCTCCTTGTTTCCATCACTAAATTTACTACTGTAGATCTAGAGCGGATCAAAGTCAATTCTTTGGGTCTTCAGTATATCCTATATAGCAAGTAGGTCCTAATACCAGTGACAAAATTGGTAACTAATATAATTGAATATTTATTCTGTGTGCATATTTCAATACTTACTATTTTCTGTGCCAGGCCCTATTTTAATATTTTAATTTAATCATCAAATTCCTATGAAATAAATTCTACCATCCCACTTTACAAATGAGGACACAGATCAAAGCTTCAAATACCACAAGGCCCTGACTTGGTTTCATGCCCCGTGCTAGATTTTGGAGATACAGTGATGAATCAGGTAGTTTCTACCTTCAAGGAGTTCAGAGAATAGGAAGAAAGAGGAAAATAAATAATTATGATTCAGTTTAATAAGTACAATATAAGAATTAATATTAATCTTTCCTCTATCAAATGAAGGCAGTGACCAACCCTCTCCAATGTCCAAACAATGCCTTACAATTTTTAATATCAACATCTAGCTTCTGCAGTCTTCCTCCCAATAACCTACAGTCCCACTTTAATCATGAGAAAACATCAGTAAATGACAAAAGAAGGATATTCTAGGATACACTTGACCAGCACTCCCCTAAATTATTAAGGTATTAAAAAGAAGGAAAGCCTGTGGGATGGTCATAGCCAAGAGGAACTAGGAGACACAATGACAAAATGCAGTGGGGTATCTTGGATGGGATGCTGGGACAGAAAAAGGATATTACATGGATGGGAGTTACCTTGAGGTGCAGCAGGTTAAGGATCTGGCATTGTCACTGCAGTGGCTTTGGTGGCTGCTGAGGTGCAGGTTCCATCCCTGGCCAGGAAACTGCCATGTGCCACAGGCACAGCCAAAAAAGAAAAAGAAAAAAATAAATAAAAAACTACTCTAAAATACAAAGCATACTAAAATGTAATAATATTAACACTTAAAATAAGTGTTGTGAGTGACTGCCAAGATAATAAGGCCAGGAAGGCAAGGAATCTGAGCAAAGGAGTCCATCTGCATTGGGAGGTAAAGAGGGGAAGACGTGAGTTTGGTTTTGGAGATACTGCCTTGGAGAGTTGAGTGGAGGTCCAGGTGTCCCAGAGGCAACTGAAAAGCTCGATTTGGAGTCTAGGGGAGTGGGGGAGGAAGACCTGGGTTGAAGACACACACTTGGGAGGCATCATGCATATAGGTGGTAGTTGAAGCATTTGAGATTCTAAACACCATTCTGGAGATCAGCAGTCAGTGACTCTGTTATTACTGTGTGATGGATGAGCCGGAGGAGGCTGGGGGAGCCAGTTTGATTATAACTACAGAGCAGCTGGAACTTTCATCCTCGGGGGGAGCCAAATCAGCCTTGTGGGCACAGATGCTGTGTTTTCCTTATTCTGGAAGGCATTTCCCGAGATAAACTCTGGATACGCTAATTATGTCAGTGAAACTGATCCAGCCTCAACTGCTGAGACAGGGATACCAGGACAAAAATGCCTTCGAGTTATGCCATACATTGGCTTTTCTTTAAGAAAAGAAATATTTTAATCCTTTCTTCCATTGGAGGTTTAGGATAATTATCTTAGATGCAACTATTTTGATAACCATCCTTCTTGAGGACACAGTATCTCGGTAGTTTGAAAACGTTAAGTTAATTAGATATCTGATGTTAACAAAAGCTTGTATTAAAAAAAAAAACAACAACAACAAAAAACCCTCAAGAGCTGCACCCCCCCAGACTCCTACAGCAGAGGAGTCAATGTTAAGTACAGTTTTTACCATCAAACTGGCACTTTTGTCTAGTTAATCATAGACGTCGGCAGCCTCTGGGATGGAGACGGTACACCCCCTACTCTTACCCCCAAGGATGAAAGACTCGTCACCATGCTAAAATCGTGTTTTTCACATGACAATTCCAGCAAGCTGGGTCTTACAGACATTAAGATATTAACTTTACTTGGCAGTCAAGGACTGCCTAGTTTGTAGGAAAAGGCCATTTTTTGGAAATTTAAGGGGATAGTCTTAGTTAACTTTAAGTATCCCAGTGAGTGTGAATGGATGAGTACAATTATCTAGATGGGGGCAAAATGACCAGGCTCATAAAAATGTTCCTAAGGATAAATTTCCAGAAATGTAAAATCTCCTGACTATAAGCAAATGAAGTTTAGAAAAGACTGCTATATCCTTTATAAATCCTCCCACGCAAACGTACCAGCGGGCACAGACACACACGTGCACACTCCTTCGACTTCCAAGCTGAGCAATGCAAGGGCAATATTAATCAGCCTGCTTTAGTTCAGAGAAAGAAAAACTTAGTAGCTGGAGAGGCTACACCTTTGGCTCTTGGCAAAAGGCGAACAGTGGGATCTGTGGCCAAAGGCAGCCTATTTCTGAGCTCCTGCTCCATCTCTCAGGGGCCCTGTAACCCCAAGCACGCTGCCCAGCTCCTTGCAGTGTCAGCTTCCTTCTTTAGTAAATGAAGATAAAGATGCTCATCTCAATTCAGTGAATACATGTGGAATGTCTTCCAAGGGGTCAGGGACCATGCTGGGGATTCAGTGGTGAACAAGGAAAACACAACTGCCCCGACTGAGACAAGGGCACGTCTGGAAAATGTTGCTGTGAGGATTCAGGGATTCAGTATTCTCGGTCGGCTTGTGCCTTGGCACCTGGTCCCTGAGTACACAGTGTTCCTGTGCTTTTCTCCCACTCTGAGATGAGCAGTTGAACTTGAATAAAAGGACAGTTGAACTAAAGGACATTTAGCAGCACCAGGCCTAGTTTACAGTTTCAAAAAGTTTTAATAGTAAACATGTTGAAAATCCAGTAAACTTAGTCATAAAGACATGGCCCCCGAAATCTTTACCTTGTCCCTCACGACCTACATGATGTTGTACAATTTCCATAATCTCTTTGAGGCTGAATGTCCTCATTTGTAAACCAGAGGGACTGTTAGTGGTACCTACCTAAGGTTGATCTTACAGTTGATAAAGGAAGTATCGTACATGAATGGGGCTGGTTCAAGGGCAAAGTGATATCCACACGTTACTTATTATTATGTTCATTGTTACTAATGATGAAACATCAGCTATGATATCAAGCCCCCATGTGGCGCCTTTGGGCCTGAGGTACTGCAGCAGCAATGTTAACACATGTCATAGGCTCCAGGATGACATCCAATCACTGGAAAGATTTGTAAATAAGTTTCCAACCTAATTAGGAGTAGATCCAAGGATTGTGTCTTTCTTCCAAATAACAGTAGCAGAGATCACAGCACAGAGAGAAGGCCTGGGAAAGAGTCCCTGACATTTTGAAGACATTCCATGTGTATTCACCAAAAAAAAAATTTTTTTTTGGTCTTTTTAGGGCTGCACCCGCAGCATGTGGAGGTTCCCAGGCTAGGGGTTGAATCCAAGCTGCAGCTGCCAGCCTACGCCACAGCCACAGCAACTTGGAATCCAAGCCATGTCTGAGACCTACACCACAGCTCACGGCAATGCCGGATCCTTAACCCACTGATCAAGGCCAGGGATCGAACCCACAACCTCATGGTTCCTAGTCGGATTCATTTCTGCTGCACCACAACAAGAACTCCTGTATTCACTGAATTGAGATGAGCATCTTTATCCCCATTCCTAAAGCCTTTTTCAAGTTCTCCAGAGTACCCTGTGGCTCCTACTGGGTCTCTTTCCTCAGATGACTTGATCCCTCTCCACACCAGATATTGGGTGGAAAGCATCTAAGCATCACAACTGTACATCAATCTCAGAAACACCCCTCACCAGTAATCAACCAGCATTCTAATCTGAGGCCAATTTCTCTTGGTTCTTACAAATCAAGAACCAAGGCTCCCCTGAAGAACCTCCCCTGCAGTTCGTGGGGAAGCTTCATGATCTCCGCAAAGCAGCTTTTTAATCCTGATAGACCTGGAGGCCTGAGTCAGTCTGAGGAGTTGGTTTCACCCTATTTTCTAAGAGGCCATGTAATTCTCATGCAAATACACTCTTGGAGAGCATCTTAGAGGTTCCAGAATTTTAAAGGTAGGCTTCCAGGAATTCTCCTGTGTTAGAACAATATAACAGGACTCACTAAGGCTCAGTTATGACAGCTACCACAGTTTCAAGAATTGATGCAGTTCCATCCCTCAGTACCTTTTACATGTTTTCACTCTGCTTGGGAGAACAATTCCTCCTCTGCTTGCCTATACATTCCCTACTCATCCTTTAAAACATAACTCAACCATTCCCCATCAAGACATTCCTGATTCCCACTCTCTCTCCATTTCACCAACAGACCTGGCTTCAAGTCCCTGGACTTGGCCCATGTACTGAGTTCTTGAGAAGTGATTATTGTTTTCTCAAATTCTTGGAGTTGACCTGGTTTCTTCTCCAGTCTTTGACAATTAGACCAAGTGCAATGCGAGAGGCTAGAAATCAACTATGCAGTTGTGAAATTTTGATTGGAAGCAAGATTCTAGGTTGCTCAAATGAGAGTTATGTAACCCACACTTTGTGCAATGGGCAGGAGGACCTCACTGTGAGCAGAGATTGGAAGGCTATTTCTGCTATAATAGTACCTCTGCCTCATTTCTACTGAGGCATCACACCTCCCAGACCCAGCACAGCTCCTGGTTCAAAGCAGACACTTAACACAGATTTGCTATTTCTGAGGGGCAAGAAAAGAAACATGGAGGGGAGAGGATTCTGGGAGTCCTTCCCTCATCCTCTGTGACTTAGTGACTTGTTCGCAGAAACCTGTATTGGCTGCCTGGGAAGTCATTTCCCCATGCTAAAATAGTAATTAGGACAGAGGAGGCAGTCTCATTATTGATGATGAGGCTGACTCTACGTAGCAGTATGTATTTGGATGAAAGGCACCATCACAGCTCAAAGTGGTCATTATTATCCTTCCATTATAATTACTAACTTTAAAAAAATGGTGGGTTTTTTTTGTTGTTTTGCTTTTTTATGCTATGAAAACCACTATTTAATATTCTTAGAAAACAATTCCCACTTCATATTCATTTCTCCTACTTTTTCTATTTGGATATCCTTCTGCCAAAGATTTCTACCAGAAGGAAGAGCTGAACCAAGAAAAATTAAATTCAAGACTGCTACATAGTAATCAGGCCAAAAGGAACTAGGGGAAGGTTCTCCCTGGAGCCATTGGTGGGCCATGGTTTTCAACCCACCTAAACCAGTGCTTCCTTCCCCTGGAGGCTTCTCCTTGCTCCTCAAAAAGAGATAGCCTTTCTTCCTCCAAGCCTTGTTTTTTTCTAAAGACACCTGCCATAGCTGTTTGTGTGTCTTAACACCCTTTGTAGATTAAGAACTCCTTAATTTTGGAGACTATGATCACATGGTTTGGTGGAAAGAACGTACACTCTAGAGACAGACAAGCTTGGGTTTGTTTTTTGATGTTGTTGATCAGCTGTGTGACATAAATTACTCCACCTTTCTATATTGGTTTCATCATCTTTGAAACAGGAATAATACAACCTACTTTGCAAGTTAGTTGTGTTAATAAAGTAAGATAACACAAATGAAGGGTTTTGTGGTACAAGTTAGTGCTCTGGGGTTAGACAGCCTCCCCCACTAACTAGCTCATCAGTCCTGTCAAATCATCTAACCTTCTAGGGCTCAGTTTTCTCTTCTGTAATATAGAGCTGAAGGACCCTCCCCATAAGGTTTTGAGAGGACTAAATGAGCATATACATTAAAAAATCTTAACACACAACATGACACAAAGAGAATGTTCAATCAATGTTGCCTATTCACTCATCTTCTGTTCTCTCTTCCACTCTTTGAAGCATTCTACACAGTGCCTGCATCCTACCCTCTGCCTGCATCCTACCCTCTGCTTACAGAGTGTCAGGAGATACTGCTAAACTGAAATGATGTTATGCTTCACAGCTCATCACATGAGCTTGGGTGTCCATTTCCCCTGATCCAATGTTTTATAATCTCAAGGATTTTTCTTAATTTTTACTTGAAATTAGTTTCCCCAGTTAAAATGAAGGCCTTATGGCACAAAGGAACCTTTCCACAGTAAAGAAAATCATGGACTTGGAGAATAGACTAGTGGTTGCCAGGGGGCAGGGAGGGAGCGGGATGGATTGGGAATTTGGGATTAGTGGATGCATACTATTACCTTTGGAATGGATAGGCAATGAGATCCTGCTGTGTAGCCCTGGGAACTATGTCTAGTCACTTGTGATGGAGCATGATAATGTGAGAAAAAGGAATCTATACATGTATGTGTAACTGGGTCACCATGCTGTACAGCAGAAAATTGACAGAACATCGGAAACCAGGTATAATGAAAAACATAAAAATCCATATGTATATGTATGTGTGTGTGTGTGTGTATGTATATGTATATATGTGTATATATATATATATATATATATATATAATAATAATAAAATGAAGGCCTTGGCTAAAATCTCCAGATTTAGTTAGTTTAGAGGACAAGGAAAATAAAGGTTTTGATTGAACACACTAGAGAGAGAGGGAAGAGAAAGAGACAGAGACTGGATTAGGGGAGTGACTAAAAGGGGAAGGGAAAAAAAACGTCCCGGAAGAAGGCTGCTAGGTTAACCTAGCTCTGACAAGGTCACCGTGTTTCTCCTACATTTATATGTCTTGACTTTTGGAGACATGGTTCTTGTCCCTAGAGTGGTAGTGGTTAGAAGGTGGTCAGAGGTTGGCACATTTCTTACCTCACCAGGAAGATTTAGCATCCACAAACCTGAGACTAAGATGGACTCAGCCCCACCAACATTTCTCATAAGAAGTGCAATGAGGTCCTTATTAGTACCATAAGCTGGAGGCTCCAATGGCCCAGACCATACTTCTCCCGAAACCAAGTGTGTCATTCTTAGTCAGAATTGTTCCCCCTCAGAGTCTCTGAGGGTCACAGCCAGGCACCTCCGTACTCAGTCTAGCTATGTAGCCCAATCGAAGGCCGTTGCTAGGCCACAGTCCATGCTGACATTGGCCAGTTCCCTGCAGTGGTGACTCAAGCTCAGCATGCAGCCTGCAGCGTGATTAAAGCCCTGGGTCTCTGCTGCACTTAAGAGCATATAATTGTAAAGCCCAAGATGATTCTGTTTGGGGTAATTCTCTTTTCACCAAATCCCAAACAATTCTTAGAAACCATCCAGAAATCCATAATTGCAGTCATATTTCTTTTGTCTCAGAACCATCTCTGGGGGCCAGGGGCCAGGGACCAGGAAGAGAGCACGGTCTGCCTTTAGCCCTTCTATTCCTGGATATACATAGAAATCTGCATCTACTCTGGAAAGTGCTTTGAGGTTAAAGACATGGAATGTCCACACAGGAGGTTTCACCATATGCAAACTTTCTATCAAAAAGTTAGGTAAACGCTTTGGCCCACACATTAGACCAGATAGATTTCCTTAAGGATTTCACAGGAGATCTCATCTCTTCATCTCCACGTGAATGTTTCAGATTTTGGAAATCATGCTTTAGGGTAAAAAGTGGTTAAACTTTTCTAAAACTTGTTAGTGCATTAGGTCCTGTTTCACTTCATTCTTTGACTTGTGACTCTCCCTAGAAAAGACAGGGGCTTGGCATCCTCCTCCTCTCCAGGATGTTCAGGAAGTAGTATATTTGTGGTTTCCTTATGGTAAGCAAGATTTCCTAACTTCCTTTCTTCCCTCCATCCCACCCTGGAGTTGGGCTTTCCTTTGCAAACTTTCACTGAACAGAAGGTCCTCATTCTATGGTCTTATCTGCCATGTTTCTTGACTATTCTCTTCTCTGCAACAGAAGTCCAGAAGGTGTATTCTTATTTTTCTTATGCTTCCACATTGCCAGTTCCATGCAGGACACAAGCACTTCCCAATACTTCCTCCCTCCTCTTTTTTTCCATTTTCTTCAAGTACAACCTCTCTTGAAAATTGAGATGTAACATATATGCAATAAAGTTCACCAATCTCAGTGTACAGTCCGGTGACTTTTTGCTTATATGTACACCCGTATAACGACCACTCTGATCAAGACATAGACCATTTCTAGCACCCAGAAGTCTCCTGTGTGTCACGAGCCTGTCAATACTTCCCACCAAAGCCATCGCTATTCTGACTTTAGTTTTACCTGTTCTTGAACTTTATGCAAATGAAATAGTACAGCATATACACTTTTGTGTCTGGTTTCCAATGCTTTTCTACTGGAAATTCACTTTCTTGATATGTGAGGAGCACTGAACATTGTGAGGGGCACTCATATTCATTCACTGAAGTGAATGTATAAAAGCTCCATGTAGGAGTTCCTGTCCTGGTGCAGTGGAAACAAATCCAACTAGGAACCATGAGGATGCAGGTTTGATCCCTGGCCTCACTCAGTGGGTTAAGGACCTGGCGTTGCCGTGAGCTATGGTGTATGTCGCAGATGCTTGGATCTGGTGTTGCTGTGGCCCTAACGTAGGCTGGCAGCAACAGCTCTGATTAGACCCCTAGCCTGGGAAGCTCCATATGCCATGGGTGTGGTGCTAAAAAGACAAAAGACAAATAATAACAATAATAGTAATAAAAGCTCCAAGTATGAAGCCGGTTTTTAAAAGAACATCTATTTCAAAGGAAAGAGTGTCGGGGCCAGATCAAATCTTTTCTAATAAGGAAAGTAAGGACATTAGCAAAACCACTGCTCATAGGTAACATTACAAAAGAAGAAGAATATGAAAGATACTCATCAGACTACACCCTCCTCCTCAGCACCCACAGTGATAAATTCTTTCTACTGATAAGATTCACACAGCTCTTTCTTTTTTCTTTTCAAAGGGGAGCCTAACCCCAGGGAAGGGCGTAGCTGTGGAGTCAGAGGCTGGGTTTGAATCTGTGTTGGCACCACCGTGAGAATGGCACAGTGGAGATAGTCAGGGGACCTGGTCCAGATGCTTGCTGGTTGTATGTGCTTGGAGAGCCACTCAGCATTTCAGCCTCAGTTTGCTGCCATAAAAACAAACAAACAAAAAACAACAACAAAACCCAAACTATTGACTGGATTAAAATAATGGCTGTAAATATGCACTGAGAACTATAAAGCCCTAAATTGGTTTCATACACTAGTTGTGATGTTTCATTTCATGTGTTAATCTGGCTGAGCCATGGTGTCCTGATATTTGGTCAAACTTTATTCTAGATGTTTCCACAGAGGTTTTTTTTTTGGGGGGTGGAGGTGCACCTGAGGCATGTGGAGGTTCCCAGACTAGGGGTCAAACCGGAGCTGTAGCGACTGGCCTACACCACTACACCACAGCAACTCAGGATCTGAGCCGCATCTGTGACCTACACCACAGCTTATGGCAATGCCTTAACCCACTGAGCAAGGCCAGGGATCTAACCTGAACCTACGTGCTCATGGATGCTAGTCAAATTTGTTTCCACTGAGCCATGAGGGGAACTCCAGAGGTGTTTTTTGGGGATGAAAATAACCTTTAATTTGGGGAACTCTGAGTAAAGTCAATTGCCCTCCATAGTATAGATGGGCTTCATCCAATCAATTGAAGCCCATAACTGTATAAAACTGATTCCCCCCACCCCACCAAGCAAGAATGAATCCTGCCAGCAGATGGCCTTTGAATTTGTGTTTTTTAATTTCTCAATGAATTTTATTACATTTACAGTTGTACAATGATCATCACAACCCAATTTTATAGAATTTCCATCCCAAACCTCAGCCCATCCCCCCTACCCCTCAAACTGTCTCCTTTGGAAAACATAAGTTTTTCAAAGTCTGTAAGTCAGTATCTGTTCTGCAAAGAAGTTCGTTGTGTCCTTTTTTTAGATTCCACATGTAAGTGATAGCATTTGATGTTGGTTTCTAACTGTCTGACTGACTTCACTTAGTATGATAATTTCTAGGTCCATCCATGTTACAATAAAAGAACCTACCTCAACATAATAAAGGCCGTATATATGACAAACCCAGAGCTAACATCATTCCCAATGGTGAAAAGCTGAAAGAATTCCTGCTGAGATCAGGAACAAGACAAGGATGTCTGCTCTTACCACTACTCTTCAACATAGTTTTTGGAAGTCCTAGCCATGGCAATCAGAGAAGAAAAAGAAATAAAAGGAATCCAAATTGGAAAGGAAGAAGTAAAACTATCACTATTTGCAGATGACATGATACTATACCTAGAAAATCCTAAAGACGCTACCAGAAAACCTTCAGAGCTCATCAATGGCCTTTGAATTTGAACTACAACTCTTCCATAGGTCTCCCCTGATGGCTTACCCTATAGATGTTAGGCTTAACAAGCTACCATTATCACACAAGCTGATATCTTAAAATAAATCTCTCTGCCTCCCTTTCCCTGTATGTGTATATATACATATATATCTCCTATTGGTTCTGTTTCTCTAGAGAACCCTGACTAATGCATCAGTTTGTCATTTAGTTTATTGACATGCATGATTTCTTATTTTGTTTCTTCTTTCATTCAAAATGCCATTTAGTTCATTATTTCTTTTCTAAATCACTAAAATGTATATATTTAAATCACATTTTCTTTGTTTTGCTTATTATTAAATATATTTCAATTAATAATTTGTCTTTCCATTATTGTCTTGGCTACCATCCATGAGAGAGGAAGATGGAAGTAAATTTTCTGCAGATGCACTATGTGTTGCACTTTGATCAAGGTTGTCAGTGACATTTAGAGACATTACTTCTTACCACCCCATAAATTTCAGCATGCTATGCTTACAGGTCATGTATCTGGACCTGCTGGCTCACTGCTAGGCACACTCCACCCTCTAGGACACCAGGGTCATAATTAAATTTCCCTAGAAGATTCAGTGTAAACCCTTGAATTTTAATGTAAATTCAAGGATCATTTAAATTGTGATCCTTGGCTTTGTCTGACGCCAAGAATCCCTCTTCCTCCCACTGTAGTGAATGGATCAGATCAAAATGTGAAACTTCCTTAAATCTCTTTGGTCCCTCCCTAACAAAATTTCAACCCAGGATTATTTCTTCTAGACCACCCCTTAGCTTTTCTTGAGGGCCTCCAGGCAAAGGGTCCACCAGTCCTGCCTTACTACTTTATAGCACCTGTAGAAAGGGAACTAATGGGATTTGGGAGGGAAATTTTATCTCCTTCCTTCCTAGTGAAAGCCTCAACCCAAATATTGGCCAGTTATGTGTCTTTGATGACCGCAAAGCAGGTCAGCGTGCTGTCAGACAAAAGGAAGTGGTGCCATTGTGGTCCATGTCCTTTGTCATTAAAAATCTTGCTCTTGTTCTTGAATTGCTTCACTGATACATGCATAATTTCATATTTTAAAATTTCTCATGCCATCTTTAGCTTTATTACTTTCATCTGACTTTGTTAAGTTGTGACTTGAGAACACGATAAGTAGAACCTCAGTTTATATCACTGAGTTCATCTCAGGTCTCTGTGAGCACTCTTCTTCCCCCTGCCTCCCATCCCTTTCTTCTTCTAAAAAAAATTATGGTGGGGGACTATTTTCTAGACTGTATTTTTAGGGGAAGTTCTTCAGGCATTTGAACCTACATTGGTCTGATATTTATAGACGTTGAGACATGCTAATTAAGCCACTCAGTTATGTATTAATAGCCCAAACTGGCATTATTTGCTGTCTGGCCTTAGATGGTTACTGTTCTCTCCATGCCTTACTTTCTTTATTTGTAAAGAAGGGACAATAATATTCAAATTTCACAGGGTTTATGGTGAGCATCACAAATAATAAGTTTTTTAAAAGAGTTCCTCGTATTGTTATCAGCTTTGAAACCTACAGATACATTACATATATGTGTTTGTTTATATCAAATGTTTTATTTAAAGGAAAATAAATAATGTTTCAGGTGTTTGATGTGGTGCTGGATACAACAGGTACTCAATAGTTACAACTATAGTTATCACAAGTTCAAATTATGGGTTTATGTTTGAGAAGGAATGTCTGAAACAAGCATTGAAAGCCCTCAGAGTTCAAGGCCCTGTGTGAGGTATTATAAGACATCAAAAATGCCTAAATAGCAATTTCCTACCCCTAGCTGTGGTAACACATAACCACGGCTGACAAATGAAAGCACAGTCCTAGTCTGTACTCTCGAGCAGTGCTTCCCAAACTCTTTCATGTCAAATCATGTCAAGGAAATAAGAACATACTAAGACAGGTGGAAGGGGATCTGGAGATGTCTGTATGTATGGAGACTGACTTAAAAAAAATCACTGCTTTTTTTCTTTATGTTATAAATTATTACAAAACACAAAATTTTAAAGAATAAATTAAATAGTAAATTTACATAAAACTCCCAAATAAATATTTTTAAATTTTCCAATGAGTAATGGAGCTTGGGTTCATTAATAGAACTTTAAAAAGTTTCAATCCTTATGCTTGAAATGATTGCACAACCCCCGACCATGATATTTTAATAGTTGTCTCTTGAAATTCTTGGCCAGAACCTTTTCACACAGACGTGGTTGAAATTAGAAGACATTTTTATAATAACTTAAATTTTTCTACAGTTGAATTTGTACTTAAAGAATCTAGCAACCTCTTCCCTTTTTATTGGTAATAATGGCTTGTTTATAATAATGCAAATGGATTTCAAATCCACTTGAACTTCTTTATGTCGAGAGTTTCAAAATAGTGATGAAGCTCTAATGTGTATGACATGCAGGCGTTCTCAGAGCAGACAGCCTTCAAGCCAGCTAGTAAACTACTGTCAATGAAAACATCTGCCTTATTGCTTCACTCTGATTCTGGGGATCTCAACTTTGGCATTAAGGAACAGATAATTCCTCGCATGGGGTGGGGGCGAGGCAGCTATCCTGTGCACTGTGGGATGTTTAACAGTGTCCTAGCCTCTACATTCTAGCAGTAATAGGCCCCACATCTCCAGACATCACCAAGTGTCCCCTTGGCAGCAAAACTGCCACTGGTTGAGAACCACAGTGCTACTTTTTTTTTTTTTTTTGGCTGCACCCATGGTGTGTGGAAGTTCCCCTTGGCAGGGGTAGAATCCACACCGTAGCAGCAAGTCGAGCCACTATAGTGACAACGCAAAATCCTTGATGTGTTATTTCACAAGGGAAACTACACTGTGCTACATATTAAATGAGAAACTTTTAAGGTGCAAGCCTGGCACAGAGTACTGTGATTATAAGCTGGGTTCAGATCCATCTCTTCCACTTGTAGGCTGAGTGACCTTGGAAAATTTACTTAAACCCTCTGATCATCATTTCTTCATTTTAAAGTAGGACATAAGGAGTTCCTGTAGTGGCTCAGTAGTTAATAAACCCATCTAGTATCTACGAGGATGTGGGTTCCATCCCTGGTCTCGCTCAGTGGGTTAAGGATCCGGCATTGCTGTGAGCTGTGATGTAGGTCACAGATGTGGCTTGGATCTGACATTGCTGTGGCTGTGGTGTAGGCTGGCAGCTGCAGCTCCAACTGGACTCCTTGCCTGGGAACTCCCATATGCTGCAGGTGCAACCCTAAATAAATAAATAAATAAATAAATAAATAAATAAATAAATAAAATTTGAGCATCATCCTTCCTGGGTCTGCTTCACTGGATAATCATGAAAAGCAACGAGATCTCAGATATAAAAATTCAGTAAGTCATCAAAGCTGTCAGTCAATAGCTGCCTTGACACAGTAGAACTGCATGGTGAATAGTGTGGCAATGAGGCTGCATGGGTCAACTTAAATCACTTCAAAGTGACTTGTGTTATGGGAGCACTCAATACATTTTTGCTTCCCTTGTTATCATCCCCATTTTTTAGATGAAGAAGCTGAGGCTCTAAAAGGCAAAGGAGTTTGCTCAATATTATACAACATGGTGTGTAGAGTCAGGGTCAAATCCAGAAAACATTAACTCTGAAGTTGGTGCTGTGTCCATGACATTCATGTTCTTCCCAATGGACACAAGGCCATGATTTAAAATAAAAGTAACCCTTTCTATGAGCTAAGGGAGTTGCCACTTAAAAATAGATCTCTGTCTTACATGGTGGAGGTTGGAGGAAGTACCACAGGACAATAGGATAAGATAATTTAGATACTTTCCTCCTCTTTTCAATTCAGAAAGAGACATCTCCTTAGGAACGGCTTGAAGGAAGTTGAAAATGAAGGGGCAGAGCCAACCCCACCTCTATGTTATGAATCACTCACTTGGAGGGTTGAGCTGTGCCTTCTCCATCTGGGCTCTTTTATTTTTAACTTTGCAAACCTCGGTTATTCTGGCTTCCTGGGGAAACCCCTCTGGTGCCTGCAGCCTCGCCTGAAGTCTGGGCTGTCCTTGTGAGCATCTAGCAGGCAGAAAGGAGCACAGAAAACGGCTGTCCTGGTAGCTAGCTTCCCTGAGGGAAAGATCCTGATCTCCGTGGTTCTAAAGCCTGAGCCCAACAGCCACCATCCCTAATACCCTGTGCCTTCAAAAACACTCAAGTTCAGTTGCCTCCAGGAGGAAATTCCCCCCTCTGGATCCTGCTTGGTCTTGGAAGTTGAGCTGAGCCAGGGGTGCCTTCTTGAGCACCCAATCTGTAGCTCATGGGTACAGAATCATCAAAAGGGCAGCCCATGCAAGGTGCAGGTTACATTCAACCTCTTCTTTCCTGAGCCCCTGTTCTGGACATAGGATTCCCAGATTCCAGGCAACTAAGAGTGGGGATGGCATATAAAGATCAGCCACGGCTCTTTCTCAGAGAGCTCCAGCCACAGGGAGAAAGAGGAAGTTTTGATTAGCTTAGATATAGTGCCCTCAGGAAGACGGGTGCCAAAGTCCTAAATGAATGTCAAGAGATGGGGTGTCGGCAGGGGGGAGCATTAGCTTTGGAGTCAAGAAACCTGGGTTTGGAATCCCAGATATGCCATCCCTGAGCTGTCTGACCCCCTACTAATTATTAGAAGAACTAGCCTTTTCTTTTCTCTTTATCTTCTTCAGATGCTTAAACATATTGAAAAAGACTAGTTGATTAATCTCTCCAACTCTGTACAATCAGATAATTCCATCAAACTCAGTTGAGGTGAGAGTATAGAAGTCACACAGTGCCCAGCACAGAAGGGCACTCAATGAGTGTTGTTTCATGTCCTTCCTTCAGCAGCTCTTTGCTGAGTACCTGCCATATGTCACTGTCCTGGGCTATACACCCAGTCCCAAGATGGTCATTACTCTGCACTTTACAATGCCGCGAGCATGGAACCTGCAGTCAGAACCCAGCCTTAACTTTCCTTCCTCATCTTAGCAGCCTGCGACACGAGGCAAATCCTTTCCCTTCTCTGAGCCTCTTGTAACACTCACATGAGATTACACTCTTACAGCAGTGCCTTGCACCGTGGATGAGTTAATACATCAATTCTTGGCTTCTTCCTTTCTGCCCCTCTGCTAAGTATTTAAAACTGATCAGAGATTGGGAACTTCTAAAATGCTTCTGTTTGTTGCCTAAACGAGTGCAAATATCACCCCTCACACCAGCTGAGTGATTATTAGCAAGACTGGGTGTTCCTTACGCAAATGGATACAGGTTACCATTTCTGTCTTCTGTTTTAGCAGCACTCAACTCTGGCTATTAAACCATCTGGGGAACTTTTAAAAATATCAGTGCCCAGGCCTTTCCGTGGAAGTATCTAACGGACATCCAGGAATGAAAACTGCGGGTTCTTTTCCAGTGGTTCACTTTTCATTTGAAGAGGTCAGAGCTCAGAGAGGTTAAGTGAGTTGCTAGAGGGCAATCAGCTAGTAGGGAGCGTGGATAGGAATCCAAGCTAGTTGTTCAGCACAATACTCCCATTACCCTATGTTCTCTTTCATTGTCTCAGTAACCTTTAAGCATTTGATTGGCTTGTCTAATTCAAACTATGAACGAGATGTGAGAAGGGCTCCCCAGCGTTGGTCTCCACAGAGCAGACAGAGTAGGTGTCTCCACCTGGCTCAGAATTTCACAGAATATCTTTATTTCACAGGTAATTCCTGAGATATGTGCCCTAACCTCCATGCTGGGCGAAGCCTGATGATACAACATGAATGAGACATAGCAACCATTCTTGAAGAGTGACTGGTTCCTACGGGCTGAAGTGTGTCCCCCCAAGTTCATGTGTTGAAGTCTTAATTCCAGTACCTCAGAAGGTGACTGTGTTCGGAGATAGAATTTTTCAAGAAATAATTAAGTTAAAATGAGGTGATGAGGGTGGACCCTAATCCAATATGACTGGTGTCTTTTTTAGAAGAGGAGATTAGGTCACAGATACCCACAGAAGGAAGAACATGTGAAGACAAAGTGAGAAGAAGATGGCCATCTACCAGCCAAGGAGGAGGCTTCAGAAGAAACCTACCCCGCCACCACCTTGGACTTGGACTTCTAGCCTCCAGAACTGTGAGAAAATAAGTTTCATTTGTTTAAACCACCCAGTTTATGGTACTTTGTTATGGCAACCCAGGAAAACTCATACCTTAGTTCCAAAAGGGAGACAGGTAAGCAAGGAATTAGTCAACTAAAATATCCTGTAATGAACATCAGGATCATCATGAGCTGGAGTTGCCATGAGGGCTCAGGGGAGGCCCCAATCTAGAGGTGGCTCCACTGGGGAAGAAACATTTAACCTGTAGTTTTGAGAACAAGAAAAATTTACTGGGGGATGTGGGAGAGTGCAATGAAGGAATCAGACTAGGGAATGTGAAGGTGCAACAGTATGAGAGCGCTTGGCTTGTGGTGTGTGTGGGGTGAGTCATATGGGGACATGCATGATGGCAAGAGCTGAAGCTGTGAGATAGGCAGAGGCAGGTTACCCAGAGCCTTGTGGATGTCCAGCTAATGGACCGAGGCTGGGTGAATAGGAGCCAATGAAGGGCATTCTGCAGGGGGGTGCCAGGTCAAGCTTTGTAAAATGGCTCTGATGATTACAGGGAGGCTGTATTGGAGGGAAAAAACCAAAGGCAGGGAGACCATAAAAGGGCTGCCACAGCAGTCCTAGAGAGAACTAGTGCACAGGCTCAAGTCATGGAGAGAATCTGGTGAGTCCTTCGGTGAAGCCCTGGTACAGAATAAAGCAAGTGGGGAATTTTTTTAAAGACATCATAATTTATTAGGTTAGAAAGGAGGAATAGGAAAAGTCAAGGATGACTCCCAGGTTTCTGGACGAGAAGACTGGGTAGATGATGGTGTCAACTTTGGCTACTACATCAAAATACCCTGGACTGGGTGGCTTAAGCAACTGAAATTTAGTTTCTCCTAGTTCTTGAGGCTGGAAGTCCAAGGTCAAGGTGGCAACATGGTTGGTTTCTGATGAGAGCTCTCTTCCTGGTTTATAGATGGCCACTTTCTCATTATGCACCTTTTCCTTGGTGCTTGCTTAGAGGGAGAGAGAAAACAAGTTCTCTAGTATGTTTTCTTACAAGGCACTAATCCCATCAGACTAGGACCCCACCCTCATGATCTCATCCAACTCTAATTACCTCCCCAAAAGCACATTTCCAAATGCCATCACATTGGGGTTAAGGCTTCAACAAATGAATTTTGAATCTTCCATCCATTGGGGGGAGGTGGTGGAAAAGGGCTCTCAGTAAGAAAGCTAGAATTAAGCTGTGAGTAGAGTGAAGACTTTTTTTTTGACATAAGCATGGAAAGCTAGGCTCCTGAGGCCCTGAATTGGAAAAGGGATGTCAGCTGAATTTGATGCACACCTGCCCTCAAAGTTCTCATTATTTTGTTGATCCAGGAGAGACATTCTTAGGAGGTCAGCCTTAGGTTATGATCCAGACCAAACATCTTGTTTCTGGATCAGGTCCTTAGGAATAACCCTGCCACTCTCCTCTCTTGGATGGGCCTTCATCTAATTCTTCAGGCAAGGGATGGTCTGCTTGCTTTATTCCTAAGTGGTTTGTTAGGATGAATCATGTTCTAATTCTCTAAGTGGGTTTACTTGTTGGAAAGAGTGTTCTCTTTGATCTCATGGCTTATAGTGTGTAAGTTTTGTCCAGTTAATCTTGTAAGCTAGCGTCAAGCTCTGTCAGACTTTGTTTTTTTGAGGCTACATGGCATTCAAAGGGTTGGGGCACTGGCTCTGTAGCCAATGTGGTTTCACTTCAATAGCAACTGGAGCCTAACCTTTTTCCCAGTCTTTGATAATAATTGATCAGTCTTGTCTATTTTAAAGTGTCCCTCAGATCTAAGTGGTGACGGAAAGGGTGGGCTTTTGAAAGAACACATTCTCTTCTCCCAAGCAATTCCCACAGGGTTAAAAGAGCCATCCTGATAGACTTTATTTTGTCTAATCCTTTCCAGTTACGAAGCACATTCATTCCACCATCACCATACCCTTCAAATCAGCTCTGAGAGGTAGAAGGGGGGAGACAAATGGGTTTAGTTTTGCAAAACAGAAAGTCTAATACCAATTAAAGTATTTACCCACTATCTCATGGGATAGGAGTTGTAAAACAAACTACATTTAATGGTATGCCAGATTCTTTTCATGCTAACTTAGTCAATCCAAAAACCAACCCAGTGGAGTAGATGTTACTGTGCCCATTTGAAAGATGAAGACATTGAATCATGAGAGATTTAAATAGTGGTTTCAAAGTCCCCCAGCCCATAGGTAGCTAAGGCAACACTGACCCTCTAGTCTTCTGTTAACCAGTTCAGTGGCTTTAATGGTTATGCTGCATTTAAACTCTTCAAGCCTGACTATAATGAGGAAAATAGTATTTCTGTTCAGTTGGGTTTTGGATAAGAAGAACCACAAGAGGAAAAGTGGGTCATCTTCCCTATTTATAGATTTGGAAGTTTTCTTTCCTTCACAAATAAAATGAACAAGTCTCAGAAACATGAACCCACTGTCCCATGCACTCTGTCAGAAGTCTGAGTATTCCAACAGTCAGACATTGTAAACCAAGTGAGACTCCCCAAGCTTGATTGCATCGTTCAAGACCACAGGACAGGGTAGCAGCCCCTACGTGGAGAAGACCACGTCTTCTCTGATTGTTGTTTATTTTCCTCTTCTCATGCACTCTGTGGTCTGGCAAGGAGCTGGGTACCTCAACAGTGAAGCCATCACAGTGTCAAGCCTCCTCAGTTCCTGGTCTGAGTGAGCCCAGCTCAGTTTCTCAGGCTGACAGGAATTGTAATCTAAATGAATGGAAATCATTTAACCTATCTGACAGAGTGATTTACTAAGTCCAAAGACATGCAGACTCAAGGTCACAGGACAGGAAGACTTTCTTCTGAAAACTGAAACTATGAGGCAAATGCTTTCACCTCAGCACCCTCTGGTCTCCTTTCCTGACACTCCCTCTTGCAACCCATGGGTATTTGCTCATAGTTATTGGTGGGGTCATTGGATCTCAGCTCTGACTGACAGGAAAAGGGAGAGAGGCTAGGGCTGCCATGGATCGGGAGCTCCTGTGCTTCATCTCATTTAATTTCCATTTAACTCCTTTTTTATGAAGTGGCTATTGGAGCTCATCTTACAGTTGAAAAAGCTGAGGCTCTAAGAGGGACAGTACTTTGCCTAAGCTAACTGGCTAAACTTGCATTTGAGCCCAAATCTGGTTGCCTGCTAAACCTGTCCTTTCTCTATCATTCTACATTACCCATTGGCACACGCATGGCACTTTCCATTCCATTCCATTCCACTCCATTCCATTTCATTCCACTTTTATCCTATTCTACTGTAAGTCATGGTTATTTAGAACCAAATATTTCCTCTTCAGAAGAAATGATCAGTTTAAAGGCAATGACCTTCTTGCTTAACCCTTCATCCTCACCAGATCCATAAAGGGGCCTTGTAAATATCACACAGTAACTGCTTATTTTTATTGATTTAAACACTTAGATATGTATATACCCCATGGCTGTTTCTGCTCTAAAGCCAAAACCCAATGGCTGCAGGTGGCATTTTCCTGTACCCAGAGCTAGATGACTCTCCATTCTAACTAGATTTCCTGCCTATCTTCTTTGTACAGCAGAAGCACCACTCAGTCAGTGAAATCTTTTATCCGACACAGCCCTAATCAGAAGTGCAAAGGGAAGTTAGGTTATCTGGGCCAGGTTATATAGGATAGTGATGCTTTGGACTCTACAAATTCCCAAATCTATGTTGCAAGGTCTGTTTTCAATCTTCAGGCATTGTAGGCATCTCCTGGGGCTATAAGAAGAATGCTCTCATTTCAGGACAGAATATAGCCAAGAGCCAACTTGGCAAGGGCCAGAGGGATATAAATTCAGAGTGACAACCTAAGGAACATGGTTTTAATAGAAATATACTTCTATTTCTTCTCCAATCACATGTTGACTGTCTGTTTGCATGGGGAGACCTGAACTAAAATGAGGATTGTCAGAATTGGTAATTGAGGGGCTCTGCTTTTCCCCTAAAGCTTCCCTGTCCTCCAGATGACAACTATGAGAGATCACTTGGGTGGCTGGGACTTAGTGAAGTCAGCATTACAGAGCAGCCAAGGGAAATGTAGGTATGATTTGCCTTATGCCATGGCAAAATTCATTTAAGAACATGTTAACAAATACCCAGACTGTATTGGGCACATGGTAGATGGCACTGTTTCGAGGGTGAATAGGATACCTCCTTGAGGAGCTTATCCTCCAATGGAGGAGACAGACATGTAAAGATAATCTAATATTAGATGTACCGCATGTGTCACAATACACACCTTTGGACATGGAATGGGAAGTGGAGAGAAAGAAACTTCACAGAGAATGCCTATACAGGCTGAACAGGAGTTTGCAGGATGGACAAGGGTGGAAAAGCACATTCCAGGAAGATGGGGGCATTAAAAAAGAATGGAATGTTTGGGTAACTAACATAATTTAGTTTGTGTATTGGATGGTGGAGAAGTCGGAGAACTCCCTGGAGTATTACATGCAGGTGATATTACAAATGCCCTCGTAATACCACATGAATAAGCTTGGACTGTCCCCTGTGGCAAGAACGTGGGAGAGACATGGTCAGAGATGCTCCGTGGAGCAATCGCCATGGCTGTGGCACAGTAGGTGAAGGAAATGGGAATCCAGGAGACAAAAAGAAATGGGGCTGATGTGGTGATGTAAGCAGGAGGTTATGAGGGTCTGAATCAGAACAGGACAGTGGGACTGAAGAGAGGGGAAGGATTGGGTGATAGAATCATCCTTCATAGATTGCTGTGATGTTATCCTGCAGAGAAATCACTTATTGCCTACGAAAGACCTTGCCAGGGTACCAGGACCTCAGGATCAGGAGATGCTTTGGTAAAGAGAAATGCAGAGTTTCAGAAAAGAATAGATCCTCACATGCATACAGTGTTTTCTGTTTACAGGGCTCCTTCATGTGCATTATCTTATTTGTCATTACAAGAGTCCTGAGAAGCACACATTATTGGTGTTTATAATTATGTTTTTGTTTTTCTGATTATAAAAATATATAGAAGGAGTTTACTTGTGGCACAGTGGATTAAGGATCTGGTGTTGTCCTTGCAGTGGCTTGGGTCCCTGCTGTGATGAAGCTTCGATCCCAGGCTTGGGAATTTTTATATGCCATGAGCCCAGCCAAAAAAAATATAGAAATAATTGTAGAATGCCTGAAATTCTAAAAAAAAGAAGTAGAAATTTAGAATTGCCCTAGTATCCAGATTGATAATTAGTTAATATGTTGGTAAACCATTGTTTATAACACAATGTTAAGTGAAAAAAATACAAAACTATTTCAATTCCAATTATATAACAAAAACAACAAAAAATTTTATTTTAGATTTTGTTGTGGTAACAAAATTGGGGTTAAAATATAAATATTAATTTTTTTTTTATGGCTGTACCTGCAGCACATGGAAATTCCCAGGCTAGGGGGTTCAATCGGAGATGCAGCTTCCAGCCTACACCACAGCCACAGCAACGTGGGATCTGAGCCACATCTGCAACCTCCACCACAGCTCATGGCAATGCCGGAACCTTAACCCACTAGGCGAGGCCAGGGATTGAACCCACATCCCCATGAATAATGGTAGGGTTTGTTACCTGCTGCACTACAGTGGGAACTCCCTAAATAATTTTTTTCTTCTTAGCATTTTTTTCTTCTCTTAGCATTAAATTACAATCACTATTCTATGTTGATAAGTTAAATTTGCAAGTCTAAGTTTTACTGCTGCATAAGTTTCTAACATAAAAGTGTGCATAAATTTATTTTATTTCATTGGTCTTTTGACTTTATATGGCCACAGCTGTGGCATATGGAGGTTCCCAGGCTAGGGGTGGGATTGGAGCTGTAGCTGTTGGCCTACACCACAGCCACAACAATGCTGGATCCAAGCCCTGTCTGTACCTATGGCACAGTTCACAGCAACGCTGGTCCTCAGACCACTGAGCAAGGCCAGGGATCTAACCCAAGTCCTCATGGACACTAGTCGGGTTCGTTAACCACTGAGCCACGACAGGAACTCCAGAAACTTATTATAATTAGCAGCTGATAGGTATTAATAAACATTTAGGCTATTTCCATGGATGAGAGTTTTTGCTCTTGTGAATATGTTTTGCTGAATATATTCTAAGATACATTTTCCCCTTCATTCCCAATTATTTACTTAAAATAAATTCCTAAAAGTGGAATCTCTGGGTCAAAGGATACGTGCATTTCACAGACTTGCTATTAGTTGTCAAATTGCTCCCTAGCATTGTTTATTCCAATTTACCCCACTCTCCCATAGTGAATTGGCCAGCCTATATTATCCACCTTCCTCAGCACTGATGATTCTTTTAAAAACTCTGTCAATCTGATACATTTAAAATGACATCTCATTACTGGGTTACTCTGAGCATCCTTATTACATTTGTGGTTGAATTCTGTTTCTCATTTTATGGATAAGCATTATTGACTCGCCCATACCATGGATCCAGTAAGCATCTGAGAATGGACTCCTTGGGCAATGCCGTTCCCACTGTATGATACGGTCTCTTTGGTATGAGAAGAGTTGCCCTGACTTTGCCATGTTGACTGGGCTTCCTTTCATTGGGGTCACACCCTTAGGAACTCCTGGTCTGCATGTCAAGACAAGAATAAGCCCTTCTCCTGGGGGCCAGCAGCTCCCTCAACCTGTCAGAGGACCCAGCATCTGGGACAGTTCGTGCTGTGCTCTGGGTGGAGGTCACAGGTATAGTATGTGCTTAGGTGCTGTTCCCATTGAACTTGAGATGGAAAATGACACGAGGAACTGAACCCCGTGTTCTTTCAGAAAGGAAATCTTGAGCTATTAGCCCTCTGCCAAAAATGGGTTCTTGTTCCCTCAGTGCTTTTAGGATCTGGTCCAGGCTCTGTAGTCTGGCACGCAAGGCCCTGAGAAGCTGGCCAGGCCTGCCTCCACCACAGGGTTCACAGCGGTCTCTCATGCTAACATTGTGGTGTTTTTCCACACATCACATTTTCCTAGAATCTGTCTGTTTCTTGTCCTTCAGGCCTCGGTTTCAAGATCTACTTGTCAAGAAGCTGTTCATCACTTCTTTGCTACCATAGCCCCCTGAGGGGATAGGATTGGTGATTTACATGTCTGCCTCCCTTCTTGAGAGAAGGGACCATGTCTTACTCATTCCTGAGCCAAGCACCTGCACAGCCTTGGCCAGCATGTTGCACATCTAAAGGTGCATGGACTGCATGGGTGTTAGTCCCATAGAGAACCTCTAGGATTCCATTTGAGATTAGCCACGGATTCCTTCATTCACTCAACCAGGGTTCACTGAAGGGCTTCAATGAGTTAAATGCTACTCCTTCAATGAGTTAACAGACACTTCTGCTCCATCCAGCACTGAGGCGTTCATGTTTCCAGCAGTTTCAAGTATTGGCAGCTCTCAACTGAGTTCCTCTCTGGGACTGTCCTCAGCTGATGAAAACCACCTCTCCCAAGGGTTCACCTCCTTCTTCAAGGCAGCCTTCATCCAAGGCAGATCAATGGGAGGGTGTCCACTGAAGCCCAACCTTCTTGTCTCAATTTGGGACAACTCTGAGGGTCTGTCCCCAGCTCCAGAGTTATTCACAGGACTAGTTGAGTCCTTTGAGGCCACTGTGTTGCAGTTTGACTTCTGTCTGCCTAGTCCTGTTTCCCCTATTCTGCCATTCCAATGACCCTCCCCAGTGGGGAGGGAGGATGCAAACTTCTCTCTGAGTCTGCTTACTGGGGAACCCACCCTGCAGCAGTGATAAGCAGATCAGATGTGATACGTATTCTCACAGAGCTTTGGGGCTGGCTTTTTCCATCAGACCCACCTCTGTCTCTCCATAAGGATAAACTAAGGCCATCCAACCCCAGTAGAGTTGTGCTCATGGTGACACTTGCTGATGAACCAAGTAAAGATACTTGCAGCCACCCTATTCCCTAGAGCCATCACTAAGGCAAGAACAGGGCTGACTCTGCAGCTTGCACACATTCATATTTGTTCCATAAACATGTTATTGAGTGTCCTCTGTGTCCCATGTCCTTGTGCTGGTGCCAGGGACAGACACCTAAGGTGTATCTCTTGACTTCCAAGACCACTGTCTGAAGAGGAAGCTGGACAAGTCAGCAGGCAACTAGGGACGTATGAAGATGAGAACTGCAAAGTGCTATGGGAGCTCCAGGAGGGGGTGATGGCTGACTTAGGGCTAGAAAGGATTCCCAGGGAAGCAGCAGGAGGGGAGCAGGGTAAGAGTGGTATTGAAAGGAAATAGAAGGGAAATGAATGCCAGTTTGAAGAAATGCATGTGTAAAAACACAGCTAGGGATGAGTGAAAAGCAAAAATAGGCATTCCTTTATGGAGCTGGAAATCTGAATGAGGTTGTCTGTAGGGACAATTATCCCTATCTTAGGGATAGAGAAACTGAGGTCCTGGGAGGATAAACAGTTTAGACACAGTCATTGGAGGAGGCTGCCTGTGACATGAACTTGAATCTTCCGACATGAAAACAATGGTTCTATCTAGTGCCCTTGTCAGCAAACACTGGGTTTTTCTTTAAAAAAAAAAAAAAAAAGCATTGTGCCCAACAAGGATTAAAAGGACTATAATGTCAAAGATTTGCTCTTAAAATGCTTACAAATAGCATCAAAAAATTGATAATAGCATGAGGCAAATGCAGAAGTATAGTCTCATGCAAACGCCCTGAGGTCAGGGCAAAGGTATGCCCCAGAGAACTGTCCCTAGCCCTGTTCAGTTTTTGGTACCAGTGATTTGGACAAAGGTATATAAAGTAAAAAAATAAAAAGATACATAAAGTCTGCTTATCACATCTGTGGCTGATACACAGCTGGGAGGGATAGAAGAAATGATTGATGACAAAATCAAACTTCTAAATGATCTCAGTTGGCTGGAACGATGAGCCAAATCCAGCAAGATGAAGTACAGCAGGGGTCCATGCGAGCGCCGGCACTTCCCTTCAAACAGTCGATTCTGCTACAATAGGAGAGGGCAGCCCAGCCTGGCCCCCAGCCATGAGGGAGAGATCTAGGGACCTCCTCAGGCTTCCATCTAACTTATACCAAGTTAAAAGTATAACACACTAGCACACCCTTGGTCTGTGTGAAGGTTATAGTCATAGTTGTGGCTCACATTTTATGGGACATTTTATCAATTATCTTGGAGATGACTTAATTTTATGCATCCCTTTGGAAATGGCCTGGTGGTGGGAGACAAAAACTTCAGATGGAAAAGGAAGTTACTTCTGCACTGCTTCATCTGGGCAATGTTCCCTGCGAGCTTACCCTATGCCAGGTCCTGGACAACATGGAATATTATCCTAGGAAGTGCTGAAACTTGGCAGAAGGGCTTGCCCTTACATTCTGCCATCACCAATTATGTGACTCTGGGAAAATTATGAAGGCTGGCTGGGCTTCAGTGTCTTCATAAGATGGGCCCATTCATTCAATCTCATAGAGTCTTGTGAGCAGTGAATGAGATCACATGTGTGTAGAATGTTGGACATAGAGCTGAGCCTAAAGTTAGTATTGAAACATGATGCTTACTATTGGTACCAGAGATATCTATAAATAGTCAACAGGATCTTAGATCCTTTGGACTTGGCTTTCAGGTCAGGTCTTCAGTCTTCAGGTGGGTTTCAGGAAAGGATGATTTTTTTTTCCTGTCATCATGCCCTTCCTTGTGTGTGTGTGTGCGCGCGCGCGTGTGTGTGTGATCAATTTTACGATTGAGGAAGGACCCAGACCCCAAGTCATTAGGGCCTTAAACAGATGAGAGAGAGAAAGAGAGAGAGAGAGACAGTCATCCACTTATCAGAATGGTATCTTGCCCTGGGCATGGGACCTCAGATACAAGAAAGTATCCGAATTATGGTCAAAAGTTAAAAACTCTATTGTCAGACAGGGACACATGGAGCTCATTTCCATAATTCTGGCCTGGGCTATCCTTAAGCTAAAAGGTTGATCTCTGGGCCTCTGGGTCTCAGTGTCCTCATCTGAGAAGTAAGAGGGTTAGACCAAATTAGTGGTTCTTAATGAACATGTTTGGAAAGGTGCAGGCCCATGTTGAAGTCAAGTCCATGGCATTCCACTCAGATAGATTCCCAACTGCTCCATGCTGGGCTACCAGGGAGATAGAGTGCTCCTTGCTGCAAGTAGCCATGCAGAGAAAAACACTGGCAGGTCTTTTCTGCCACCTTCACCAGCTAGACTGCTGGGCTATGGTGATGAATTCTTCTTCCCAGCTCTCGAGAAAGAAGGAAGAAGAAGCTGGAGATCTGGTGAAGTTGAGATGCCCAGCCATTTCTCTGGGGGTGCCTGGGATAGTGTGAATTGAGTGAAGTGGTGAGAGTGTATACTTTCCATTTCCATCAATAAATCTCTTGAAAATTTTGTTTTTGATGACAGTATTAATAAGGAAGTGACAGAACTACTCAGAGACTCAAGTTCACTTTGTATTGTAATATTGCATATCTAACCTATCTCAACTGACAGCTTCCACAAAGAAAAATACTTAATAGGATAAATAATAAAGTATAATTTTACATTCTATTTTTATTTTAAAATTTACAGAAAAGTCTTTTAGAGTGATAGTATTAGAATGTCAACTGTCTTTTCTTGGAAGAGATTTTTTTTTCTTTCTGAGATTATCTTTCTTTTTTGAGGAGGGTGGATGTTAAAAAATTCTCATCCTTTTATGAAATGTTTACGACAATGGGTGGAAGTTGTTTTTATTCTCTTTTTACTTTTAGTTATATTACTCAGAAGAATACAAAGTTAACATTCTTACAATTGTTCCCCACTTAAAAAATTTCCCTGGTTTATGAAATACAAAAAAAAAAAAAGCCAAAACAACAAATTTAGGAAGAACTTAGGAATTGTATCCCTAAAGAAGGAGGTAACTCTCCAGTATGGCTTGAGAGGGAGTCTCAGTTGCCTGGAATCTAAGATTGAACTTTGCTGGGTACAATATGGAGGACATAAGAGGACAACCCGTGACTCTGGGGCTCTTGGAATCACATTTGGAAGATGAAACAAGGGTTGAAACAATTTGTTGTCTAGACATGACATTGACCTTTGCTGCCTGCTAACTATAGATGGATGTATATACAACTTAGCTCAGCATTCAAGGCTCTCTGTGACTGTCCTCCAACTTGCCAGTAGAACCTTATTCCTCCCTTATATCCTTAAACTTTATGCTGGGAACCTCCCTGGGAGTCTAAAGAAGTACACACACACACACACACACACTTTCTCCCCCAAAATCTATAAGTCCACCTAGCATGCTCCCACCACTTCTTAGAATCATCTTCTGCCTCGTTGTACAATTATCTGTATATTTCTCTTCCTTCCCTTCCCTTTGGATAGACAGATGTCTACATCAGAGCAGGAGCTAATGCCTTTCTCTCTTCCTTCTGTTCCAAGCACAGCTATTAAATATGGGGCAAGTTGAATGGAATTGAATGGAATTGAACGCTTCTCCCTAGTTTATCTGACTCAAACAATGCACGCTAAATTACTGGGTCTTAAATTTGAGCAGGAAACCTCCAAACATCAGATGTCACCTCCTACTTGCTGTTTCCCTACTTTGGACTCAGAACAAGTCTGAAATGGCCCTGTCTAAATTGGTTTTCTTTGGCTGAAGTCATGACAAGACCTGAGGTGTGAGTGGAAGAAAAAAACAAAGTCAAGTTTTCAAATCTGAAAAACAATAATTTTGGCATGAGTTTTTCTGAGGTTGTGAGGAAGACATATCCACCACTTTTACTGATGCAACAAGCTCATTCTTTCTGTAATACGACCCAACATGGAGGTGCAGAACCTGGGGGCTAGACGTGGCAGGTGCCCTGGTTGCCTGCTAATAATAGATGGGTATACAAACAGCTTAGCTTGGCATTCAAGGCTTTTTGCAGTCTTAAGCCCAAGCTATGGTTACAACCTGTTTCCTCCTCCTCTTTATCTCACCAACTTCAGCTCAGTGCAGCCCAGCCATCATTTGCTATTCCCTGCACCATGACAGGGAACTGAAAAGGCACTGGAGGTAGCAGGGTGTAGGAGACTCAGGACACTCCTTTGAGAGGAACAGTATTAAGTGGGTCTCAAAAAGTTGAGCTGTTAGCCAAAAAGGAAAGGGCGGAGTCAGATGCAGATAGGACTCTGGACCATACTAAGGAAACTGGTGACTGGACCTGATGGTTGTAGATACTGAGGATGCCAAGTGAGTGCATTTTGTTATGTAAATGTGTATTGATTTTCTAGTGATTATATTCACGTTTGATCAAGTTGCAGCTTTTGTTTTATAGTAACATTAGTCAAATTATTTAACCTCTCTAAGCCGGTTTATTCATCTTTAAAATGGATGTTAACATACACAGTAGCGATCTCAAACAGTGTTTGGCCTCAATAGTGCATAGAAAATAATCAAATATGATGTTATTTTCACCAGTTTCTGCATACATGGTATAAAGCAGTGTTCGGCTATAGGGAAAATGATGGTGCAAAATCACTAGGATCTCTTCCAAGTCACATTCATGAATTGCTCAGTGACCCCCACGTAGATCACTTTATTTTTCTATCCCTCCCTTGTGCCTGATTTAGAAGACAGAGGGGATTGTATCTGCCTTATATCTAACCTCCTCCAAAGATAGTGAAGATAATTTAGAGTCCAGGAGACAGTGAGTATCCATGGGGAAAATGGAAGGTAAGATTTTTTTTTGTCATCCTCTCTCTTCCCCTCATTCCTTTTTTTCCCCCCAGTCTTTGCCAAAGACAGTTTCATAATGTTTTTATCTTCTAAGGCTGGAAAGACCTCCAGCTTGGAAAACAAGAGTATTTATTTAACTGCTAGAATGACCTGGTTTTGATTTCAAACTTGGAGAAGTATGACACATATATTGAGGACGAAAGATGCATGTCTACCTCAGAAGTAAGCACAGCACTAGGCAGGTGGCTGGAGTGGAAGGAGCATTAGAACTGGGGTCGGGACACTGGGGTTGGAATTCCTATTCTGTCTTTCATTCGCTACTTGACATTGAGAAAATCAACTTACTTCTTTGGGTTATTATTTTTCTTATATATAAAATAATAATAGCATCATCCATCAAAGAAGGTTTCATGTCCACACAGGTACACAGTATATTTGCTCTCACTGTAGCTCATGCATTTGGAGGATGACGCTGTGTAGAAGACTACTTAATCTCCGTAAATCCTTGATGCCCAATGGGAAAACATCACTGCCTTTTCTTCTCTGTCTTCACTTACTCCCCTGATGATCTAGTGTTTCATGCTTTTTTTTTTTTTGTCTTTTTGCCTTTTCTAGGACTGCTCCTGTGGCATATGGAGGTTCCCAGGCTAGGGGTTGAATCAGAGCTGTAGCTGCCGGCCTTCACCAGAGCCATGGCAACGTGGGATCTGAGCCGCATCTGCGACCTACACCACAGCTCACAGCAACACTGGATCCTTAACCCACTGAGCAAGTCCAGGGGTTGAACCTGCAACCTCATGGTTCCTGGTCAGATTCTTTAACCACTGAGCCACAACAGGAACTCCAAGGGTTTCATGCTCTTTAAGGCCAACCATACGTTTATGACTCCCATCTACCTGGATACTCTCTCTATGCTTGAATGTCTAACAAGCATCTCAAATTTTGCATGTGCAGCACTGAACACCCAGCCTGCCCTCCCAGCCTGCCTCACCTGCGGTCGTTTCTATCTCTGCGAACAACAGCTTCTTCCAGTTGCTTAGGCTCAAAGCCTTGGAGTCTTTCTTGACCACCCTCTCTTAAATCCACACTCAAACCACCAGCGAGTCCTTAAGGAACTCACCACTTCTTACCACCTCCAGTGTCATCATTTCAATGCAAGAAATGACTGGCCCTCACCTGGATTCCTGGAACAGCATCCTGATTAGAATCTCTGCTTCTGCACATGCTAATGGAGAAACTCTTCTCAAAACAACAGCTAGTGCCATCCTATAAAAAGAAAGAGAGAGAGAAATCTGATCCTGTCACTCCTATTCAAAACCTTCCCAAGATATCCCACTGCAACAGAGTCAAGTCAAGTTCTTACTTACCATAACCCCTGGACCAGCATGGCCAGGTCCCTGAACCTCTCTGACTTCCAGCCCCACTCACTCCAGCCACACTAGTCTCTGCTGCCACAGAGCACCCCAGGCTGAGGACTTTTTCTCCAATGGCTTCTTCTGCTTTCAGTACTAGTCTGCCAAATAGCTCCATGTCTCACCTCCCACCTCCTTCAATCTTTGTTCAAAAATCACCTTCTCAGCAAGGTCTTCCCTGACTATCTCATTTAAAACTGCACCTCAATCGCTGCCCTCCTGACCCCCTTCCCTAGTTTATCTATAATCCATTGCACTTTTCCACTTCCAACATTTTATGCTTTACTTATGATTAGCATGTAAACTCTGTGACAACAGGTAGTTTTAATTGCTTTATTCACTGTCTTCTGTAACCATGCCTGGCCCCTAGCAGGTGCTTAATAAGTATTTGTTGAATGAATGAATGAACAAGGCATTTTACTAAGAGCAAGGAGCATTAGCACATTTAGGCTTGAACACAATCATTGGTTACATGATCTCCATTTTACAGGCTAATAAACTGAAGCTCTGAGCAATTAAAGAATTTGCATATGTTTACACAATGGGTATGTTTATGGTCAGAGTAAATCAGGTTCACAATTTTCAAATTCATATTCTTTCTATTACACTACAAAGCAGGACACATGTGAAAAAGATCCTAAAATTTATGCTTAAATTTGTTTTTTTTTTAAATTTCTGGCCTTACCTCCTTGCATATTTCCTTCAGGCTCCGGCATCTATCAGGATGGTTGGGGAAGAGAGGATTCGTGCCCCAGTGTATATCCTACAGAGATCTGTCTGTGTGCTGAGCCTTGGCTCTGTTCCCAGACAGAATCTTCTCTGTCCCCTCTCAACTGAGGCATGAGAGTGTGGAAAACCAGGCTGGGGAGGGCTGGTGTTTCATGCAAATGTCTCTGCCTTTGACAAGTTCCTCGGCTTGTCCCAGTCCCTGAGGCTTCCTCCCCTGTCAGGCAGGCTCCTGTCTCTAGCCTTCTGAAATGACTTTTTTCCTTCCTTCACGCAGCTTTTGTCTTCCTGCTCTTAGTTTGACGTTGTGTCTGGCCACATGGGCCATACCGGCTATTTTTACTGACAGCAGCCACCAGCCCATATGGTTCCCATTACCACAAACTGTTACCTTCTTTGAAACCATTTTGCAAATGAGTGGACTGCAGACAACCAGGAGGTCAAGTCCACGTGGCCACTCACAGGGCTTCCAGGATTGGCCTGGACAGGTGTGTTGGTCTTGATGAATGTCCTTTAAAATCAAATTGGGTTGGACAAAATGCTGATTAATTACTTCTTCTTCTTCTTCTTCTTTTTTTTTTTTTTTTTTTTCAAATCCCCTTCTCTTCTATGTTTGGCTCAATAGGTTTCTCAACAGGGTCAGGTTTCAAAGGCTGGTTGCTTTTTATAGGACATGAATTTGAGTTTTGTTTCTTTCCATCTCAGGAGCTTGCTCCATGATGATATCTCAGTGGTACATGGTACATGTTGATTTCCCATGTAATGACAGGCAGTGACATGCAGCCATCACTGCAGAGGATACAGATACAGGATGGGAAAAGGTGAGTCCTGAGTACTCCTGCTTCTGGGAAGATGATGAGAAACTCCAGGGCTTCAGTGCTATTGCTAACACTGTCTTCCACATGTAAAACATCTGAATTCACAAACAATTTCAAACATGTAATTTTATTTGAATCTCACAATCCTGCTGTGAGGTTGGATTTTTCATTTTCGTTTGACAAATAAGGAAACTGAGTTGCAAGGGGCTAAATGACTTTCTCAAGGCGGGGTGGCTAGCCAGAGCTCAGGATGGGATTCAACCTCAGCTCCAGACCACAGGCCAAAGCTCAGGCCCCAACATCAGAGCTGCCTGAGTGGCTTAAAACAAAACTAGGTAGGGCTTATTCAAAGAAGAAGTTAGCAGGTCATAGTGGGGCCTGATGGGGCATGTCACATCGAAACTGCAAGTTGGCATTGACTACAAGTTGGCATTGAGACCCAGGCTCACTGTGGCACTATAAAGCTGCCGCCACTCTGTCTGGATGACACTGAGATGGACGCAAACAAAGGGCTTCTTCCTGTTGGGTAGAATGTCACCTGACCAGGAGCTATTGTAATGTGCAGAGCATAAGCCTTCCAGAGCAGTAGGGAGGGGAAACGGAGAGCTCTAGGCTGGGAATGAGATCGAAGGCAGGGCCAAGTTGTTCTGAGACCCCTTCCAGTCTGACCACCTGCAATTCACGACCCTCCAACCAGGCCCTCCAAGGTATTCATGGCTCCTCTCCCCGTTGCCCACCAGATACCAGCTCTACTTGTGTCCTTCTAGCTCCTCAGATGCACACAGCTTTTTCCTGCTTCAGGGTTTCTGGGTGTGTTGTTCTTTTTACCTGGAACATTCTTCCCATTCTTTGCAAGTCAATCTTTTCCGCATAAATGTCCCTATCTCAAAAAGTCCTCCCTTGGCCACTTAAATGTGTCGACTAGTGACCACCGCCCACCCCTAAAAATACATGTTCATGTCCCAACACCAGGAGACTGTGAAGAGGATCTTCTTTGGAAAAAGGGTCCCTGCAGATATAATTATGTTCAGGATCTTAAGATGAGATCATCCTGCAATTTGGATAAGTCTTAAATCCCATGACAGGTGTACTTATAAGACAAGGAGAGAACACAGAGACATGCAGGAGAAGAAGCTGATGTGCAGATGGAGGCAGAAGCTGGAGAGAGCAGCCCAAGCCAGGGAACCCTGTCAGCCACCAGAAGCGGACCAGGCGAGGAAGCGTTCTCCCCTAGAGCCTTCAGAGGAAGCACAGCCCTGCTGACACCTGGATTTCAGATGTCTGGCTTCTAGAACTGTGAGGAAACACATTCCTGTTGCTTCTAAGCCACCAACTTTGTGTAATTTGTTACAGCAGCTCTAAGACATGACACAGAGTCTAATTTACCAGCATCCCCCCACCCTCACCCCACACATGGACACATAGTCACTATTCATTCCATGCTGATCCTTTCATGTCATTGATCAATTTCTAAATAAAGCTTCATTTGGGATGACTTGTGCTTTGTCCTTATTCCCACTTCATGAGGGCAGGGACCATGCCCTTGCCTGTCCTACTTCCCTGTACACAGCTCCTGGCACACTACTAGGTACATGGCAGGTGCTCAAAAATACTTATGAAATAAATAAGGTCTGAGTTTTCTGGCCTCATCTCTCCCTACACCCCACTTCCACCACACTCCCCCCCCACTGCCTTCCCAGTTCTCAGTCCTTTCACACCCATAGCTCCCCGGCCCAGAAAGCGCCCAGTGCCTTCTTTACCTGATGTACACTCCAACTAGTTCTTTAAGGTGAAGTCCAGAGCCTTCCAGTGGAAGCATGGCTCAGGACCAGTGTTCTTGTCTCTGCCGTAGCATGTAAAAGAGGGAACAGAATGTCTGAGTACTTGGCTGACTCCCCACTAGACTTCACAGTCTTTGGGAGGCCAGGACCAAGCCTTATTCATATCTGTAACCCACCACCCAGTACAGCACCTAGCACTGAACATATATGTCACACAAGTGTGTTAAATCAATGAGTCCATAGGAAATGGATATTGTAATCCATTTAAAATATATAGATGTATGGAGTTCCCTTCGTAACCCTAACCCTAACCCTAACCCTAACCCAACTGGTGTCCATGAGGATGCATGTTCGATCCTGGCCTTGCTCAGTGGGTTAAGGATCCCATGTTGCCATGAGCTGTGATGTAGGTCGCAGACACAGCTGCAATCCCGTGTTGCTATGGCTGTGGTGTAGGCTGACAGCTGTAGCTCCAATTCGACCCCTAGCCTGGGAACCTTCATATGCCACAGGCGTGGCTCTAAAAAGACAATAAATAAATAAATAAATAAATAAATAAATAAATAAATACATAAATAAATAAATAAATAAATAATTTTAGAACAGTTTTAGAGGTATATAAAAATTAGGAAGATAGTTCAGGGTTCCCATATGCCCTGCACCCAGCTTTCCCTCTTATTAATAGCTTACACTAGGAGTTTCCGTCGTGGCGCAGTGGTTAACGAATCCGACTAGGAACCATGAGGTTGCGGGTTCGGTCCCTGCCCTTGCTCAATGGGTTAACGATCTGGCATTGCCGTGAGCTGTGGTGTAGGTTGCAGACGCAGCTTGGATCCCGCGTTGCTGTGGCTCTGGCATAGGCCGGCGGCTACAGCTCCGATTTGACCCCTAGCCTGGGAACCTCCATATGCCGTGGGAGCGGCCCAAGAAATAGCAAAAAGACAAAAAAAAAAATAGCTTACACTAGTATAGTACATTTGCTGCAATTCACGAACCAGTATTAATCTATTACTATTAACTGAAATTCATGTTTTGTTCAGATTTCCTTGTTGTTGCTGTTTCAAGATCCCAACTAGGGCTAACTCCATTACACTGAGTCATCATATTGTCTCAGATTCCTCTTTTTTTTTTTTTCCTTTTGAATGATTTAGTCTCAACTTGAAATTTAAAATTTGTTTTTTTCCAGTTTTATTGAGAAATAATTGACATACATCACTGCATAAGTTTAAGGTGGACAGCATTAAGGCTTGATTTACATATACTGCGAAATGATTATCACAATGGGTTTAGTTGACATCTATTGTCTCACATAGATACAATAAAAAGAAAAGAAGAAAGCAATTTTAAAATTTATAAATGTTACAAGAGATGAAGACGTAATACTTCCACCTTTCTTTCTTCATCCTCTCCATCAAATTTTACCATATTTTTAAGTATATTAATTACAGGTGATTGCATCATTGTAGCAGTGCAAATATTTTTCACTGTAGAACCTATTAGAATACTGTGATTATATGTCCTTACTTTTTTATTGACATATAACTGACATACAGCACTATGTTAGTTCCTGGTACACAAAATAGTGATTCTATACTTCTATAAATTCCAAAATGGTCACCAGGACACATCTAGTTACCTTCTATCACCATACGAACTGCTGCAGTATTATTGACTATATTCCCCATGCTGTACATTTTTTATCCCTGTAACTCATTTATTTTGCAACTAGAAGTTTTTACCTCTTAATCTGCCCCCACCCACCCCCTACCCTTCCTTAGGCTCATCTTGACTGTGATAGTTCTAGGCGTTTTTTGTTTGTTTGTTTGTTTTTGATGACCTTGATGGTCTCCAGGAGTACTAGTCAGGTATTTTGCACGATGTCCCCATATTGGAATTTAATGCTTTTCTCATCATTAGACTGAGCTTATGGGTTTTTAAGAAGAGGATCTCACAGATGTAAAGAGCCAGATCATATCAAGGGTATATACTCTCAACATGATTTGTCAGAGTTGATGTTGAACCAGACCACTTTGCTGACGTAGTATCGTTAGGATTCTCTACTGTAAAGTTATCCTTTTTTTCCCCTTTTCTATACCGTACTCTGGAAGGAAATTACTACCAGAAGCTACATTTCATTTCTAAGCTATAATTATGCTTTAATTTAATGAGTGCCCTAAGAAACATCCTCCACTGATTAATTGTGACAGCACTCTAAGTGGGAAACTGAGAGAGAGTTTAAACTATAGTCCCAAGGCCATACAGTTAGTAAGAATGCAGATAAATTCAGTTTTATCTTACTCCAGAGTCAGACTTCCATGCCCTTTTTATACTGCTTCCCTAGAGTAACTAAACCACTAAATTCTTTAAAAATTTTTTTTATTTTATAATGATTTTTATTTTTTCCATTATAGCTGGTTTACAGTATTCTGTCAATTTTCTACTGTACATCAAAGTAACCCAGTTACACATACATATATACATTCTTTTTTCTCACATCACGCTCCATCATAAGTGACTAGATATAGTTCCCAGTGCTACACAGCAGGATCGCATTGCTTATCCATTCCAAAGGCAAGAGTTTGCATCTATTAACCCCAAATCCCCAGTCCATCCCACTCCCTTCCCCTCCCCCTTGGCAATCACAGGTCTGTTCTCCATGTCCATGATTTTCTTTTCTGCTAATCCATTAAATTCTTAACATGGTCTTCTAAGTGTCCTGAGTCTTGCTCTGAGAATGAAATGGACATCTAGACTGGAAGACCAAAAATTTACCATCTCCACTGTCTTTGAAAGCAGTTTAACATGCAGATCTAGTCTATGTACTAATATAAACCTCTTAATGCCCCCCCCACCCCAATACCATGAGCAAGACCCTCAAACTCACATCAGCTCTGCTTGAGGATGTCAGATTCTAGTTTTGACACTATAGCTCAGCTATATATAACACATTCAAAGCTTATAGGATTGGGAAGGCAGAAAGTGCTTTAAGGTTATTTTCAAGGGTATAGGGAAGAAATGCATTATAACATATCAGGCTATCGGAGCTTAAGTGACTTGAAGGTCCAGAGAGTGACAGTGACTCGCCAAAGGCTATACAGGGAGATAATGACAGAGCTGAAACTAGAAACATTGTCTTCAATTTGGATCAGGACCCTTTGTATTTAAGACAAGTGCTTCCAAGAAGAAGTGAATTGTTACTATTTTATAGAGGAATAAATTAAAGCTTAGAGAAGTTAAATCTCTTGTCTACGGCTATGGAGCTAAAGCTAGGTTCAAGATATCAATCATGATAGTTTGATGGTGATTATTTTTGTTTCCTATTTCTGTTCGTAACACACACTTATTGATTCTATATAACCCAGGTATTCTAATTAGGTAACAACTGAAGAGGTAGTTTTAGGAGATGTTCTAATTTCACAGACTGAAAAATAGAAAGGGAAGTGTGGAGCTGAGGGAGCTGGGGTGGACTCTTGGGGGATCTTGTTGTCCCAGGGAAGGCTAATGATGCCAGAAGAGCTGGGGATGTTGTGGCTGAGGAAGAAGAGACGAACAAGGTGTAAGTGAAGCTACTGAAAGGGACGGGGTGAGTTTTAAGATGGGGGATAGAGCGAGGAGAGGTCTTAGCATTACACATCTTTGAAGTCTTCTCTGCCTCCCTCAAGCAGACCCCGTCTCTCTTCCCTCTGTGCTCTCTGCCCCTCTGTTCTGGGAAGCTCCTGGCACGACAGCTGCTCTTACTTGGCTTTTCCCTCTTGTTCTATGAGCTTCCTGAGGGCAAGAGCTGGTCTGATTAATTTTCACCAACGTCACACTGCCCTGCAGAGAGGCTGGCACAATGTAGACCTCCGACTAGTGCTGGTTAGATGAACAAATCAATAATGAATGAATGACAACTGATGAGATGGATTGAAGAAATTGCTGGTCTACCTTCTTGGGACTTTCCTTTCTGGGATAAATCAAGAGTAAATATAAAGGTTATGCAAAAGGAATCTGCAGAAATAACAATGACAGAGGGACAGGAAAGATAACTAGCTCAGCGAGGCTGAGGAGGCTGGGAATTTCTTTCGATAATGGATCAAATGGATACAGAGGGAAAATAAAGACATTGGGACAATAAAGTTTTGAGAGACAATGACTGAAAGAGTTGTGTCTTGAGGAGAAAAACTGTAAGATGATATGTGGCATTAATATAAAAAATGCAAATATTTTTTTTAAAGTCTAAATCCTAAGCAATAACCTAACTTCAAAGTGAGAAGCCAAAGACAGGAAGGATAGGACAAGGGGGTCTGAGGGATGGGACAAGAGGCATTTTCCTTCCCTTCCACGGAGCAGGGGCTCAGGCATTGAGTCAGGGAGGGCTACACTTGGAAAGTGCCCCTGTGCACTAAAGAGAAGATTTTGAATGTGAGGAAAATGAGGGTGTTTCCAGATGACAAGCAAATTCCATTAGTAAACGAAGGCTATTCATAGTCCCTAGTTCAAGAGTCCTTTTTGTTTAAAAACAAACTAAATGGGCTCTCCTAATATATGGTTTCTGGCTAAAAACAAGACAACAGACTCAGCTCACCTTCCCTGTTTCTATCCTCTCTCCAGGGCCCAAGAGTCAGGGATGAGGAGTGGGTGGAAGGTGAGGGGACAGTGACAAGACAGGAGGTTCCTTGGCAAACACTGCTGGGGGGCAGGGAGGATACCAGTGGGAAAGAAAGCCAGCTTGCTGTGTGCTGGGCATTGCCTGACACGTTTTTACCCAGATCATCTCATTTCATCCTTACCACAGTTCTGAGACATGGGCATAAATATTATTTCCATTTTAATATTGAGGAAACAGAGGCTCAGAGAGGCTACATAATTTGTCTAAGATCATATAGGTCGTTTGTGATGGAGTGAGGATTTGACTCCAGGTTCTATGCTCTCAATTACCATGGTGACAGCAACCCTCCACCTTTCCCTAAGTGTCAGCAAAATATGGGTTGATATCATTGAAGCAGGCATCACTCTGGAAACAGAAGTCATTAAAACAAGAGATGTTGAGGAAAATCGGATGGATACCACTCTGCCTTGCACATAGTAGGTCTAAATCTGTGCTTCCCTTCCTTGTCACTCTGTCCCATACAGAGGACACAGTGATAGTAGGGCCCTACTGTTACTGCTTCCTTTGAAAGTATGTTGTTTCCTAAGATCCCCTTGATGCAGATGGGGTTGGCTTTCAAGCACTCATCCTATAGACAAGCAAGGAGAGCTCTGTGAGACAAGGGTACAGGCCCGCTAGATATACACCTCAGGTGCCTGGTAAATCAACTATCACAGTATAGTTGATTTACAGTGTTGTATAAATTTCTGCCATAGAGCATAGTGAGCCAGTCATACATATATACACACACACACACACACACACATATAAATGTATATATAGATATGCATATACATATAGATATACACATAAATGTATATATAGATACATATATACACACATATGTATATATGTGTGTATGTGTGTGTATATAAATATATATAAAATATGTATACACATTCTTTTTCTCATACTATCTTCCATCGTGTTCTACCCCAAGAGACAGGACATAGTGCCCTGTGCTGTACAATAGCACCCCATTGCTTATCCATTCTAAATGTGATAGTTTTCATCTACTAACCCCAAACTCCCCATCAAACCTTCTGTCAGCTAGCCAGAGGCATCCATTAGCCCAGGAAAAAGTTAAAACATTTCTTGAGCAATAATGCAAAAAGATGTCCAGTTTCTGGCATCTTCCACTTGGCTGCAGTGAGTCGAGTCTTAGAAGCTAGATTTTGTGGAGAACAAAAAAGACGTCAAAGTCCCCAAAGCTCTCTTAATTATCAGGAGCTACTTCTAATGTGTTACTCTGAGCAACTTAGAATATGAGGTGGGATGAACTCCTGGAAACACAAAAAAGAAGAAGAAATGCGTCCATTGGAGGGGTTCATGGAGAAGAAATAGGAATGAAATCTCCCGGTTGGTGTTCTCGCCACCCCTATCTTTTGAGGGGGTCAACATTTGAGGGCAGGGATAGTAGAATATTCCACTAGGAGAGAATCAGAGCATTGCTTTGCTCCCCTTAGTATAGTTACAACAGTGTTGAAAATCAAACATTAACAGCACCTAAGAGAGCTCCCCCTATGGACACTTCATATGCGTCAGGTTCTAAATCCATTACATACATGATTTCATTAACTCTCACAACAGTCTCATGAGGTCAGTACTGGTACTCTTTCCATTTCAGAGATGAGAGAATGGAAGCACAGAGAACTTGAAATACATTTTCCAAGGCTTCCAGCTACAAAGTGACAGGGCTGGGTTTCAAATACTCAATGTATCCGTTGAGTTTGTACTGCAGGATCCAGGGTTTCAAAGAATGATTCAGACTCCATGCTCTAATAATCCCCAAGACCCAGTGCTTCTTGGTCATGACATGAGCTTATACTTATTTTAAGGCTTACTGTGTGTCAGAGCCCATTTTATTTTATTATTTTTCATGGATTATAGTTGATTAATAATGTTGTATTAGTTTCAGGTGTACAGCAAAGTGATTCAGTTTATAGATAGATATATAAAATATAATATATAAAATATTATGTATAATATATTAGATATATATGAAAAGTATATGTGTATATACTTTTTCATATTCTTTTTCCTTATAGGTTATTATAAAATATTGAGTATAGTTCCCTGTGCTATATAGCAGGTCCTCATAGGTGTTCTATTTTATATGTAGTAGTGTGTGTATGTAAATCCCAAACTCCTCATCTATCCTTCCCTCCCTCATTCCCCTTTGGTAACCATAAGTTTGTTTTCTGTATCTGTGGTTCTATTTTTGTTTTGTATAAATTTTTTGTATTTTTTTTTTTTACATTCCACATATTAGCGGTATCATATGCTATATATCTTTGCCTGGCTTACTTCACTTAGTATAATAATCTCTAGGTCTGCCAAGTCCTATTTTAAATGCAGTACAAATATTCTCTCATTTGATCCTCAATAATACCACAATGTAGATGCCATTATCATCCCCACTTTACACATTTAAAAAAAAAAAGGCAGAGAGAAGTTTTAAAACTCTCATAAAATCATACAGCTGCCACTGCAAGATCTGAACCCAGAGGGTCTGGAGCTGAGTCCCTGCTGACATGGCTGAGCACCAGGATGACTAGACATGGGGAAGACCCTAGGCCCTAATCATAGGGAGGAGCACTTGGGACCATCAGCCACAGAAGGCAGCAGCTTAGAGAAGAGGTGGTCCCTGGTTTGAAAACAGCACTCATTCTCCTTCTCTTCTGCATATTCATGAGGGTTCACCTGGAGTAACAGAAGGATAACACTCATCCCGCAACCTCTCTTCTCCATCTTCATCAAAGCTCACCTAGACCAACAGAAAAGGTTCCCAAATGACTTGTCTGTGATCTCTTCCCCCTGCAGCCAGGCCTTCTTATGTCACTTGAAACACAAGTCGGATCCTCCTACTTCTCTGGTTGCAAACCTTCAATGATTCTCTTGCCTAGAGCAGCACTGTTCATGACAACGGAAATGGCCTATATCTGTACTGCCCAATGCAATAAGATATAGATATATCTGCCTGTTGAACACTCGAAATATTGCTTTTCTCACTGAGGAACTGAATTTATAATTTTATTTAAATTAATGTAAATAGCTTCATGTGGCTAGCAACTGCCATATTACAGAGTGCAGATCTAAAGTATGAAGTTCCATGTTCTTAGCCTGACAATGGGACTCTTCTTGACCTTCTGGCACTGCCTTCTCATCCAGCTTAGTGTTCTAATCACCCACGCTTCCCCTGCAGCTGCCTGTGGCTTCTTAGTCCAGGTGAACTGTGCTGTGCTTCCATGCCTTTGCACAGTGCTGGGACCAGGGCATGACAAGAGAGGTGCCTAGGGCACATGGTTTAGGGGGCACTCAGGTTTAGCATCATGCAGCGCAGAGTCTGGAAAGCCCTGCAATGCTTTACCCTCTCATCCTTCAAACCACCTCAAATGCCTGCTCTACTACAAAGCTTTTCCCCAAACCCCCAGCCAGGAGTGGATCCCTTCCCCTCTGTGTCACCTCAAGCCTACGTAGCCCTTTGCCATCCTCCTTCTCACACTCGGCCCCTGCCTGTTTCCCCATGTGCCTCTCTTCTGGCTGGGCAGTTCTTTCAGACCGGGGACCAGGAATCATTAACCTCCATGTTCTCAGTGCTCGCCTAGTCAGAGAAGGGGTTTATTCAATGAATGAAAATCAAATTGTTGAATTGGATTTTTGTGGCCATGGAGGTCTTCCATTCCTCTGCCCTAATCCACAGTGAGAGCCCCTCCCCATCAACTTCAGACATGTTATGATTTGTGGCTAAGCCAGGACATATAATGCCAGCAAAGAGAAGGGAGGGGAAGAGAAGTTACTCTTATGACTTTAAATTCTCTTCTAGATCCAGCTAGACTTCTCTGCAGGTACCTCATTCTCTACCAACCCTGGCCCCTCCACCCACATGGCACCACCTCTCTGCTACAACACGGCCTTGCTCTGTTGGCCTCAGCCTGACTTTGGACTCTGTCCCACCTCTCTTACCTCCAGTAGAATTGGATGCTGTTGGTCTTGGCAACAACCTTGAGGATACACTTGTTCCTCTACCAGCACTAATTAGTTCCTGAATAAACAGCAAGAGAGCCTCAGGACAGACCCACATGCAGGACTTTCAGACTGGCTGGAAAATGTCAAGACGTAATGAAACTTCTGCTCTGAATCACGTCTGGAGAATGAAATGTTAGAGAGAGCCAAATCCTGAAACACATGAGAAAAATAGGAGAATGGAGCACAGTTCTCCTCGGAGTTTCCGCGTCTTTGCAACATCATTGGGAGGGGAGAAAAAAGTGTGTGTGGATGGGCAGGGCCAGGAGGCAGCTTAGATAAACCTCCCTTTGCTATGGGCTTTGCTCTGTGAGGGCTGCAGAAGCCTGTGGTATTGATGCAAGTTTCATGTCTGTGGATGGTTCAGAAAAGGTAAAAATGTTGAAGATTCCTCTGAAATGTGCAATGCCTGATATGGGACAGGAAGTTACTGCCACACAGGTTGCCTGGGGTTAGGGCTCATCTCAAACACACTTCTCATTGGAGAAGCTGCAGCCCAGAGTGGAAAGAAGCCTTGCTGAGTACACGGAGCACGTTAGTAGCCAGGGATTCCGAGCCTTGAACCCTGTTTCCCTGACTCCCAGGTGACTGCTCTTTCTGCTGTGGCTCAACAACAGAGGGACTGTGGGTGGGTTTAGGAAACACAAGCTATTTTCTTTCTTAGCTGTTTCCCCTTCCCTCCTTACACATGTCCTTGGCAGAGAGGAGGCAAATGGAGAAGTTCACGATCAGCCCTGAGGTCACATCTTGTCAGTGGAGTGGACAAGGACAAGCTCAGAAGCTGGGGACAAATAACCTGGAGTCAAGTCCAGGTTCTTCCACTTGTTTGCTCCTGACTCTGGGCATATTATGTAACTTTCTGACTTGAGCCTCTCATCTGTGAAGTGGGGTTGGTAAACCTGAACTTGCAGACAATTTATGGGGATTAAATGAGATAATGGATATAAGGTACCTAATTCAAAAGCTCCATTTATCAAATTGAGCAGCTTCCCTGTGCCTTCTCTGGGGATTCAGAGGTGCCAGGTGGCTGCCTGGGAGGTGGCAGATGTCCATCAAGGCCAGCCGCAAGGGGCGGGTTAGGAGTGGGGATGCCAGTGAAGGTGGCCCCATTGGCTGCAGGCGCCCAAATCCGGGGGGGCTGTCCTCTCTCCCCATGCACCCAGCACAGCCCCACTTCAGGCCGGGCTGAGCTCCTGCTGCCTCTGTCACACCCCCTCCCCATCCCTCCAAGACATCTGGAGCAGCTGACTCAAGCACCAATGAGATAATGTTTTTATTTGCCCTCTTTGTTTTGTGTTTATAAACCTGGGCTCCTGGGAGAAGTCAGATCCAAAGGCAGGTCCTAGACATGAAGGTCAGTGCTGAGGCTGACCGCAGGACTGCAGGGCCTGGGCCCAGCTGGGGAAAACACCAGGCTGCCACACCTAAAGGGCCTGTCCCAACTGTCCTACTCTTCCACTGCTCCAGTGCTTCTCCTCTGTGCCCAACCCTGGGCAGGAGGCTGCAGAGGTTGAGGCAAATCTGCCTGGGGACCCTCAGGGGCGCTCAGAAAAGGCCTAGAGGCTATCACACAGTGCAATATGATCAAGCTGTGACAACAAACTCTCCTAGGCCTATCTGAGGATTAAATCAGCTGTAGCAGGACTAGGAGGAAAGTTAACAATTAAGTTACAGAAAGGGAAACACAGAAGTTTTAGAAGCAGCAAAGAGGCTTGCATCTAGTCTTGAGGGTGGGATGTGCTAGAATCCATGCTGGACCCTGCTTTGAGGAGATCACAGGGATGTGTAAGACTGAGCCCCTGGCCCCCAAAACTCTCAGGTCTGGTGAGAAAGAGGATGTGTGAAGAACCACATGATTATGTGAATCCTGCAGGAATACCCACCAGCATTGCAAGCTGCCAAACTCCCCAGAGCCTGTCTCCTCCACCTGGATCTATATCCTCAGTACCATAACTATCCCTATGTTACAGAACTAGTCTATGCAAAGCAGCAGAGCTCCTAGTCCCTTATAAGCGCTCAGTACACATGACTTAGCATGAAGATAACTATGATAATTGGCAAGGGGTTGTTATGAAACGCTGAGGTGGGTGGCTATGCTGTGGGGGTGAATGGAGGGGGGGCACTTGGAAAGTACCACAGGGAAGGCAACATTGGGTTGGAACATGAAAGATGAGTACAAGTCCAGCAGGCAGAGGGACCAATGCGGAAAGAGAACCAGCAAGGGGGTGTGAGATGGCATGACATTTTTCAAGAACAATGGCATCTTGATGTGAAGGCCAAGTTCCTTCTAGAGCATCTAGATATGGTTGGAAAGGTAAGGAATCACTTCATGGATTTTAAGGACCTTCAATGACAATGCAAGGAGTATAGATTTTGTCTTATAGGCCACTAGTTTTCAATCCTCTGTTCATTCCCTTCCTCTCTCCCTCCCTTCCTCTCTCTTCCTTCCTTTTTTCCTTCCTTCCTTTTTTCCTTCCTTGACTTTTTCCTTCCTTCCTTCCTTTTTTCCTTCCTTCCTTCCTTCCTTTTTTCCTACCTTCCTTCCTTCCTTCCTTCTCATCTTCTCCCTCCTCTTAGCAGTGGAATCTTTTGTTTAAAAGCCATCTTAAACAGAAGCCCAATACAAAGAATGGGTTGAGGAGGGATGGCTAGGGAGGGATAGCTAGGGAGCTGCCATAGCCGGGGTTTCCCTAGAAGGCAGAGCTTGAGATAAGGGCTTGTAGTTGCTTTTTGGACATAATCTCAGGGAATAGGCGTAAGGAAGTCGGGAAGCAGAGATCCGAGGAAGGAAGACAATACAAAGCTGCTGTATTTAGCTGCTTATCACTATGGGCAATGCGGGACCCCATGAAGAGCACACAGAAAAGTGTTTCAAAGTTGTCTGGTTGAAGATAGGAAATGGAGTCACTAATCTACCTGCTTCCCTCCCCCGCTAAGCAACGATTGCTCTGCAGGATGTTAACTCCCTTGCATTTTTACATTTGCCCAATCCTAGGTGCTGAGCAGGTACCACAGATGTCCTACCTCATAACATTAGAGAAATCCAGGGCAGCATGTGAGCGAGGTGGTGGTGCAGCTGGGGAACAGTGCCTCAGACCCCGCCAGCAGCAACTGCAGTGAAAGGTGGGGTGAAAAGATGTGAGCTGGCGCAGAAGCATGTGAATGCAAGATTTCTGTGACAGTGTGAGTGTGTGGAAAGGTGAGAAGGGAGAGAGTCCATTTAGGAAACAATTAGGACAGACTAGGTAAAAAACAGTGAGGGAGGAAACCGCATCGCTTGGAATGAGAGAGAGGGGGAGGTGCCATGTTGGAGAGGGGTCAGGGCAGCAGAATCCATAGGACTTGGTGACTGGGTGTGGGAGAGGAGGGACAGGGAGGGGTTGGAATGATGGCTAGGTGTCCAGCTGGGGCAGCTAGACAGCTGGTGAAACTGCTCACCCAAACAGCAAGTTTAAAAGGTGGAAGAGGTTTATTTTTTCTCTGAAATGGAACAGGGGTGTTCCCTTTTCCAGGGGGAGAGAAAATGAGTCCTCAGCTTTCCTGTAAGCCTCTCCTAAGCAACTCACTGTCTACATGGAACAGAAGGAAATTCCCAAATCATGAAATAGGGCTGGGGCAGGAGTATATGCATGGGAATAGCTTTTTTTTTTTTTCTCTCTGTCTCCTCCATTCACTTTTTTTTTTTTATTTTTTCCCACTGTACAGCATAGGGACCCAGTTACACATACATGTATACATAATTTTTTCTCCCATTGTCGTGCTGCGAAGTAAGTATCTAGACATATTTCTCAGTGCTACACAGCAGGATCTCATTGTAAATCCATTCCAAGAGCAATAGTTTGCATCCGTTAACCCCAAGTTCCCAATCCCTCCCACTCCCTCCCCCTCCCCTCTGGGCAACCACAAGTCTATTCTCCAAGTTCATGATTTTCTTTTCTGTGGAAAGGTTCATTTGAGAAAAGAAAATCATGGACTTAGAGTCCTCACTCTTATATCTACAGAGCTACTACCTTCCCCCTGGACACTCTCTTTTCTTTTCTGGAAAGACCCTCTCTTTTCACGGGTGGAGAATCTGACCACAACAAAGAGATATACCCACATTCACAAGGTGAATCATGTTCAGAATCTCACCTGCTACCTCAGAAAATGAAATACAGAAATATGATATGACACAGCAATCCCACTCTTGGGCATATATTTGAACAAAACTTTCATTGAAAAAGATACATGCACCTGTATGTTCACTGTAGCACTATTAACAATAGCCAAGACCTGGAAACAACCTAAATGTCCATTGACAGATGAATGGATTAAGAAGATGTGGTATATGTACACACTGGAATACTACTCAGCCATAAAAAGAGCAAAATAATGCCATTTGCAGCAACATGGATGGAAATAAAGACTCATACTAAGTGAAGTAAGTCAGAAAGAGAAAGACAAATACCATATGATATCACATATCTGGAATCTAGTATATGGTACAAAAGAACCTTTCCACAGAGAAGAAACTAAAGGACTTGGAGAATAGACTTGTGGTTACCAAGGGGGAGCAGGAGAGAGTGGGATGGACTGGAAGTCTGGGGTTAATAGATGCAAACTATTGCATTTGGAGTGGATAAGCAATAACACCCTGCTGTTTAGCACAGGGAACTATATCCAGTCACTTGTGATGGAACGGATGGAGGATAACATGAGCTAAAAATATATATGTATATATATACACATACACGTATGTATGACTGGGTCACTTTGCTGTACAGTAGAAATTGATGGAACACCATCAACTGTAATGGGAAAAATAAAAATCGTAAAATAAAAAAATTTTTAAAAAACAATCTCACCTGCAACTCAGGCCCAGTTCTCTTTCCTCTGCCCCTACCTCCCTGCACCTCCTTTTTGTACACTGCCAGCTTTCTTACCTGAGAATAGGCCTAGGGATGCTCTGAGGTTTGCTATCAGCATTCCCTAACCAAGCAAGCAAAGAAACAAAAGCCTTGCCTGTGTTCAGCCTTTTAGAACATGATGCCATGTTCCAGGTATTACTTCTCTTAAGCCCCAATTCTCTTCTTGTTCCATCCAGGATAAAACCGGTCCTCAAAGCAGTAATGCAATTTGCCCAACGTCTCGCGGCCAGAGGTGAGATGCAGGCCTGAAACCAATTTTCCTGGATGTCTCTTTATTTCTAACATGGGATTGAACCCATGTCTGTATATGAAGTGCACTAGCTCATAGCAGGTTTCCATTAACTGTTCTTTTCCTTTCCTTCTCCTCTGATCTCTTCCAGCAAACCATGCTGTCACTCCCATCATTCCTCTAGCCTGTGTATTCCGGAGAAGTTTCTCAATTACTTTGTTCCTTTATGAAAGGATGAGAATGCTAAAGAGACTGCCTTCCGCTCAGACACCTTCTCTCATTTCTCTGAGCCCATGTCTTCTGAAGCTCAGGACATGGAGATGTCCCCTATATATTCCAGCCCCGATGATTCTGCCTTCTTTTTGAAACCACCCTGACAATGCTGGGCATAGCTCCTCGCCCTCTCAGTTACAGCTCTATGGTGAGAGCACTCAGTACCCTGCATGTCCCTGCCTGCGGGAAATAGTACCCATCAGGAGACTGTGCTTCTTGAGAGTGAGACAAGCCTTATTCACATCACATGTCTCTATGCCTCTATGGATTGTCATGAGCCTGGCACAGGGTAGGTCCTCAATAAATATTCATTGAATAAATGTAGCAATAGATAAGTACATAAATTCAGGGAAGCAATAAGGGGGGATAATGATATGTGCCCTTAATAAACACGCAGAGTTATTGTGGTAAAGATACAAGATGTGTGATGGCAGGATGATCTATGGGATGCCAGACAAAGTTGGGCCACTATTTTCATGGATTTATAAAAAGGGCCCTGAAGAGTTAGCAAGCATATGCCCACATGCACTGTGCTGGTGCTGCACGTGTTGCTGTTTGAGTGGCAGTGGCCGAGGAGAACCTTGCAAAGTAACCTTGTTTATTTGTTATGGAAGGAACCATCCTGCAGTTTTGAACAAACATTGGCACAGAAAAAGCACTCCGATTAAATTCAGATCAACAGGCAGATTAAAGCCACAGGGAAGTCTACCATTTCCCCTTAGTGGGGTCACCTGGAAATCCCAAGAGGCTCAAGTTGCTCTTAATTCTTCATTTCACTCAACTTCTCTAAGATTCAATTTTCTCTACATTAAATGGAGACATAATAGCAACTGCCTCCCAGAGTCACTGTTAGGATTATGCAGATTAGACAGTGCATGGCTGGCAGATGCCTATCCTGGGGTCTGCCCCCTAGTGAAGGCTAAGTAAGTGGTAGTGCTGCCTGCAATGAAAATGATATCGATGAGGCTGACAATTGATTGCTCCCAGATTCCAGGGCAGCACTGGGCTTGTAGGCTGAGCTAAGGAATGTTTGCTGAAGAACAAATAATGTTAGATCCTCCAGAAGAAGTGAATCAGGCAAGAGGGATAAACATGTGGAGTGAGTTACTTGGGAAAACAATTGAAGCCAAGACTAAATGAGTTCATGAAAAATCAGGTTTGTTTCTTTATAAGAGATGGATGAAAAACAGGGTGAGAAAACAGGAAATTGGGATCCCGATGAACCATAAAGAAGGGCAGTAACTGAAAAAAAAAAAAAAAAACAGATGGTTGCTTCTTTTTCTTGGCATTGGGTCTATCCCACAACAAATGGGGGACAATTTTATATGAATGATGGTGTGGTCATTTAACTGGGCTGCACTGTAAGGCATTCTGGGATCTTGGGGATCCTTTGAGATCCCTTGGCTGGGTAACTGACAAGGTGAGATAAGGCCAAGCCTTGATGAGAAATGAATGGTGGGGATGCACATAGGAGGTTGATTCTAAGTGCTTATTGGGCTACAGTGCCTTCAGTATAACTTGTCATGCTCTGTGCGCTGTGACCTCCCTACCCCAGTGACAAATGATTAGACCAAGATTCACTCTCTGGCTAGAATTAAGACATCAGCAGTTTCCATCATGGCTCAGTGGTTAATGAACCCAGCTTGCATCCATGAGGATGAGGCTTCCATCCCTGGCCTCACTCAGTGGGTAAAAGATCCGGCATTGCCATGAGTTGTGGTGTAGGTTGCAGACGCAGCTAGGATCTCCCATCACTGTGGCTGTGGCATATAGGCTGGCAGCTATAGCTCTGATTTGACCCCTAGCCTGGGAACCTCCATATGCTGCAAGTATGGCCCCCAAAAGACAAAAAAGACAACAGCAACAACAAAAAGACATCAGATAATGAGCAGTAGCCTGGAGAATCTGGCTTGAGCATCTGCCTACAGGAATACTATGTGCTGATAAAGGGGCACGAACAGGTTCTCTCTAGAGAAGTTGTGAATATGACAATGAAAAAGAGTAGAAACAGTGCAAAAGCTGTGAGTAGAGGGAGAAGCCATTGAAGCTGAAAAGAGAGGCAAAAGGTAGGATTCATTAGTACATTACATGCTTGAAGCAGAGGCAGCTATGATATGGAAGAAACAACTTCTTACTGGAGACGCTGGTTCAAATCCTGCCTCTAGCCCTTACTAACTGGGGGCCTCACAGAGGGTTACTTAACATGTCTGGGTTTGTTTCCTCATCTGTGAAACGAGGAGACGATGCCTATTCATGGAGTAACTGAGGATTTGGTGAGATGACACGTGAGAAAAGAGCAGTCCACAGCACAGCTTGTTAAATGTTTGTTGAATGGCAAATGCCGTTCTGGTGACTAAAGTTCATGCTTGGCTCAATTCTGCTTTTTGCCTTGACTCACACCCCTGTTGTTTGCCAAGAACAGCCTGGTTCTTTCACAAACTAAGAGAGACATTCACAAGGTGGGCTGGCATCTGGTAGAATGCCTTGATCACCAACTGCCCATTCTTGGGAGATGGGCAGTGATAAACAGGTTCTAAAAGGGGGGGGGGGGGTCCTGGGCACTGAGCATGTGAATATGTCACCGAAACCACTTCTTGGGAAAGCAGGGGCACTTCTGAAGGACTGAGGGAGGGACTCATTAGTGCCAGCTGACTGGCAGCAGAGGGTTCGTTATCTTAGCAAGCCTCTGCGCTGCTGCAGGTATCATTTGGGTCAGAGAAGCCACAGGTTTAGGTTTGCTAAATACAGGATTAAATAAGGCAGAATGTTGAGAGGGAGGGAGAAATGAAGGTTGTGGACTTAAAAAAACTGTATGTTGAGTAAAGGCCGTGATAACTTCCTTATATCTTCCTGGAGAAAAAGGTGCACAAAGCTACAGACTTCAAGTGCAGAGAGCACGAGGGCTCATGTAGAGGGCTGTGGAGGGCAGCTGGATGGTTAAGGGGGGCTGTGGAGGGCTGTGGGAAGCTGCAGGCTATTCAGATGCATCTCTGAGGAATAGGATGCCTCCCTGCATTCAATGCTTGGGCAGTCTGAGCCAGGCTCTCCATGTATTATTTCTCACCTGCCCTGTAGTCCTACATAGTAGAAGTTGTATCTATTTTACTGAATCAGAAACTGATGCTCAGGTTTATCAAGCAATTCATCCAAACTCATGACATTACTGAGAGTCAGAGCTGAGACCTGTCTATCCAAAGAGTATTGTTCTACTGAATCACACTGCTCAGGGACCTTTCTGGTTTATACATTACCTTTCAATGTAAATAGTATACACTTAAAGTAAAAGTCAGAGGAGAAAGACTGAAGGGTAAATTTTGTATTTAAGGAAGGTGTTGGGAATATTCTGACCACTTTTCCATTGTGCCTCACTGATCTATGTATTTGACATGTTACTATAAGGGCCCAGTTGCCAAACGGCTCTACCGAGAGGTTCTTGATCTCTCCAAGGCATGAAAGTCCGTGGACCCATCTTTCTTCTTGGTTAGGGGCAGCAGCCACAGACTAATGTGGTAACCCCCAGGTGTTCTACCTCTGCTCGGCTCTCTCCACACTAATCTATTTTCCAACATGGAAGCCAGAGTGATCTTCCTGAAGTCTGGCTCTGCTTGATGTTCCAGTTCATGCTCAAATCCAGAAGGCCTATCTCTTTAGTCCAGTCATGTGATCTGACATTCAAGAACTCCTGCAATTCTTGCAGTCTCCAATTTCTCACCTTCAGCTAATCACAACTGACTAGTTACTGATCCCTAAACTCTGCTGCTCTTTCTCACCTCTGTGCCTTTGCTCCTACCATCCCTAGAGGTTTCTCCTAGGGATAAGTATCAAACGCATAAGGATAATTCAAGCCTGAGGACAAATACTGCCTCTTTCCCTAATTCTACATTCCTTCCCCTTTGCACTGAATATAGTACCTAGAAAATGACTTGTGGTTAAGAAGTTCTTAGATGCTCACGCGTGTATGAATGGAGCCCCTACTATGGAAGCACTGTGCTACGTGATGGAGAATGGTTGAGCAGAACTGCAGGAAACCAAGCTTTTACTATCTGGATAGACAGGTTAATTTTAGAGTGTGTTTTGTTTTGCAATTAGCTAAGGTGTAGTGAACTTTGCAGTTTGAAAAATATATTCATGTCCATGCTCTCATTTGATCTTCAACACAGTCTTGTCAGGGTATTAGATCTAAGCCCAGTTCTGAGAGGTTTGAATGATTGGTTTCAGATCACATACACAAGAAGTAAGGCTTTCAACCTCTTAAATTCAAATTACCTATGTTTTTGAATCTGTCAGTTTCTACAGAGTTTGAAGTATATGTCTTTATTTTCCTTTTTTTAAATCAATTTTTAATTTTTCAACCATATAATGCATAAATAGGATTTTTTAAAAATCAAAAACAACTAAAAGTCTTATAACAAAGACTTTCTCTGTCCCTATTTACCAGCTCTGACCCAATATTCAGACATTTCAACTACTTTATTAATCAATATTTGTGGGAAAAAAAACTTGTATGCTGTTTCTTGATATATCAGTTTTAGACATATGTTGAGCTAAGCATTATTTGTTGACATTATCCTGATAGGGTAATTGAGTAATTAGTTCTTACACACCACCATCTTACTGGGTGGGAAGTGGTATTTCAATGTGGTTTTGATTTGCATGTCTCTAATGGCTAGTGATGTTGAGCATCTTTTCCTGTGCTTATTGGTTTGTAGAGCTTCTTTAGAGAAATGTCCATTCAGATCACTTGCGCAGTTTTTAAAATTGGGTGTTCATTTTATTATTGAGTTGTTAAGAGTTCTTCATACATTCTAGATACAAGTCTCTTGTCAGATACATGAGTTATAAATATGCCTTCCTTATGAGTGGGTTATTTTTCACTTTCTTGATAGTGTTCTTTGAAGTACAAAGTTTTAAGTTTTGATTAAGTCCAACTAATGTATATTTTCTTCTGCATTTGTGCTTTTGATGTCACACATAAGACGAGTGGTTAATGCACTTAAATGTATTTAAATGTATTTCTATTTTTTTTTCTCTAAGGTTATAAAATTACAGCTATTTCTATTTAAATGTATTTCTGCTTTTTTTCTCTAAGGCTATAAAATTTAAATGTATTTCTATTTTTTTCTCTAATGTTATAAAATTATAGCTCTTATATTTAGGTCTATACAAATATTGAGATATTTTTCTTTATAGTGTTATTAAATTTATTTTTAGATATTTAGATAATTTAATTTCTAAATTTACCCTTTTTATTAATATTTCAATTACCAACTAAAGTTATATAGAGAAGTTATTGATTTTTATATATTCATTTGTATATACTTCGTTGTAACCGGTACTTTTTCTAAACTCTAAGTGCTTAGTTCTTTTCCCTTTTGGGGTTTAATAATTGATTTAATAAATTGATTTTAAAACCTCCTTTTTAATAGATTTATCTCTTTGTAGTTTATTTCACTGACATGCTTCTAGAACAATGTTAAATCATAACAGATAATAGTGGGCATCTGTGTTTTGTTCTTAAATTTAATGGGAATGTACCTGGTATTTAATTATTAAGTTTGATATTGATTTCTCATATTCTTTACCATGTAAGAATTTCCTTCTAGTCCTTCTGTATAATTTCAGGTTTGAAAAGGGAAGTATGGTAAATTTCATCAAGATGATCATGTTTTTTCTCCTTTACCATCTGATACATGATGTAATGCAGTTATCAGCATTTTCAGTATTGAACCATCCTTGCGTTTCTTTTAAGATACTGCTGGTTTGGACCTACTTACATTTTATTTATGATGCTTGCACAAATGATGTTGCCCAACATCAATATATGCCAAATCCCCTTTCTTGAGCCAAACCAAACTACATTAAGAAAGTAAGAGGAGGTTAGCAGGGAAAAGCCCAGATGAGATTTCATGATGTCATTTCTATTCATTTTGGAGAACCTGGTCATCGTCCATCTGACAAAGTGCTTGCTTTATATCACAGTTTCTCACTCCAAGGTCCTGCCCCTATTTTAGTAAAGTATAGAAAGAAAGTGCTGAAGCATCACAGGGCAGTTCCAGTAACATAAAATTGCAATACCATAGTAGATATGCCACCACTTACTAAGTGTTTACAATATGCTGTACTGTACTTGATACTACATACATTATTTCTTTTTCTCCTTCCTCCTCTCCTTTTCCTCCTCCTCCTTCTCCTCCTCCTTCTTATTTATTTATTATAATTAGCAGGAAAACATATTGGAATGTTAATTTGTGTTTTCTATTTTATAGGAGGTTGAAAAAAATGTGTCTGGAGAAAATTTCTCTCCTCTTGATGCAGTTATTAAAGACTTTAGTGTTGCACGCCTGCAAAGAGAAAGCACCTAAAAGCACCCTCATGCCTACTTCCACCTCCAGGTCTTGTCTGAGGAACTTATTGAGAAAACTTAGTATTTGGTGTGGAGAAAGAGACAGAACTGGCCCTACAAGGTAAGCAAAGGTTATCATCCTGGAGCCTAGGATGGAGGAGCATGCTGTGACAGGTCCCAGAAGTGCAAGGAACTTATGTAGCATCCTTAGAAGTGCCAGGATTTCTGATGGGCTGATGCATGGATGCCACAGAATTGACCACCAAGAGCAGGAGATTCGGTAGTCTGAGACCACTGGGATATTTACAAAATAGTCCAAAGCTCATGCTTAGTATGACAGCAAAGAGTTTCCTGTTTGTGAATGGAAGTATTTTCATTTTAACATCTCAGTGAATAGCTATGAACTTAAAAAGAGAGTGCATTCTTCCATCTTTCAGGCACCATGTACATAGCCATGAAATGAGATTGTTCCCCTCAACTCTACATCACCAAAGTAGTGGTTGAGGAGCAAATTCCTATCTTTTATCTATACAACTCTCATTTAAACCTTAGAAAGTATTTTGGGTTTTAATTATTATTCCTATTTTCAGATAAAAAAAATCTGGAGAAGTTAAGTAACTTGTTCAAGGTCATAACATCATTTTAAGTTGACCTGAGTTCAGAAACCATAGCTCAACAATTCTGCTATGCTGCTTCAGTTAAATAAAAAAAGCTATTTCTTACTGAGGGAACATTTTGTGCCAAGCAAAAGGCTAAATGCCATATGTATATGTATTTTATATAGATATGTATGTATATGTACATGTATGCATTTGTTAATTTATTTATATAATCTCCAACATATATAAGAAATTTTCAAGGAAGTTCTTATTATATTAATCATCTCATCTTATCATAAAGTAAAAGATGGAGAATCATTCCACTAGTTGCTAGCCCTAGTGTCCAGCCCCTGTTCTGCAGCTAACTCTGCACTTCAGATTTTTTCATTTGTGACATGAGAGCAGCAAATGCCTTTCCATATTATTATGGGTATGGAGTGAGGTATTGGAAATAGCAGGATCCTGTTAACTGTAAAAAGATGTGCACACACGGACCTTGCCTTCTATTGAGATTACAGTCTGTATTGGTCATCGTAACTGAGAGCCTTTCTCAGCAGTTACCAGGATACTGAGACATACATTACAATGCAGAGGGGACCAAGACACCAGGAGTTGGACACCGGCCTTAGAAACTGATTGTTTACATTTGTTTGCAGTCTCCTTGAAGCAGAGGTTAGGTCATAGTTCTTCTGGGCCTGGCAAAGTCTGCTGGAAACTGCTAATGGCCAAGCCATCTCATCTGATTGCTTCTTTCCAGTCCTTCCCTGCATTCAGGGAAGACAAACAAGATGCACTCTCATCACCACTCCAAGGAATCTCCCTTTGATAGCTCTTCCACGAAATGCTGGGGATTCCTTTATGGAGCCCATCCATAGTGCCCAGGAAATCATCTGGTATACATAGAGCCACCCCAGGGAAGGTCCAAAGAGACGTGCTGTGCAGGTGTCTGCACTCAGGATGACATCAAGGCACGTGTCTGTGCTCTGAGGTTGCTGCTTGGCATTGAACACAGCCAAAGTTGCTAAGGACAAGCTGATAGTCCAGGCTGGTGAGGGAGGGGTCTAAAGTATTGGTAAAATAGTCACTATAGTCAATGTTGCTGGGGTCACAGCTCTAAGGAACTTCCCCCAAAGCAGCATGATGATGTTAAAGGCAATGGCGGATTCAGGGGGAAAGTAAGAAGGAAACCTCTGATATTTAGAGACAGATGTTTTTTCCATCAATATTGGGAAAGTGTGTCTGGTACAGAAGGCATTTGGGGACCGGATAAGCACCTTGAGGATAGAGACCTATCTTTTACTCTGTGCTCATTCTGTGTTCCCAGGTACTGGACAATGCCTGACATACTAGATGCTCTGTTAAGTACTGTCTGGCAACTGAGTGAATGAATATTTTGGCAGAAAGTAGGGTGGTCCCACTTGCTGTAAGTCTTTGTAAAATTCAACAATTTCTTTTTATGAAGGATAAACTCTACACTAACCCATAGGTTTTTCTGCCCACATGAAATTTTAGAACTTCATCAAGAATTACAATGCCAGGTATGAGGAGAGAAACAGCCCCAGGAACAGAGTCAAAAGTTCTAGCATGAATCTGGATGTTTCTGTTGACCCATTGTGTGGCCATGGAGAAGTCACATAAGAATTTTTAACTTGAGTCCCCTTATCTGAGAATTTAGAGTACTAATTCCTCCCTCATGAAGGTTTTTGTTTGTTTGTTTTATAACTCACATCACACATGTGTGTGGGATCTGCCAATCCAGTTTCTGGGAGGTGGCAGTTAAAGGTAAGAGCACATGTGCTCTGGCATCAGAACATCAGGATGTGTTTATATCCTGGTTCTGCCACTCATCAACTGTGTATCCTCGGGCTAGCTACTTAACTTTCTGTCTCCTTCATCTCTCTGAAAAAGAATAGTCATATCTTGTCTCCCATAGTCATTGGGTGAGGGGATAATGATTGTAAAATACTTAACATGCTGCCTAGAACATGATAAGAACTTGTTATTATTATTACAAAGAGGAAGCAATTTCTCAGTTGTATATCAGTCTTTGATAAGATAAAAATGCTTATTGCTTCTTAAACATTTTCCTTTTTAAAAAAATAAACTTTTAAGAGTATAGCTATTCAATGCCCTCGTGTTTCACTATAGAATTTTAAGACAGCATATCATCTTTTGCATTTTTCTCCTCTTGCTTCTTTTGGAATAGAGGCACCAAGACATGAGACAACTTTATAAACTGGATAACATCCTTTGTTAAGGATCCTTCCCCAGATCTTTAGGATATAATCCAAGTTCATGATGCAATTAAGAAAGAAGTGTAAACCATGGGACACCTATCTACCAAGGCAACATGTGGCTATCTCTCCAGTGTGATCTCACAGAGAATTCTCAGGTCAGACAAGTTTTCTGTGCCTGAATATTCCCATTTCTCAAAAGATTTCTGACTCATAGTGTTGGGGGGTGAGGCTCAAAATACATGGAATATATTGAAAAGCTTTTTAACTGGAAGAAGACTGAGGATACAAGTACGGCAGTGTGGTCCTTGGAACGAATCCTTCATGCTCCCTTCTTCTGGGTGATTGAAACTCGCTACAAGGATCCCTCTTCCCTGTTTAAGGAATCATCCACAGCTCAGAGGACTTCTGATTTCTTCTCTACCCTGATCTCTGGCCACATGAAGTTGCGGCATTTCCATGATCTTCTTCTTTCACAGTTGATATCCCCCTCCTTATTCTTTTTTTTTTTTTTTGTCTTTTTAGGGCCACACTGTGGCATATGGAAGTTCCCAGGCTAGGGGTCAAATCAGAGCTGCAGCTGTTGGCCTACACCACAGCCACGGCAATCAGATCTTAACCGTGTCTGTGACCTACACTGCAGGTCATGGCAACACAGGATCCTTAACCCATTGAGCGAGGTGAGGGATCGAACCCACATCCTCATGGATACCACTCAGGTTCATCACCACTGAGCCATTCTAAAGCAAAGAGGCTGCTTACAGAAATCCCAATCGCATTCTCCTGTTGCTCTGCAATCCTAATGGCTGACAAATGGCATTCCCAGGGGAAAGTCTGTCCATGCAAGAGCTGGCTTAACACCACCACCTCCCTTCCCACCTTATTCTCACTTTCAATTGTTTCCTGTGAAGCCCTGGGGAGTGTTTGAGTGAATCCTGTGGTTAGGAGTTTGGGGAGAGGAGCGAGGGTCTGGAGGGCCGAGAACTAGTGCAGGTTCCTATCTTGGCCACAGGGCTCAAGATTCAGAGGATTAGTCAAGCCAGGTTCCCTGTGGGCAAGCCTGGGTCCAAGTACTTGGGTGTCTGTGTTGTACTCTGTTGTTTTACCATATGCTGTTCTATGTCTGGCTTTATTTTCACAATATTGTGAGGTACAAGTAATTTCTCCATTTTCTAGATTAGAGAACTGAAGCTCAGAGAGGTGAAGTCACCAATCTGAAATCACACAGCAGAGCTGAACTTTAAATATGAATCTGCCTGATACTCAACCTCCAGTTCTTTTCCCCCATAGCCAACTACCTCCAGATGGTGACACAAGATAAGTTCACGGGCCAAATCCAGGAAAGACATGTTCTTTGAAAAGGAAAAGAGAGTATTCATGAGTAATTTCCCAAGGAGATTGAAATGCTGGAATGCTAGTGATAGCACTAGTGAAAATCAGCAATTGTTTCAGTGGGGCGGTTTTCCTCCTGAATCTTCTGGTCTCAAAGACCCAAAGGTTACTTCTGATTACATCAGCAGCTGCACAGTCCCAGTATAGGAATCTCGAAACCACATATGTGACTCACATGTCGTTGTTATAACAGTAGGAAACACATTAACTCGGCTTTAAAGAGCGTTCGGTGAAAAGCCAGGCTTCCAGAAACCAGTTTCTCGGTTTGTGAAGCACACGATCCAAGCCTTACCCCTGATGACAATGTCATAGTGTGAGGCTGTACATTATGTGACCTGACGGCTCAACAAGACTATCTGCTTTCACAGACTCCCTGTCCCAGCACATTCCATCGAACTTAAAGCAAGTGACTAATGAGTATTTCACCACCGTGACATTTTGAGTTGCAAGCCATAGGGATTGCCATTTGATTGAACAATATATTAAAAGTGTTTTTTAAAACTTAGATTACAAAATCATTCTGTGGATATCATAAACAAGAGTTCTTTTGGTCTCGTTCGGGGCTGATGATGCTGGTCGAGTACAGGCATTTCGGAATGAAGAAAGAGGTCGCTTTTTCTTTTTCCAAGTATGTGCTGTTGAGGTTTTTTAATAGTTTTTTATGTGCTTAAAATCAGAGTTTTTTCACAGTTGGATCATCAATGTGGGGCCTCAGAAATACTCAGCATTCTGTAGTGTTCACACGGGATTTGAATAATTTCTGTCCTACCCAATTTCTAGTCCCTACCTATTCTAGAGACTAGAAATTGGGTAGGACAGAAATGATTAGATCTAGGTACAGCCAAACATAAATTCAGCGTCAAGTTCTGCTCACTTCCTCACTGCCTGATCTTAGAAGAGTCACGGAACTTCTTTGCACTTCATTTTTCTTGTATCTAAAACAGGGAAAAAACTTTACTTCCCAGGGGAGCCTGTAAGGATTAAAATAAGATGGTGGGTGGTTGTTGCCACCTGGTACATAGCAAGTGCTCAGGAATGTGGTTTTATTCATTTTTTTGGTCTCCGTGGGAGCAGTGGACAACCAGATGAGCAGTGAAACAAGTTCTCGGTCAAGACGCAGGGGCTGGGAGAGAGCAAAGGGAGAGGGATTTGGTAGAGCCAGACTTGCAGAAAGGGAGGGAGGGAGGAACTGGGAGGGCTCTTACTTAATGCCTACCATCAAGTGCCAGAGATTAGAGTGGGCGTCAGAGGAAACGGGATGAATTCTGTTAAGAGACATGAGAATCGAACTCGAGCGCAATGGTTTGACTTAAGAGCTTTGCTCTTTGGGGTTTTCTCTCTCCTGCTTTTTTAGGTGCTACAAGGAGAGGGGGAAAGGAACATATGCTTTTATTTACTCAAGGAAGGGAAAAAAGAGGAAAAGAAAAAAAAATCAGAACCTAATGTTAGGCCATTAAGATGCTGGTGAAAACTGAAATGGCAGTGCCTTGAGATTTCCTTGTCACGTTATAGGTTCTTGGGCATAAAAGGACAGAGCACCAACCAGGGGGTCTACTAGATATTATTGGAAATTTAAAAAATACACCCACAAAATAAAGACCTAATTTGATAGTTCTCTGGATTTTGGTTTGTTTATTCTAAGGAAAGTAAAAGCAGCTTTATTTGAGTTTGTATCTGTCGTTGCAGAGGAGTTTTATGTGGCCGATGTTGCATATACACAAGTACTGCTTTCCAAAAGATGCCAGCATCCGCAGGACTAGGAAACACACTCCGGATTTGCTCATCAAAGGCTTTATCATCTTTTGGAAGAGGATTTGACTGGTCTTGATGGGTGGCTGGATAGAAGACTCCCCTGAAGGAGGGTATACAACCAAGCTCCTATGCACACAGAGGTTCAGCAAACCAGACTGCACAGCAGCCTCTATAAAGTGACTTCAAAAGACTTATTTGGACAGTGTCCACCAAAATGTGAATGTACACTAAAAATCTAGTGTGGACCTAGACTGCATTATATCTACTCAGTGAGGTGTGTGATAAGGAAAACCTTCTCAGTCCCACCCTATCCTGAGAACTCCACTAAAAGTTTGTTGGCCATTTTTCATAGTACAGATACCAAGTTATGTTAGCTGTACAGCAAACTCACAGAAGGTGATGCAAGTGAATGAGTGGACATGTTGAGGCACTGTCCAGATCTCCTTTACATTTCTGTGCACCCATTACCTCGCTTCTGGTGTATTTGATTCTAACAGATGCTACCTTCAGGCTGCTGAAGCCACTGCTCCATTCAACGGCTATGAGAGATGGAAGTACTCAGGAGTTTATAACCTGCCGGGGTGGCCCCTTGCCAAGAACTGACTGGAGTGAACAATCTGAACACTCAGGTCCCTGGCCTTGAGTCTTGATGAGCTCAGGTTAATTTCTACTCCAGAGCTTCCTGTGGGATCAGGCTGAGGCTGGACTTTTCCTGAAATTGCACCTTGCTTGCCTTCTTCCCCTCCTTATCTTGCTTCCTTCACTTCTTTCTAAGGTCTCCTGGGAACACTTCCCTAATAAATCACTTGCATATGAATTTTGACCTCAGGGTCCACTTCTAGGGAAACTGACTTAAGGCAATTAATCCAAAGGCTTCATATTGAAATGCAGTGTGTGTGTGTGTGTGTGTGTGAGTGTGTGTGTTTGTGTGTGTGTGCGTGTGCGCACGTGCTGTGTTTATGTCTATGCAAGCAATTTTAACTATTGTAAACCTCCTCTCAAAGCATAAAGGGAGCCTGTTTGATAGGGGGATCTTGTAGCTCTCTTTGGAGGGATAAAATTGATTCTTTCTACCCGATATTGGGAGTGAGGCAGGGGTCCTTAGAATGGGAATGCAGACTATGGATGTTAAGAGAAATCTGCTAGGAGCTATGAGAAAGTTGGTGCTTTGACTCACAGTGAATGAGGAGAGAGAGGAAGAAAGAGAGAACAGCCTTTGGCAGCTGGGAGAAGTCACGAGTGGCCCCCTTCACAAATGTGTGGAGTATGCAAGTTTTCCTTGGGAATTTCTGGAAAATAATGGAGACCATGAGATCCTGATACTTTTCAAGAGACAGCTATCAATTCCGTAGGCATTCAGACTATGTCATCACACATTTCTAATGTTCCAAACAGTCCCCAAAAATATTATTTACTCAAGGAAGGGAAAAAAGAGAAAAAGAAAAAAAATGAGAACCTAATGTTGGGCTGTTAAAACTCTGGTGAAAACTGAAATGGCAGTGCCTTGAGATTTATAGACTTGGCTGCCTCTGAAGGTTAGACTCTTGCCATCAACAAAAACATCCAAGCAGGACAGGAGAAGTTTCAACAAGGCACTGTAGCTGGGATTCTGGTATCAACTGGGTGACAGAGGTAATCAGTCAAGTGATCCTTTCAGCTCCAGGAGGCCAAGGATTCCATAACTAACTAGAGGATGAGCTTGGCAGAGACACTGTGGCATCTGCAGCTTTCCCCCCACAAGAATGCATTCATTGGCATTTGGTACCATCCTCCTAACTCCTACTAAAGAGTGACAAGGATTGAGACTGGATAAACTAAAGGTTCTAAATTCTATAACTCAGGCAGGAAAATGACTCCCTTGCTCATCAGTAGCTGGTGTTTCATCAATTGTATTGTCTACCTAGGTTTTATTACATAGAATTGATTTTTGGAGGTTTGGGACATACCACAAACAGGCTTGGTGCTGCCATATCTTCACTTACACTAAATTATGAGACTCTCTGAGCCCCCTCACCATTTGCCCCACCTGACCCTATCTGTGGGCTGCTTCATACCCCCATGCCTACCAGGGACACACATTTCATCATGATGCTGCTGGTCTGATGGGAGGCTAAATCTGAGCTCCATGGACTATGTAGGAGGGATAACAAACATAGACTAAGAAAGTGAAAAAAAAAGGTGTTAAAAAATTGACATTAGGTCAGATGAATCCAGTCACCTCAACTTTTTTTTTTAACCCCCTAATGTTCGAATGAGTCTTTGAAGGAATAAAGTCTATTTGGCTCTGATCTGATGAGAATTAAGCATCAAATATATGATGTTTGCATTTCAACATGAGTGCTCACTCTGGACTCTGAGCTGGGTTGTCCAGGCTCTCCTGATGAAATAGTGGCTGGAGCCCACCTCTTCTCATGGGAAGTATCAAAAAGAGCTGAAAACCCAGGGAGGGGTGGGAGGTAGGGAAGAAATCGCTCCTTACTGTGGGGGAAAATAACAACAGCAATAGCATTAGGGGATCCGGGATTATCAAGGCCAACGAAAGGAGAACTATTGATGGGAGCTACCAAATGGCACAGAAGAGAACAAGCAAATAGCATCATGAAGAATGCACGACTGTAAACCTTGTAACGTTTCACAGATCAGAGTGGTAATGAGGGGAGAGAGAGCAGGTCTGTGCCCTTGCCCTTCCCTGTAGACAACGCAGCCTGGGAAAGAGAGGGTTACACTGTGTGCAGAGGGCTTGCTTACTCTCCCTCTCCATTCACCCGCAATCCCACTGGGATATTCTAATCTCCTTGGAACACGCTGCATTCTCTGTACTTTTAGCACAGCTCACGTTTCAGATGGCAGGCTACAGAGCAATCTGATTGTTTTATAGGCGCGGCCAAGAGAGGAGCTCCGATTCCTTTCTCTTGGCCAGGTGCCCTCCTAGAGGGAGAAGACCTGTGGTGTATAGAGACCAGCCAAGTGCTTAAAGATTTCAGAAACTTCAAAGGCAGGGGAGGAGCCAGAAACAATAAAAAGGAAAATGATAAACATTCAGCTTAAAGACGGCTGAGTTAAAATCCCTGAGAAATTACTCTGAGCAGAGTAAGGGGCCAATTCTCAGAGGCCCGTGGCAACATTCCATGGTGTTACACAACCTTCCAAGAAGCAATTATTAGCTTTGTTTTAGTTATGATTAGCACAGTTAATAACTCGTAGAGGCAGAAAGACAATGAAAGTGGGGAAGATGAGCCCACGGGAAGGGGTTTCTGCTCCATTCCAATACTCTCCAAATAAGGGGGGGTGCACATTCCACCTTTCAGGGGGCCTATGACACCTCCACTCACTTTGAAACTTCAATTTTGGAGCTACTGTATAAAAAGAAACAGGATTTTCTCAAAAGGCAAAGGGTATTGCTGTGGAATAGCTAAAGGAGATCTGTATTATTAAAGGACTCATCACTTCCTATGGCTGAAGCTACACTATGGGACCTGACATTTTTTTTTTTTGTCTTTTTGCCTTTTTGAGGGCTGCTCCCGCAGCATATGGAGTTTCCCAGGCTAGGGGTCAAATCAGAGCTATAGCCGCTGGCCTACGCCAGAGCCACAGCAACACGGGATCTGAGCCACGTCTGCGACCTACACCACAGCTCACGGCAACACCGGATCCTTAACCCACTGAGCAAGGCCAGGGATCAAACCCAAAGCCTCATGGTTCCTAGTCGGATGCGTTAACCACTGCGCCACGACGGGAACTCTGAGACCTGACATCTTTATGGTCATGTCTACCCAAAGGCCAGGGGACACAGTCATCAGCTGAAATGTTAGGTCCAAAACATTGGAAGAGCTCAGCTTGACAGTTCTGGGGGGATTTAAAAAGCTCAAGGAGAAAGAAAAAAAAGTAGGTAGATTTAATTCAATTCAACAACTGTATGAGCATTTACTATGTGTCTGACATTTTTCTAGGGACATGGGATATACCAGTGAACAGGGAAAAAAGTCTTCGCTCATGGAGCTTACGTGCTGGAGGAGGAGACAGACAGTCAATAAATGTCACATCACCAAACAGTATGTTCCAAGTTGGTAACTGCTGTGGAAGCGAAAAAACATTGAGCATGGGAAGGGCATGGGGAATGTTGGGAAATAGGCTGCAGAATTAAACAGGTGGTCAAGTTCAGTGTCATTAAGAGGAGGAGCTCAAAAGCAAAGACATGAGGAAGGCAATGAAGTTAGCCTAGAGGTTCTGCAGGAGAAGAATTCCAGAGAGATAGAGGAGTTCCCTGAAAGAGGCAAGCCAGGAGTGTGCCAGACAGCAAGGAAGTCAGCGAGGCTATCTCGAAGTGAGTAATGTGGGGAAAGCCTGAGACTCAGAGACAAGGGATAAGGGGAGGTCCTGTAAGTTCTTTGAGGCCACTGTGAAATTGCTGTCAGGATACAATACTACGAAGTCTGAATGCCTAGGGAACTTGCATAGCTCAGATAGGAAAAAAATAGGGAGAAATAAAATCACAGTCGCTGCCTTCAAGAAAGCTCACTGTGTGGTGGGAAAAGTAGGTAAGTGTACATATAAGAGTAATACACGTGATAAGTAGATAATGCAGTAGACAAAGACTGTGATGTCAGGGGGGAAAGGAAAATCAATGAGCCTATTTGGAGGAATCACAGAAGACTCCTTAGAGGAAAAGCATCCTATCCGAGCCAACGGGTTCAAGACAAGGATAAGATCGATGTACATTTTACATTACAGATGTGCTTGAGGACACTGGGGCTCCTAGGAGGTAGGTGGCTTGCTCCAATCACCCAGCACTCAGCCTCTAGTCCAGGCTACTTCCTACTTCAGAGCAGTCACCTCGCCCACATGCAGACGCAGTGGGAGTTCTGTTTGAAGTGACTCTTCCCTTCTAGGCCAGGGAATAAAGAGCTGTTGCTGAGCCTACCCTCCCTGCTTCTGACATTACTGGCTGCACGCAGTGGGAGCATCTCTCAATAGATACGCCCCCTTCAATAAAATCTAGACTGTGGACATTGTACAGATGACCCTGTGCAAATGAATTTCCCATGCTGGTAAATCCTAGAGCAGAACAAGGAAGATCTAAAATCAAACAAAAAAATATGTGAGTAATCTAATAAAGGATTCACTGGAAATTTAAGGTCTTCCAGGTCAGTAAACCAGAACATTGAAGTGTATTCTCGGTCGAGCAGAAAGTTTGCAAAAGTTGGTATTAGGCAGACCTGGGTTCATATCCAGGTTCAATCATTTGTTAGCTATGTGACCATGGGCCTGTTTTCCTTCTCTGTTACATGAGATCATAATATTTGCCTTTCCTATCACCTCCCAGCTCTCTTCTGAGGAGCATGGCTATGAAAGCATGCGGTAAACTGTAAAGTGCTGTACCCATGTTGCATGTCTCCATTCTAGAGGGGACGTTAAAAAAAAAAAAACTTGATTGGCTCATTTGATCAACATGACAAGTTTTTGCAATCTTTTTGAGTCCACAGCCTCTTTGTATGAGAAACTTAAAATCTCACAGAACATCTTGCTAAAGCCTTCATGTTACAATTGATCAAAAAAGGACCCATTTACGACTGCATGGCAAAGTAGAGGCGAATCTGGGCTCGGATCCCCTGACTCACAACGTGACTGATAGATCATGTGAGTGAAGGTTCTTCCTGCTCTGGCTGAGTCAGAGAGACAGGAAGTATTATTTCCTCCTGGGGCTCTTTCACTGGTAGCACCTTGCATTTCCTTCCACACCAAGTACTTGCCCTGCTTTTAAAAGCATTTCTTTTTTTTCATAAAACACAATTTATCAAGCACCTATTGGGTACTAGACTGACATAAGAGCTTTCATGAAAACTGCTCTCTTTAATTCTCTCAGTAACCCAGTGAGTTGTTAGTACTACCATTTTGCAGATGAGAAAACTGAGGGTCTGGGAGCTGGAGTGTCTCTCCCAAGATTATATGTTGGAGGCAGCAAAGGTGAGTCGGAACCCACCTCTGAAGGCACCATACCTCACTGTCTTCCCACTTTACCTACACTGTATGCGCCACTTTCCCTTTTAGCCTCTGGCGGAAGCTGGAAGTCTGGATAAGAAAAAATCTAATTAAAGAAAGCAATTGAAAAAAAATAGACTTGAGGAGTAGAATTAACATCACAAATTAGACGTTGGGGATGACCTGATTTTTTCTTACAAATTATAAAAAATAGAGCTAACGATATTCTCCACATAGTCACTTTCATCTAATGCAGTTTCACAAGTACGATGCAGATGAATCATAGGTAGGATTTACGAGTGAGTCTAATATGTAGCAATGTGGGAGGGCCTAGTAGAGATAGTGTCTATGTCATAACAGAGGCACTGAAATCAGAACTGCTTAAATCAGAGAACAGTTGGCAGATGTGAAGGATTTTTTTTTTTTTACTATTGTAAATATATCCAAGTATAAAGAAAAGAGTGAAAATCACCCAAGCTCAGCTATCTAGAAGCAATCACTCCTGATATTGTAGTACAGTTTTTCCTTTTTTGTCCTCAAACTTCGCTTTTTGAAAATATTAGGCAAAATTAGGCTGTACGTAAATGTATATATTTTGCTTTTGCACTTGGTGGTATTAGTATTATTTACTACGATATAAAACACACTTCAAAAATAATATTTAGTGGATAAATCATATTCCATTACTGGAATGAAAGAAAAACATATCAAAGAAATACCCTGGAGGGGTGAAAAATGAGGACAAAAACCAAATGTGGAAAAAGAAAAGGTGATATGGGTTCCAGGTTTTTGAAGCAAAAGATAAGGTCTTTGTGAGAGAAGATGGAATGAACTCTCTCATTTCAGGATCTCCGGCCTCCCCAATTCTAGTTAACATTCTTGTGGTAACGGTTTGGTTGACTCAAACTGGCTGGGTGCCACAGTCTAGGGGTTGGTTAACTTTTTCTGTAAAGAGCCAGATAGTGAATAGCTTAGGTTTTGAGAGTTGTATGTTCTCTGTTGCAATCACTCGACTCTGCCATTGTAGCAAGAAAACAGCAATATATGATATATACACAAATGAGCCTGGCTGTATTCCCATAAAATATTATTTAAAAAAATAGGCAATGGGTGGGATTTGGTCCTCGCAAGGGGATTTTTTTTTAAATTAGTCTTAGTCTGGGCTGGGCTCTGTGTAGACCCTGTATAGATACAGAGCAGGATAAAACTTTGTCTTTACCATCAAGAAATGGGGAAAGATAAGAAAAAGGATTATTGCAATGCAGCATATCAAGAGCAATAAACAAGAGAGCAAAGAGAAAGAAGCCAAGTGGTCTCCTCTGAGCAATGAGGAAGGCTTCACAAATGGAAGGATGTCTAGCCTGGGTTTTGCAGAGTGGGAATTCATGTACATATGTCCATTCTATTGGTTGCTTGTTGGATTTCTTCTCCAAAAGGTTTGGGTGTGTCTCCATGGAAGACATCCTGGGCCAGGCCCAGGCCAGTAAAATTTCCCAGGAAGCTGGTGTGCACTTTCCAGAAGAAACTTCAGTAAACTATTGCCCTGGCTTATTTTTCACCCTTACCTGATCAACCTATGAAAACAGCTGGTACTTCTTTGAAATCCTTCTGTGTTGTATTTATTTGGTGTGTAGACATGTTATACAAAGTACTAAAGATTAAATCACAGGGAATTGTTTCAAGGTACAAATTCCACCCCCAGCTATGGGGTAACCGTGGTCTTCATTCCATCCCACAATGAGCGCCCACTACATGAAAAAGGAGGTTTCCCTCGGCTCCTGCCCAAGATAAGTATCAGCCCTCAGTTTCCAGCACCACCTACACCAGCAGCTATAGGACAATTGTCAAAGAGACAAAGGGCCTGGGATGTTTGGCTGCACGAGAGCCAGGGGAATGAAGAGGTGAAAGGAAAGGGTAGTTGTACTGGGGTGAGGGTGGCAGGAGGAGGGGACAGGTGGTGTTTAACTGCTCCTTTTGTGCAGGAATCCAGCTGAGGTGAGTGCTAATGATTCTATTTCTAGTCTTGTTAAGAGTAACTATGCTCTCCAGAGATTCTTGAAACAACAGTGCTCACTAAATACCCAGTGTTTTTCCTACACTTGCACATTAATCCCTCCACCTCTGCCTAAACCAGCTGCTAAGAAAAGCTTACAACAATCCCAACAGACTTCGGTGAGAACAGTGAAGAGGGAAAGAGACGAAGCTGGTGTGTCAAGAGTTCTAGAAATCTTTCTACTTAGGGGTCCAGAAGGTTTTTTTTTTTTTTTAATTTACATCTAATTAAAATGTGATTAGAACATGAAAAGAAATTTAATGTTCAAGTCTTCTACTTTGAAAATCATGAACAGGGAACACTTTTTTAAAAGAAGTCCATAGTAAATACCTAATGAGAAGTTAAGAGAAAGATGTTGAGAGGCAGAGAAGGAGATGATGACATGGGAATGAGAGGAAGAAAAGCAGGGAATGGAGTTCATAATTTAAAAAAAAGCTGTATTTTCCATAGATGGTGAGAGGGAAAGAGGAAAGGTTGAGGAGAAAGAATCAACTCTTAGTAAAGAGAGGAGAAGAGTTGGAAGAGAAAACGGAGGTGGGGGAAGAGCTATCAGAGACACATTAAACTTGAGACGAAATTACCCTCTGGAACCTTCATGGGTAGAACACAGGCCCACTGCTTTCGGCTCTTCATATTCTCATCCTTAAAATTCCAGAGGCTCTGATCTCAGTGGAACTGCCATAGCGGCCCTACCAGGAGGAGGGTTCGCTCTTGGTTGCTATGGCACGACTCAAAATTATTTTCAGATACTGACTTGGAGGCAGTTGGTGATGGATGTGTACCCTGGGTTATTGGTTATCGGTTCAATATTCTTCCTGTTGCCCTATATGAAAAAGAAGCAAGACCCTGAAGCTGGGGAAGGAGGAGGACCCCAAAGCTTTGGATTTAGGTTGGGAATTTGAAAGCATTTTTCAGCAAGATACGTCTTCCTTTGTGTCAAGAAAAACTGCATCGAAGTGATGAGGGTAACTGCATCTGAGTCAGCACATATTTACTGAAGAACTACAGCATGCCAAGCACTACGTTTGTCTCTTTACACACACGTCATCTCATCTAATCTTCAAAACAATCCACTCAAGTACTTATTATTATCTTCATGTTCTTGGCGAGGAGACTGAGGCTTGGTGAGCTTATATGTGATTTGTCCTACAGCTACTAAGGACCTACAGCTACTAAGTAGTGGGGCTGGGATAGTGCCCAACGCCGAAGTCCAAGTGCTTTCCACCATCTCACCTTTACTAGCCTCTTGGAACTGCTACCAATCCACCCAGAAGGAACACTTGGCTTAAGAGCCCGCTAAACGGGGATCCTCAAGGGACATCTGGCAATGTCTGGAGACATTTTTTGGTGTCACAACTGGCTGGGGGACACTACTGGCATCTAGTGGATAGAGGCCGGGTATGCTACTGAACATCTATGCTCAGGACAGTCCCCATAACAAAGAACTATCTGGTCCAAAGTGTACATAGTGAGAAACCCTGCACAAGACAGAAGGCCCTGGCCAGAGCCACTCTCCTAAAAGAGCATCAGTTACCAGGATACTCAGATATATTCAGAAGGCACAATTTTTAATACTTTAAGAACCCTGAAGGCGTTTCAGGGCAGAAAAAAGTAGGAAAATCGCCTTTTCTACTCTGTTTGTTGCATAAATACAAGATTTAGCTCTGCCATCCCCGAATCAGTTCCTTTTAATACAGTGTATTAGGAAGAAAATAGAAAATGCTGAGGAAAATATTGCTGAAACTTTTCTCTGACTGCAATTTATTTAGGTCCCTGCACCTTCTGCCTAAAACTCTGCAACAGTGACTTGATTGTTCTTCCTCTCTCCGTCTGGCTTCCTCTGAGGCTAATCCTCACCTGCCATCCTTCTAAAACACAGGTAAGGCCATGCCACTGCTCACCCTTCCAAGGCACCTTCCTACCCCCAGGATCAGGATGGTTCATCTTGCCTAGCCTGGTCTTTGGGGCTTCTATGAGCCTGCCCCATCAGACTCCCCCAACTTTATTTCCAACGTATTCTTTTTCAAACATCTCTTACATTCCAACCAAGCTACAACACTTGCTCTTATGGGTTCATGGTGGCCAGAGCCACCATCTACGTTTTCTTACCTCTGTCATTTTGTTAAAGCAACTCTTTTTTCTTGGAATGCACATTGATTTGTCATTTAAAACCAACTCCTGCCTTAAGGTATGGTTCAAATGCCACATACTCATTAAATTGTTCTCAACTTTCCGATATTACAAACAAATTATTTTGCCTCTGAAATCCTACAGCCCTTTTTCAGTATCTCAAAATTTGAATGTGTGCATATATGCAGATTATATAAGTGAAATATATATATAATCTGCATATATGCACATGCATATATTTCACACACATATATGCACACATATATATTTAAAATATATATATACATATAGTATATACTATACACATATGTATATAATATGTAATACATAGAGCATTATATATCATATATGCCATATATGATATTGAAATAGTTTTGGGTACTGTTGCAAGAATAGCTATATAACTAATGGAAGAGAATAGAGAACCCCAGAATAGACTTGAGTGTGTAATTTAGTATGAATTTAATATATAGTAAAAAGGTATTTTCTTTTTTAATCACACTCCAGCTGAAACATCCTGACACAGACACTCTAAGGAGCCACATACCCTAATGAACACAGGTAACTGCCACTGTGTATACTTCAAATTTAAGACTTAACCTTCCATATTAAACCATCTATTTGGTAGCAGCAATTATTACTTTTAAAATAAATGGAAAAAAAAAGATTTGTTTATATATCCAAATTCATGAATTAATGGTTTCAAATGAAGTAATATTAATATTATTTTCTTTATTTTCTATTTAGGGTTGTACCCACAGCACATGGAAGTTCCCAGGCTAGGGGTCAAACAGGAGCTGCAGCTGCTAGCCTACACCACAGCCACGGCAACACAGGACCCGAGCCACATCTGTTACCTACACCTCAGCTCATGCAATGCTGGATCCTTAACCCATGGAGAGAGGCCAGGGATCAAACCCACGTCTTCACGGGTACTAGTTGGGTTCTTCACTGCTGAGCTACAACAGGAACTCCAATATTAATGTCTCTGAATGTTTCTACTAATTCCCTGATTTACTGTATATGCACCCTTTCCACTGGTACCAATTGAATGGCTGCTCTGATTGGTGGGGATTTTTTTTTCTGATTATTAACAAGTACAAGCATGTCTTATGTACATTTGTTAGCCATTCAGGTTTCCCTTCTTGTGAAGTTCTTGTCTGCATCCTCATATGACTTCTGGTTGGTTGTCTATACCTGCAGAAGTTTTTTTCTATCCTAGATTCTTTACATACTAGCTATTAAATATTCCCTTATTTGGCATCACTCCATTAAATTTCTCATTTATATCCTTAAAAGAACAGAGGTATTGAATGCTTTAATGTTGTTAAATCCATCAATTTTTTTAATCTAATAGTTCGAGTTTGGGGCCTTATTTAAAAAGTCCTCATCCACCTAAATTCACAAAAATACAATCATTTTTATTAGCTTCATATTTTTCTATTTTCTTCTTAGAGAGGTTGAGGGCATTCGGGAAGGAGGGTGCACTGGCAGCAGGGAAAGGTGGCTGCAGCACGTGAACCAGTCAAGGCTGGGCAGAGCCAAGGAGAGACACAGGTACAAACCTTAGAAAGCACCAAGAGGCCATGTGGAAGGGTACACGTGAGCGGTAATGTCAGCCCCGCCCAGTGACAGGCATTGCACTGTAGTGACACTGACCATATGGAAGGGAGGGCAGCAGTCAGGTGGTTGTGAAGGAACAGGGTCAAAGCTCAGAGGATTTTCCTATAGAAGGAGTTAATTTGTTCTGGAAAATCCTGTTGGCTAGGGAGAAGGATAGAAATGGGCAGACTTTAGCTCAAAAACAAAAACAAAAACAACAAAAAAGGAATAGTTGTAAATATGTTTCTTTAATATCTAGACAATTTTGAAGGAAAAAAGTAAAAGCCTGGGCTGACTGGGTAAGGAAGGCAACTCCCATTACTGGAGAAGTCCTGTCTGGGTCAGGGATGCTCTATGACAAACTGAGCCGTGACCTTGCAGGTGACCCCCAGTGTTCAGAGTCTATGTCAGTAGAACTGTGGGATATACTTTTTTCATGAAAATCAGCTGGTGTGGAATGCTGTTATTTTTCTCCACTGCCCAGCAAACTCCTCCCCCACCCCACCAGCTCCTACTTTTTTTTTTTTTTTTTTTTGGGCAACTACTTTTTCCTCTATTGGATGCAGTCCAGGTAAATCCATCAAGATGCCTCCACCTCTCCTAAACCCCATGAAGCCAATCCTTCACTCCCTTTGGAATTTGAATCTTAAGCAGAATCACCAAGGACTGAATAAAGTGGTTAGAGTTTTTTTTTTTTTTTTTCCACCTAAAAGGTAGTGACTTGAAAAGTCTACCTAGTCACCTGGCCTGTTCCCTGGAGTCTCTCAAGAGACTGTCTTATTGCAGGTCTAAGCAGTTGGCTACACTCTCTCATCCCAGGAAATTCCATGTCTGACCTAGGTTGGCTACAGTTGGCTGCTTCTACAGAATTCTGCCAAAGAAACTTAAGTGATATAAGAGGATTTACAAGTTACCAGTGCCTAGACTTGGTTCTTTTGGTCATTCATTCATTCAGAGCCTGAGATTTGTTAGGCTCTGTTCTTGACACTAGAGATACAGAGTCCAAGGATCCCAGGCATAAAAGTAAAACAAGCCCAAGAAGCTGAAGGAATCAACCAACGAAGTTCATAAACCCATAATGTGGGATGCCGGGTGGGGCGTAAGAAAGATTTCCTAGGGGAGATGACACTTGAACTGAGTCAAGGAATTAACCTGCTCCACCCTTGCTTCTTTTCCATCCTGCCTCATTTCCACATTAGCAAGCCCACTTCCATTAGCTACTCATCACCATTGAAATTGGGTCCCTAAAAGCACCAGTGGCAATAAAGGTGTTAAACAGATTTTCACAGGAAAGTTTGGGAAGCTACACATTTAGAAAGTTTCTTTAGGAGAATGGAATGAGTTTTAAAAAAGCAACAAAAAATGAATTCCTGGAGTCCAGCCCAATTCTGATTTAGTGAGGCAAGAGTCACTGTGTAATTGCATACTTTTTTATTACAAAGATAATGGAATCGTAAAATATAAAGTACACTGGTAAAAATTAGAGATATGACCTAAATGTGGTCACATGGAGTATTCTGTCACAAGGTAGTGGAGAGGGGTGGTCTCTGCTGGACTTTTAGGTTGTCTATCTTGCATATTTAACACTTTGATGACTGGTAAAAATTAGAGATATGACCTAAATGTGGTCACATGGAGTATTCTGTCACAAGGTAGTGGAAAGGGGTGGTCTCTGCTGGACTTTTAGGTTGTCTATCTTGCATATTTAACACTTTGATGACTGTGTCATTAATATGGCTTTTCAGCTTCTGAAATTCCATGACACCTGGGGGATGTATTGCATACTTGTGTTTATACACAATCATTAAAGGCAAGCAGGGTTTGGGGCAGACTTTTGGAATGATGATGTTAAACTATAATATAATTTATCTGAGAAAATATTTATTAAGCATTCTCTTTGTGCCATCCCTTATTACTGGAATTAGGGCATGCAAAAATGAAAAGGACATTCTGACTTTGAGAAACTCTCCATCTAGTGGGGAAGGCTGATTCCAAAAGAGCAACTGATATGATCAAAATGAACTTAGGACTATAGACACACAGAGGAAAAAGCAGTTAGTTTCACCCAGGCTACCAGAAAGGCTTCACAGAGGAAGGGACATTCGAAAAGGGTCTGGAAGGGTATGGAGAAGGATAACCTAGGCAGCACAAGGACACTCGAAAGGGAATGAGCCCAGGGGGCTCATCCGGCATGGTCTGCAGTGTTATGGGGAAGGAGGCAGGGGGCTTTAGCCACACATGTGATCATCTCTCCCACCCTAGTCTTTATTACAGGATTACCATCGTTATGGTCAGCACAGTGCAAGAAACTGGATTGCTCCAATTCTTCATTCCTTTCCTACATAAAAGCACGTTTTCACTTGCCAACATCTATAAATTTGATGGGTTGCAAATGTTTAGTCTTTCAATGAACATCCTCCATATATGTTGCAAGATGATTTTTCAGAATATTATTTTCCAGGCCTAGTTATAGTTTTAAATCAAGCATAGTCAGGTGATCACAGAGCTTCTACGTGTTCAGAAAAGCTAGCTATAGACCATCAGGTTGACAGTGTTTGTAAAACTTCATTCATTTGAGGGCTTGGGGATACTTCTTTGGAATTTCATATTATGAACAGTGATGGGAGTTTTTCTTTTGCCTTATCTGTGAGAAAAATGATTGATAAACAAATGAATGACAAGCACAAATACTGAGTTGATATTTTACCTTGTTTGAACCTTCCTACACTCCTATAACTTTCATTTACAGTAGACTTTATGTCCAGATCACCTTTTCTTCCTCTGACCTGTCAAAGTATCTAGAACTTTAAATCATTACATGGCTTAATTATATAATATTGGATAATAAATGTTTTTATACAAAGAGTACTCTGAAACAGACTCATTATTTTTGTAATTATTTGTGTACTCTTTCTCTTATTTATTTATTTTTTTAACTGCCTTACCATCCAATTGCTCCAAATTAATGGCTTTTTAACCATAAGAGGTTCCTATTTGAAACTGTCTCCCAGGTTAAATATCTCTTCATCATACTACTGCTCTTCTAGCTGAAGAGAATTGATGTGTCTTAATAATAGATTTGAAGATTTTCCACTTTGCCAAAAAAAGGCTGTATGAATGACTTTGGACAAGGCATTTCAGCTTCTGACTTCTTCTTAATTGATAAATGGTGACTTGTTTGACTTCACTGTAGGACTGTGACAAAGATGAATACAACAGGTATGAATACATGAAGGATGATACACAAACTTATTAGTCATTGCCATTAAATATTAAACCAGACCTTGCGCCTCAAGTCTGGGCTAGTACTTCCATTGTCAGAGAAGCGGTAGGTCATGTGAAGTTTCATTTGTTGAAAAGCACCACTGAGGCTCATTATCAGGAAGGAGGAATTAAAAAATGAATGAAACTCATCTTGGCTTTCAAAGCTGTGTGGGGTCAGCAGTTACATAAGCCACTTACTGCACAATATTGTGGTAAAGCCTTCAAAAGAGGCATATTTTCAAACAGACACTTTGCTCTGCCTGAGGAAATAGAAAATGCTCAGAAGTAATGTTGGAGATGAATATTGAAAGATAGAAAAATGTGATGGTATAATAGGCAGAATAATGTTCTCCCTAAAAGATGCCCATGTCCTGGAGTTCCCATTGTGGTGCAGCGGAAACGAATCCAACTAGGAACAGGTTTGATCCCTGGCCTCACTCAGAAGGTCAAGGATCTGGCATTGCTGTGGCTGTGGCGTAGGCCGGCAGCTACAGCTCCAATTAGACTCCTAGCCTGTGAACCTCCATATGCCGAGGGTACAGCCTTAAAAAGACAAAAAAAAAAAAAAAGATGCCCATCACCTAATCCCTGGAACCTGGGAATATGTTGTATTCCGTGGGATAAAAGAACTCGGCAGCTGTGATTAAGGCTCTTAGGTAAGGAGACCAGCCTGGATTGTGCAGTTGGGCCCAATCTAGTCACGTGAGTCCCTACAAATGGAGAACCTTTCTTTTCCGGCTACAGTCAAAGAGATCTGTGGATACATAAGAATGGTCAGAGGGATGTGATGTAAGGACTCAAACCACTATCTATGCCTTTAAAGTTGGAGGAAGGAGCCATGAGCCAAAGAATGCAGGTGATCTGGAAAAGGCCAGGAAAGGGATGGTGCCCTAGAGCCTACAGTAAGGAATGCAGCCCCTCTGACCCCTGGTCTTTATCCAGCGATATCCATGGTAGACCTCTGACCTCCAGAACTATAAGACAATGAATTTGTGTTTTTTTCTAACCCCTAATCCTGTGGTAATTTGTTACAACAACATAAGAACACAAACAGAATGGGGAAGGTTTACCAAAATGGAAGCACGAGCAAATGCCCAGAGGCACACGAGAAAATGGCAAGTTCCAGCAACTGCAAGTAGTTCCACATGGCTGGAATCGAAATTGTATGGAGGAGAAAAGACAGGAGAAGGGCTGGAGAGAATCAAACCCTTAGTGATAACAGCAGCAATAACAATAGCAGCAACAATATAATTATGGTAACCTTTACTGGGCATTTAATGGGTGCCAGATGCATGTCTAAGCGTTTTCTGTGTATTAATTCAAAAACACAAAACCATCCTATGAGATAGTAATTATTATTATCTCTGAAATCAAGTTACAGAGAAGGCTAAGTAGCTTGCTCGAGCTTAACACAGTCCAGCCAGCCAAGCTAGGATTCAAACCCTGAAGTCTGGCTCTAGTTTCCTCCCTCTGACCACAACACTCTAGTGGGCAGTGTTGAGGCCTTGGAGGAGTTTAAACAGGGGGGAGACCCTCGGAACTGGGGTTGGGGAGTGGAGCGGAGAGAAATAGAACGTCATTTCTTTATTATTTGTGAACTCTCACTCTCTGTGCTGGTCTTATTCACCATCAAGAGATAGCAATACAGGAGCAGATAAGGAACTAGAAAAGTCTAAGGGGGAAAAAAAAAAAGGGAGGGAATTGAGGAAAATGAAACAGAGGGCCAAAGAGATATTTCTCAAGGATGGATACATATGCTGCAAATATTTCCACCGAAATTGGCTGTTATTATTTCACAACTCTTAGTACCTCTTTGCTTCCTGCCTTTTGATAAGAATCAGGAACCACTTCCTTGGTCCACACTTCCTGTCACTAGCGATCATTTGGGGTGGGGGTGGGGGGCAGTGGGTACTTCGTGTTTAAAGACCAAAATGTTTTGCATACACGGTGCAACATCATTAGATCATTTAAAGTAAGCAGTATCAGTTTGTCTTCTACTGGATCCCACTGGCGATCTCATCTGGATGCCTGTCATTCCACGTGTGCAGACGGATTCCCACAGATCATGGGTCTTCTGCTTTTTGCTCCTTGCCCTTGTCTGCTAAAGGATCTCCTCAATGAATAAGTGAATGAACAAATGAATGAATGAATCCCCCTGGAAGAAGACTTGATGCTAGCTCCAGATGAACCAGGAGCTCCTCTGAGCATTATAGGTAATAAAACAAGGCAAAACAAAATAAACTGAGAATCATCTGGAGATTTTAAGTTGGCCTAGTGCCCAAGGCCCAGCCCAAATCATGAAAATAGAACTTAGGAGTGAGGCTTGGGTATGATTGTTTTTTAATGGGCTGCTCCTCATCTCAGGTAATTCCAATGTTCTCTATGATTGGAAAGCCAGCTCTCCAAGCTTGGAAGAGTATTTTCAATCTTCACATAAGAGGAAAACCCTGCCTTTGGAGTCAGAAACACAGGTTGGATTCCTGTGTCTCTCCTTCAGTAATCTGAGGAAGTTGTTCAGACATTCATCTTTAAACTGTGATTTAATACTTTCCTCTTAGGGTTTTTGGAAGAATTAAATGACATCAAATATGTGAAGCGATTGGCACAGCCTGACATATAGTAGGTGTTATAGTGTATAGTACATAGGAATTCTTTTTTTTTTTTTTTTTTTGCTTTTTAGGGCCGCACTTGCAGCATATGGAGGTTCCCAGGTTAGGGGTCCATTCGGAGCGACAGCTGCTGACCTACACCACAGCCACAGCAATGCAGGATCCAGGCCGCATCGGTGACCTACACCACAGCTCACAGCAACACTGGATCCTTAACCCACTGAGCAAGACCAGGGGTCAAACCTGCAACCTCATGGTTCCTAGTTGGATTTGTTTCCACTGTGCCACAACAGGCACTCCCTATATTGGAATTCTTGTCTCCTTTCCCCACATTTCTTCCCCCAGAAATTCAGGTAGGATATCTGTGGTGAAACAAGGAGGGTTTGATAACCTTAGTGACTCTCTTAGGCACAAACTGTCTTTCACCAGGTCTTTCTGGGCTGTTCCTGGCAGTGGCCCACATCACTCCCAGGCAGCTGATGCCTGACCTTGAACACACTGATTCCAGGTTTATAGGAGTGCTCTCCCTCTTGCTCTGTGCCAAAGAGGGTCCATGGGGTGGTCTCTCTTCTAGAGTGTAACTTCATGGTGTTTTCAGCTGTGCCCTAGCCCTGGCCACTTCTGCACTGGGTATTTGTGTAGCCTGCTGACCCTTCCACTTGTGACTTCCAGCCTGTACCTATTGGTGCCAGCTGGTTTTTGCCAGAACCTCTTACTCAACACCTTCTTTCAAAGAGCTTGCCAGGAACCAATATTTGAATACCTCTGTTACAATGATGAGTTCTGAGGAACAATGGTCAGTAGTTCTTTCACTATCTGCATCCATCAAGCTTTTGGCATTCTCCTAAATGATCTATATGTAAGAACTTCTTGAAATGCTACAATTTTGCTCCCAATTCTGAAGTAGGTTTCTTCCCCACACCAAACAATTCTTTGACACCAGTTGGGTGTCCTGTAATTCAACTCAATTCTCATACTATCTACCTGGAGATGGCTCCAGCTCCCACAGGTTAAGGGCTCCATCCTAGTCCTACCAAGACTGTCCCCCACCCCTCTCACTTCAGACATCAACTGCAGGTCCAGGTTGTCACCTGTGCATCTGACTGACTAGCTATAGATCAGAGGTTCCAAGAACCCATTCCTTGGATTTGATTAACTTGCTAGAGCAGCTTCCAGAACTCAAACATTTTACATACTAGATCACTGGTTTATTATAGAAGGCAATAACTCTGGAATAGCCAGATGGAAGAGGTGCATAAGGCAAGGTATGTGGGAAGGGTGACCATTTGTGAAAAAAGCACCTTTTCATACCTTTCCCTGCCTTTGAGGAGCAGGCTGCTCTCCCCAAATCTCCATGTGTTCATCAACCCAGAAGCTCTCTAAGCCCTGTCCTTTGGTGTTTTGTAGAGGCTTCATTTCATGGAGGCATGATTCATTACATCACTGGCCACTGGTGATTGGATTCAATCTCCAGCCCCTCTTCACTCCAGGAGGTCCAGTAGGTAGGAGACTAGACGTTCCCACCCTCTTATCTCCTCTACTGACCGGCTCCTCTACTGACCGGCTCTTAGTCTTAAGTGACCTAGGGGCGTTCCAAAGTCACCTCATGAACATAATAAAACACACCTTTACTGCTCTCATCAATTAGGAAATTCCAAAGGTTTTAGGAGCTCCGTGCCACAAAAGGGGACAGAGACCAAACATATATTTGTTATAAATCATAACACTGAAAATGCACTTAGGAGTGTGTCCCTTACAGTATCACTGTCGTCTGAATAGTCATATCCCATTGGGGCAGGTAAAGCAATAGTATTACCCTTCCTGTTACTCAGGACTGCCATGCAGAACTGGGGGACTGCCAGGCTAATCTGCCCATGATGTACAAAACCTTTTACAGCTGACAATTGCTTTCACAGTCCTAACTTTCTATGATCATCTCCCAGATGCTCTTGGAAGGACAGGAAATAGATATCATCCCCATTTCACCAAAGAAAACTGAGGCTGACAATCAGACTTCAAAACTATGTTTCCTCTCACCGAATCACATGAAAAATCACAGATATGAACTTTACATGTTTCGGGCAATGAGTCCTGGGTTTCATTTACATATAGGCATGTGACCAGCTGTTTATTCCCAAGTGACTCCGTGGAGGCAGGAACTGTAGCTTAACAGACACATGTCATTGTTGCTCTTGAAAAAATGAAAAGCGCCACAACATAGGTTGATGGTGCTGGCAGGTAAATGAAGTGGGCCTCTTCCCTTCTCTCCCTAGATCCATGCACATTGTCCAAGCTGTTCTAGATATACTTGTTGAAAAAATTTCCGGAAAATTGCTGAAAGTCATTACTCTTTATTTGCATGACAGAAAGAATTTCTCCTGTGCAGTAAATCCTTCCCTGGCTGCGCTTTGAGAGCTAAAATCATCTTCCATTTGGAGATGCCCCGTGGCTTTCCTGGGATGTGTCTCCATTTGGCGTGGAGTGGATCAAGGCTTTTTCCCTAAGCTCCAGCTCTTCATGCCTGAAACCACAGACTCCTTTTCAATAAGACCAATAAGCTGAAATTTCTGGGGCCCTGGAAAACACTCCACTTCCTCAACTTCAACTACTGAAGGATTTGGGCTGGATCTCTGAGTTTTGCATAAGCTAAATAGAGAGAGAGAGAGAGAGAGAGAGGGAGAGAGAGGGAGAGATCCCTTCAGGGAACCCCAAACAGCTGCCTTACTAGTGGTTTGCTGACATTCAGCAGATCCTTCAGAGGCACAGTTCAGATCTGAGAGTCTCTCACTTCCCTGTATCCTGATATCACAGCCCACCTAGGAAGCCAGGTCTGAGGGTATGGGAATCCAGAACATTCCAGATGCCTCTGAGATGGGCCTCAAGTAGAGATTTGCCAGGTGGCTACTGATAAAGAAGACAGATGGCTGACCATGTGACTCTGTAGCCATCAATAAGCCCAACTGATGCAGAAGAACCAGGTGCAAGAAAAAGAATAACTGCAGGGAGCGATCTGCTGCTCACTATGCAGGCAGCCACTGCTCAGCCACCCACCTGGTCACCTCATTAACCTCACAGCACTCTCTGAAGAAGGGCATGGTACCCCCATTTCTAAAATATTTATGTCAAAACAAAGCCAAATAAAACTCAACTCATAGTTAAGCTCTAAAGCCACTGAGGGATGGAGCACAGAAATGACTCCAGTTTATACCCTTTGGCAAGATGTGTGCTAGCAGATTCATAAAATCTTTCATTGTTTCTAGACACTGTAAAAGAATACCCAATTTGTGGCTCTTTCCTATTCCATCCCCAGAGACCTCTGAGCTGCCATATGCCAATTAGAAACTGACCTGGAACATTTTCCTTAATTTTAGGGAGAAGAAGTAACCTATACAAAAGTTTCTTTGTGCTAAAAAATCTCAATTTTTGGCTATCTATTGGTACAGCATCCACAATACAACCAATACAACTGGTTCTTGTTATCTCTTTCCAGACTCCTGGTCCTTTCCCTTCCTTCCTGTCTAGGAAAGAGGAGGGTGGGAGGAAAGTGTGAGGGTCTTCACTGAGCCTGCTTCCTGGCTGCTGTGTGGCTCTAACCAGGAGACAGGGATGTTCACAGACTCCACAATAGTCTTCAAGTGCTGTTTATTAGCAGTAGAGGTGACTTTTTCATGCATGGTGTCTTCCTTGATCTCTCCAGCCTGCATGAACTTATTTGAGGATGCTCTCTTTCTTTCCATCAGAACACTGTTTATGATTGCACTGAGAGAGACAGACAAAGACACAGACACAGACACACACACACACACACACACACACACACACACCAAGAGGGAGATGGGGATTCCCAGGAGTTCTGCTAGCCAGTTGATGTCTTGGTGTTGGCTGTGGTTGGCAGAATTCAGACCCTGAAAACTGGTAAATAATATAACTTGCTATAACTGAGGCCTTTTTTTTTTCCCATTCAGAGAGATGGTTGTTAAATATTTACCAACACACCCTTGACTTAGGGTTGCATTCAACTGTGGGGACCCACAATTTTGATGGTACTTTCTGGGTTATATTCCCTCACCCTTCTTCCCATGGTGCTACTGAATCCTACCCGGATATCTTTGTGTGCACTTCTAGAGAAATGCTAGTGTTATGTTCAAAGAAGTCAATGCAAATAGGATGTTTATTCATATAGAGCTTTTATGTCATTTGAAGACATCTCTCACACATTTCTTCATTTTGATCTGTACCGCCACCTTGAGAAAGGCAGAGTTTGCACTCATTTCCAACTTGCAGATGGGAAATCTGCAGGTCAGCGTGGCTCCATGGGAATGATGGATCAAGGTAAGGGCCCAGGGATTTTTCCCCACAACTTTGCTGCCTCTGAAAGTCCCTAGACAAAGCAGTCACTATTCCCAGGACAGACTGTGGCCAGCCAGGGAGAGCCAAACTGCAGTGAGAGCAGAAACAGCTTTTATGTGGTTTGGGGCTGCATTCTGTGATTCTTTATGTAGAAGCAAATTGTCCTTTTAATTATTGTGTGGGCTGTACTGAAATAGATGCACATTCCTTGAGCTACTGGCAGCAGCCAGAATGGTCCAGGTGTTCAATCTGAAGATCCGCCAAGTTTCAAACTTGATGCTCATCATTGGGAGTAGTATCTGTATTTCTAAGCAGAAAATTCTGTGTGTGTGTGTGTGTGTGTGTGTGTGTGTTTAACTAAGGCTTTGGATTATTGTAAATAGAAAGCACAATGGAATCACAAAGGCATCACGACATATTCCATTATGTGAAAGAGCTGGGGACAAGTTCATGGTGAGCAGTAAGCAGTGAGTGAGTGTTCACTGGGACAATACAGGACTAGGTTCTGCTCACCCTGATCTGTCATGGGCATGAGGATTTTATAATTGTTGCCAAAGGATAAGCTCAAAATATCCTCCTATATTCTCATATAAGATTGATAACACAAAGTATATTAGCCTATACTATGTAGCCTACATATAGAACTGGGGTTTCCAAACAATGAAAGCCAAGAAAAAGCCACACCCCTGTCATGGTCTCCTCTTTGTCCTTCTGCTTTGGGGCCAGAGTGGTCCTTCCCTACTTGTTTCCCAGCTCTGGTGACCATCGACAACCCCATCCCTCTGCTCTTCCCCAAACCAAGCCTGGTCACTATCTCCCCTTCTCCCTCCTCAGATACTAGGCCCCGCCACACTCCCAAACAACTGGAAAAGGAGGCAGAGAGATCACCCTAAATTTGAATGACCTGAGCAACAAGGCTCTGGCTCACCCCGTGGAGGCTCACAGGACTCCCTGAGCGGGTGTCATTGCTTTGCCAGCGTCCCCTCCCTCCCCCTTCACAACAGTACCCAAAGTACTCTTTAGGGCACTTCTGTGCCTCTGCGTCATGCGGTCTGTGTGGGACTGAGCATCAGTCTTGGTGGCATTTTTACTTAGAACTTCTCCCCATTCCTGGCCAAGGGGAACCTTCTTGGCCAAGGGGAGCCTGTCTGATCTAAATCACTCAGACTCTCTCCCAAGGAGTTCTGAGCAGCTCCAGGAGGGAGAATCCAACTAGAACTTAGCTCATCCCAGGAGCTAAGATGTGAGAAGCCCGTCCACAGCTTCCTGCAGCCTGGATGCTGAGGACTGCCCTGGATCCTGGTTTATCCCTGGACTGATTAGCTTTCCCGTGAATTCACTTACACTCTCAATATATTCTTTTTTTTTTTTTTTAGGGTTTGCTTTTCTCAAGTTAACCAGTAGATCTATTGCTCATGATCAAGATACCTCTAATAGGTAGGGTCTCAAGTAAATAAGAACTTCACCTGCTGAGGCTAGGGGCTCTAGTCACAGCCCCCTGGCATCTCTGGGCAGGTTGGAACGTTCACTAGTAATGGCATATCCCCACGGAACTACTGTGAACCAAAGTGGGAGGTGAGATATTGGAAATGAACCTGAAAACAGTGTAAAACTTTGGGTTAAAAATGACCAAGATCTGCACTGACACTGAATGAGCACAAACTAGGAACGTGGGTATCTTCCCCAACTTGTTTTTGAGTTCATTCATCTCGAAGGTGACAGTGCTGGGCCAGATGACCAGCTCCTGGGGATCCACGACATTATCACACTGGAGTTTTCAATCATTTGGTAATCACAGACCAAGCACCTTCCCTGTGCTAAGCACTAGCCCAAAGAGATGGGTAGGATACAGCCTCTGCCCTTAGGTGACATCGTTAGATCTGTGTTGGAGGGAAATGGCACAGGCTAGAGGCATAGGGCAGTGATGTCAGGACATAGAAAGTCAGGCTTACAGCCACGCCGTGGAGGCAGAGGGGGTTTCAGTGACCCAGTGACCTGGTGAGTAACGAGAAAGAGAAGGGCTCATGAGCCAGGTTCCTGACTTATGTGATGTCAGGTCCCTGCTATTAAATGGCCATTGTTTTTTTTTTTTTTTTTTCCCCCATGTGGTGGGTTCTTGGGAGGGAATTGAGCCACAGAGGCTCAGAAGTCAGTCACCTTTTACTTTGTTTCTCAAGACAGTTGCACTTCTCCTGGCTGCCCAAGAAAAGCAGACCTTCCACTGCAGAGATTTCGGAGACCACACAGCACACCACCCGGACACCTGCTTTCCTCGGAGGCCTCGTACTTTCCAAGACTGCGAGAAACGCACACAGCAGGAAACTGCTTAGCAACTGCACGTAGCAAATTAGGATTCCAAAATATTACTGTGGGGTTTCTTCCTCCCCGCTTTGTTCTCCTGGTTTGTTTTCAGTTGTTCATGATTCAGGCATTGTTCCATCACACAACAACACGCTAACCGGTTCTGCAGGCCCTGGGATGGGAACTGCACTGAGGCCACAGCTTGGCTTCCTGGGGGGCTGCAGGCAATGGTCCTAAGCTGTCGCCCCGGGAGCTGGCCGGCCAGGGGAAGCTGCAGGGGCTCAGGGTGGGCAGCCCAGCAGCCCCAGGGTGAGGCTGTTCTTAGGGCCCCTGCATTTCTCTGGGGCTGACACTGAGGGAGTTTCCTTCGTCTCTTAACTTGTCAGGCCCCTTGTTATCATGCTCTCTCCTTATCTCTGCACTCTGGCCAACTCCCGGCCTTTCCGTGTTTCCACGTTTCCTCTTTTGGCAGGATGAGTCTCTTACCCATCAATCTCTCTCTTATTTCCAAATATACTTCTCTGTCTCTGGGTTCCTAGGCTGTTCTTTCTCTAAGTCACTGTCTCTCTGTGTTCTCTGTCTCTATCTCTGTTTCCCTTTGTCTCTTTCTGGCCTCTCTCTCTGTCTTCCCATCATCTCTCTCTGCTTCTCCTTATTTCTGACTCTCTCTCCGTGGCTCTGTCTTCATCCCCTTCTATCTCTGTAAGTTTCTGTCTGTCTCTCACAATGTCTCTATTTCTTGGTTGATCCTTTCTCGTCCTCTGTTTCTCTCTGCTGTTTTTCTCTCTTTGTATTTCCTTCACTCTTCCTGCCTCTCTTTTCTTTCTCTCACCCTCTCTTTTCCCTGCCCCCCTCCCTCTCTCTTTCTGAGCCTTTTGGAAGCTCAGCATCTTGGCCCGGATCCCAAACAAAATGGGCTCAATTTCCAGGACAGCTAATATTGCCCGTTGAGGGTTAATTTTTCTCCTGCATCACCAACGTTCCTTCCATTTCAGAATCCCTGAGTCTGGCCAAAAGCACTTCCTAGAAGAGGGCCCACGTGCCATGGCAGAAGCCACCCAGCCATGCTGCACCCCAGAGGACTCCAGAGAAGGCAGGATCGACAACTGTAGCACGCAGCGCGCCGGGATTTCTCTGGCCGTGCGCCAGCTAGTCAGAGGCAATTAATATGAAATCAATAGGCCAAATCGACGTTTTCAGAAGTTAGCTAAAAAAAAATCCCAGAAGATTAACCAGCCTGTGGCCTTTGCTATGAAATTGTTACCACACCACTTTCTTTTCTTTTGAAAGTCCAGATGGGCAGATAAATCCAAAGTGGATCAACCACATCTGTCATTCCTCCACACAAATTACACCCCCTCCCACCACTTCCCTCTTTCCTCTGCAACATGCAACAGCACTCAGGGCCTGGGCCCAATTCATACTGTATGCTGCACTATATGTTTTGAATTCCCCATTGTATTCAGAGGAACCGCATCCTGACCCTTCCAAGGCAAAGAGCTGGCAAATTCCGAAGTCTGCTTTTTCTGAAGGGGGGCATCACAGGGAGGAGGGGGCTGCTTTCTTCCAGGCTCAAACTGGGCCAACAGTAGAACCCAGCTGCATCAGCTACCTTCTCCATTCTTCCAAACGAGTATTCCAACCAGAATAGTGTATGTGGCTGTTTTCCATTGCCAAAGCCCCCTTTCCTAGATTTGCTGGGGAATGGAGCATCATGCCCAGTTTAGAGATGAGGTTATCACTCAAGTCCTCTCTGAGAGGGGATGTGGGAAGGAGAGAGACCGGAGGGGCTCCTCGGGTGAGTGTCTCACACAGAGGGGCCAGGGCAGCTGCTGGTGTTAGAATCAGGGTAGCCTCCGGGGTTTTGAGGCAAGTCTGAAAAGTTAAGACTGGTGCCTGAGGATCTCTGTCTAAATGAGTCCTTGAAATATGGAGGACTCAAGTAGATGTCAGAAATGAAATAAACCTTGGAAAGCCCAAAATCAAGAGTATTGGGAAAATAGCATTAGGAAATTCTTAAGAGATGGCTAGCCGTGCTTCTTTTGAACTCTTCATGAATGCATACAAAGGGGTGTTAAAAGGCAAAGGACAGATAGAATCTTGAGCAAAGTCAGAAGACTTTTCAAGCCCAAGGCCTCTAATTCCAAAACATGTGCTCCTTAAGTAAAAGAGTGTTTCCCGAAGTTTCTTCATGACAAAGCGGCCAAGTGACTGTACATCCTTCCAGGTCGGGGATACGTATTACTTTCCCTTTGGGATTATTAAGAAAAGTACAGGGAATGTTCTATTTTGTGTGATCTGAGACTGTTGAAAAAAAAAGAGGTTTCACATGAAAAACTAAAATTGTAGAGCTATTAAAAGCGAAGTATATTCCAGAGCTAGAAGATGTTTAGAGCCTGACAGGTCCATCCTCTTGGTTTGAGAGACAAAGGAAAGAAGCCAAGAGATAGCATGTGATACATGAGGTCACAGAGCAAGTGTGCTGGAAGGTGGCCACACTCCTCAATTCCAACTGCAAGTTCGTCACGTGGTTGTGACACTTCTTCATGCCACACTCTCGGAGAGCCCGGGAATGAAAAAGATGTTGGCTGAATAGAATGACACTCCTGGGATTTGAGGCTATAAAATACGGTTGTTTGGGAAGTTCAGAAAGGCTAGACTTAGAGAAAAGTGACTTGTGTTTTGAGTGTCTGTGTCAACATGACATGCTGCAGCCCCGGTCTGTTCTGAGGTTCTGACATTGCTGGTCTTTGCGGTCTGGCCAGAGTGCTTCTTTGCTCCTGATCAGAGAATGACTTGGGTAGCATCCCCCATCCCTGTTTCCTTGCTGGACCCCACCTTGGACCCTGAGAAGCCCTGGCTCGGTCAACATCTTGCCTGGCCCTGCAGACCTGAGTACATTGGTACCTTCTTTGTCTGGCCTGAGTCCAAAGCTTGCTGCCTGCTCTTTGTCCTGAGGTTGTCTTGAACCGGTCATCTCTCTCATTATCCCTCCTACTTGTTCAAGCCTCTGTGACAGAGATAGATGCCTGGCACTGGGAATCAGCAGCTTCTGCCACATTCCAGAAGTGACCTTGAAGTGCAGGCTTAGACCATCGCCTGGTTCAACCACATTTTCTCTCCACCCCTCCTGCCATTGGCTAACGCCTGCCTGCACACACATGCACCTGTGTGCAGATTTTGCAGATTAGTAAGTTGAATCTCATGAAAAAGAAGCAACTTGCCCCAAAGCACACAGTCCTTTGTGACAGAGTTTTGGCTCGAGGTAGAGACTTCACTATACCAAGCCACCTCTCCATTTTCAGTTCTAATGAAGAGAATTCCTCTGGGTTATTATTTCCACCTGCATTTTATAGAAGCACATTCTTAGTTCCAATCTAAATGTTAGATGATGTCAGCAGAAGGACAGCAAAGCCAGGTCTGGATCATTTCCTATGATTGCAAAGTAATTGGAACACAAAAATATGTTTTTGAAAAATATTAAATGTTAAAAGCCAATATTTGTTCAATGCTCCCTAGTTCTGGGTCCTGTTTTAAGAGCTTTATGTGTACTAACTCATTTAATCTTTACAAGAGCCCCATGAGGTATGAACTAGCATTTTCCAGCTTTACAGATGAGGAAACTAAGGAATTGGGGAGATTAGGTTACTTGCCCAAGACCACAGTGTAGTAAATAGCAGGGCTGGGATGCAACCCAGGTGGTCTGGCTCCAGAGCCACACTTTTTAAGTGCTACGCTGGGCTGTCGAAAATGCTGTGGCAGCCGAAGAAATAGTCCAATTCAAATACAATTAGGCTTATTGAAGAATAACTGCTAATCTCCACTCAGCTCTCTGAATGCAGCTTTGCATCTTCTTCTTCAGTGTATGGTCTCTCACTGGCTGCTCAGACCCCATGCAAGATGGGAAGTTTGGGAAAGGAGAGTGATTTAAGTGGTAAGCAACAGAATTGGTCCAGATTAAGAACTATCACTTCATCCCCCATTTTACATAAGGGGAAAATGAGGCCCAGAGGCATTAGTGAGGATTAGCTCTCTGCAGAGAGCCTAGCACAGTTTGCCTGGGGCCAGTGCTGAACATATATGAAGTTCTAAATCAGATCCCAGTCTCTGAACTGCGTAAGTTGAGGCCACTGGACTCCTCAGACCCCTTGGGGGAGGCCTGGGGTCTCCACTGTACTCATGCTAGAGAGACAAGCTTTTCCTGTGACCTGGGCAAACATTATAGGTGAATAAGAGGATTAGGATGAGAATTGAGGTACAGAGTGAGCAGGGCTGAGCCCCTCTGAGAATCTGAAGTGCAGGTTCCTGGGTGTAGGGGATGGACCCTTGATCTGACACCGTCACGGAGCAAGCAAAGAGCAATAATTTGGCCGTGCAGGAGGTAGGGTTTGCCACTGGTCAGCACAGTTCCAACCCTGGATTGGAGTCTTGCTTGCTTCGTGTGTAAAATGTGGTTGAAATACCACTGATCATGCTAAATTGTTTAGTGATTAAGGTAACAGTTATTTCCTTACTGATGGTACATAATGGGCCATCTAAACTCTTTTCCTTTCCCATCTTCTTTGTCAAATTCTATCCTCCTTGATAAAGATCTAGCCAAGGCACTGGGGGGGATTTCATTCCCTTGCAAGAATGAAATGAAAAGCAATTTTTAATGGTTTGCTGGTATTAGGGATTTTCAACTGCCTTGTATAACTGACAGCAAGGAGTAACTTAGGTGAAGGTAGTTTCTTAGAGCTGCTATAACAAATTACCACAAACCGGGTGTCTTAAAAGAAGTCCATTTTCTCACAGTTATGGTGGCCAGGACTCCAAAATCAAGGTGTTGTCAGAGTTTGGCTCTTTCTGAAGGAGGATCCAGCCCATGCCTCTCGCGGTTTCTGGTGCCTGCTGGTAATCCTGGGTGTTCTTTGGCTTGCAGACTCATCACTCCAGTCTTTGCCTCTGTCTTCACATGGCCAGCTCCTCTGCGTGTTGTGTCTTCTTCCTTTCTGTCCTTATAGGACACCTGTTCTTGGGTTTAAGGCGCATCCTAATCCAGGACAATCTCATCTTGAGATCCTTCTCTTAATTGTATCTGCAGAGATTCTTATGCCGCTGAGATTCTGAAGGGACACAAGCTTTGGGGAGGTGGTCCCTATTCAACCCACCACAGACAGACGCATCAAGAGAAAAGGATAGAACAGATAGGACTGGCTGTGGATCCTGTCTTTGCCACTTACCACCCACTTGCTGAGTAATTCTGACCATACAGCTCCCCTTCTCTCATCCACAGGTTGTTCCCCACATCACCTCTAATGAGACCGTGCATGAGAGAGAACTTTGGAAAACGCTACCCGAGACAGTGTGGCTTTTATAACAGGATAGTAGAGAAATGAGAACTCAGTGAGAAAAGAGACTGATCAAGTGAGGTTTTGCTGGCATCCTGTGGGCAGCAGCTAAGATTAGTTTCCCAAAATGCCCCTACATAGCCAGGGTGCTCCATAGCCCTGTACAGAGAGGACCAACTTGACCCCCTCTCAACTCAGCTGCTGTTCCTTTCTGGAACTCACATCTCCAGGCTTCAGCAAGGAGGTGTGATACCCAAGCTTCCTGCCCACTGGTCCACACTCCCTCAGATGAGTGTGCAGATATTATATAACTGCACTGATAAAAAGCCATGTGACCTGGTACCCATTCCTTCTGTGTGACTTGTGGGCAGGCTCTCTGGGTAGACTATAACTGCTGAAATGCGTGTGATCCAGATGTTTATCTCCTAATTACGAGTCTCTGATGTGCCGCTTATGATAATATGCTTGTCCATGCTAACCTCATCTCTTCCCCCAGAGGATCCGCCAGGGTGGATTTGACAGAAGCAAAGACAGTGTCTCCAGAGTGTTTAAATTAGGCAGTTGTGCCCCAGTTACTGTCAGCTCCAGGTGCCACACTTAACAGCAAAGATGTTCAGATCAACCGCTCTCCACTGATGTCTCTTCTGACCAGGGAGTGTCACAGCCTCCAGAGAGGGGACACAACAGGTAGGGACTGCTAATTAGCACGCAAGGTGATTAGGGCCAATCCAGGGTCTGGGGAGCAGGCTGTGGGCTAAAGAACTCCATCGGAGGTTTGGAGCTCAGTAAGGATGGGGCAATTTGGCTGAGCTCTTCCTATGGAATGAGTAGGAAATGATCAGGCCAGTGTGGAGCAGGACGGCATTCGTGGCAGAGGACACAGCCTGAGCAAAGGCACGGAGGTTTGGCAGATGGCTGCCCCTGGGATACGTGGAGAGGGTGGGAAGGGATGAGGCCAGAGAGGTAGGCTGGGGACACATCACCCAGTGCCTTGAAAGTCAGGCCAAAGAGTTGTTCCTGCAAACACCAAAGGAGATATGGCCAGGTTTATTTGGAAAGAAAAACCAAGGTGCGGTAGATAAGTCACTTGCTGTAGCCCAGAAGCCTAATGAGAGGAGGCCAGGGAAGGAAGAAGGGAGAGGAGCTCTCCGTTCAAGGCGATGGTGGCCCGAATGAAAGGACAAGGCTGGGGAATGGGTGAGTAGAATGACAGGATGAGAGATTGTCTGTGGGAGGGTGTGGCAGGGAGGAGTGAAGGAAGATACTGATGTTTCTGGCTGGACTCACTTAGATGCATGAAGTCCTCTCGGATGCGGACTGCAGGAGGAGACAGTCGAGGAAGTGGTGGAGAGGGTATAGGAGAGATGAGGAGAATTGATTTTGGAAGCACCAGGTTGTAAGTGTGGGTGTAAGCCCCACTCCACCCCGAGTGGGGCTTTGCCATTTTAGGTGCCTAAGGAGAATATAAGCTTCTATATTCCAAAAAGCCTGACCTGACCATGCACAGCAAGGACTGCTGCCCATGTTCTAACCCACAGTTCCAGCCTTGCCCTCATTGCCCTCTCTATGTCTTCCTAGGTGTCAAGGAGGGGGGTTGCTCCCACTCTGGGCTACCACCTTCAGATCCCAGCCCCCACTCCTCCCCCTCAACACAGGCCAGCAATTGACCAACCCTCTTGAGACAATACCCCACAAGACACATCCCCATGCCCCTTGCCTTTAGCACGCTCTTCTGTCTCTGCCTCCCCCTCTCCCCTCTGCCTCCTCCTCTCCACTGCTTTGCCTGGGCTGGCTCAGAACAGGAATCCCCTGAGCCTCTTACTCTGCCAGGGTCCATGGCTGGGGTTAGGTGGGTGGTGGGGAGGTGATGGGTAGGGAGAAGGTAGCATCTCCTGGTCCTTCCCTTCATTTCTCTCCCCATTTTTCTCACTCCTCCCACCACACTTCTTTTTCTTCTCTTTTCTTTTGCATCATTCTGGGGAAGACCTTGGGGTCAGTTGGGGCTATAAGTTGAGGCTTGTGGAGAGGTAGTGAGGGTGCCTGGTGGGCCTGAGAAAGTCATAGGCATTGAAAAAACTGGTCCCTTGTAACAGGCAACACCACAGTGAACCAACTGCCCTGGAGACTGTAGGTTTGCAGGTCTTCCCTCACTGCAATCACTCAGTTTCTTTCTTCTCTCTTCCTTCCTCTCCCTTCCTTTTTTCAATGAGTGTGAACAGAGCACTTCCTCTGTGCACGGTGGGACTAGACTTTGGGGACAGAGAGGCGGGGATGACATGAAGGGTGTCCTTTAGGAGCACTGGGTGTAGTGGCAGAAAAGAAAGCAGACACTCACCATTCCCTCTCCTGAGACCCATGGCAGACGGAAGTCCAGAGGAAACGACGCTGGAGCTGGGACTCAGGATGAGCTTTGCCAGGGAGAGGGCATTCCAGGCAGAAGCACAGAGGACCACGGGCCATGCCCACTCCTTTTCTGTTCCTTTTCTACCTTCCCTCCCTCCTTTCTCCATCTCCCCACTCCTCCTCTCCTCCATATTTTCATCCCAACAAGGTGTTAAAGAAATACTTTGGCTACATATATGCCAAGACCTATGTTAAAGACTTTACATATATTATTATTATTATTATTACTACTATTTTGTCTTTTGTCTTTAGGGCCATACCCACGGCATATGGAGGTTCCCAGGCTAGGGGTCAAATTGAAACTGCAGCTGCCGGCCTATGCCAGAGCCACAGCAAGGAGCGATCTGAGCCGGGTTTGTGACCTACACCACAGCTCAGGGCTACATAAATTATTTTTATCTAATGCTGCCTATGATGTAAAGGCAATACCTACTCTATCATTCCCACTCTAGAGATGGAGGAAATATTGCTCAGAGATCTCATCTGACATCCTAGAAGATGGTCAGGGGAGATGGCCAGTGGGTGTTGAACTTTGGAATTAGATGATAGCTACTTTCAACCCAACTCTGTAAACTACTTTTAGACATTTTAGAAAGTGATACATTTGTGTCTTAATGCTTCCTTGCCTTTGGATGAGAAAATAGGGTGAGTGGAGTAGGAAACGCACTAAGTAGGCAGCCAGTGGATATGGTCCCATTGTCCTTCTGTAGGGGGCCTGAGGAAGAAGAGGAGGAAGGTCCAGCCCCTTGGTATCCTCTGCCCTACTCAGCATGGGGTTCCCTGAGCAGAACAAAGGGGACCAACCACACAGGCGGGAGGTTTGGTGTGGTTCCTACACGGCTGCCCAGAGCCTGTGCTTGGTTTAAGGCTCTGTTGTTGCCATCTTCCAATTCTTAATAATTTTAACCAGAGGCTCCACATTTTCCTTTCGCGCCAGGGCTGGAAATTATGTAGCTGGTCATTCTTGGGAAACCAGCTTTCCCGCCCATCCCCTGTCACTCTCTGGCTGCTGCCCCTGCAGGGATTCTCTACCAGCTCCCCTGCGGCCCGACTGCTCCTTTGATCTGAGACACAGGCTGGTTCCTGGGTCCGCACAGAATAGCAGAATGATCGTGTCCAGCACCAGATGTGATTACCCAAATCATTTCCTCCTGTGACCAGGACCTGGCTTAATACTTCCCAGGTACCAGGTGTTCCTCAAATATCTGCATGTGGAAGGGTTTGGGTGGCTCCATTCTTTTCTCTTTCGATAAAACAATTAGGTCATTTAGAATATGAAAAGCTTTGAAATCTTGAAAGTACTTTATTTGAAGTTTGGGGAAGAAAGGACTTTGATGGTGAAAGAAAAGACAGCTATTTCCATTTTAAACAAGGAAACAGCAGGAGAGATTTCTGTGAGACAGTTACTGCTTGTACTCCACTGTCCAGGATACTAGTTAGGGACACTGGAGAATCACTTTTTTTGTAAATTGGGACTAGGATCAATAGGGAGAAATTGCAGAAAGAAATCTTTGGGCTCGGAGTAATGAAGTATTCAGAAATTTCTAGATGGGGATTTGACCAATTCACAAAGGAGTGAGGTGCTTATCTCTGGAGGCACTGAACCTGCTACATGTCCTTGCTGATTCCATAGAGGGGTAGAGGAGCTCTAAGCATCAAATGGGCACTTGCACAGATGGAGTTTTAAGGTTCTTACCAACCCTGGCAATGTGTGTTTAGTTGATTAGAATGACTCTGAAATACTGAGTCTTTCTGGTCCCGTGGGTTTATCATTCTTCCTGTTTATATGGAAAAGCTAAGGTCACTCCCTTTTTATATTTCTGCCAGAGACAAATGAGGAGTCCACATTCTTCTAACTACCATTTAATAGATAAGCAGGAGAATACGGATTTGCTTCCAATTCTAACACAATTCCCCGAAGTCCGGGACCTTCTCTGAAATGAATGAACGAGGACAATGAGAAACATTCAATGCAGAAACGAGCAATGTAGAGCCTTTTGAGAGGAACATGAGCAGATAGGACAGACCCCAGGTGGTGGGTCCCCTAGGATGTGGGTTCCCACAGTCCTCACCAATCCTCCTGACTCAGTCAGCTGCTGCAGAGCCAGCCAGCCTCCAGGGTGTCCACCTCCCCTCAGAGCAGAGCTAACAGCATTAACACACGCCTGGCTGAGGGCCTGGGGAGAGGATGTTCATGATATGCTAACAGAAACTTCTATGACCCTTGAACATCACAGTGTTCCTAGCATTTCCTCAGGCATAAGCCACATCCTGGAAACAAGCCACACACAGGTACATGAAGACACAGCTGGAAAATGCTTGTGTTTATCCAGTTAAAAGCATGGAAAGCATGGTCAGGAGGTCTTGGTGCTCATCCTAGATTTGCCTTTGAAGACCTAGGTGGCTGTGGCCAAGTTCCTTCTCCTCTTGTTGTCTCATTTTTCCCATTAAAAAAAAATGCAGACAGTAAATAGTCCTACCCAATATGATGGTTATAAGGACTGAATGAGTTAACCTAAGTAAAATGCCTAGAAAAATTCCTGTAACATCGTAAACACGACGTAAATAATGAAAAGCAAAGTATCAAAGTCTTTAGGGCATATCCTTTCATGATAGGCCTTCACATCAGCATCTTACGTGAGGAATATGACACTCAGGTATCAAGTGAGGTAGCTAAAGTCATATACCTGAACCCATTTTTCACTGCTACCAGGGCTAGATCAGCTATGAGATGGCTTGCAATTGTGGTACTCAGTGCTTCTGTCTATAAACTGACAACTTTGCCTGGATCTCTTCGGTCCCTTGGTTCTGGTGGGCATCAGCTAGATGCAGGAAAAGTTCACTTTCAAGTTTATCTCTAATTCCATTGATTACGTGGAAAGTCATTTTCAGCATCATCATTTTGCTCAGTGTTGATATGGCCTCAGAAGCTTTGACAACCCAGCACTGCTAGGTCTACTTTCCATCAGTGATATGGAGACTGGTTCTTTTAGCTCAGCAGAAATTCTGAATATGTTCCAAGGTTGCCAAAATGAATGCCTAATCCCGTTACTCCCCTGGTAGTCCTTATGTGGGTCAATGGCATCAACATCCCACAGCCTTCCAAGAATGGCAGGACCATTCTCCTCCCTCATTCTCATAGGTAATTGGTCATCAATCCTGTCTATAAGGAACGTCACCTCATACTGCTCGAAATCCCTAAATGAATAACCATTATTTATATGATACTGGCTAAATGTATCACTCCAGGTCATTCAAGTGGGAACCCCTTTGCTCCTATTTTCCCGTTCTCCTCCTACAGCGTCCTTCCAGCCCTCCAGCCATGGAGAAGCTCTTGTGTAACCCAAACATACCGAGTACCCCCCAGACTTCTTACTCTACACTCAGACACTTCCAGGAGAACTACCTTGTCCTTTCCTCCTCTCCTGTCAAGAAGTTCAAATGCCCCTTCTCTCTAACTCTGGTTTCCATTCCCTGTTGCCTTCTCAGGGACCTCATCTTGTCTTGAGTTTCTTCCTTTTTCCATTTACTTGTTCCTTTCTATAAGCTTCAAAATGCTGACTCTCTCCCACTATAATAAAACCTCCTGATGCCCATGTTTCCCTCCAACAACCACCCTTCACAGCCAACACCTCCTACCTCTTGTTTACTCCTCAGTCCATTATACTCTAACTTCTGATCTTTCCATTCTACTGAAATGGCTCCTTCCTATGTGTTCCCAAGCCATCTTTTCCCTAAACCGAAGAACCTAATCATTCCCAAGGCATTTTAAATTTGACCTCTCGGAGGTACTGGATTACTCCCCACTTCTTGAAGGACTCTCATCCTTAATCCTGAAACTCATTGATTTTTCTTCTGTCTCCCTGGTCACTTCTCCATTTCCATTGCAGACTCCCCTACCTTCCCTTCACATGCCTTTCCCCCCACGAGAGCTCTACCAGTCATGCTGGGCTAGGTTACACTGTCCTGAAAAACAACACATACAATCTCAGTGACACACAGTTATTTTTGTTTGGCCTACATGTCCAATGCAAGGCAATAGCAGGGCAGATCTAAGAACAATGGCGTGTCAAGGACTGTTCCTCAGCATCAACAAGACTGGAGAGTCATCAAAGGAATTCCAACATTTGCCTGGCTAGACTTCAGAAACGTTCTTGTGCCCTCTTTAGAACAGACATGTCTACAGCAGTTAGCCAATGCCTGTCCCACCATTATATTGGGGGCAGATAATTTTTCTCTTTAGTTTACAGGAGTTCAGATCAAGAGGAAGAGATTCTGGACTTCAATTTGACACAGTAATAGAATGAGGTTTTGGGGAGCCTTGGGGAGGAGTGAGTGTGTTTTTTATGTGGGAGGGATAAGAACCACTGGGGACTAAGGTCAGATAGCCCTCTAAGACAGGTCTCCATGGTCCCAGCCTTCTGGTATTTACATTCTTGTACAGTATAGGCTTCTCCCATATTGGATAAGACTGGCCTTTGAAGCTAGGTCTTAATGTATAGCCTCTTACTCATCTTGGAAGAAACCAGATACCACATCATGAGGGGTCAAGCAGCCTCATGGAAAGGCCCACATGGCAAGGAACTGAGGCACACTGCCAACATTGACACAAGTGAGACATTTTGGAAACAGATCTTCCAGCCCCATTCAAGTCTTCAGATAACTGCAGTGCTTGTCGACTTTCTGACAGCAACCTCATGAGAAACCCTGAGCTAGAACCTCCAGACAAGCTATTCCCAAATTCCTGACCCACCAAAACTATGTGAGATATGAATGTTCACTATTAAGCCCTTATTCTATTTTTGTGCAGACTATGTTAACTCTTGTCTAAACATAGTCTTAGCTGCTTCTCTAATCTTTCTTTCTTTTTTTCTTTTCTGTATTTTTAGGGCCACACCCATGGCATATGGAAGTTCCCAGGCTAGGGGGTGGACTGGAGCTATAGCTGCTGGCCTACACCACAGTCTGAGCTACATCTGAAGCCTGCACTGCAGCTCACAGCAATACCAGATCCTTAACCCAATGAACAGGGCCAGGGATGGAACCCACATCCTCATGGATGCTGGTTGGGTTTGTTACTGCAGAGCCACAACAGGAACTCCTCTAATCTTTCTTTTTGTTTTCAAATTTCTTCCTTTTCCCCAAATTACTTTCCTCGTAGAAGCTTGAATGATATGTCAAAAGATCAATTTATTAAAATTTCTTTTAAGATTTCTATGTTTCTGAAGCTAAAGCTTAAACTCCTCAATATGGCCTATAAGTCCTGCATGATCTAACTAATATAGTCTGACCTTTTAGACTTAACTCTCAAGACTCTTTTCTTAACTCAAAATCAGACAGCCAAATTTATTTCATTTTCTAGAATAAACCTTCCCTTTTTTTGACCTTTGGTTGGATCTCGCATACAAACTTCTCTGCCTGGAATATTTCTCCGCTCTCTTTTCTCCCCCAAATCTCTAATCATCTCCTGTTGACCCAACATCCCTGTGAAGCGTGTCCTAACTTTCTTGCCCGTGTGTATAAAGTGACTCTTATATAAGTTCCAAGACAAGCTATACCATGTCCCTATCACATTCTGTAGTATTAACTGAAAATTAATGATAATATTGAAAATCACTACTTGACCCAGAGGATACCTGGACCTACCTCTGTCTTCTGCAGATGTTTCCTCTATTCAAGGGATTCCTGTGCCTCTGCCTGAAGATGTTGTCATTGAGCATGTCTGACCCACACCCAGGGCAGGTTACCTTCCATCAATGAAGCACATGAGTTGGTAGATGAATAACCCATATTCGTAGCTCTATTGGGACAATCCTGAGGTGTGCGCTACCCTGTGTCTCAGGGAGTCTCCGGTGGGACTGAGCCCCAGTTGCCCACAGAAGTACCTGCTCGTTAACATACACTTTATTAATTGCTTCCTTTCCCTCTGTCACTTTAGTTACTCCCTCACAGCTTCTTGAATCCTCTTCCAAATGAACTGTTTACATATATAATCTCTTCTCAGGAACTGATTTTGGAGTAACCCATACTAGTCACAACCAGTTAGTCAGTGCTCACCATGGTCAAGCTCTTTATGTGGATTATGTTTTAATTCACTTAGCAACCCAATGAGATAGGTGCTAATTTATAAAATTGAGGTAATAATAATACTTACTCATAGGGTCGGCATGAGGATTAAATGGGAAAATTCATGTAATGAGCTTAGCACTTGGTATGTATGATAATGCACGTAAAGAGCTTAGCATTGGAAGAGAAGATGGATCTGAAGAGTTTAGCAAGGTCTTTTGCTTAGTAAGCAATCAGTTTTCCAAAATCACACAAATGCTACATGATAGATTTTTACCAAGTTCTGTGAGATTCTAGAGCTCTCAATTATCTCTCTAAACTATCTAACTCTATTCTTCCATTGAACTATTTTTCCACCACAGACTGTAAGTTCCATGAGAATAGGAACCACCCAATTTTTTATTTTTATTTATTTATTTTTAAGGGCCACACTTGTGGCATATGGAAGTTCCCAGGCTAGGGGTCGAATCGGAGCTATGGCTGCTGGCCTACACCAGAGCCACAGCAATGCAGGATCCGAGCCACGTCTGTGACCTACACCATAGCTCATGGCAATGCCAGATCCTTAACCCACTGAGGAAGCCCAGGGATCAAACCACATCCTCAGGGATACTAGTTGAGTTTATTACTGCTGAACCACAATGGGAACTCCCCAAAAACTCTGATGTATATTCAGTTTAGGGTACTCATTATTCAAAATATTTCTTTGGGGCTTCAGTTAGAGTACCTGCAAAAATTATACATAAAAAGAAAGTATTTTCCCTGAAAAATCTTAGTTTTTCTATTTATTTTTTTCTCCTCTTTGGGATATTATACATTGTGGAAAGGCAGCATATTTAGTGGTAAGATCGTGCTCATTTCGATGTAAAAAAGATTTGGTTCAAATTTAGTATTGTAAGAATACTTAATGTCTCTGATTTGTAGTTTTCTCATCTATAAAATAGGAGTGATCATACCTCCTATATTAGTTATCCATTGTTGAATAACAAATTAACTCAGAACTTAGTAGCTGAAGATATTTATTATCTTACACAGTTTCAGTGGGTCAGGAATAAAGGAGTAGCTTAGCTCAGTGGTTTAAGCTTAAAGCTTCACATGAGGTTGCTGTCAAGTTGTCTACTGGGGCTACAGTTATCTGAAGGCTTGACTGGGGTGAGAAGATCCACTTCCAAGTCCACTCACATGGTTGTTGGAAGGGGTCTCAGTTTCTCACCTTGTGAGCCTCTCATACCACGGCATATGATTTCTTCAAAGCACAAGATCTGAGAGGCAAAAACGCAGAACACCCAGGATGGAAGCCACAGTGCATTTTATAACCTAATTTGGAAGGGACATACCATAATCTCTGCCATATTCTATTGGTCACAGTGTGTGTGTGGGAGGGCTACACAAAGATGTGAATGGCAAAAGACAGGATCCCTGGGGCCATCTTGGAGGCTGAGTACAATACAACCCTACACTATAGCTGTAGTGGAAGACTTCATGTACTTTATACATAGTTGTCTCTCAAAAAGATATTAGTTCTGCTCCATGCATTCAAGAGAAGTTCTGGAACCTGAAGAATACATTTAGCAACCCAGAGTTTTAGAGTCATCCCAGGAGTTCCTGTCATGGCACAGCAGAAACAAATCCGACTGGGAACCATGGGGTTGAGGGTTCGATCCCTGGCCTCGCTCAGTGGGTTAAGCATCTGGCATTGCTGTGAGCTGTGGTGTAGGCCCAGATGCGGCTTGGATCTGGCATTGCTGTGGCTGTGCTGTAGGCCGGCAGCTACAGCTCCAATTAAACCCCTAGCCTGGGAACCTCCATATGCCGCAGATGCAACCCTAAAAAGACAAAAGACAAAAAGACAAGAAAAAAAAAAAGAGAGAGAGAAAAAGAGAGTCATCCCAGAATAATTACCATCAAAGAAATCTAATCACTAAGGCTCACATCCAGCTGAGGACAAAACTAATGATACTGATGACAGCCAATGTCTATCTACAAAGCTCCTCAGAGTCTCCAACATTTATTTACACTTATCATTCAGTTTTAATTTTATATCATCATATATTTAACTTATCTCCACCACTCTATGGCATATCAGTTATTACTGACACACTTGCCAAGTAAGTACAGTGAGCTTTAGGAAGATTACATGACTTGTCTAAGTGCACTCAGCAACTCAGCAATTAAGTCAGGATTCAAACTCAGGACTTCTGACTCCAATGTCTAACCTCTTTTAATCAATTATTATATGCTGCATTGACAGCAAGTCTGTGTGTGTGTGTGTGTACATTTATACATATATACATAAAGAACAGAGAATGTTGTTATTTTTGCCCTTTGAAGTGACCTCTACATAAGCACAAAGTACTTTCCTTGGGGTTCTCTTTCATGTGATTGTACACAGTACTAACCCTGCAGTACTGGTAGGAATGCCTTAGGGCTACTGTCAATTTATGACACCATAGATGGTAGCTAGTGCATTTTGCTTGATTCTTCTCCCCTCTCACTGCTCTCCACACATATATACATAACCAGGGAGAAGAAGGTGATTAAAAAAGACTTCTTACTCACAGATTCCCAGTAATTAATAACAGGCAAAGGCTTTCTATCCAAGGCCTGCTAAGCCATGGGGTGGTAGGTGAATGAGTGTAAGCAGATGACCCTCCAGCCAGCAAAGAAATCAGATAGAGCCTGCTCCCACCAGGCCTTGGAGTCCTGAGAGCAGACAAGGACAAGATACAGACCCATACAGGGTAGCACTTATTCTAGGGATTTGGACCTGCCACAGTCACAGGTCATGATGCCAGCTTTGGCACAGCCACAGGGGGAGGCTTACCGTTCAACCTGCCAAGTGAAGAATAAAAGAAGCAAGAGCAAGAAGACATGGCTATGCCAGGCCAAGGAACTGGAAGTGCTGCCTGTGTTATACTGGCCACTTCCTGCACACTCTCTCTCTCCATCCCACCTCCATGGGAGGGGCTAGTCTTATCGCTATCTGACAGATGAGGAGACTGTGACTCGGGCAAATGACGTGGCTAAGTTAACAACTAACAGTAACCACATAGTAATGATTTTTAAGCTATTGATTAACATCCTAACCATTTACACTTTAGAAACTGTCCTTTTGGTTGGGACATATTAATGAGTCTCTTTAGGTCATTTATCAAAGATCACTATGCAGCCCTTCCTCTGCACTCTAGGTTGATACTACCTGGTTGTTTCTGGACAGGGGTAGATGCAGCACTCTTCCAGCTGGTCCTTCTCAACTCTTACCTCAGTCCTAGGATTCTAGTGATCCCAGCCTCTCAACCACTACCACCAGTTTCCTCCCTCACTCCAAAATGATTCCAATGAGTGAGTAGAAAGATGCACTTCCCTCAACACACACAGAATTTTCTCTTCCACATGGCCCCCAACTGATCCACAGCAAATACAAATCTCTTGCTCCAAATCTCTTGCTCCAACAACTTGGGAAAGCAGATTGATGCAAAAATGAACATACTCTCCTGGCTCTGGCCTTGACACTCTTAGTCTCTTATTCCCTAGATTTTCCAGGCAGGAGGGCCACCAATTTCTGCACCAACCAAATGCAGGAAATACATTTCAAAGTTATCCAAGTGGTCCTTTTGAAGTCCCATTACCTGTCTTGAATTGAAAAGAACTTAGCAGTGGGGAGTTCCCATTGTGGTAAAGTAGAAATGAACCCAACTATTGCCCATGAGGATGTGGGTTCCATCCCTGGCCTTACTTAGTGGGTTAAGGATCCAGCTTTGCCGTGAGCTGTGGTGTAGGTCACAGATGCAGCTCAGATCCCACATTGCTGTGGCTGTGGCAGAGGCTGGCAGCTGTAGCTCTGATTTGACCCCTAGCCTAGAAACTTCCATATGCTGTAGGTGCGAGTCACCCCCCCCCAAAAAAAACAATAAACAAACAAAAAAAACTTAGCAGTGGAATGGTTCTGGCCAAGTATTTCTCTTAACAAAATGCACCCATTCTTATTCAGAAGGGATTGAATTGAGACAAGTAATAGCTTGTGCTCTTATCTTCAAATTGCCTAGTTTTAAACGGTTGTGCCATTTGATCTTGGGCAGAGCTATATATTTTCTCTATGCCTCAATTTCCTTATCTGTAAAATCTGGGTAAGAGCAGGATTTAGCTATAGATTTTCTATGAGGATTAAATATGAATAGTGCATGGAGAACACTTACTAAATACACCAAAAGTGCCAGCTGTTAGTCTTGATAACAAACTGCAAATCTCTGTATAAACAGTAGATATTATCACTATAACAGAATGGCTCGATAGGTTCCCTCATTGATTTTGGAATCAGAATTTATAAATTTCCCTGACTCTGTGAGTTAAAATATTCTTGAATAAGAATACTTGAAGAAAAGCCCTAGACAATTTTTATCACCATTTCCACATAATTTGCTGACAAATTGCAAATGATTATCTAAATTGCAGTGATAGCACTTCTACAGAAAATGAATGGGGCTGCTACTCCCTTACCCTCTGGTGTGATCACTCATTTATCTCCCTGGTTGCTGGGGATATTGATGACAAAGGCCTGGGATATCCTTTCTCCCTTTTTAAGACTGGCAAATACAAATTCATCAAAATTCAGCTCAAATCCATTTCCTCAGTGAAAGCTGACCTTGACCAACCTCCACAAGTAAAATTATTTCTTCCCCTCCTCCGGATTCCCATAGTACTTTGTACACTTCCCTCTTCTTGTCTAACTACAGGGCATCTGTCTTCTGCTTGTTGGTCTGACCCCGCCCCCACCGCCCCCGAATTGAACCCTTTGACCTCATTCTTAAATATGACCTTGAGTCTGGGTACTGTCAACATATCTGTGCTTCACCCACACTGTGTAGCTAGAGTGGCCATACACTCTGATTTGTCTTCTTTTCCCATCCTAATGCCTTAATTTCGACCTGTACTTACATCCGACACTCCAGGGTCTCCTTGTCTCTAACAAACATTGAGAAACTAAACAGAAGTGGAAATAGAAGCTACAAGAGCATAGAAAAGGAAATTCCTATATTTGGGAGAGTGTAGAGGATGGAGAAGAGAGGAAGACGACAAAAGATCTGAGATCTGTGTTTTGAAGGCAGATGTGTTTTCTGGATGGGGATGTATAAAGGTAGGTTTATTTAAAGCAGAACACGAATGGCATTGGCCATTCTAGAGAGGCATAGAAAAGGTTGCCATGACAGAAATCATGAACACAACTGATGTATGGGACTGGAGGATGGGAGGGCTGAGGAAAATGACAGGAGGTGGCACTGGGAAGAAAGGATGAAAGTCAATGAATACTAGCTTAAAGAGTTTGGACGTTGGGGAGATCTAAAATTGTTAAAAGGAGAAGTCTAGGGTGAAAAGGTAGGGATTATTTTTCAGATGGTTCATCCTCACTGCCATGAGGTTGGTTTGGAGGAGATACTCAAGAGCCTCAGCCTAGAAGGTCAGCCCTTCAGTCTGTTTCAATCCAGTGAATGTTTCCTATCCCATTAATACACATCTGCTATGGCTGAGGAATGTCTCTTGAGATCTGATATAATGAGGAGGACTCTTTGGATGGTGGAGAAATGGGGGTGCAGGGAAGAATGAACAAGATGCCAGATCCTGGTGAATGTTGGAGGAAACATACAGCCAGGCCTGTGGTCTTTATTCAGGAAGAAAACAAGGTAACCAGGCAGATACTTTTGTGAAGAAAAGATATAAGGGGCCAAGAGGAGCAAATGGGAAGGAGAGAAAAAAAACCAGAAAGATACAAAAGATGATCCCTGAGCCACTGTGGCATGAGTAGGAACTCTGCTTCATCAGTCTGTTTATTTGGGATTTCCCTGGGCCCTGTTTCTGCTGCTGGGTAGACAGGAGGATGGTCACTGGGTAATGTGCACCTCCTTCTGGCCAGAATCCTCTGTTCTTGGCTGAAGGCCATAGCTCAAGTCCAGCCTCTTCTGACACTTGCAGGATGGGATGGTCAGTGGAAAGAGTTTGCTCAACAAACAGAGTAGAGAACTGGACCCTAGCTTCCTAAATTTTTCACTTCCTCTTCTGGCTCACAACCTTCAAGGGACTGGTACAAGGAAGTGGACCCTGGGTATAGAGTTCAAGGGCTGATAGTGTTTTGGCTGATACTGCATTTTGCTTCCAAGTTTGGAAACAGATACAAATGAGACATGATCTTAATAACTAAATTCATTCTCTGGCCTCCAGAGAAAAGGAGTTACCAGAAAGCATTTCATCACTATGGAATCCTAATTGTGGCCCCAGGTCATTAGGTTTCAATAAATCAGTATGGCTGAATGATGGCTTAAGAGACATTCTACTTCCAGGGGAACTGACAGGATTATGAGAAAAGCTCCTAATGACTAATATCTCATGGCAGAATCTTAATTACCACAGAATTCATAGGAAGCACCTGATGGCTCTAAGATGATTTGATTAGAAACCACATTTTTAAATCTCTCTCAGATGAGTCAGTGATAGCATCCTTTGGGAGCCAAGTCTGCGTGTAAGGTCTCATGCACACAATAAATTTCAACATTGAAGAAAAACAAAACTCCCTCAAAACCTCCATTTTAAATTTCCAGGCTAAAAAACTACTATTTATTCTTTTCTTGACCAGAACTGTCCAGGCTGGAGTTAAAGTGCTATTGTAGTTGATATTTCTTGTCATTTATCAACCATTATAGGCAGAGATTTTATAAATCCCATGGCATGATATATGAAGTTCCACAACACATGACACCAACCTATTCATTCATGTACATATTCAGCTGCTAAGCCCTTGGAGCAGCTACATGCTGGATGCTGGAGCAGCAACAAGATGAGGAAAAACACTCTTATACTTACAAGTTATTAAAGCAAATGTCCCTAATCCAAAGGCTATCTAAATCAATGTAAAGGAGCAGATACTGGTGCAATGAAACCAACAGCACAGGAAATCGAATAATATTCATCAGAGAAGCCTGGTTTTCTGAGAAAATACCCATTAGGCTGAGGTCTAGAAGAAGAGTAGAGGATTAGTTAGTGAAGGGAAGTCAGGGGAAGGGGTTGGGTGGCAGGGGATTCAGAGGGGAAGTGCATCATGGGAACAGGAAAAAGAAGGCACAAAGGCCCTGGGGCAGGATAGAAGTGGAAGGTGGTGAGCATGGCTGGAGAGCAATGGGGACTGAAGACATCAAGCTATGACAAGGAGACTGATCCTAATACTGATGTGTGCTATGCATCCAGATGGATAATTCAGGCAATAAATGTCAAAAAGAGAAAAAGTGTTGAAATAGTTTCAAAGATTATCAACATGCGGGCCTGGGTCTGATTAAAAGAAATCAGGGTGGGAGTGTGGAGTGGTGGGTGGATGATATCTAATTTATTTTGTGGGCTCAGGGAGGACTTTCCAGAGGAAGTGGTATATGAATTGAGTACCAAATGGCCAGGAATTAGAGGTGGGAATCATGCAAAGGGGAGTGAAACCCAATGATTCATCAAGCTCAGGATGGTTCGGATGAAGGTACCTGAGAACACCTGCAGAAGGTGAGGGTGGAAAGCAAGGGAGGCCCAATAACAAGAAGCCCTGAAAGTCAGGCAAGAGGGCTTCAACCCCAAGAGCCTCTGGAAAAGAGGTAATGGTGGACATTAGGAAGTGCTGGAGGCCCTGAGCTGGAGGGGAGGAGACCTGTCTGACCTAAATGCAAATTCAATTTGTATAAGTGACAGTAGCGACTAAATAAAATTTATCTGAAAGTCTCTATTTTTTCTCCTCGAACTGGAAAATGGCTGCTGTGAGAATAAATGGAAAAAGGATATTTCACTTGGGAAAGAGAAAATGAGACGTGTGTGAATATGTGTGCATGTGTGTGTGTGTGCAAGTGTGTGCTTCTGTGTGGAGAACTGGAGTGAGGGGAGAAGCCAGAGAAATGGTTTCAAGTATGTGACAGCTTCTGCATTTGAGATAAATATGCCCTTGGAATCTCTTCAATGGTCAACAGATTGGAAACTAAACTCTGCAAGAGTTCAAACTCTTTACTCTGCTTCCAGACATCTTTCCCACACTCACGTGTTCTTCCTTGTCACTCCAGTCAAGTCACCTGCCATCTCACTTCCACATGTGGCTTTCTCCACCTAGGTTTTTAACTGAGGCATCACCAATCTCTAGCTACCCAAATCCTTCTAAGTATTATCTAAAATATTCCTTCCAGGTAACTTCCAGATCCCCTCTGGGAAGGATGTCCTTTTCCTCTGAGCTCATGTGGTCATTGCACTCCATTCTGTTTTGTAAACATGGAACAGTATTTGGAGCAAAGTCTCCAAAGCAGGACAAGCAGTTCTTTGGCACAAATTTTCCATAGAATTGGCAAATACATTAACAGTTGTGTGTGTGTGTGTTTCTTAACAGTTGTGTTTATCTTTTCTTCTTACTTGGAGGACACTAAGGAGGTGCCTTACTCCTTTCTGTAACCCTCACAGCATGTTCACAACTAAAGGTGCATAAAAGCATTTAGGTGCTTTGTTTTTGTAAAATTTACATGAGTGAATCAATAATCGAGACAATTAAAACTAAGTTTGGCAGTATCATCCAAGAGCTCTCAACTGGGGGTGGAACTGTTCTTCTGGGGGCTGGTGTTTGGAAAAGTGTAGGACATTTCCCACTGTCTCCATGGCTGGTGAGGACTCTCCTTGCATTTAGTGGCAAATATCAAGAAGGAAAAATATCCTGCAAATCAAGAAAGAGTCAGGAGTTCCCATCATAGCTCAGTGGTTAATGAATCCGACTAGGAACCATGAAGTTGCGGGTTTGAGCCCTGGCCTTGCTCAGTGGGTTAAGGATCCAGCATTGCCGTGAGCTGTGGTGTAGGTCACAGATGTGGCTCAGATCCTGCATTGCTGTGGCTCTGGCATAGGCTGGCAGCTACAGCTCTGATTAGACCCCTAGCCTGGGAATCTCCATATGCTACAGGTGCAGCCCTAGAAAAGGCAAAAAAAAAAAAAGAGTCAGTATAACAACAACAACAAAAAATGGTTCCACCCCAAACTCCACCTGCACCACTTAAAAACTGCCTGCTTTAAATAATGTTGAGAGACTAGAAATTATTTTGAAGAGAGTTATAGACTCTTTGCCTCTGGGGAAATTAAAAGAAAACAAGAAAATGTTGTCTTGATGGCCTCTCAACCTCGCCCAGCCCTGTGATACTAAAATCTCAGGGAATGTAAAATCCAGGCCAAATGGTCCAGACAAGGTGACCCACCCCTTTGTGTCATGCAGGGACAGCCTCAGAGATTCCCGCTTCCATCATTAAAAGCTTAGGGCTATACTGTGCTCCCTCGGGCCAGGAGAGAGGTTGTTTTCCTTTTTGAAACAAAGGATGCGTCAAACATTGTTTTCTTTCCCCCTCCATTTAAGCAACCACTTGGAGCAATGGCAATCCTCAGTGTGTTTGAGACAAGTTGGGTGCTCTAGGTCAATGGTTTATAAATGAGACTTTTTAAACAAATTATCGAAGGTCCATGATGTTCTCAACCAACAAGAAGAGCTTCACTGAGAAAGGCCACTTAATCTTTCTCCTCTTCTGCCACCAATGGCTCTGTCTTGCCTCTTTTAGACAATTCAAAAAATTGGACACAGTTCTCATTTTGAGCAAAGGAAGGAGTTTAGAGAGTATATAAACCAGCCAATCTTTTATTCACTCCACAGAGAAAAAGACAACAGTATTGCTTAACTAGTTAGTATTTCTGAGTTTTAGTGTCTGTCTCTCTGAAAATATAGGCTCTTTGTGGCAGCAGCGTCTCTTCCTTGTTTAACCAATACTCTAAACATCAATAACCATCTTCTGCAGTCATGATAATACTAACTCCCTATTGGTTTAATAGTGACGACAGAAATCACAGGCATGATCTGGATATGCTTTCCATGGAGAGTATCAACGTACTACTTTCAACATACTTCTATGGTCCTTTTAGAATTTTTGGTCTCAATACATTCACAATAAACGTTTATGAAAAATCACTCACCAATCCTAGCCCCAAATAGTTACAGTTCTCTGATTATTCATGTTTTTCTGTCTCACATGAAAGTGATACACAGGCAGACTCATCTGGTTTAATCTTCGACAAGCCAAATCTAGGAGAACATGCATTAGAAAGGTCTCTGATCACAGTCAGAGATCAAAGGCCTCTGATCATCTAAAACACGTCATCACAGACATCTGAGTACCCGACTTTGACCTCAAGTTCTTCAACGCATTCACTCATGTTCCTCTCCAACAAGAAGTGGGAAATGATCCTGATCATTTAGGTTGACAAATATGAGGTCTGAAAAATAACATCAATTGAACATTTACTCTGTTCTAGACATTGGGCCAAGACTTTTGAAAATATTATTACATTGCTTTTCCCCAGAAAAACCCTGTCCATTTTCTAGATGAGGACCTTGAAGCTCAGAAAGACAAATTGCCCAGGGCCAACTAGCTACTAATGAAGAAGCTGGGATTTGAGGTCTAGAGTCTATGCTCCTCACTTAACAGGGTGAGTGCTTCCCCATGATTTCCTTCACCTGGACTTGGTATGTCCCTCCAGCAGAATAGTTTCCACAATGAAATGTCATTATTTATTTAAAACTTTGATGACACCATCAGTTTCTGAACGCAGTTTTATTTATCTCCCTATGAACTGAACATCGCTTGGCTATCAGTATAGGCTCAGTGCATGTTTGTATAATAATGGAATGAATGCATGCATGCATGAATGAGTAAAAGAATAATAAAACAAAAACACTGAACATAAGTGCTTATTTTCGTCCCTAGCCTCTTATTTGAAGTCTTTTTCAGAATTTCTCTGATTTGCTTCTTTTTCCAGATATTTTGGAGACTTTGCATCATAATTTGCACAATTTAGTGAACTTTCACAGAATAGACTTCTGGGCAGGTCCTTTAGGGTGTAAACTTGATTTAAGCCAAATCCTGCTCAGCAATGCTCATGATGTAGGGATGCTGGCAGGAACAAGCATCCAGCTACAGCTGGTGTGTGCCAAACAGAGATTTACATGAAGAATCCATTTGAGCAGGATTAGGTATTTGAAGGTTTCACAAAGAAGTCAGTGCTTGGGATGGGCCTTAAAGAATGAATTCCTGAAAATGAGTGTTTCACCATCAAAGAATTTGTTTTCTTCTCTCGGGGCTGTATGTTTTCTATGTGCTCTTCAATAGTTCTCATTGGACAGGGAAAAGATTGAGAGGTGTAATGACAACAAGAACTGACTATGGTGTAAGAAGCTGGGCCAGGGTGACATGGCTGGAAAGAGTCCAAACTAAGCCTCTGCCTTCTGGGGTGGGGTAAACGACCATAGCACCATGCCTGGCTTTGGGAGCATCTTTGTGTTCCTAGGAAACAGTCTACTTGTCTTACCACAGTGTACTCAGCAACTCCCCCTGCAGAGTACAGCTCTTCCTCCTGTCAGTTGTGAATGGAAGTAATTTGCTTATGGTTAACAGAGATCCTATCAGGCGGGGAGGAGACTAGGAACCACATCTTATCATCCAATCTGCCACTGCCTTTCTGCGGTATCCATTACTGTGTTATAACCATGGAACCCAGACACTCAGAATAAAACAGACACGTGGGCTGGCCATATAACGCTCCTGTTCCAAACTCCGGTCACCATGGGTAGAGAAGGGGCCAAAGGAGATGCTCATCTGATTAAGACTCAATGGCATGACAAAACAGAGGCAAGCAGAGGCAAAGAGACTCCAGAGAGCTCACATGAACTTGGGAGATTGCCCACACTCCAACAGCCAGAAACAAAGCTTGAGGATTGAGGCATGGAGCCAAAAGGTGCTCATGACAAGAGATGAAACTGATATCTCCCTCAACTCCCATCAAATCCCAACTAGCAAACTGCATTGATTACTATGGTCTTTGGTTTCTTGGTACTTTACAAGCTGCAAGAGGGTCTTGGTTCCCTCCTGCATCAGGACAGTCCATGCTCCCAATCAGTTCTCATCATTTCTTATCTAGAGTGTTTTAATAACTCCCTTACTGTTTTCCCTGCTTTGCTTTTACCCACCTCAAATCCATTCTACATATTACAAACAAATCTATCCATGACCATCCCCTTGAAATCCATCACTTATTCTACATCATATATAACAGCACTACCCATATATTTTTCTGCAATGATGAAAATGTGCTAAATCTTTGACATCCAATATGGCAGCCACTAGCCACATGAGGCTATTGAGCATTGAAATATAGTTAGTATGACTGATGAACTGAATTTTAAATTTTGTTCAACTTTAACTATATTTATATTTAAAGAGCCACATCTGTCTAGTGACAATCCCATTTGACACTGTAAATCTGCAGAATGATATCCAAGCCTTTAGCCTGGCATTGAAAGCCCTTTATGATATGACTCAAAATTTATATTACCAGTCTTATTTTCTACCACATTTCCTATCTGATTTCTCCAAAAATAGGCTAAAGTCTTTATTTTAAACTTCTATGCCTTTTTCCCAGCTATTTTTCCTATTCAAACATTCTTTTCTTCACCATATACTTAACACTTTTCTATTCAAATTTCAAGATCTAAATTAAATGCCACATCCTCTGGGAAGCCTGTCTCAATTTCTCTTCCCACACACAATGAATCATTCCCTCCCCTGTGCTCCCAAAGCTCACTCCATCTGCTTCTATTACAGTAGTTATCACATTGTATTTTAATTATTTGTTTACTGTGGCCTCTCACCCACTAGTCTGGGAACTACAAGGGGCAGGGACTAATTCTTATTCATCTCTGTAACCCTGTTACCCAAGGAAGTCCACACTGGCAAATGTGTGGTGAACAGATGCAAACCTGCAGAATGAATTCATCATTTTAATAAATAAGCATTTAGCACAAAGAGCTCCCAGAACTGACAGAACCATTAGTAAACTACTGTAACATCAAAGCAGCTGAGGTCAACCTGTTGTGTCAGGGAGATATCCATATCCATGAGATGGTGCCTCTAGTTATATGAAGGGTCAAGATGGAACTCCCAAATATACTTTAAATCTGAAAACTCATGGACTTAGGTGGTTGGTGCTTAGGGATGGGAGATTAAGCTGGAGGATCCTGGAAACTGCAGATGCCTAGATAAGAAACCAGAATCCTGAGGCCTCTTAAGGCTCAGTATCTTTGAATAGTTACTTAGAGGTGCCTTTAATAAGCCAGACAGAGAAAGATAAATATTGCGTGATCTCACTTATATGTGGAATCTAAGAAACAAACAAATAAAGAATCCCTTATTCTTTACTTAAGAGTGGGAGGAGGATCTGCTGTAAATGCAATATCTGAGTTAACAATATGGTATTATGCACTTTAAAATATGTTAAGAGGATATACCTCATGTTAAAGGCACTTACCATTTAAAAATGACACAAGGTCATTTTTGGAGGTGATAGATGTTTAGTACCTTGACTGTGGTGATGGCATCACTGGTGTACACATATGTCCAAACTCATCAAGATGTATACATTGTCTGTGAGTCTAAGTTTTGTTAGGTTTGTTTGTTTAGTTTTTCAGATTCTACATATAAGTGAAAATATGCAGTATTTGTCTTTCTGTGTCTTAACATACCCTCCAGGTCCAAGGTTGCCAGAGAGGAGGGGGATGGGGGAGTGGGTGAAATAGATGAAAGGGATTAAAAAATACAAACTACCAGTTATAAAATAAATAATTCATAGGGATATCATGTATAACATAGGTAATATAGTCATTAATATTATAAATATGTTTTTACCTAAAACAAATATAATATTGTAAATCAACTATACATTGACAAAAAGGATCTATACATTAAGTATGTGCAGTTTTTATACATGAATTATACCTAATAAAGCTAAAATCATATAATATGTATAAAATAATAATTATTTAAAATAAAAATGAGACCATATACTAAAAAGAATGAGAAAAAGGGAAGTATTACACTGTCTCTATAAAGTGAACTACTGTTTATTGAGTTCCTACTTTGTACCATGTTTTATACACTTTATCTCATTTAACATGTCTAAGATCCCCATGACATTGTTACTTACCTTCTGCAGATGAGGATATCAGAGGTCAGAAAGAAGAAATAATTTTGCTGATCGCCTACATAGTATCTGGTGAAGATGGGATTAAAATCCAAGCCTACCTCTAAAACACAATTTCCTAGCTACTTTTTATATACAATTGGAGATGTCACATGAAATCTTGTCCAACTGTGTTCTGAGCCACCTGTTGCTTGAAGAGGTTTTATATTCTCCCAAAATGTCAAGGAAAATTTGAATTGAGAAAGCTTACGGGATGATCTGTTTTGCCTCCCACCTTTCACACTTGAGAAATTGTGACCTAGAGATAGACAAGCACTAACCCAAAGTCATTCAGGGTCAATAGCAAAGCAGACACTACATTTCTAATCCCAGGCCAGAGTCTTTCCCACTTGTTTTTAGGTTTGTTAAAAAGATGAACTTCTGTCATTCTCCCCCCTGTGCATCACAGTACAAGCAAGGCTTTGGAGACGACAGCAAGCACATGCCCTGCTAGACTCAGGGTGCACCGGCACAACCTTACAGAAAGCACTTGGGCAATTTGCATCAAGGGTCTTAAAACCACTCAAAAGACCTGACTGAGTAACTGCTCTCATTTCCTGGAAATCATCCTAAGGACATTATCTACAATGTGGGCAAAAATGGTCCTATCAGCCTTACTTATAACGACAAAAACAAAACAAAACACCTAAAAGCAAAAAGCTGCAAATCTAAATGTCCTCAGATCAGGACAATAATACATCCTACTACATAGCACTGCTAGAAGAAATAATTGATATATGCTTAACTTACTACTTGGCCCATAGTTAGCACTTAGTTAAATTAGATACCAAAAGCCTTCATATTTGTCATTTCTCCTAGATAATAATGAACCCAAAGACAAAAGTAATATGAACAGAGATAGCCCGAAAAGAGAAATTCCAGGTTGAAGATTGCCAAAACCAAAGACTCAGACTTGGCCAAGTTTACTTTCACTTTGACTTATTACAGAATCAGGCAGCAAGGAACTCTCAAATAATGATACCAATGAGTGAGCCTGTTTCTTGGAGAGACTCCCTTTTCTCCTTATAACAATATTTCCAAGTTCTCAGTCTCCCAAACTGTACAGAGTGAAAAATAGACCAAGTGAGATGATAAAAACTCTAGCCAAAGTGAATAGAGAGGGAACATATCTCAATGTAATAAAAGCCATTTATCAGAGTTCTTGTTGTGGCTCAGTGGTGACAAACCCAACTAGTCTCCATGAGGACATGGGCTTGATCCCTAGTCCCATTCAGTAGGTTAAGGGTTACGTGTTGCTATGGCTGTGGCATTGGCTGGCAGCTGTAGCTCTGATTCAACCCCTAGCCTGGGGATTTCCATATGTCACAGGTGCAGCCCTAAAAAGACACACACACACACACAAAGCCATTTATGACAAACCCATAGCCAACACAATGGTGACAAGCTAAAAGCCTCCCCACTAACTTCTAGAACAAGACATGGATGCCCACTCTCACTGCTTCTACTCAACATAGTATTATAAGTCCTAGTCACAGCAGTCAGACAAGAAAAAGAAATAAAAAGTATCCAAATCTGAAGGTAAAGGGTAAAATTGTCATTGCATGCATATGACGTTACTCTATGTAGAAAACCCTAAGGACTCCACACAAAAAGTATTAGAACTGATAAATGAATTCAGCAGGATACAAGATTATCATACAGAAGTCTGTTGTATTTCTTTACACTAACAATGAAATATTAGAAAGAGAAGATTTAAAAAATCCTATTTAAAATCACAACAAAAAATAAAATAAAATACCTAGCCATAAACCTAACCAAGGAGGTGAAAGACTTATACACTAATAATTAGAAAACATTGATAAAGGAAACTGAAGATGATTCCAGGAAATGGAAAGATACCCCATGCTCTTGGGTTGGAAGAACTGATATAGTTTACATGGCCATATGACCCAAAGCAATCTATAGATTTAATGTGATCCCTATCAAATTACTCATAACATTTTTCACAGAACTAGAACAGATAATCCTAAAATTTATGTGGAATCACAATAGACCCAAAACTGCCAAATTGATCCTGAGGAAAAAGAACAAAGCTGGAGGCAGATCCCTCCCAGATTTCAGACAATGTTAAAAGATACAGTAATCAAAACATCATGGTATTGGCACAAGAAAAGACATATCGATCAATGGAGGAGAATAGAGAGCCCAGAAAAAATCTCACACACCTATGGTCAATTACTCTTTGACAAAGGAAGCAAGAACATACAATGAAAAAAATAGTCTCTTCAGAAAGTAGTTTTGGGAAAACTAAATAGCCACATGTAAATCAGTGAAGTTAGAACACTCATATCATACACAAAAATAAACTCAAAATGGCTTAAAGACTTAAATATGATATAATACCATAAAACTCCTAAAACAGAACATAGATAAAAATTATCTGACATAAATCATAGCAATGTTTTCTTAGATCTGTCTCCAAAGGCAATAGAGAAAAAGCAAAAATAGACAAATGGGACTTAATCAAACTTACAAGCTTTTGCACAGCAAAGGAAACCATAAACAAAATGAAAAGACAACCTATAGTCTGGGAGAAAATATTTGCAAATGATGAGACCTACAAGGGGTTAATATCCAAAACCTACAAACAGCTCAATAACAACAACAAAATAACCCAATCAAAAAAAAAAATGAGCAGAAGACGTAAATAGACATTTCTCCAAAGAAACATACAGATGGCCAACAGACACATGAAAAGATGTTCAACATCGCTAATTATTAAAGAAATGCAAATTAAAACTATAATGAAGTATCACTTCACACCAGTCAGAATGGCCATCATCAAAAGTCCAAAATAATAAATACTGGCGAACATGTGGAAACAAGGGAACCCTCCTGCACTGTGAGTGGGAATGTAAATTGGTATACCACTGTGGACAACAGTACAGAGGATCCTTAAAAAACTAAATGTACAACTACCATATGATCCAGGAATCCCACTCCTGGGTATACATTTGGAATAGACAAAAGCTCTAATTTGAAAAGAAACATGAATTTCAATGTTCACAGCAGCACTATTTACAATATCTAAGACATTAAAGAAAACTAAATGTCCATCAATAGATGAATGGATAAAGAAGATGTGGAATGTGTACACACACACACACACACACACACACACACACACACTACAATGAAATATTATTCAGCCATAAAAAAGAATGAAATGATGCCATTTGCAGCAATATGGATGGGCCTAGAGATTATCATTCTAAGTGAAGTAAATCAGACAAAGACAAATATTATATGTCACTTATAAGTGGAATCTAAAAAATAGTACAAATGAACTTATCTACAAAACAGAAGCAGACTCATAGATGTAGAAAACAAATTTATGGTTACCAAAGGGGAAGATAGGAGAGGGATAAATTGAGAATATAGGATTAACAGATGCATACTACCATATATAAAATGGGTAAACAACAAGGATTTGTTATATATCACAGGGAACTACCTTCAATATCTTAATAGTGAACTATAATGGAGAAGAATTTAAAAAAAAAGAATATAGACACACACACACACATAACCAAATCACCTTGCTATATATCTGAAACTAATGCAATACTTTAAATCAACTATACTTCAATAAAACCATGTTTATTAAAATCTAACATATTAGGAGTTCCCGTCATGGTTCAGTGGTTAATGAATCCGACTAGGAACCATGAGGTTGAGGGTTTGATCCTTGGCCTTGCTCAGTGGGTTAAGGATCTGGCGTTGCTGTGAGCTGTGGTGTAGGTCACAGACATGGCTTGGATCTGGTGTTTCTGTGGCTGTGGTGTAAGCCGGTGGCTACAGCTCTAATTAGACCCCTAGCCTGGGAACCTCCATATGCTGCAGGTGCGGCCCTAAAACAAAAAAGAAAAGACAAAAAAAAAATCTAACATATTATACATTATACATAAAATATATATCAGATTTTTAAGAACCTAAAGAGATAAGGTCAAATGCAGAAAAAAATATAGGCCAAGTTAGAGGAGCCCAGAGCAAGACCTCATTGCTTTCTGTACCTATTTCTATTTCTATTCTTAAAGGAACAAGCATTCAAGGGTCTACCCTATTACTATGAAAGGAATTTTTCTGCTATGACCCTGTCACTACCCTCATTTTCTTCCGAGATTTATTTCCTCCACTATCTTAAGGTCTATTTGAGGTTTGCTGGTAGGGTGCCTATTCATGGCCTAACTCCTCCTGGTACATTAGAGTAGGCACTGGCTTTGAAGGGTTAAAAAAAAAAATCGCTTTTCTATCACTAACAGCTGCATTTAATCTCCTTGAGCCTCCTTCTCTTATCTGCAAAACAGGGTTAATATCAACTTTCTGGAGATTGTGTGAGGCTCAAATAGTACATGTGCGAATGTGTTTGCAGAGAGCCTGGCACCCAGTGGGGATGTCACCAAAGGGAATTTCACCTATTTTGATCCTTGACACATATGCAAAAGGAAGGGAAGCTAGGAGTTCCCGTCGTGGCTCAGTGGTTAACAAATCTGATAGGAACTAGGAGGTTGTGGGTTCAGTCTCTGACCTCACTCAGTGGATTAAGGATCTGGCATTGCCGTGAGCTGTGGTATAGGTCTCACACACGGCTCAGATCTGGCATTGCTGTGGCTGTGGTGTAGGCCAGCGGCTGCAGCTCTGATTCAGCGCCCTAGCATGGGAACCTCCATATGCACGGGTGCGGCCACAGAAAAGACAAAAGACAAAAGACAAAAAAAAAAAAAAAAAGAAAGAAAGGAAGGAAAGCTATAGAACTGTGAAGCTGGTATACATGATGGGGAAACAGAGATTAAGCATGACAACTAAGGCACCAAGTGCCTGGACTTCAGCTAAATGTGGTGGCAGAATTAGAACAACCAGATAATATCCACTCAGTTCACAAACTTTTTTCATTTCTTCTGTATTATTGAAATGTCCTTTCTCAGTCCTGCCTGGTTCATCTTTTGCAAGTGAGAAGCCTTGGGTTTTAAGAGGCTACTGAGGTCATGGTGAGTGCTGGGCAAAGCCAAGTCTCCTGGCATCCCCAGCTGTCCTCTTTCCTCCACACTGAGTTGTTTCTGTACCAGACATATCTAGTAGGAGCGTGTCTCATGAATGAACTACATATGAGGTTAATAATTAAAAAACAAGGATAAGCAATGAGATCTGCACAGGGAACTATATCCAGTCACTTGTGATAGAACATGATGGAGGAGAAATGTGAGAAAAAGAATAGACACTCTTTTTTTGAGTCACTTTGCTGTAACAGTAGAAATTGACAAAACACTATAAATCAGCTATAATGGAAAAAATAAAAATCATTAAAAAATGAGGCCCTATTTGAGGTGGTTTTGTGTTTTCTCTGGCAGCATTCACATAGAAAGCAGCCTGGCTAAACCTAGGAAAAAGCAAGCAGTTATGTGATCTATTTGCACATGTACTTACATATTCATCTATCTATAGGCACACATCAGAATATAAAAATGCTTCAGAGGGTTGATCTGTCCTCATTTTCCAACTATGTGCTTTGCAGCATGTAGCTATTGTATATTTATTCAGAAAGACCAAGTGTTTGAGACAAAATATGCATATCTGAGGAGGGACCAGGTCATATGATGATTCAGTCATGCATTTGTTTATTCAGTGTCACTTTACTAAGCACTTACTCAGTGCCATGCTCTGTGCTGGCCCCTGTAGACAAAGATAAATAAGAAAGAAAAGTCTGAACAACTCATTATTCTCAAGGCCCTCCTGGCTCTTATTTATTTATAAAATGAAATAAAAATCACTTGTCTCTTTCTATGCTACATCTAATCACAATAAAGCATAATTTTTCTCTCTGGAAATAGGAGAGATGACCCCTCAAATAAATTAATATTCTCCAACTGACAAACTCATAATCTCATAAAACAATGTGGAAAGAGAAGGGGGAGGTCAGAGAGGAAGGTGTGAATGAGTAAAGAGGGTTCTATTTCTCAAAGGTGTAAAAACCAGAATTCTTTTTCTTGAGCCAAACAAAATACATGACATTAAACCAAATATTTTTAATTTAAAAAAAACGCAGAGGTTGGGGAGGGGTGCAGGAATGAATAGGTGAAGCACAGAGAATTTTTAGGGCAGTGAAAATGCTCTGTATGACCCTATAATGGTGGATACATGTTATCATGCATTTATCCAAACTTACAGAATGTATAACAGCAAGAGTGAGTACTAATGTAAGCTGTGGACTTTGGATGATTTTGATGTACCAATGTAGGTTCATGGATTGTAAAAATGTACCACTCTGGTGGGAGATGTTGATAACTGGGGAGGCTGTGTGTGTGTGTGTGTGTGTGTGTGTGTGTGTGTGTGTGTGTGTGTGTGTGTGTGTGTGCAGGGGAACAGAGGCGTATTTAGGAAGTCCCTTCCTTCCTTTCAGTTTTGTGATGAACCAAAAACTACTGTCAAAAAACTAAGCTTTTGGAGTTCCCGTCGTGGTGCAGTGGTTAATGAATCTGACTAGGAACCATGAGGTTGAGGGTTCAATCCCTGGCCTTGCTCAGTGGGTTAAGGACCCAGCGTTGCAGTGAGCTGTGGTATAGGCCACAGATGCGGCTCGGATCCCACGTTGCTGTGGCTCTGGCATAGGCCGGTGGCTACAGCTCCAATTCGACCCCTAGCCTGGGAACCTCTGTATGCCACGGGAGCAGTCCTAGAAAAGGCAAAAAGACAAAACAAAACAAAAAAACCTAAGCTTTAAAAAATACATTTATTTTAAAATGCATATTTATTTTAAAATGTATTTAAAATATATTTATATAATTTTAGGCTCTATCCGATAAGGATTAAAGGGCCAGGCATATAGAGATTCACTAAAAAATAAGCAATAAAGCAGAACCAAAGACATGAGAGAAAAAGACTGGGAACTTTAAGGGATAATGTAATTCTTAACATGGTGGGGTGTCAGGTTGGGCTCCGAGTTTTCCAGCAGTAGGAAAAACAGGAATATAAAATTCTGTAGCTCTTTATCTGAAGAGCAAAAACTGTAAAAGCTGCTTAAAGAAGATAAACGTGTTTGTTTTGGAGAATTATTGTAGTTTTGCTTTGCTGGATTTTTCTTTTCCCTTTTCCCGGGGTTGTATTTTTAAAGAAACATCTTACTTAGGAATTCACATAAGGAGCACGGAATAACAAGGGACAGTCTCTCCCTCTTGGAGTGTGAGCTTTTGAGGAAAGGACCACATTATCCCTCATTTCTGGATTCCTGGATTCCAGAGGGGTTGGTGGCTCTGATTAAAGACAACAGATGACTGCTGAGTGAATGAATGAGGATATCACAGACTCATCACTGTGCTCTTATAGCAAGTACAAAAGCAATCTTCACACAATCAATGCTGGTGGTAACAACGTTTGCAAAAAATCTCAATATGTGACCTTAGAGAGCAAATCAGGGAAGGTAAAGGAAGTGATCCCAGTCAACAGCCTTCTATTCATTTAATTTTGAGTGAATAAAATGTAGACTATAGCCCAGGCAGCACTGCTCTTCAGCCTGAACTTGACAGTATGGCTGACTCACTTGTTTTCACCCAGAGTCCATTGTGAGTGAATGGCTGATATTAAGTATTCTGAATACACCCTGAAGAGGGGAAGGGGCATACCATCCTTTGCTTGAACTCTTCTTCCTGAATTCATTTAAAATTTTAAATCAAAATTCTTTCACTTTGAACAGATTTTTAAATAATAAATAATAATAGAAACCCAGAATTCTACCACATTACATACATATAGTAGATATATATATATCTCTCCACAATAGCAACAGCCATTATACTACTTTACAGTATGAAATATATTATCAAGTGGGATGGATGCTATATTTGTTATAGATCCCAGTCTCTTTTTATAAACACTTCTACCTGGGAAGCCAAAATATCAGAAAGTTGCCTGATGACACTGAACTCAGAACTAGCAGAATTTGCTAAATTTTCTCAGTTATTGGCAGTGCCCTTGGGTTTGACCCTTGATTTTTTTTTTTTTCCCCTCTCCAACACACTGGAAAACTTCCAGTCACAAGGATGTGGTGATGTGAGGTATCTTCTCCCTTGGAGGCTCACTACCTTGGCTGAGGTTTTTAGACAAAGTGCATGAGGAGTGCTTCAGGTTACAAATAGGCCAGACCTGACTCACGTGTAGGCTTTCCATATGCATAAGAGAAAACCTAACCAACCCGGCAGTAATAGCAACAGAGGGTATCTGTGGATATTTGTGTTCCAATCAAGCTCTTAGCCCCACTTATCTGCTTCTCTCTGGGTTTCCAACTAAGTAATATCAAGGAAAACAGGAGTAATAGTTATGACTGAAGAGCTCACCAATAAACTCCATTTCACAAGAAAGAGGAGAAACCATGAAATCTTTAAAAAGGTTTTTATAGACAAACTGTTTCTAAGTACGACCACACTGCTAAAACACTTGAGGGTCTTGGGATACAGGGTGCTACTGGCGTTTATCCAAGACTTCAGATGCTCTGATGATTGGCCATTATCCTTGCCAGACAGACTTGTCCATCTTCCCATCAGTTGCAAGACATTTAATAAAAACAGGCTGTGTTAATTCATGCTTGTTTTATGGACTGCTCCACAGGGCCTCAACTGGGTAAGCCTGCAAGACCCAGCCGTGCATGGCAAATGGCTAAGCAGATGGTTTCAGTTTAGATAGTGGCTGTCAATGGTTTGGTGTGAACAGCTCTTGCAAACCAGCATGAAGTGAACAGATTGCATGGTGGCTGGGAGAAACATATGTAATTGGAAACAGTAGCCACTTACAGTGGGGGCACATTCTCAGTCTTGATCAGAGTGGTTTCAGTTTGGAAAAAGAGAGTTGATTAGCCAAATGTTTCTTTGGCTGTGATGAACCCACTATTAAGAAAGTTTGGGTAGTGTCTCAGGAGGGTGCTGGGCATGGCTGGTCTGCTGCATGAATCAAGGATGTCAGGGTCGCAGAATTAATCCTGTTCCTTGGAGACTGGTAGGCACTGGGAGAAATAGGGAGCATGCTCAGAGGAGCCCAAGTGGCAAGCTGAACATTGCAATAGCTGGAGTTATGGTGACAGAAAAGGTCAGATTGTTCAGGCAAACTGTACAGGCATGAAAGACCAGGAAACATAGAGATCCAAGGTGTGGGTAATTTTTGGAGAGCCTACAGAAAGAGTACATGTGAAAGTCTGCAGTAGATGATATGGCCAGGGGTTCTAGGCCAGGCTGGATCAAAGAATATGGATCTTGGGGGTAAATGGTTTGGGTAAGACAGAAATATTTCCCAGAATGAGAGTGAAATAATAACATTTGCTGAAAGCAGTTATAGGGCAAATGGACCAAGGCATTGGGTTTGCCTTAGAACTGGACCACCGGCCTCAGAGCCAACTTTGTAGAAAACGTGGCTTCAACATTTATAAACTTTTATTGAGTAACTCTCAGGTTCTGAGATAAGCTGGGGACACGAGGATCAATGAGACATGGGGGATCCTCCTTGACCCTTTTGGCTACAACCCCAGGTCTTCTTCAGCTCCACTAGCACTTCTCTGGGGAAGCTTCTGTTGCCCTCCCTGACTATATCAAATTCTCCTGCTATTCAGTGTGCCATGGAGTTGCTTTTCCCAACACCTGTAAATTTTAGTTTTTCATGTAGTGGACAATGATCTAATGAACTTCCTTACTAGACTGTATATATCATGGCACTGGGGACAATTTCTGTTTTTTTTCTTTTGTTTTGTTTTGTTTTGTTTTAACCAATATTTTGTGTCTCTCAGGGAGTGAGCACATGAGAATATTTGCTTAAATGTATGGATGAGTGAAAGGAAAAAAAATGATTTCTTTTCTCCAGGTTCTCAAAATCCAGGAAATAAACAGCATATTAATGTCAAGGTAGTGTTGGGCTTGTGCCCAACCTAGACCATGGGAAGTCAAGGAAGACTTCCTGAAAAAGGTGACCCTCTGGCTAAGGTTTGAAGCTTAATGTGAAGCTGGCCCAGCAAAGGGGGAAGGAAGAGCTGGGAAAACTTGCTATAGCTCCTGAAGATGGGCTAAAGCTGCCTCAATGCTTTCTGTCCATTGTTCCTTATTTCCGGGAAATGGCAGGCAGAAAGAAACCAGTGTTGAGTGTCCCCTCGCTCAGCAATGGAGTACATGGGGCAAGAGGACAGGGGTCCAGGTAAGGCCTGCACAGGACAGAGAACCAGACACTACAGAAATAGCAGAGTATTTCTTAGAGGAAATACTGCCTCTCTCTGTCAGAGTGACTGTTGAAGTGACAGAGCCTGAGGTCTGATTGCCTGGGTGTTGCAGGAGCTACTAAAAGCAACTGAGCCAGCCTGAGCCCTCTGAATCCCCAGGGCCCGACTCTCCTCAGCACTTTCCCACAGTGGCCTGTCCTGGGCCTGGCGCCATCCTCACTGAGTGTCAGGAAGGCTGGCTGCCCAGCCCGAGAGGCACTGTTGGCAAGGAGGGCTGAGATTGTGGGGGCTGCCCTCTGATAGCCAGGTTTTCTTTGATACCAAGGTGCTATCTCCTTGAGTCAATTTCCTCTGGTGATAACACCCACCCCACACAAACAGCCCTTGTGAAGGAGCCATTCTTTCCTCTGCCCATTTCCATAGCCTGGCTCAGCTCTTTTGGCAAAGTTTGAGTTGCTGACGTGACCAGGTCCCCCAGGAGCTGTGAGCCACCCATACATACTAGACTGAATCAAAAGAGGCTCAATGCCATCTGGCTCAACACTCTCACTTGACAGATGAGAAAACTGAGGCCCAGAGTGAGGGAGAGACTAGCTCAAGTTCCCACATGAAGATACCAGCAGCAGGGAGAGAACCTAGGCCTTTTGAGGCTGACTTACCAAACAGAAAAATGATAGAAGGAACAAGCCACCATCTGAGACCCCGTTTTCAGAAACAGAAATAGTCAGGTTGGATCTTTGGATGGTATCAGGCTATTGGATCCTCACCTATACCTGGAGACCCAGTTGAGTGACTTTACGCAAGTTACTGTACCTCTCTGAATCTGTAACAAAAGGATGAAAACAATCAGACTTCTCACATTGCCCCTGCCCTTGAGGAGCTCACAGTTCACTGGAAAGGCGGGTACCCAATCATGATATGAGTTCAATTTCTGCAAATACGTACAAAATATACAATTAGTTGAGGGGACAAGAGTTTCTGGGAGTGCTAGGGTGGTGACAATTTAGAAAGATTTTTTTTTTTTTTTTAGCAGATCATGTGGGCTTGATGGATGGGCACTAAAGGCAGAGGAAACAGCATGTATTCAAAAGCATATTGTAAGAAATCCCCTCATGCATTGTGATTGGAGTTATCAAGTGCAAAGGAGCGGACAAGGGCTGGGATAAGGATTGAAGCCAGAGTCACAGTCCAGATCATGAGGGCAGCAGGATGGTGGTCAGATCTTAGTTGAAAGCAATCGCTCTGTGATTGAAGTTCAACGTCAGAATAACCAAGTCAACAGCAAGTGAAACATACCTCAATGTACTTGCTGTGAAGCCTAAGTTTGATTCATTTTCAGCATGCTTTATATTTCATTATATCTAAGTTGTCAATTTGAATTGTACCGCTTTTATAAAGTTTGAAATTTTTAAGAGAGTTTATAACTACTTTTATGTTTGCACATTTAAGGAGCACTAAATCCAGTTTTATAAAAGCACATTTGGAGAATGGAATATTAGGAGCTAGACTGGAGGCAAGAAGGCAGTCAGAAGGAGGGTTCAATTGTCCAGATAAGAAATAGTCCCTGAGACAGAATATAGGTTTTAAAATGTGGGCTCCTGTGTCCTAACTTTCTGGGAACGGCTTCGGTTTCTAACTCATACTATTTAACTTGGATACGTAAAATCACTTCTCTAAACCTCTGTTTCCTCTTCTGTAAGATGGAGATAATAATATAGTGGAAGTACCTCACTGGATGATTATAAAAGTTAATCATAATCTAGATGAAGAACTTAACCCAGAATGTGGCCAAAGTATATGCTAAAAAAAAAATAATAAATAAAAGAAAAATTCATAGTAAATATCAACAAAAGACAAAGATCAGACCAAGAACAATGTAAGCTAGACAATCCTTCTACATGTTGACACATAATTTTGATGTGGATGAAGAGAAAGGAAACTGGCAGAGGGAAATCTCTGGGATCCAGGGCTCTGAGAGCTCCCAAGCACACCCAATAGAGCCCCAGCCCGATTCCTTTCTGAGTGCTTCTCTGGTTGCTCTGCCTGCAGTTCAGGGAGAGAGGGAGGGACTGTAGTATTTACAAACCACAGCTCAGTGACAAAGGAAGCCTTCACATCTGCAATTGGGCCTCCTTCAGAGCATCATTTACTGACTGCTAGAGGGTTTCAGTTTGTACACTGAGCGTGAAAGAAAGCAAAAAGCACATTGAAATATAAGGTTTATTTAAAAATGAGCACTGCATGTGGTCAAAGTAAGAGATGTGTCTCAATAACTACCCCTACAAATCTTCAGATCTCCTAGGCTGGGGCTCAATATTTGCCATCCATCTCTAGTTCTTTCCCCCGCTCTCTACCAGGAAGCAAAAAGTAAACAATTTTACTACTAAAAAATGTAAATGATAAATGCAAAAGTTCCTTTCATAGCCACACTTTAACATATAGGAAAAAATTATTCAAGTGTTGCTTTTATTCTTACCCAGATCTTACTTTTTTAAAAGATTATAGTTGATTTACAATGTTCTGCCAATTTCTTCTGTCAGATCTTATGGTTTTGAAACCTCTATTTTTATCATAAATTCCATCTCCCATAGCTGCATTAGATTTGAGGAAAAGTTGCAGTCTTCCAGTTTAAATGAGGAGGAAATGTAAATTGTTTGAACTTCAATGTTTTTTTTTTTAATATCTGACGTTCTTTTGCATTAGAACAACACTGCATCTTTGATCAGCTTAAACACAGTTTCCAGAGAACCAAAGAAGCATAGTTCATCAGAATTTGAAAATCTCTAATTTGAAAGAGAGAGAGGGACCTGGACTGATTGACTGATTGATTGATTGAATATACGAACAGATACTTATTGAGCTTTAACATTTTGTCATACCCTGTGATCTGATCTGTGCAAGACAGAAAGCAGTCAGCTAAAAATCAGAGTTTAAGACCTCAGGGAATCGTTCTTCCAGTAGGGAAGAGAGAGATTAATCAAATTCAATTAGTAACAATACAATCGTGTTTAACATTGCAAATGCAATAAGTGAAAGTATGTGCAGCTGTAAGAATGCTTGCTAGGGAAATTTGATCTACTCTGGGGGTTCTGGCCTCAGAGAAACACAGTTCTGCCACTTTCCAACCATGTGACCATGTGAAGGAACTTAAATTTCCTGTGCCTTGGTTTCTTCATTTGTAACCAGAGGCTCTGCATTTCAGGGTGCTGGTGAGGATCACAGCGATAGAGTGTGAATATGCCAGCAGGAGAATGGTTTACAGGGCATGTTCAGTAAATACTCTCTTCCCTTGCCCTTGCTTCCTTCAGTTATTACTGTTTTAGGTAAAAGCAAATTATTTTCAAAACTGTTTTGAAATTATAGAGGTAGAATGAGTCTATCTTTTTGGATTGACTAAATCACAGCCAAAATATTTTCCCTCTCTCCCTCTCTCTCTTTCTCTGTGTCTCATAACTCTAGGCCTGGGATCCAGGACCAATAGAGAAGGAAGGCAGGGTAGCACTTGGGCCGCTGCATCTGGAAGTAGACCCTTGAAGGCCATGGCAAAGGCAGCTCTTAGCACTCAGAGGCCCGCTCTTCTTTACACACAGTCCAGGGGCACTCCATGTGCACTCTTTGATTGGCCAAGTGCAACTTGGCCAAGAAAGAGGAGAGGGACATTGTTAATATTTCACCAAAGTACTTCCTCCCTGTCACTAGAAACTTAGACACTGCACAAGGCCAAAAGTCATTCTATGGTCGCCAGCCCTGAACTGAAACGCTGGCTATAAAGCAGCTCTTTCATAAAGTCTGAATTTAACCAAATGGAAAAACAACATGTGTGGAGAAAAGGACTGCAGAGAAATACAGTAAAAGCATAAAATGGGAAACATGATTTTGCTTTTCTCCTCCTTTTACTTCAATAAATCTTCCCAAACATATATATCACATGCTACTTTTTAAATGTTGATATACCGACAATTATTGAAGAAATACAACTGTAAACTCATAGTGAAAGACTAGACTGAGGCTATCTTTAAAGCATCATAGCTAAGCTACTCATTTTGCCAAAGCAAGAATGCCAACTCTGAGACAGGGTTAGGTAGGCGCTCCTCAGACTCATCCCTTTTTCTTCCTCTTTTCCATAAGTCTGCCCCTATATGCCCTAGAATACATCTCCCATTGCTTTTGTTATTCTGTTTGCATCTCTTTACTACTGGAGTGAGAGTCCTTCAAGGTCAATAATCTTACCTTGTTCAATTTTTTTCTAGGATAGGACAGCTACAAAATAACATAATAATAATGATAACAGTGAAAATATCAACAGTAGAAAGAAGAAAAAGCGGGAAAAGGAAAGAATATTTACCATCTATGTAGTTGGCCCATCTCATTCTATCTTCAGAACTAACAAGTTGGCTGTGCAGTATTAATAGTTCTAATTTACAGATGAGACAATTGAGCTCAGAGAGACTGAAGTCTCTGGGTTAGGTAGGAAGCTGGAGTGTAAACCCAGAGCCCAGGCCTCTGTGCTCTCATGGCTGACTAATGACAATTTACCATTAAACAAAATTATTTTTAAAAACTTAACTATTATTTGATAGCCTGCAGATTATACAAACATGAGAGGCAAATAATTCAATAATGAGGAATAGAATCATTATTAAAAAAATAGTTAATCACCTTTGGGGACCTGGAGGCAAAGGGGAAGCAGGAAATCATTGGGGTATATAGTCAAGACTATCTGAGTCACACACAGGGGCTCCTGTGAGCCCATTCTCACACTTTAGTCTCTTTAAAAGAGGATCATCAGGGCCTAATGGTGCAAAACAAGGAAAATTCTAAGTCTAAATAGAACTATAGCTCACCCTTGCACAATGAGGGGTTAGAGTGTTGAACTGCCTAGGTCCACACAGTTGAAAATATACCCATAATATTTTCATTAGCAGGTCTGCCCTCTGTATCCCTGGTTCCTCCCTCTCTGTGTGATTCTGCATCTGCTGTAAACAACCGCAGATGGTGTAGTATTGCAATACTTACTATTGAAAAAATCCCCATATAAATGGACTCACGCAGCTCAAACCCATATTGTTCAAGAGTCAACTGTATTTTTTCTTAGGCCCACTTAACAGAGTACTTCAAAGTTCCTAAGGAGGAATTAGAAGTTGGCATCAGAATCTTATTGACTGATAATAATCACTGGTTCTAGATAATTATATTTAAATTAATACCAGAGCAGTATAGATCAATTCTGTGTCCCACCTGTGAATTCAGTAATCTTCAACTGATCCTTCTGTTGTCTTCATAAAATCTAGGCTACAAATATGGATGTAAATGGGCTTCATTCCAGATCAATGATTCTCTTTATAAATGAATAACTTAAGCAGGCTTTTTCTGCCTATATGTCTCATGTTAGCCAAGAAATCATGTTTTCCAACTCGGGTTCTAAAGTCGACTCTGAGTCTTGAATTAAAACACTAATTTTTTTTTTCTGTTTGTTTGCGAACTACAAAACAAAATTATTTCTGAGGAAGAGAAACAGTTGACTGTCTTACAGGGTTTTATCAAACACAGTATCTTCCAGTCAAGTTAGTGGGCACATGCAAAGTAATTCTGGAAAGTAAATACGATTTTTAAAAATATATCTTTTTACCATTATAGGCTGCTGTACACCTGAAACTAATACAACATTATAAATTTACTATACTTCAATTTAAAAAAATTAACCTCAAGATATATATATATAAATTTCCAAAGGAAAGTCAGGTTATACCATTGGTTTCATTTGCTGATTTACTTACCTATTTAATTTGGGGAAAATCTGAAAGCAATATAGATTTAACTCAGATTTTTGCACTTTCTACATCTTTGCATCATTCAGCACTTATTGTGCTTCTACTGTGTGCTAGGTGCTACTCTTGACATGAAGCATTCAAAAAGTGATTCAAATATTAGCCCTGTCTTAATATGCTAACAACATAGTAAGTTATAGTAACTTATAACCAGACTATGTATTATAGGAAGCAACTTTTAATCATCCTGCAAAAAAGCTCAGCTGTCACAATCTACAGGAAAGTGTTCCTTTATCTGAAGAATAACTCATTTCTAATCATACTTATTAGTGCACGTGCTATTCTATCTTGAAATTATTGGTTACATATTCATCTCTCTAATAAAACAAGCACTTGCATCAAGCAAGGACTATCTCTTTATGTTTTTGTTTGCAACAAATGGACTGCAGATGGAAAGATGGAAAGAACAGACTTTTCTTAATTGGTGTATGTATGATAATTGTGTCATATGAAAAAAAAGCAGGAAGAAGATCCATTAAGTATGTACGTAGTAGGATGAAGTAGGGACAAATCATGGCAGAAAGGCTGATAAATATTGGAAGTGAAACAAAAGGTACATGGACCACAAAAGCGAAGGGGTTTATCTTCACACTGCTGGCACTGAATGACAGAGAAAAACTGTGAACGTTTTGGCAATTTTTTGTTAACCAAAAGGAAGATGCGAAAATTGAGAAGAACCAGGAATACATATTTAAGTTCAGCAGAGCGACTGTTTCAAAATAACTTTATGACTTTTTTTACAATTATTATCACCAGAATTCCTCAAGGGGAGGTTTAGTCTTAAATTTGCGTATTCACAACACTCAGTATGAAGACTGACTCCTAGTAGCTGCTTCATACATCATGTTGAATCAGACTTAAAGGTGATGATATGGTGGAAAAAGATGATTAAAATAAGATGGGAAGAAATGCAGTGAGTACAACTGAGGAAAAATTACTTTGAAAAAATAAATATAGACTTCGAGTTAAAGATCATACATTGTCCACATGCATTTTCCTTTACTTCTGTCTCAAAACTCCATTTGTATTGAAAAATAAAGACAGAAACCCACAAGGATAAAAAACACAGAAGAAAACAGAAACTTTTTTTTTTTTTTTCACCAGATAGAAAGCAGATGGGAACTGAATTAGCAGACTCAGTAAAGCTGAATTATAAGCCAGGAGTAGAGAAAGCTGCAGAATGCCCAGGCTTGATAGCATCAGCTACCTCTGTAAAAGGGGATCAAAACAGGAAGACTGTTTGAAAGTATATTTGAAAATCAGTGAGATCCCTTACCTTTCACAACGCAGCTAAATAACTGTTAAAGATTAATCTGGCAGAGTACTGGAGCCCTTTTTCTCTAACGAGGGTGAAACAGCAGATCTCAAGATTAGCGAACACTGATCAGAGTGGTAGATGGCTGTTCAGAGAAAAGTGGGGGCCCCACTGAAAAGATGTTAGTGAATAAAAGTGTATACACCACATGTTGTTATTCAAACTTTCCCCTCACACAGCTTCCAGGATGCGAGGATCAGATTTATATCCTCCAGGAAGGAGGCTGGAGAGAAATTTTCTAGGGGATCTGACCATTTTGAGAGAAAGAAATCTGTAAATACTAACACTGGGGTATTAGTCCCAACCAGACATTCTCAGTGTCCCACACTTAAACGTGAGATATTCGGAGAAAACACTTAACTGTAGGTTAAAGATCTGGTGTAGCTGCAGGTGTGGCTTTGGTTGAGATTGCAGCTTGGAGCTGATCTCTGGCCCAGGAACTCCATGTGCTGCCAGGTGGCCAAGAAAGAAAAGAAATACAGAGTAAGCAGGAACATAAAAATTTCAGAAAACTATCATAAATTTTCCTCAGGAGATGAAAGAATTTGCACCAATGGAATAAGAACAATATATAAGAAATGAGAACACAAAATCTACAGGAAAAATTTTAAATGAGAGTGTAAACAAGCAAACAAACAAAATCAAATGAGAGGGACTAAAGGTAAACCTGAGGAAATCATCCAGAAAGGAAAAAGAAAAGAGATGGACAATAGAAGAGGAAACTAGGAGTTCCCGTCATGGCTCAATGGAAATAAATCTGACTAGTATCCATAAGGATGCATGTTCCATCCCTGGCCTCAGTGGGTGAAAGATCTGGTGTTTCAGTGAGCTGTGATGTAGGTTGCAGACACAGCTGGGATCCTGCCTTGCTGTGGCTGTGGCTGTGGCTGTGGCTGGAGGCTATAGCTCAGATTTAGCCCTTAGCCTGGGAATGTTCATATGCTGAGGGTACAGCCCTAAAAAAGAAAAAAAGGGAAGAAAAAAAAAAGAGGAAACTAAATGAATCAGTCTAGAAAGTATAACATTAAGACATAAAAGAGAAGGTTAGACATCATTAAATAAATAATAAAGAGAAAATTTCAGAATTAAAGGATGGAGTTTTCAGGTTGAGTGGGTCCAGCATAATAGCTGAAAATATATTAAAACACATAATCACAAAATCTTAGGTCTCAGGGAACAAGAGAATCTTTAAAGTCTCAGAAAGAGAAATAAAAAGTGTTTTCATACAAAGAATTGAGAATCAGAAAGGTAGCAGACTTTTACAAGCATACCTAAAAGCTAGAAAAAAATCAAGCAATATATTCAAAATTGATTTCCAGATAAGGATGTTATACCTAGCCTATTTATATATAGGATGTTATACTATCTATTAAGTGAGATAGTGAAATATAGACATTTTCAAATTTAAAAGATCTTCAAAATGTGACTGATTGTGATAACTTCATCTAGGAAGCCATTTGAGAATGTAAACCACCAGGAAAGAGAAAACCAAGAAAGAACTGGAATCCCAGAACACAGGAGACAGGCAAATGGGAGTCACTAAGATAAAGGCAAAAGAAAGTCCCAAAGTGTCTGTCAGGCAAATGGTCTAGAAAAGAGTTTGTTTACCTAAAAGAATTTCAGACGACTCTAGAGTATTTCTTTTAAAGATGAAATCCGTATCATCTAATGTATTTGAGTGTATCAAGAGATTTGTCATAACTTGAGAAGCTTTGTCATAACTTGAGATATTAAGTGAGATATCTCACTATCTCACTTAATAGATAGTATAACATCCTGTATAGAAATAGGCTAGGTATAACATCCTTATCTGGAAATCAATACATAGGTGGAAAACTAAGCAAAAAGAAAAATATTTTGGAAGCCCAAAAGATAGTGCAGGAAAAGAAATATACAACATGGATCAACTCTGAATAACATTTACGTAATCATTTAAGTGTAAATACTGAAAATTGATGAAACCACAATTAAAGTGTAGTTATCTTGCACTAAAAAAGGAAAAAAAAATGTGCTAGGACAAGTGGAGTAGAGGGTGAAAGATATTCAAATCCTTATTTTCCATAACTGGAAGTGAATTTACAATTCCTAAACTAAAATAAAAATTAAGAAGTAGTAATCTAACCATGTTATTTAGAGGATATGGAAGCAAATGTGAAAAGATTAAGGAAAAAGAATGAGTGTTCATACTTGCAAGTAGAATTATTTAGAAATTTATATAAGCTATGCATTGAATTATTGATAAACATGAAAACTAATTCTTTAAAAACAAATGTATCAAGTTATAGAGAACACTAAGACATTAACTTCTATCCTTGGTTCTCAGGGACTCTTTTAACTTCTAAATACATATTCATATTTACTGACACTCTGGCTCTTTCTTTAAGGATTTAAGATACCCCTGGGACAATTTAACAATGTTTTATTTGCATCTTAGAGGCTTATAAATCATGCTTCTGCGATTAAAATTGCTCTGGAAGGCTAAGCCTAGTGGCTATGTTGTCTGTTTGCTTTAGCGAATTAGGTTACAAACACTGCGCAAAGATTTTGCCTCTCCATTCTATATTTGTGTTTACTCAGGCAGGTACCATTTTGTGGCAAAGCAGATAAGATCTGTTCCCAGGCCTGTAAGGGGTGACAAGTATATCATTTGAACATGTGGGAAAATTATTTAAATAAAAAATGCACAAGAGTATCAACACCCCTATCACTCAGTTTAAACAGGAACCAAATAAATGTCACTCTGCCATCATGTACTTTGCAGCTGATTCCTGAAGTGCCCAGAGAGGACAGGGAAGAAAGATGTTGATAACCGCTGGGAATTTATCAAGGTGGGTTTGGGGAAAATAAAAACCGCAGCTACTTGGATGTTGAGTTTTAAACCACTAGCGTCTTATTTAATTCTTTAGACCAACCCTATCGGTTATTTACTAATAGACCCTCATTTATAGGTAAGGAAACTGACATTTAAGAGTTTAAGCTACTTATTTAAGTAAAAGTACTGAGAATCAAATATGTCTATTTCATTATTCAGCCCAATATCTTAGCATTTGCACTACTTAGGTGGGAGCTTATAAATTCTGTTAGTACAGTGGGGAACATGGACATTTGTGAGCCCATGTGCTTACATATACACACAGATACACACATGTGTTCACTGAGAAAGAGAGAAAAATATAAGAATATTAGAGGATTCTGGATATTCTGTTTTGATGTGTCATCAACACATCACCCTTGAAGTTTCTAAGGGAAACGAAAGTACCAAGGATAATGTCCAATCCACACGCTGTCTTTGTAACCATGCCCCTTGGTTCTAATGGTTCTAAATATCTACAGAGATCCTTGGTGAGCTGGGCTGAATGGAATGGAAAGTGCCTATGGCTCAGCTAGAGACAAAGCTGGTTGCTTGTTCTCCTCTGGTCATTTTTTCTAACCAGTGTTGTCCTGGAGAAGTCTGTTCTGGCTTATGAGAGCAGATAGCTAAATTCTCAGGAATTTTGTAAGTCAGGTGATGTCAAGTGGGTTGCTTGAGGTGGGCCATGGTGAGGGTATTGACACCACAGAATTTGGCAAATGCTACACATCAGGACTTCTTTTTCTTTTCTATTCTTTTTCTTTGGCTGTTGCTAAACTTCTACCAGTGTCTCACTGCTGAAACCAGTACCTTAGCTTCCTGAATCGAATCACTCTTCTGCAGAGGAAAAGTCAGTCCAGGAAGGGAAAGCAGGTCGGTACAAGAGCAAAGAGCTTTCCCCAAAGCCTGGAGCAGAGCTGATATAGGTCTACCAGCCCAGACCTTCTCAAGGCAGGACAAGAGCCTCTAACCTTTACCTAATTTTGTTAAAGAAGGTTGGAGAGGTGCGGGCAGTGAAAGAGAGAATGAGAAAAGTCAAGAAGGAGCCAAGACAGATGGTTGGATCACTTTCCAGATCCGCAGCCTCTCTCTGCCTCTTCTTGCCTCACCTCTCCTTTCTGGCTCAGACTTAACTCCTTAGCTCCTTCACAGAGAAAGTCCTACTTTCAAGAAAGATGACCAAATACTACCTTTGAATTTTACCCACCTTAAAGGGCCTCCTTTTAAGCAAGGAGGTCAAAACTTTCCCAGGACTATTAGCACCTTATTAACTGTACAATAAATTGAGAGCAAACCATATCATTTATTTGAACCCCAGTTTTGTTTGCTGTAAGACAGAGCTTTTAACACCACCCTTTCAGGGATGCTGTGAGGAACAAATGTCAAGGCTCCTTACAGAACGCCAACTAGGACAAACGTGAAAGATTGGTATTGTCATTGTTATTGTCAATATTATGATTGTAGATTCTGGCTTTTTTTTTTTTTTTTTTTTTTGTCTTTTTGCCATTTCTTGGGCCGCTTCCGCAGCATAAGGAGGTTTCCAGGCTAGGGGTCTAATCAGAGCTGTAGCCACCAGCCTACGCCAGAGCCACAGCAACGTGGGATCCGAGCTGCATCTGCAACCTACACCACAGCTCACAGCAACGCCAGATCCTTAACCCGCTGAGTAAGGCCAGGGATCGAACCCACAGCCTCATGGTTCCTAGTCGGATTCATTAACCACTGAGCCATGACGGGAACTCCAGATTCTGGCATTTCTATCAGAGAAGATATTTGGAGATCAGAAAGTATCTAACTGGAATTATGCCACCCATTTCAGAGACTCAAACAGCTTATTTAATGAATCTTGAAATGAACAGCAGGCCCAGGAAGACATCGATGCTGTAGGGCTGACATGCCAGAGGCCAAAGTAGCTCATTCCTCCATCCCTAACAATACGAAGAGGTTACTGCACACAAAACTGGGCTTATGATGTAGCCCAGCCATGTAAGATGTGTCTGAGAGGCACATGTCAGCATGAGGATCTGATTTGCCAGCCCCTCCATTTCTTTTGCTTAATCTGCCTTCCTTAGCTGGTTTTTAACCTGAGACCCTTGAATCCTTGAGCCATGTATTTTCCTAAGATCAAATATGGGCTTACAGAGAAGCGGTCCTCACAGATGGCATCAGGAAGAGATGCCTTCTTGATATTCCCTTCAGGTAGCTGGTCCCATAGACCGGTGGGCACTGCCTGTATGTTTCCAAACTCTCCTTTTTTTTTTTTCTTTTTTTTCTTTTTAGGGCCATACTTGTGGCACATGGAAGTCCTGAGGCTAGAGCTGCAGCTGCCTGCCACAGCCACAGCAACGTCTGCGACCTACCTCACAGCTCACAGCAATGCCAGATCCTTAACCCACTGAGTAAGGCCAGGGATCGAACCCACATCCTCATGGATACTAATCAGGCTCTTAACCTACTAAGCCACAAGGGGAACTCCTCCTGACCCTCTTGATAAATGGTAATAGCATCACAGAAGGGCTGAGTGTGGGAATGGTTAAAGACCAATCCCATAATCTCCATAGCACCTCTTTCTCCAAATCAACAAACAAATGTACAGAGTCTGTCAGAACAGCATGCTTGCTGCGGAGAAGTAGTGTTACAAGTCCTCCAGCTCCTTAAGTAGTCTGAATACCACCCCTTGAGTCTCTCTATACAGAAATCTGGAGCTGCCACTCATGACAGCCATCTACAAACAGTTGAAGGCCTGCAGTTTATAGGAAGAAATGGAGGTGACTGCTGTGACCCAGATTCAAAATTTTCACAAGTGGGGAGAATCTCTAAGGAAGCAGTGATGGCTCTGCCAAAGTGGACCTTCTGCGTGAGGAGTTCAGCAAATCAGTTTGCTGGGGGGTGTACACAGACCATTCCAGCATGGCTGGAAATGCGCTTCATATTTTATCAGTCACACTTAAATTAAGTTTGGAAACTTCTCCCATAAGGAGCCAATCTTCCTGGAAGGGAAATCCATTTAGAAAGTATAATCTTTTTAAATCAGAGTATTTCACCATTTAAATTGCCTGAGAATGAACTATAAATGACCTCCACCTTCCTGAGCCAGTCACTACCTTTGAAAGCTCTGTGAATAATACACAAAGGAACTTCATTGCTTTTTTCATTTGTATCAGTTGGTCTAATAGTTCTATTGACAATAATGGATGTTATATAAGTGTCCAGTGTGTGTGTGTGTGTGTGTGTGTGTGTGTGTGTGTGTGTGTGTGTACATAAAGTAGTGGATGCATTTCTCTTTTAGTTACTGCTTGGGAAAATTTTGTCAGTCTATGAAGAGGTACACTTCTTATTCTGATAGTGATAGTAAACTTGCATTCAGTTGCTTTTTTTTTTTTTTTTTTTTTTTGTCTTGACTAATGAAAGCCTCAGCTCAATTTGGTCCTCACTGGTAAAAATCACCTGTGCATAGAGTTTTGGTAATTTTTAAAATTTTCCTCCTTCTTCAAAGGCTTTTGAGTGGCAAAACTCCTATTGGAAACTTGGCAGAAACTTAGTGAATAAATACACCAAATAATGAAAGGACAGATGCACATATAAAATGTTCTACTGCACTGGTCCCTTAGAACTCCTAGCTTAATGTTGGATGGCTTTACCAGACAGTTGTCTCCTACACCTGCCTAAAGTAATAGAAAAGGTTGATGTGTATTTCAAATTCATTACATCTTAGGTTATTAAACAATAAAATAGAATGTTAATAGCTATCCTTCTCCCATAAAGTGTTATTAGATGCAATAAGTATATGTTAGAACTCCTAGGATAGGGGAGTTCCCTTCATGGCTCAGCAGTTAACGAAACAGACTAGGATCCAAGTGGATATGGGCTCAATCCCTGGCCTCGCTCAGTGGGTTAAGGATTGCCGTGAGCTGTGGTGTAGGTCACAGATGCAGCTTGGATCCCACATTACTGTAGCTGTGGCGTAGGCCAGCGGTTGTAGCTCCAATTCAACTAGCCTGGGAACTTCCATATGCCGCAGGTGTGGCCCTAAAAAGCAAAAGAGAACTCCTAGGATATACATATAATTCTAATGATTTTTTTTTTTGTCTTTTTAGGGCTGCACCCATGGCACATGGAGGTTCTTAGGCTAGGGATTGAATTGGAGCTGCAGCTGCCAACCTACACCACAGCCACAGCAATATGGGATCCAAGCTGCATCTGTGACCTACACCACAGCTCATGGCAACACCGGATCCTCAACCCACTGAGCAAGGCCAGGGATTGAACCTGCGTCTTCATAGATGCCAGTCAGGTTCATTAACTGCTGAGCCACGACGGGAACCCTGATAATTCTTATTACATGCTTTGCTTCTGTGGGGTAAAAACAAACATCCCTGTTTCTTGAAAAAAGAAACACCTTTAAAAAAAAAAAAACGATGAGTAATAAGCATGTCGAATGCAAGCAAATAAATTTATACCTTAGAGTTTTGCTGTCAACATCAAATTTTGCAAGGCCGGATGCAAATTTTGCAGTAACTTTGTGAAAGAAGATGGGTGTCACTTTTGTCAAACAAACCAACCTGTGTAATAAAACATTCTGTGTTTGATAAGCCTTTTGTCACCAATACGTCTTGATTAAATTATCATCATGCAAAACATGGACTTGGCAGTGCTAATGCCAATATTGATATTGACCTCGCCTTGGCCATCTAGCACAGAAAAAAATTTTCCTTTTATTTGACTTGCTACTTTTTCCTCGTAAACCCGGTCCTGTACATATTTACTCTTTCACCCTCCAGCGTCTCATACCCACAGATACTGGATATAATCAGGCTTTCCCACTTCCTGAATATTCATCTGGCTCTGACTTGCTTTATTATTTATAGGATATGGCATTCATGTGAACAAATCTACTACTGACAAATAATGATCATGCAAAAGATTGACTTCCAAAATTACTTCCTGTGGGATGCATGATGGCATCTAAGAATGTGGGTTTAATTTGGTGAATAGTATTGATTAGACAACACACACACACACCCATGCTGTGAATTTGTAGATAGTCATTACATTGACAGTAAAGTAATCATATTGGTAAAAATAGATTGTTTCTATTAAAAGATATAAAAGGAGAAGTCTTTTTGAACAGGTTGATTCAATTTCAAATAATTAAAATTAATATACAGGGATACTATACTTGGGATTTAAATCCAGAGAAATTATGTATCAAGATGAATATCTATCCAAGAAGATATTTAATTGTATTTTCCCCAATATAATTTCAGAATTCTTTTAGCCAGAGGATTAAATGCCAATTATTATGCTTGATACCATGTACAATTTATAAACCATGGAGAGCCAAGGGTTATTTCATGGGATGCCCTGAAGTGAATGGCAGTGACATGAAGAGAGTTCCCACTATTCCCTGCCCTATCACTAAGGGGATAACTAGACACTGAATCAAGATGAAAGCATGGAATGAATTGATCCTGAATGACTTTGAAGGTATAACGCCTCAGACAGTCTACACAAATCTCGAGTACCTTAGTTGTAAACTAGCAAATGGTATCTTCTACATTATTGTAATGATCAATGAGAATATAAGTGAAATGTTTGGTACCACGCACGGTTGGTATACAGCAGGAATTTAATAAGTGCTATTTTCCTTCCCTAATCAAAAATTAAATTAGCTTTAACTTGTCTTCTCAAGCTTCAGTTAGACAAAAGATGTCATTTGACACATGACCTTAGTACAAAAGGCATTGGACGAGGAGTCTAAGAATTTGGGCCCTGGTCCCAGGCACTAACCTCCGTGAGAATTTGGTCACCTCATTTCCTGTCTTTGAATTTGTTTCCCCATCCATAAATGTGACTTTGGCCATTTCACTTATAAGTCTAGTTTGGTCAGTCTAGGCCATTCTAGATTCCCAGGAGTCTTCCCTAGTGAAAGGTATTACTGAAATGGACATTCTGGTATTGTCCTGGCCCCCGCAGTGTTCCTTAAAAATACTTTTTTATTACAAAGAAGGATTAATATCCAAACATCTTTATCTCCTCAGAATATTTTTCAGGAGTCTTAGGATGAAAATATATTAAGTTCTGGGAGCAAGAGAGCAGAACCTAGAGAAGACCACGTCTATTATCTATGAGATATCTATTATGTAGAACTGTTAGCCATCATTTGTCCCTAGTCTTCATACTTTGTCCACACCTTGGCTGTCTGGTCCATTTCTTTGAGATTAAAATCCAACTTGTATCATAAAGAAAGGAGATGTTCCTTCTTACTCCTCTCATGCTTGTTTAAGAGTCCTTCCTTAACCTCACACTTAGTGCCAGACCCTTCATACAGCTTTTACTGAAGAATATTAAGTAGTATAATCCACACATATACTAAAGTGATCATTTGGGTGGCAGTGTTGAGTAGTACATGAATAGCAACTGTCTGCCTGTGTCCCACTATGTACTCAGGGTAAAATGATGTCCAACCAAAGTTCCTGCCCTCAAAGAGCTCATGGTCTCCTGGGAGAACAGATATCCTCAGACAATGAGGGGGAAGGCACAGAAGAAAAGAGGGAATTATGTAAATCACAATGTACTCCATGTCATGAGCAATGAACCATATTCTCAAAAAAACTTCTTCCCAGGCAACATGGTGCACTACAATGGTTTACAAAGTCTTCCTTGAACCTGGAATCTTTGCTCAACCTAAAGGTCAGGTGAAAGAAATAAGAGAACAGTTAAGGAGAAATATAAGCAGTTCTTATAGAAGTAGAATAAGGAGAAAGATTTCTATTCTTCCATGAGCCCATCCCAAGCCCAGCTTCCCAGCAGCCCATGACTGGCTGAGCCTATCCTTGCCCTCAACTGAAAAAGGCAGTTCCGTTGAGTAAGACCTGGTTGAATTTAGTTACAGACCATCACAACCTGCATTCTTCGACAAGACTTAACATTTCATCCATCTCATAGCAGCCCATGAACTGCCCACCTCTAAGGGCAAGTCACTTTCATCACATTTCAAAGGGTCCATGTCTCTAAGTTCTGGAATATTTTATGTCGTCCTCTATATACTGATATCACCTTTGGTTAAATGTCCCTTTTTCTGTAAAACCTTTGTCACACCATAAACTTGTCTGAGTGTATCCCTTACTTCCTGAAATTTCCACCACCATAACATCCTTTACATTTTATTATCATTTCACTTTTTTTTAATCTTTGAGATAGTCAGCAGGTGGAGCCATATCTTGAACACTTTTTTTTTTTTTTTTTGCCTTTTAGGGCCACACTCGTGGCCTATGGAAGTTCCCAGGCTAGGGGTCAAATTGGAGCTATGGCTGCTGGCCTATGCCAGAGCTGGGATCCAACCCACTTCTGTGACTTACACCACAGCTCACGGCAACATCAGATCCCTGGCCCACTGAGTGAAGCTGGGGATAGAACTCACATCCTCACAGATACTAGTCTGATTCGTTTCCACTATGTCACAACAGTAACTCCCATTACTTGAAATGTTAAAGGAACTTAATGCGTTTTGCTTTTTTATTGACTGCTGACCGAGTGAATAACAAATAAATGGAGAAAATAGTGACAGAATATAAAGAGTCATTCAAACTACTTTAAAATTTCCAGACTAATTCTGGAACTTGGAAGAGAGGACCTAAACACTCTGCATGACTTATTGATCCTTGGCTTAAAGTTTGGAGGTGAATCTTTTCATTGCCATTTTACAGATGAGAAGACTGAGGTCAAGGTGACACTGTGAGTCAATGAAAAATCTGTCATTTTGACTTGCATCTCAGGCTTGGCCTATATTCTTTCCAAACAGCATTATCTCCTTCCTTGTGAGTAAAGCAGTAACAATACCCTGTTCCTTGTGTAGTTCTTTAGTGTATCAAGGCACTTTTACAGCCAGAACCTTCTTTGTACTGGCAAGGCAGCTGTCACGTGGGGGACACACTGAGCCCTTTGCTCTATGACTGAGCCAGCTGCAGAAGGCATAGCCAACAGCTTCCAATAAAAGGAAATCCTGAAAAAACAGCTTCAGGGATCTAACTGCAGATTCTCCCTGTTACAGTCCTTGGCAATAAATAATACACAAAAAGAGATGAGCTCATGCCAAGGTGGACTTCAAAGAAGGTGGGGTGGCGGTGTTGGAACCCTCCATTTGGCCTCCGTGTTGTCTGCCCATTCCAGAAGTTAATTCACAGAGAGTGGGATGAAGGGAATGCCTCTCTCCCCTGCAGCTGATCCGTGGGAACTCTGCGCCTGCTAGCTAACTCTTACTAGGCTTTAAAGAAAATTTTTCCCAGCCTTAAAGCTAGGTTTTGAACCAGTGCTGTGACATGTGTTCTGAGCTAGTCCCAAACAAGCGCAAACACAACAGCCTCCACTGATCAGTGCAGCACGACTGAAGGATGGAATTCAAAGCACGAGCCTAGAGAACAGAAAGTTCCAGCTCTCACTCTGTACAAGCTGCCATGAGCTCCAGCCATACGTCCTGCAGCCAAGGATGGGTGGCCCCCGAGCAGGAAACTCTTTGGCAGCCTCTGCTGCGTGCTTTGCTTGCTGACAAGAGCACACCCTGGCCTCAGTTATTGCCCTTATAAAACAGCTCAAGTAGGATGTGAGCCAAATGTTTTAAATGTGCCTGGAAGAAAAATGTTAACTATGAATCCATGCAGTAGAACGGTACAGTACAACTGCAACAACACGCAGCTCTGCTCCCAGAGGAGGAGCCAACGAGGAACAGCAGCCGCTGCCCAGGCTTCTAGTGGCTTCTCCTCTTCCTTCTGCAGTAGTCCTACTTGGCAAGAGCTGCCTTGACATCTACTTTACAAAAGGATCTGAGAAATGGGTGCTCTTGTGACTATGATTAGAGAGTCAAAGAATTTTTAGAAATTTCCCAGTTAGGAGAGACTGCACTAAGCATTTAGTTTGCATATACATAGAGGACAAAGTTTAAGTTCATAGAAGTTATCAGCAAAGTCTAACCTCTCTTATTAAAATTCATTCTTCAGGTTTTCCAATGCATGTTCTCAGGAAAAAAAAAAATGTGGATAGGATGTCTTCTACGTCCAGTACCTACTGTCTGCCAGGTACTGTCTTAGGTTATTTTCTCCATATATTATTGAATCTTAAATACAGTCTTATAAAGGAATATTATTACTCACATTTTAAAGAGAAAGATATAAAAAAACTGTAGATGTTTGTTCACATTGTCTTCCCAATAAGTGCTGGGAAAAGCATTCAAACTCAAGTGCCCTGACTCCAAAACACATCTTCTTTCCATTGTACTAAGATGTGATACAAATGACATAAAAGTTGACTGTTATATTTCTGGGCTACTGACACACATCTTTTCCAATAATTCTAATGAAGATATTCTGAAGAGGTAATTAGAACAATCTCTAAGAGGAAAACCTACTTTGCCTTGCTTCATGGTAAAATATCAGAAGCATTACAATTAATATAAAATTTAGACAAAGATACCCATCAATGACATTAATACTTATTATTTTTCTGGACATCTTAGCCAATACAATAAAGCAAGAATCAGAAAAAGAAAGCAAGAAACCTGAAGAAAGGATATAAAATTATTATCTTAAATTGACTATGATAGTGTAGCACGAAAGAAAAAAAGTCAGACAAAAACTACTAGGACTAATGAGAGAGCTCAATAAATTAGTAATTAAAATTCAAGTCAATAGTTTTTCTATATAGTGACAATAACCATTTAAAAAACATAGTGGAAAAAATTGATTATACTCATATTAAAATATACTCCTAGGTAGCTTAAACAAAGTGGTGGTATCTATGGAAATGAAGCTTCAGAGTTTTATAGAGACTCAAAAGAAAATCTTACAAAATCAAGAAGGATTTTAAGGTGCTGGATGGATCAATGAACAATGACGTCAGATCTTCCTAGATTAATGTATGAGCTTATTGTGATCATATTGGGGTTTTTACATTAGGGAAATGGTTGCAAAATTATTCAGAAGAAAATGAATGGATGAATAAAATATCTAAGAACTAGTTTAAAACAAGAGAAATAGGAGAGTATTTGCCCACCAAAACATATATAATACTACTATCATTAAAACTGGAATATATTGTCCAGACTGGACAGCTGTATCAGAAAAACATAACAGAAAGTTCTAGAAAACAATCGTAAAATCACTTAGTATATAACAATGGAAGCAGGAAAATTCAATATTTGCCAAATGATATTGGGGAACATGGCTGAAAATATGGGGAGGAAAATATGGGGATTTTAGAGATTCTCATCTTGCATATCCAACAATTCAAACTCCATATGTTTTATAGACCTATTTGAAAATACGAAAAATAATTATTTCAAAATAAAAATAGCCGTAAATACTTAAATTATCTTGAAAATAGGATATGACTTCTAAAAGTAAAACAAAAGAAATAACAAACAACAACACACTGATAACAAAATATTAGATATTTTTGCACAAAATATATTAAAAAGTAGGAGTTCCCGTTGTGGTGCTGCGAACTGTGGTGTAGGTCGCAGATGTGGCTCAGATCTGGCGTTGCTGTGGCTGTGGCGTTGGCCAGCAGCAACAGCTCTGATTAGATCCCTAACCTGGGAACCTCCATATGCCGCAGGTGTACCCTAAAAAGACAAAAAGTCAAAAAAAAAAAGTAGAAGAGAAATAAGGAATTGGAAAATCATTTTCAACAAATGTAAACAATGAGTTTAACATTGTAAAGAATGTATAAAAAATACATAAATCCTTTTTTTCTAATACCCATTCTAGTATAATCTTAATAACAACACAATAGACTATTCTCACCAAGCAAACATTCATCTAGTTGCTCTGCATCTATCAATCATCTCATCTAAACCTCATACTATAGAAATGTGATTTTATTCATGCATACAAAATTAGAATACTGAGTCAAAGGGTGGTTACATTATTTGCACAAAGTTACACAACTAAACCAAAAAAAAAACAAAAAACAAAAAACAAAACTGCCCAAACCAGACACATCTACTATAAAGTTCTGAATTTTCAATACAACCCTGTATCAAAGTTCAAAGTGACCAAAGACAACGAACACTTATTTCACAAAGGAATAAATTCATTTGGTCAATAAATATATGATAAGTGTACAGCCTTCTAGTAATAAAACCATATAGTAGATATCATTTTTAGCTATCAAACTGACCCCAAAAATGAGAAAGCAGAACACTTAGTACTGGAGAGAGTAGAGTCCTTATAGCTTGAGGAATAAAATTTACAAAATCTAAGACACATGCACCCACATGTTCATTGCAGCTCTATTCACAATAGCCAAGACATGAAAACAACCCAAATGTCCCATGCCAGATGATTGGATTAGGAAGATGTGGTATATATACACTATGGAACACTACTCAGCCATAAAAAGAACAACACAATGCCATTTGCAGCAACACGGATGGAATTAGAGACTCATACTGAGTGAAATAAGTCAGAAAGAGAAAGACAAATACCATGTGATATCACCTATAACTGGAATCTAATATCCAGCACAAATGAACATTTCCACAGAAAAGAAAATCATGGATTTGGAGAATAGATTTGTGGCTGCCTGGGGGGAGAGGGACGGAGTGGGAGGGATTGGGATCTTGGGATTATTAGATGCAAACTATTGCTCTTGGAATGGATTTACAATGAAATCCTGCTGTGTAGCATTGAGAACTATGTCTGAATACTTATATCGCAACACAACAATGGGAGGAAAAAGTATGTATACATGTATGAGTAACTTGGTCCCCATCCTTTACAGTGGGAAAAAAAATTTACAAAATCTTTCTGGAAGAGCATTTGGCAAGATGAATCAAAGTCCTCAAAATGTTCTTGCCCAATAACTCCACTTCTAGGAATTTACACTGAGAAAACCATCAGAGAAACTCATAAAAATGTTTTCATTTACAAGGAAACTCATTGCAGTACTGTTTATAATATTTTAAATAAATAATTGAAAATAAAATTAGTTAAATTGTGAAACATTCAAAACATGGGTGTAGTCAACTAAATGTCCCTACTGCACCCTGAAACACCCAAGCCCTAATCTTCAGAATTTGTGAATATGTTACCCTACACAGCAAAGAGGAATGTGCAGATACGATAAGATTAAAAATCTCAAGAAGGAAAGATTATCCTGGATTATCTGGCTGGGTATAATATCATCACAAGAGTCCTTATAAGAGGGAGGTGAAAGGCTCAGAGTCAGAGCAGGCAATTCCACAACGGAAGCAGAGAGAAAGGAAGTAATACGATGATGGAAACACACTGGAGTAACGCAGGGCCACAAGCCAAGGAATGCAAGCATCTGGAAAAGGCAAAGAAACACATTGTCCCCTAAAGCTTTAGGAGAGGCCGCAGCCTTGCCAGTGCTTTGATTTTAGGCCACTGAGTCTGATGTAGGACTTCTGACCTCTAGGATTACAAGACAATAAATTTGCATTGTTTTAAGGCACAAAGTTTGTGATAATTTGCAACAGCAGTGATAGGAAAATAATTTTGGTAATAAGACACCACTAAATATCACATTTTCAAAAATAAATAATGATATAGCATCATTATGAAGATAAATACTATTGGAAAACAAGGATAGTAAAAGCTGGAAAAAATGTTAAATCATAAGTGTCAACTGGCACCAAGAGTCAACAGATATAATATTTCAACGAGAGGTACCAAAAATTTCTAAAGGATATGGTTATTTAAAAGGCTATGTTTTTCTTTAATCCCTTATTCACCTTTAGAAAATGAAAAGATCCAATTTTTAGAAAATTAAGAAAGAGGAACTGGGTGGGGAATGTCTTTGGAGAGAATTGTCACTGTGGTGTACCTTTTCCATGTGTGCCCACAGAGTGTTTAAGTGTGTGTTGGTGAGGAGAGTGCCCTTAAACTCATCTCAGACCTACTGGGAAGAGTTTCGACAGGACCACCCAGAAACTTGATAGATGTTTCTTGAACTGGGGAGTTAAATAGTGGACCACCTGAGTGGAGGGAGCCAGCTTGACCAGCTCTGCAGGTGGTAAGAGTGAAAAGAGATGGTTATGTTGGATGGCAAGCACTCCTGCAGGAGCAGAGAATGTTTGTTTCTCATAGAGCAACTATCTAGAGAGAGTGAAAGGACCTGTACGGGGCTGGAGGCCCCCTCAAGAGGACCCTTGGAGGGTAGACAGTCCCCACTAGAGAGAAGCTGAAGGTGGTGCTGGATGACTGACTAGGGGCTGAGAAAAGAGTAAATACCAGTTGGAGAAGGAGAATACGTCACTGGCATCAGGGGAACTGCAGGTAAAAGCGCTTGAGAGGCATAGAGTGGGGACAAGGGTTCTTGAAGAACACTAAGGGTGAGTGAAAGCCTGACTTGCAGCAGATGCTTAGCCAGGGAGTGGGATGCCTGCCTTGACAGCCCCAGGCACTAAGAAACTTCCAGCTCTTCCTCTGACTTCAATCCTGAAGGGTTCAGACATGAACAAAAGTGGGAGTGAAGGGCAAAAACTGAGAGTCGAAACCTTCTTCGGATTTCCCTGTGGCTGCCAGCCTGGCTAGGGAAGTGAGGAAGACTATTTTAAATTCGAGCTTTGATTATCATAAGTGACATGGAATTGTAACCTCTGAGTTGCAATTGTGTTTCTGAAAAAGACACCATCCCTTCTCTTTATCACTTTTAGATATGATCCTGAGATTTCCCAGGGTCTCCTTTCAGAGCAGAGGAAGAGCTCTTCCTTTGAATTAATTTTAAAAAGACAGTGGAAGAGAGGAAATAATTTTGCTTTGTGATTACTCAAGAGCTGTTCTGTTCAAGACACTGGTAACATTGTTTTTTATAACATATTGAAAGAAAGAGATAGAGAGAGGGAGGTAGGGAGAGAAAGAAAGGAAGACAGGGAGAGAGAAAGAAAGAAAGGAAGGAAGGGAAAAGAAAAGAAAGGAAATACAAGACAATGTTAGTAGAGTTCTAGGCTAATTAGGTGATGTATGAGTTTTATTTTCTATTGTCTTCTCTTTCCAATATTTTTACCGCTTTATAATCAAACAACTAATTTTCACACGCATCTACACTTCATGCAAAAGATCTCCCTCCACTTTTTTCGGTCTTTTTAGGGCCACACCCACAGCATATGGAGGTTCCCAGGCTAGGGTTCAAATGGCAGCTGTAGCCGCTGGCCAACACCACAGTCACAGCAATGCCAGATCCAAGCCACGTCTTCGACCTACACCACAGCTCATGGCAACAAGGGATCCTTAACCCTCCGAGTGAGGCCAGGGATCGAAACCTGTGTCCTCATGGAAACTAGTCAGATTCGTTTCCGCTGAGCCACGATGGGAACTCCATTATCACCCACAGCACGTGGCAGTTCCCCAGCCAGAGATGGAACCTGAGCCACTGCTGTGACAATGCTGCATCCTCATCCCATGCTGAGCCACATGGGAACTCCCCACCAAATCCCACTTTTGGTACCCATATAGTATGATTTTATTAAAGGGGAGTTCCAAAATTGAAAAAGCCTTGACTGTGAAGAGACTAGAGGAGATTCTTCAGTCTTAAGTATCACAGTTTCAAACCCATATGTTTATATAACTTTCTGTACCCGATGTGGTAGAATCCTTAAGATTAGACTATTGCTTCCTTATAGAATGAACCCACACATAGTGGGCAGGAAACAGTTGAACAATAAAATACCGGTGGCCAAAAAAAAAAAAAAAAAGAACTGGCAGTTTTTAGCTTCAGTTCATAAAATCAGGGTGGCATTTATTAATGGGATACAGAAAACACCCAGAAACACAAAACCTTCTGGATAAGACAGGGAGGGGGTAGAGATAGAGGAAGGGGGAGGAGGAGAGAGGAAGAGGGAGCGAGACAGAGAGGGAGGGAGAAAGAGAGGCTTCTATTTTACCCACAGTGTTAGAGTAACATTTTTTATTCACCTCACTGCAACTACAGCATTCAGCCTAGAGCACAAAGGTATAGAAATGCAAGCAGCCGCTGAAAAATAATTTGGGAAATCCCTACCTCCAAAAGGATTCTTGGGATGGAGAAGTGCACAATGTATCTCATGCTCAGTGCTTATCTCATTTTAAGTGCTTCGTAAAAGTTAGTTGCCTTCTCTTTCCAAGTCCCCTCCTCCTCTCTAGCTTCCCTCATCCACATATGGGCACCTCACAGGGGTGGTTTGGCACCAGATGTCTCCTCATCTCTGCTTTCTTTATTCCATTTCAGACTCTTGGGTGAATTGTCATGCCTGATACGGTTGATTTCAAAGCCAAGTTTAGACGATGTGAATAATTGAAATCATGAAACTTAAACTCTCAAGTGAAACATTTCTGAGTCCTGCACACAGAGGAAACTTGAACGTTGAATTGGAAAGGAGGAGCCAAACCACAGCCAAACGAAAAAGGCTACAAATCCAGCATTTTAGGTACCACAGAAAATTAAGCACAGCAGGCAGAAAGGCAGCAAAGTTTATCTTGAGTCTGGGCCAAGAGTGAGCCAGGAGGAAAACAAACAGACAAACAAACACTCTCTAGTGAAATGCATTATTTAACTAAGGTTCAGTGGATGCCAGTTCAACCTTGGAGTTGGTCACAACTAGGTGTCGTTGGTCTATCTTCCAAGGCCACCGAGCAGATAAGCATTTGCAGATACAAATACGCAAGACCATGCATTGTCTTTAAATACAATAGTAAAATTAAAGGTCTTTGTGGAGACCCAGAATAGTTCACAGAGGGTTCTGTGGTTATCCTGGTATCTGCACTCTTTAATTCTGCAAATGCGTGTGCTGAAAAACGTAACAAAGATCCCTCCTAATAGGCATGTGGCTGTTGTGGCATCTAAGATTTCCTTCCATCAGAACAGCATACCCACAAGGAAATACACCCACACTTATCCGCACATACACACATACCCACAAATTTACTCCAGCCAGGCAGGAGTGCCCGGATACCCATACACATTCGGACATACCACCATTCATACACATAGGCACATGTTGGCACACATATGAAATTCAAAAGGAAAGTATGGAAATTTAAAGTTAAAAAATAAAACCCAAGAATTTCCTAATAAGGTAAAAAAATAATAATAATAATGTGATCTGAGGGAAAACCTGATCATAGGTTTAAGTGTCTTTTTCTTTCCCCTTTGATTCCACCCATTTTTCAATGCACTCTGAAGTATTTAGCATAATGGCCTTTGCTGGAACTGGAAAAATCCAAACACTTATGCTCTAAAACTACATTCCCAGAAATATAACTCAAGAATGTGTAATGAGGAGATTCAGCGGTATTAACAGGGTTTCCCATATAATAAGGTAAGCCCACCAAAAAAATAAAGAATAAAATTAACTTTATGCATGAGGTTCATTATCTCTGGTAGCAAAGGAAAAAGAAGAAAAGAAGGAAGATCTTAGCATCGTTGTCAATAATCTTGCTTCTTTAAGATATCCAGTGTCTGTGGTATGGATCACTATATTAGGATATCTATACAAGAACATTTGGAGTAAATTATTCTTTGAAAACCCACTTATTCAATATCCTGAGTAACTGCTACATTGCCCGTCTCCACCGTAGAAGCAGCAGGGTCCTCCCTTCAGAAGCTCACTATCCATGTGGTGGTACACTCTCCACATCCTTCAAAATACTCATCCTTACAATATTTACCAAGGATGAAAAAGAGGGATTGCTATTTCCCTACTTGCAAAAGAGGAAATGGAAGTGAATCACTCCGGAAGTGAGAGGATTCAAAGGCATGTTGGAACCGGCCTAAAAACTGTTAGAACAAATAGTCCTTGTACTAGGCTGAGCTCTTTGTACCACATGCAGTACAGACACATTCACTTACCAGCTGGAAAACTTTCCAGCTAGTGTGGAAAGTACATGAGCTGCCTTGCTAGGCTTCACCCTGATAGCTACAGCAGGGCTTCACATCTCTAGGCCTGGCATCATTTTAGAATACAATCAACATTTAGTTTTTCCTCCCCTTAATCAACCAGTATGAGATGTCCTGTGGTTGGGCTGCAAAACTGCAGTGCAAAGATTTCAGCCTGGGCCTACTGTGAGGAGGTGCAGCGACACTGATCACTCTGAAGCAACGGGTGGTGGTGGCTAGAGGACTCTACTGGGCCTCAGGCTGAGTGGGTCCTCTACCCTGTGTTCTGGAAGAGGAAGCTAATGCACTGTACCCACCCCTGCCCTTTCATGTGCTTACACAGATGGAATCAAACACTGCCAATGCACCTCCTAGAGCTAGACTTCAGTGAGCACTGTACATCCCCAACAGTAGCTTCATGTTAGATGCTAAAGTAGCATTATGTTTCAATGTGGTCGTCAAAACCAGTAAATCCATGTGTTCAGCTATAATTTCATGCCTGAGTTCCAGGTTTGTATCTACCACTTCCTGCTGCACATTTTCACTGGAATGTTCTACAGGTACCACAAACTCAGCATATTAACAAACAGAAATTATGTGCTCCAATATCCACCCCTTCAATAATAACCAAGGAAAGTTCATATTCTCCAGAGCAAAATTCAGCCGTTTTTCTGTGAAGTACCACATAGTCAAGTTATTGTCCTTATGAGGCATGTGGTCTTTGTCACAACTTTCTGACTCTGCCATTATGGTGTGAGAACAGTCATAGACAATATGCAAATGAATGTGTGGGGCTGAATTCCAATAAAACTTTCGGAGCAAAACCAAGGAATAGACTGTTTTAGAACAGCCCATGAACCACTCACTCACAGTTACTTAAGCTGCACACTCCAAGACTCTTCTTTTCTGCTAATCTTTCATTCTACCAGTCTGTACCTCTTAAATGGATTTCAAATCTCTTTTCTCCCACTCTAACATCAATGGCTTTAGATCAATTACAGTAATTGACGCTCTTTTGATCATGAATAACTGCTATACATGAAAACAAAGCATAATTTATAGCCCTATGGTCTCCATTTTTAAATTTTTAACTCAGCAAATATTTATTGAGTTCCTATTATCTACCACACATTATGTCAACCACCAAGGGGTCAGTGAACAAGGAAGACATGATCCTTCCCCCGAAAGAACTTCTATAAAGTAAAAGGAATATTATTCTAAAAGTATAAGAGATAATCTCTGAAAGCGGCTTGATTTTGTCTACATTAATAGCCTCTCCTAAATTAACTGAACTTGAAAGCTTTTGCATAGCAAAGGAAACCATAAACAAAATGAAAAGACTACCCTCAGAATGGGAGAAAATCTCTGCAAATGAAGCGACTGACAAAGGAGTAATCTCCAAAATATATAAAACATCTCATACAGCTTTATACCAAAAGAAAAAAAAGAACAGCCCGATTAAAAAATGGTCAGAAGGTGTAAACAGACAGTTATCCAAAAAAGACAGACAGGTGGCCAAAAAGCACATGAAAAGATTCTCAACATTACCAACTATTAGAGAAATGCAAATCAAAACTACAATGAGGCATTACCTCATACCAGTCAGAACGGCCATCGTCAAAAAGTCTACAAAAAATAAATGCTGGGAGAGAATGTGGAGAAAAGGGACCCCCCCACCCCGACCCCACACTGTTGGTGAGAATGTAAGCAGATGCAACCACTATGGAGAACACTATGGAGGTTCCTTAAAAAAACTAAAAATAGAACTACCACATGATCCAGCAATCCCACTCTTATACATCTGAAGTAAACTATAGTTTGAAAAGATACATGCACCCCAATATTCATTGCAGCACTATTTACAACAGCCAAGATGTGGAAGCAACCTAAATGTCCATCAACAGAAAATGAGATAAATAAAATATGGTACATATGGATATTGGAATATTACTCGGCCATAGAAAGGAATGAAATAATGCCATTTGCAGCAACATGGGTGGACCCAGAAATTACCATATTAAATGAAATAAGTCATACAGAGAAAGACAAACATCATGAGAGATCACTAATATCTGGAATCTGAAAAATGATACAAAAGAACTTATGTAACAGGAACAGACTCAACTGAGACCAAACTGACGGTTACCAAAGGGGAAACATGGGGTAGGGGGTAAATTAGGGGGTTGGGGCTGACATATACACACTATAATATATAAAATAGATAGGTAACAAAGATCCACTGTAGGCACAGGGAAATCTACTTAATATTATATAAAAACTTACAGGGAAAAAGAATGGAGATATATATCTATATACACATGACTGATTTACCTTGCTGTAAACTAACACAACTTTGTAAGACAACCATACTCCAAAAAAACTTTTAAAAACAAATAAATAAATAAATAAATAGTTAATTTAAAAAGAATTTGTGAAACATTTACTGAAGAGAAATAAATCATATATATTCTACATTTGAATACAAGTCAGTTGTTTAAAATAAATAATAAGTATGAAAGCAAAACCATCTTACTTATCAAAAGAGAAGGTATTCTTTATCCTATAATAACTTCTAAAGCATATATTAAAGGATTTGAGGATATTTTTACCTCATCTCTAAGTATTTCTGGATATTCTAAATATCAAACTTGATTTGTTATCAGTGGAAATTGCTAAGCACACTTAATTCATTGTAGAAAAAAAATCATACTATTTAATTAAGTCTAAAATGCATTTTTATTTTGGGAGTTATAACTCCAGCAGGATAAATAAAAGGGGTGGGGTGAATAATATTATAAAAACACATTTTTCTATTCAAGATAGACCAAAGTAACTTCAAGAGTGGCAACTTGGATGTTTTGAGATGCTAGGTTAGATTATATTAGGAGGAAATTGGCCATCTGAGGTTAGAGAAGATAACCGGGGGGGACGGGGAGAGAATTTCTGTATTAAAATAAAAAGCAGAGAGATAAATACACATAAATATCTATAAACATACAATGTATAAATATTATATACATAGAAAATAATTTATAAATGATATATATATATACTTAAACATATTGCATACATATAGGTATATAAATGTAAGAGTATATATATGTATATATACAAACTTACAATGCATATATACAACATTAGGGAAATGAAGCTCTACTGTCCTAAGTCAGTGAGATTTGCAGTTGTTTCTTACTGTAGCTTAATTTAGCTTATACTTTTTAATACACTATTTAAAAAACCCTTTCAATTTAACTTAACTCTATAAAATGAGCATGATGAAAAAATATATTTTATTTTTTATGTATTTTATACATAAGTATGAATTTTATTTATTTATTTAGGGTCACACCTGTGGCACATGGCACGTGGAAGTTCCCAGGCCAGGGATCAAACCTGCACCACAGCAGTGACCCGAGCTGCTACAGTGACAACACTGAATCCTTAACCTGCTCTACCACAAGGGAACTCCCCAAAATATATATTTTAGAAAACTGGTGAAGTAAATGAGTTTGCTCATGAAAATTACTTGGATCAGAATCGGGCACAGGGTTAAGCACCAAATAAATATTATTTACCACTGTAATTGAACTACACAAAAATCCTGAGATTAACGCCCATCATTTCTCAGTACCAGTTTTGCAATTATTGCCTGATACACTAGAAACAATCATTGGTAACAAGGAAGATCCTCCTAATAGATTAATTTAATAAGAGAGTCCCGAACCAGCTTTTATAAAAAAAAAAAAAAACATTTCATCACCAAGAAATAACGCACAGAGGCAATAGGCACCACTATGACACTGGGAATGAAGAAACCTAGGTTTTATACCTTCCACTCGCTGAGCTTCAGTTTATTGCTCTTCAATTGAGGGGACTGAACTAGATGGTTTCTAATGCCTTGGCAACTTGTAAGTCCAATGGCATTCTAGCAGAATACATTTTGACATTACAAATGACACATTCAAAGGATGAAATAGTAGAAGGTGCCCCTGCGGTACACTTGTTTATTCCGGTTCAGCAGTGCTGGAAATTTGAATTCCAGGTGTCCAAGCAAAGTTCTGGAACCCAAAAAGTCTCTGCGGCATAACCAGGAGATGCCCTTTCTTTCATGGGCTCCCAAGCCTTGCAGGGGATGGCAGGCAGAGAGCCAGGCCTTTGTATTCCAGCTTTGTCAACATTTTGTGGCCAAGTCTTATGGGAATTCTGACTGACATGTTTGATAAACATATTCCCCTCATTTATGTCCCCCAAAGCACTGGCATGGGGGTAACAATCCAACACCTGCCACAGAGGGACAGATCAAACTGAAAAGGCCTCTGACATTTTCAATTTTCATTGCTATGATTTCATAATCAGACTCTAGGAGTTCACACAATAGCTGAGAGGCACACTTCATCTTAGATAAATATTCCCTTAAGAACATCAATTAAAAAAAAAAAAACATAAAATACCCCCTATGCTATTAAGGTTGCAGTGAAAAATAGCTTATGACAATGTTGTTGGTGACTATGTAAACTGATAAAAACTTTTTTGGAAAGCAAATTTACAATATCTACCAACAACAGCAAAATAGTTCATTTCATTAGACCAAGTGACGCAACTCCAGGAAATTTATTTTAAGGAACTAGTTCTCTAAAAGTGCAAAAGTGGAGGAAACTAAATGCAAAACTAAATTTATCATAGTGTCTTCCCTAACAGTAAGAAATTAGAAATAACTTTAAAATCCTCAAATAGGAAACTTGTTAAATAAATTGTGCCATATCCCCTCAGTTGAACTTGATGCAACAAATAAAATTGTAATTTAAAATTTTATATGTTCATGGATAATGTCTATGACATAAAGTTAAAGGAAGAAATCTGGGCATACTTTGACTCTATAGGATAAAGGAATAAACAATGTACTTGATTTACTCAAGTGGCAAAATAATAATTTTTCCTTTTATTAAATTATTGATGATATAGTTATACTACTGAATATTCAAGAAATAAATCTTCATAGGCAGAAAACACCTCAGAAGAGTCACATTATTCTAGTCTTACACTCAGTTTATTTTTTTTTTCCATCTTATTCAAAACTTGTACTTACATATTTCCTCTAGGGAGGAAAAAAATTAATACTGTATATACTATTCTAATAGTATAGAGATATGGTTTTTTGATGCATTTGGTATTTTTGTAAGAGAATGTATATTAATTTTCATGAATTTATTTATACTTCCAGTTTGACAGCAATGCACTTTGGGCATTTTTTAAAAAATCCAACACCAAAGCAAAATGGTCATGATTTACAAAATGTTTAACAACTTTTCTTTTTCAATTATAAAATCGATGCTTGTATAAAAATAAGCCTGGGAAATATCACACAGGCAGAAGGAACCATCAAATAAAGGCAAACTGTGTCATATTATTCTGGGGTGACCATCAGTATCCATTTGCTGTGAAGAAGGCAACTTTGGCCCAAAGCAATTTCACTGGCCAAGACACTGCCTTTCCAAGCAATCTTATTCAGCAAGGGCTTGCTTCTTGCAATTCAAGACCTTCTTTTTCCCTTTTCTGCCAATCTCTACTTCCTGAAACGAATCCTCAGCTGCAGTTTGCAGCTGAGATTCTCATCCTCTCTGCCAAGAAACCTGTGAGAGCAGCGATGCTTTTATCTTTGAAGGAATGTGCCTGTGCAGGAAGCCAACACCCACCAGAGTAACACTGACTCAGGCTCATTCAAATGTGCTAAAACTCAGAGGAAGCATTGAGTGGTGAAAGGACTTTCTGGGTTACATAGGTAGGGGGTTAAAATCTCAGTTCTGCCCCTTGTTCAGTTTTACAACCTTCACCAAAGTCACTTATGTTCTTTGAACCTTAGTTTCTTCTTTTATAAAATGGTAATCATAATATTAACCAAGTTGCTATGATATTGAACAAGATAATATATGTAAAGCATCTGACTCAGTGACATGCAATAAATATTATCTATTATTATTATCTCAGGTATTTTATTTAGCGGGCATAACTAGAGCAATCTATCTGCTAATATATAATCCAACACATGAGATCAAAAAAATGCAAACTGCGTCATTGCTCTATTTTGGCTTTTTTTCCTCTAATGACTTTTATTGGCCAACACCTAACTCCACATATAATTTACATGTGTTGAAAATTGCAGGGGCAGATTGGTAGAAAAAGGAGAGAAGAAATAATAAGAGGGGAGTTGTGGGCTAAGCAGTTTATAATTCATCAATAGAGAAAGACAAATACCATATGATATCATTTATATCTGGAATCTAATACATGGCACAAATGAACCTTTCCACAGAAAAGAAAATCATGGACTTGGAGAACAGACTTGTAGTTGCCGGGGGCGGGGGGGAAGGGAGTGGGATGGATTGGGAGCTTGGGGTTAATGGATGCAAACTATTGCCTTTGGAATGGATTAGCAATGAGATCCTGCTGTGTAGCACTGGGAACTATGTCTAGTCACTTATGATGGAGTATGATAATGTGAGAAAAAAGAATGCATATATGTATGTGTAACTGGGTCACCATGCTGTACAGTAGAAAATTGACAGAACACTATAAACCAGCTATAATGGAAAAAAATAAAAATCATTATATCAAAAAATAAAAAAGACAAAAGACAAACAAAAAATAAATAAAAATTTAAAAATAATAAAAAGACATATCACTTGATTTTTATTTTTTTTAAATAATAAAACTAAACATCACTTTTTGTGACTTGAAAAAAATGTTTTTGTTGGTCTTCTGGCACTTGCAGCTTTCAGATGTTCACTTAATTCTGGCATTTGAATGTCAAATCTCCTCAAGAGACAATTAACTTATCCATTAGTTTTATATGTGAATTTGTTTAGGCTGCCCATCAATCAACTCTCCTTCCACGGGCAGGTAGAAGGTGGGGAGCATGTCCCATTGCATATTTTCTTAATGGCAAATGAAGGGAAATTTCCACTCTCCCTTTGGCAGTCAGGGCATAGGCACATAACCTAGACTAAGCCAAAGATACATTTTGACGAGGAAATTAGTATCAGAAGTAAGAGATGCCAATAAGGAATGAAGGTGGAACTGATTATGGTGTCACGCAGTAGCCAAGGTGTCCAAGGTCAGTGTCTAGTGGTGGCAGTGATGACCTACAGGGCAGAGCACTAACAGCAGTGGAAGCCACATGCAGCAGTGTCCAGCAGGGGTGCCGTATGGTCCTCGTCAGTTGCTATTGCTGTGGGGCTTCCAGATACTCTGAATCTTGTCTGTTTGTCAAATCTACTTCTTCAAGCTTCCACGGATTACAAAAATTCTCTTTATCTTGAGGGAGTTGCAACCTAGGAGTCTGGCAGGTGCACACCATTTTCCTCCCTGTGAACCATCACTGATGCCTGTGTCTTCATTCTCTGTGGTCTGCCCAGACCAAGTTCTTTTTTATTTATTTATTTATTTATTTATTTTTATTTTTATTTTTTTATTTTCCCACTGTACAGCAAGGGGGTTAGGTTATCCTTACATGTATACATTACAATTACATTTTTTCCCTCAGCCTTTCTTCTGTTGCAACATGAGTATCTAGACAAAGTTCTCAATGCTATTCAGCAGGATCTCCTTGTAAATCTATTCTAAGTTGTGTCTGATAAGCCCAAGCTCCTGATCCCTCCCACTCCCTCCTCCCCCCATCAGGCAGCCAGACCAGACCAAGTTCTTTATATATTATCCTCAGCCTGGTCTCAGACCTCAGTCTCTATTGGCTTTTCCCCTTGAAGTCGGTTGGCATTAAGGACATTGCTTGGGGGGATGCTCAATGGGATGATTAGTTTTCTGTGTTGATCTGTAACTGTGTTAGTGCTTTTTTATAGACCTAATAGGCTGTTTGGCTCTGTGTCTCTTGCATTGCTGTGTTTTGTCTCTGCCCCTCTGTGTATAGTTCCTAATTTTTACTTATACATATCATGTTTGGTGTACACTAGGGTTTAACTACACACACTAGGGCTGAAGCCAAATTCCTTTAGGGCATTTGATGTACAACTCTGTTGTACATTTGCAAACACAGGCCCTAAAACTTTGGGGTTAGTTTTGTTTCATTTTTGCCAAATTCATACATTGCGCAGTACCCATCAAGTGTGGTCTCCTGGCAGAAACGAGCTTAGGACGTATCCCAGTCAGTCAATATAAAAACCACAGTTCAAAGTGTCTGATTGACATGAAGACCCAAGTGGGGCCTTTTGTGAATGCAAATGGGTATAATGTAGTGAAAAATGACTAAGCACACCTGAATTTTCTCCCCTGTTCTATAGACTGAGATCTACTATCCAGACATAATTTTAAGAAGTAGTTCCTCTACTCTTAAATCTTTACTTCTCACCCCCCAACCCAAACCCCCAGGGAGTGGGAAAGATTCCTCTGAGAAGTCTCAGCTCTTTACTCTTTTTTTTTTTTTTTGGTGTGTGTTGTGCTTTGCATCCGCTTCCAAATGTAAGTATCCATGGATTAGAGCCCAGAGGCAGATCCAGAGACTCAAATCTCTCTGTTCGTAGCCTGAGGCCTGAGTGTGCTGTGGCTGTAACTCCTTAAAGCTGAGCTGGCTGGTTAAGGAGGCCCATTCACTGAGGTAAGGCTCTTTTCAAAAGTCTACATTTGAGGACAAGGAAGAAGAAGCCTGCTCAAGCCACAGTCTCTGACCCAGCAAAAATATGGCAGAAGAAGAGTTCCTACGATCACTTTCTCTCTGACTTCTCCATCTCCAATTGCTTTTAAACACCGTGTGTGTGTGTGCGCGCGCGCGCGCGCACGCGCGCGCGCATGCACGCATGCGCACACGCCCTGTGAGGTTGAAAGAGGTACAGAGAAAGATGCAAGTAGTTTCCGTGTATTAAATCCCATTGTGGCTAGGACTGTATAGAGGTCATTCTAAACTAAGAGAGAAAAAAGAAAGGTAGAGCTTAATTTGTTCTCTCTGTAATGCCCCAAATTTTATTCTATTTCCTTGAATTATTTGGGCTGCAAGAGTACTTCCCTCAAATGACACGTATTACATCATTTATTTTCATTTATTTAACACCTATCTGCACCAGGCACTGAGGTGGGTACCAAAGTTGCCCGTCCGAATACAAGGATGGAGACAAGTAGAAAGGACTGGGGCTGGAAAGGAAGAATGGGCCACATGATGAAGGACCTTAAGTAAAGTGCTACAGTAGGTTGGCATGACTCAGAAGTTACTGGCTATCTGCTATCTCAGTCCCTTACTTATCAAAGCATGCTGGTGACTAGTCACATGGCTCCAAGCTGAACTTCAGAGCCCTGATACTTCACAGGTGTCACATACAGGCCAGTCAGTGTGAGGGATGGGTCAAGTAGAAGGGCTCTGGGTCCCACCAACTCCAGTTAGGCCACTTCCACTTTCACTTGAATTGTATACTGATATGGTGCGTAAGAATTTTTCTGGAGTTCCCATTGTGGCTCAGCAGGTTAAGAACCCTATCAGTATCCATGAGGCTGTGGGTTCGGTCCCTGGCCTCACTCAGTGGGTTAAAGGATCTGGCATTGCCGTGAGCTATGGTGTAGGTCGCAGACACAGCTCAGATCTGGCCTTGCTGTAGCTGTGGTGTAGGCTGGCAGCTGCAGCTCCAGTTTGACTCCTAGCCTAGGAACTTCCATATGCCACAGGTGCAGCCATTTACAAAAAACGAACAAAAAAGAAAGAGTTTAAAATTCTTCTTAACTGTAAAATTGGGTTGTGATGATCGTTGTACAAGTATAAATGTAATAAAATTCATTGAGTTAGAAAAAAAGAATTCTTCTGAAGAATTTCATCCAAATTTGGCATTTCAGCCAAAACGAAATTAAAAGCAAAATTCTTATTTTTAAGAGTTAAACAAAATTTTAATTGCAAATAATAAAATTTATCAATTTATAACACTCCTACCAAGGACTCTTCTGCAAGCAGGTTATGTTAAAGACTTATTTTATAAGTGAAAGTGTGAATTTCAGTTTGCATATCCAGGTGAACAAGAAATAGACTACTTCTATATTTTCTTTAAATCAAATTAAATATGACTTCGAATTGTCATGCTACCAGGGTGGCAAGAATCCAATCTCAGTTATGAGGGGTAGCCCCCAGCTTTTCATAAGCCACATCAAAATCTGGGAGCCTTCTTTGGAACCTCCAAAAGAGGAGGGCTCTCTAATTCCCAGTCCGTCATGGTCATCACGGACATCTTCACTGAACCTGAAGCAGCTACTTCCATGCCACAGGTCGGGTGTGGCACTCTCTACCACTCCCGTGCCCAGAATCTACACACAGTCTTGCCTACTACGTATATCAGGAAGCCAACTACTCTCAGGTTTGGTCATTTTCATAGAGAATAAAACAGGGTGGAGCATGAGTCTGGGCTCCTTGGACACAAAGCCTCTCTCCATGTCTAAGATGCCCTACCTACTCTGCTCACATTTTCCATCACTTTTCTCCATCAAGGACACCTGGCATAATGCTTTCAGTTAAGGCTTTAGTGAAAGGCTATTTTTTTCATTGCAAATTTTCATGAAATGTAAAATAATTAAATCCTGCTACCTGACATTTCAATAATACAAAATGTAGAGGTCAGTTTTTAAATTCTAGCTAAGGTTTTAATTTTTATTTTCTAATCGCTGACTCTTCTTCCTGGAAAATAATTCTGAATAACCGAAGAAGAAATTACATTGCTCAGCATTTAATCACTCCAGGGGCTTGTGACCTTTTCCTTTTCCGTTTCAAACAGGGACAAAAGTCATCTGCCCAAGATTAGTCTTCATAGAAGCAAAGCAGAGTAGGTGAGGCCAGACTTGGCAGTTTGGAAGAGTTTTATCTCCAGATCCAGGGCCCCCCCCCCGACGAGCACTGCAGGAGGCCAGGTGAATCTGACAGTCTTGATGGGAACTCAGCCAACTCAGCCACTGATCTCTTCTTGACTGTCATGGGGGGGCTGGCATTCCAGGCTGTGAGAGTGGGGTGGGGATGGCTCTTCTATAAAAGTGTAATATCAAGAACAACTCAGAAGCCCTATTAAGAGCACCAACACAATACCAGCTGGGCAGACAGGAGGAAACCAGGTATAAGAAAGAGTCAAAGTGGCACCAGGGCAGAATGAGCAGCTTCAGAATGTGCAAGGATGTGAATTGGCTGTGAAAGCTACAGAAACAGGATCCTGGTAGGAGTTGGGGGCTGAGGGGAAGGCCTAAAACTCCTGAGAAAGGTAGAGCCTGGCTTTAGTCAGGGCTCAGGTGTCACAGATTGTGTTGTCCTGGCTGTGGTCCACTGTGAACACTCCTGGCCCCTTGCCCTAGCCCTCATTCCACCTAATAAAGGTGGGGTGAGTTACCCTATTGGTGGCCAGAGCCATTGATCTCAATTTATGTAGCCTATTCTTGCAAATGTGTTAAAACTGTTGGATTGGATCTCTTCCTTTTTCCATTTCCATATGGACCAGTGGGAAGGAGGCCCATAGCCAGACAAATGCCCTCCCCTCCTTAAAGATGTCAGCTCCTAGAGTTACATGACAGCAGAGCAGAGAATGCATCACCAATGGTTCTTGGAAAACCCCAAAGACTTATAGAAGTGCCAAGATCAACAATAAATTGTAGCTGCAATATTGTCCCTTGACATACAACTCTACTATATTAGTCATTTTTTTGGTCTTTTTTGACTTTTTAGGGCCGCACCTGTGGCATATGGAGGTTCCCAGGCTATGGGTCTAATGGGAGCTGTAGCTGCCAGCCTACACCAGAGCCACAGCAATGCCAGATCCAAGCCGTGTCTGCAATCTACACCACAGCTCATGGCAACACCGGATCCTTAACCCACTGAGCAGGGGCAGGGATCGAACCTGCGTCCTCAAGGATGCCAGTCAGTTTCGCTAAGTGCTGAGCCACGACAGGACCCCCTCTATTAGTCATTTTCAAGGAGAGGCTCCAAAGACAACATTAGTATGAAGAACACGTAGTTTCCAAAGAAACATAGGAAATTCACATATATTATCTTTTATGTGCCAGGATCTTTATCTACATTGCCTCAATTGAACCTTAAAACATTCCTACAAAGTATAGGTTATCTCCATTTTTACAAAGAAAAAGAGAGGTGATTTATCCAGTGTCATCCTTTGATAAACGATAGAGCTGAGAACTGATGACCAGGACTGCTGACTCTCAATGAAGTGTTATTTCCAGTACACCACTCTGCAGAAGACCGCCTCAAGCGTGCTGACTGTCATTCTGTTATCTACATTCAGGTGTGCTGGTTAGAAGAAATCAGTCCTATTGATTCATAGCCACCATTTACAGAAATGTTCCAATTACAGCCAGGAGCCTGGCAACACATGGACCAAGCTAGTCATCATCAAATTAAAACAGGAGCTTATTATGTCTCTCCCAAAGAAGAGAATGTGATTATATGGCAGGCCTATTTATTCCTCAAATCCCATTTTGAGAGTTGCCCTTTAAATTGGTGCAGAGTACTTTTAGAAAAAAAATCCAGCCTTGGTCTGAGTTTGACAACAGGACCCAGATAGGCAGCAAGGCAAGTTTAGGTGGTCAGCCTTCCCCCTGGTGGCTGTTAAAAGGATGGTGACTCATGATGCCACTGCTTTATTTCAACCTCCAGAACCACAGGAACACAAGAGTTCAGAATACCAAAGGCTGGATGACCATCAGAGAGAGTTCTCCAGAGAACTGCACAGAACTCTCTGGCGTACATAAAATTATAACAGCCAGAGAAGCCCAGAGAAAGGTGTCAGCATTTTCTCTAGGGGTTCAGAGTACTCAAATTTTCATGTCACATCACACCAGATTTACGGTGGGAACTTGAAGAGGTTGGTGGGGGGTGATGTGTTTCATGTAGTTACGCATTCATTCATTCCTTTTTTCTGTACTTCCAAAGTACTTGTTCATGATAGCTTCTGGAAATAATGAGATTGCAATGAACAATACAGGTGAGCAATATATATTCCCCATCCTGAGTGCCTGGCACATAGTAGGTACTAAATAAATATTTACTAAACAGGAGAATGCTCATGAAAGACACATTTCAAAGAGAACATAAGTAAGTACTGTTATTATAGGATTAGATGACTGTTTTACTGTTATTATAGGAGTCTATTAAACGAGTATGGCAATGTTTCAGAGAAAGCAACTGAAAGGAAAGACCATTTGATCTGGGTTTGGAAGGATGGATAGGAGCTTGACAAGCGTATAAAAGGGGAAATCTAGATAGAGGGAAAGATACATGCATAGATGCTGAGGTGGAAAAGAAGATGGTGTGTTTGGGCACTCACCGGCATCCCTGTGACACAGGACTGTGCCTGCATGGGGGTGGGTGAAGCAGGTAGCAATTGAAGCTGGAGAAATCACTGGGGATGTACCCTGCTGAGCTAAACAGAGTGACTTGTCTTGCAGGCAGCAGGGCAGGGAGGCAGCCTGATCTACATTAGGTTTAAGAATGTAGCTCCAGCGCAAACGTGGATGACTCAGCACACCCTATGAGCATTCCCAGGAACCTTCTCCTTGTGCTGGTGGGTGGGCATGACATCTCTGGGCAGGAAGACCACCCGCCTGGTGTCTCTGCACACACAGCTGACTTCCATGGGGATTTTCCTAAGCCCCATTGCCTGAGGAAAGCTTATTCAGAAATCTGGAAGGCAAAATTCTCCCATGCTTTTACTCACATTTTTGTTCTTTTTTTCTATTTGGCTCACATTCTTTTATTATTATAGTCACACAGTTACTTCTCGCCACTGCTTCTTTACTTCTCCAACAGAGAAACTGTCATTTTGAACATCTCTTTCTCGGACTGCAGATAATTCTATCCACACTTCAAAGCCCAGTTAAATACCACTGTGCATTTTGTTCCGCAAACATGTAATGGGCCTAGTGCCTTCTGACTCAAGCCCTGAAGCAGAAGTCGGCCGTTTTCATTTGATTCTCACATTGGACCCTCCCACCAGCTACTCTTCATTAACTTCCCTTCAGACTCATACTTGGATTGATCTGCTCACCAAGCCTCCTGGATGCCACCCTCTCTCCACATTCAAGTGACATGCTGCACATTGACTCAAACCTTTATTAAAGGTAGCAAAAATGTGAGCAGTAAGAAACAGAAAGAATTGAATAAGCACAGAGAGTAGCAAGCATTTATTAGTGCTAACCCTGAGTCAGCCTCAGTTCTAAGGATTTTTAAATGTACTAACTCATAATGGAATCGACAGCAACATAAAGGGTCCCGTAGGAAGGGCTGAGTGGGAAGAAAAGGATCCAGGAAAGAGGAAATTCGCTGCCAAGAGAGCTGTCGGCTCTGAGCATGTCCTTTCACTATCACATAGCCTGCTCAAGTCTCCACCTAGCAGTGGTCTCCCACTGTCTTCCATCCACCAGGAACTTTGTTTCCAGTGCTTCTATCCTGATTTTCATTCTTCTTCCCTAACAGAATCTGCAAAGAATGGGGAACCTCAACCTTCCCATCCAAGAAGGTTTACTCTATTGGAAGGGCATCAAACACGCCTCATAACTACTATGGGAAAAGTCTTAAACGAGTCCCACCTCCTGAAAATAAATTTTGAAGGCAAGAGGAAACCACTGAAGGTGTTGGAAGAGGGAACAGCATAATCCAGGTAGTGTTTTAGAATTTGTGGCGGAGGGTTTCAGTGTTCCCTGAGCTTCTGGCTACACATACTGGCATAAGTTTCTAAAGGAGAGTTCAAAATGATCAGAAAATGGTTGCAGCCGGACCGGAAGAGAGTACTGTTCACAGAGTCATAAAGGCGGGATCACACCTATTCTTGAGTGAGCGTTTGGAAGACTTTGATGCCTTGAACGGAAACTAGCCTACTGTATCCCCTCCCCTCCCCATAACTTTTCATCAGGCTGAGAGTCAATGAGAGGGAATCAGAAATTTGCTGGCGAATGCTTGACATGGACTCACAGCTGCTTCCTTTGTGCCCTCCCCATCCCATCTTGAATTTTCTCGTCCTCACATCCAGCAGCCATGCTGCTGGCCTCTCTACAGACAGTTGCAGTGACCCAAACAAAGGCCTCCTTCATCCCAGGATCTACTGACCATTTGCTCCTTTGCTCCCATTCCAACTGCCCCTCCTCTTCCTGGCCACTCCCTCCTTGTTTCAGGCATTCATTCAACAAACAATTATTTAGTACCTGCTACATCCTGAGCACTCTGCTGAAGAATGGAAACACAACCAGAGCTTCTGTCCTCACGGAGCTTACGAAGAGAGAAAAGTAAAGCAACACGTGAAAGGGGCTGTGATGGGGAAGAAATGGGTGGCATGGAGGCAGAAAGCCATTCTAGCACAGTGTCAGCTCCCAAGAACAAAACAACCACTGACATCACGAAGTCTGGATGAAAACTCAACAGATTTCATGAGTGTGCGTGTGAATTTCATAATCACTGACTCAAAGAAGGATGAAACTGTAATGTTACTTTAATGAAATTTAATTACAATCTGGCAAATTTAATAGCTTCTTTATGTAACCTTGGCCAATGCAGAAGAAAAACTGGGTCAGCTCAAGGTTTTCTCCTTCCTCCTTTTTTTTCTTTCTCTCATAGGGTAATCGAAGTGGGGATAAGGATGGAGAAGGGGTGGAGAATTTCCCAGCACTGGTGTGGAGTCATGTCTGAGGCACAGCTCTGCCTCTGCTCCTCCCTCGCCTCCCCCAGCACCCACCCACCACCATGTCTGCTGGATCCACTCTTTCATTCCTGAGTCCCTCCTCCTGACTCTTCTCTTCATGCTGCCTCTTAGAACTCCAGACTCTACATTTCAGGATTCTCTACCTCCAGAGGATGTAAAACATAGTTAACCATCAAACAATCTCTCTCCCTAATGAGGACTCCTTTCACTTTATACAAAGAGCAATTTATCTTCCATTTGTCTTAACATGTCCTCTCTGTTTTAGGTCCAGTGCTTTATATTTGAATAACCAGAGGCCTCATCAAAATATTTTTACAACAAAATAGCAATATTCTTCCAAAGATGAACTCTGCTAAAATACATAAATGGGGACAATTCTTTAAAAATGAACTGTGGGAGCTCTCATCCTGACTCAGTGGGTTAAGAACCCAACTAGTATCCATGAGGATGCGGGTTCGATCCCTGGCCTTGCTCAGTGGGTTAAGGATCTGGCATTGCTGGGAGCTGTGGTGTGGGTCGCACATGTGCCTCAGATCCCAGGCTGCTGTGGTTGTGGCCTAGGCCAGCAGCCACAGCTCTGATTCAACCCCTAGCCTGGGAACTTCCATGTAAGTGCGGCCCTAAAAACAAAAAATAAAAATTAAAAAAAAAAAAATTAACTGTTATATTTTTTTGTCCTACTAAATGTAAAAAAGTTAAGTCTAAAGTCTCTTCCCTCTAAATCACACAGCCCCAGCACAAAGCCCACTTTTCTACAGAAGGATTTTAGTTTTGGTTGTTCAGTTGTCCCAGGTTCCGAAGAGAAAAAAAGCTGCATGAATTATGAGAGTAAATTTGCCTGTAGATCCTTAACAATGGTTATGAAAGTCCTTTGTCCCACATAGACTATTTTGCATCTTTCCAGTGGTACATGTTCTACCAGTTGTGCCATTATCATAATAAATTCAAAATATAAATACCAAGGACTTAGGGGCTATGTGTCCTTCTGGCTTACCCACGCCTCTGTTCCTCCTTTAGCTAAGAAAATGCAAAGTTAGCTCTCTCCTTACTATTTTAAGATAACATGTTTTCGGAGGCCCAATTCCTTAAAAAGTTAAAGATCAGTCAACAACATAAATAGAAGAGAACTCAAGACACATTTTTGGTTAGTCCTATGGTTAACTTAAAAACAGAAGGGACTATTCTTTTCCATATATATCTTCTCACAACCACACTCTGGCTTCTTAATATATCCATTTATTGAGTTTTGAGAGACATGTGGTACCTCTTATCCTACCAGCCCAATACATATTCAAGATGAACAAGTGAGGCTGCACATAGGGTAAAATCAAGGTGGAGAGCTGCTTATAAGACAACCCTGTGGTGGAAAGGATTCTAAAGCCAAGTAGGAAGGTTGATGCACAAGGCAGTCTAAGGCAGCCTGGCCAGGTTATCAAAGTTTTCACTAGGAAACCAAAAGCTCTTTTGACATCAAGACAAGGATAAAACAGCAGAGTATGCAGTGAAATGACAGATGTGTGAAGGGTATGGACTGCTGATGAAGACAGTGCCAGAGTAAAGGCACCTTGCTGAGCTCCTCAGAGCAATGGCACAAAGCTGGTATTTCTGAATGCTTTCTGCCACCCTCCAGGAGCAGGCTGGAGGCATACTCAAAGCCCAGTCCAAAAATTAAAATGAAAGAAATAAAACCAGTCCTTCACCTCCAGTTTGATGAAATAGGAAAAACTACCCTATGCATAGTTAGAATGAAGTCAGTTGAATTTCTAGGGTCATGTGGCCCCCATCACTCCTGGTCCCTCTTCTCCAGGCCTATGCTGAGCTATAACTTTTTTAGAGAAAGATTCCAGAAAAACATAGCCTCCTTGTTATTGGTGTATCTTCAGAGTTCCTTTAAAGAATGATGAACAAATTATTTATTTGTTAAACAGACAAAACTCAGAAGTTGTGCTCACATTTTGGGACTGCAGACTAGAAGGTGTGCAGGCAGTCAAAGTAGGCTTTAATACATGCCCTCTAAACAGTAAAAGTTTATGCTCCACCAGCCCAGAGGTAACCCTGATCCTCTAGACCAGAAGCACAACAGTGCTCTTACTCTGTTCCCTACCTAAGCCATGAGCCCCAAAACATTCTGTTGTGCCTAAAACCCATTTGCCCCTTTCCACTCAGGGAGAGGAAAAGGAGAGAGAAAATACTTTCTTTCCAAAAAACAACAAAAACAAAAAAAAAAAAGGATTTTTGTGTTATAATAATGATTGACTATAATCCCATATTATATATGATTCTTCCAGGGTCACACAGCTGGCATTATGGATTTAGAATTTAAACCCAGATCCAAACTGAACCTCTATCATGCCCTATGTCCAAAAAAAATTCTGCCAAAATGAAAGAGGAGAGGATGGAGAACACCACTTATTCACCAAGGTCTTGAGCTACTGGGGTTTCACAGATTTTCAAAGATGGTGTTAAAGTCTTCACTAGAAGTACTTGATTCTTTGGAAGTAAAGCCAGGATAATGGGAAACACTGCATTTTCTTTCTAAAGATCCCTTGTTTGGCGCTTCCAAACTCCACCTTTTTCAAATGAAATGGCATGTGAACAGCAATTTTGCTGTACTGAGTCTGAAGGGCCCAATGTGGCAGCAGCCCAGGGGACGCTGGGAAGAGGCAGGGTTCCAGGGCAAGGCCAGTGACCCAGCACTGCCTCTCTTCTGACCAGGACCTGCTGCTGCTGGGGCTAAAGATGAGTCAGTCTCCCTCCAAACCAAACAGTAATTAAGAGGATGCATTTTTAGACTGCTGTGGTCTTACTCTGTTGGCAACTTTTGAAAGCTGTCAGAGCTCTGCCAAGGGAAAAGGGAAGGGACTACCATTTATTGGTTGAGTGGCTATGACAGACTGGGCACTATGCTAAGTGACCTACAGACTGGGTGATGTTTCATCTTAACAGCATCCCTGTAAGACAGGATTTTCTAGCCTCATTTTTTAGGATGATGATAAGGTTCAGAGAGAAGACCTGATTTGTTCAAAGCCACCCAACCAGGACAACGCAGCCGCTAGAATTTAACCCTAGATCAGCCTAACTCCAAAGTTTATTTTAATTTTACTACATCAATTCTTGGCAGCCAATTTTTAATGCTCATGAAATTTGCTGTGTGCTCTAAGTTCAAGTCCCTCAAGAAAAAAAGATGGAAACAACGGAGACCTGGGTATTCCGTATTCAGAAGGCACAACTCACATTTATTCCTCCGATTCGACTCGACATGTGTGTCTCCTTTGGGATCGTGCTCCTCTCTCCATGTGTAATCTGTGGACAGTGCAGTATTGAGATCAGTACAGAAAATGAATGTAAGTAAATATTTACAGTTATTTGACAGAGTAACTTTTTGCAGTGAATCAAATAAGATATTATGTATGTCTTCTAGTATGTTTTTGTTTTATAAACGTCTTTTTTAATTTGATTTTTCTAGTAATTCATTTTTAAGAAGGGTTATAAAAACCTTGTATGTAATGGATTGAAAATTAAAGAAATAAAACCAGTTCTTCACCTCAAGTTTGAAAGCAATCTCAAAGTTTGAGAGATCTTTGAAAGCAAGGACTATCTTTTAGTGTCCGCTAAATGCATGCTTTGATGTAGGTCTGTATAACGGAGGAATCTCCCACTTCATGGGTAGCTTCGTGCTGAAAACCATTTCTGATCCATACCACTAGTCAGTCCAAGCATTTCTGATCTAAAGGAAGGGAAAACCAGCAAGGCAATTAAAAGCATAGAGTCTGAGGAAATTGGGTTTGAACTCTGTGTCTACAATTTAGCAGCTGGTGTGATCTTAAATAAGTTAGGTTGCTTAGTCTCCTCCTCCATAAAATAGACATAAGTTAGGAAAATGTAACTTAAAACCAAAAATGAGATAACAATTCACACTCATTAGGATAAAACAATGAAAAATTAATAAATGTTGGTCAGGGTATGGAGAAACTGGAATCCTTGTGTATTGCTGGTGGGACTGTAAAATGGTACAGCAGCTGTGGAAAACCATTTGGCAGTTCGTTAAAAAGTTAAAAACTGAATTACCAAATGACCCAGCAATTCCACTCCTAGGTATATGCACCAAAGAACTGAAAATAGGGGCTCAAGGTAGATGCGTGCATACCCATGGTCTTAACATCATTATTCAAAATATCCAAAAGATGGGAAAAAACTTAATCTCCATTGCTAGATGACTGGATAAACAAAATGTGGTATACACATAAAATGGAATATTACTGACTCTGGTTAAAAGATAAACTGAGGAATATTAAAACTGTTAAGAGTTTATTTGGGCAAAAATTGATTCAAGCTGGGCAGCACCAAATCACAAGTGGTTAGGAGTGTTCCACTGACAGTACCTAGGAGAGAGACTTTTTTTTTTTTTTGTCTTTTTGACTTTTCTAGGGCCGCACCTGAAGCATATGGAGGTTCCCAGGCTAGGGGTCCAATCGGAGCTGTAGCCACCAGCCTATGCCAGAGCCACAGCAACACAGGATCTGAGCCGCATCTGTAACCTACATCACAGCTCACGGCAACGCCGGATCCTTAACACACTGAGCAAGGCCAGGGATAGAACCCGCAACCTCATGGTTCCTAGTCGGATTCGTTAACCACTGAGCCACGACGGGAACTCTGAGAAAGACTTTTATAGAGAAAGTGTGAAGCAAAGCAATTATTTGATTGGCCATAGCTTAAGCATTTGCCTTTTGGGGAAAAACCTGTTTGTGATTGGTTCCATTTAGGTTTCAATTTCTTAACCTTGAGACACTTACAGCCTTAGATTTTGGTTTGTTTACAGAGGCCACACAGGCATTAGAGGTATCCCAGTCTTCTGGTCTATTTGTTTAATCAATGTAACACTTTTAAAAAGGAAGGGCATTCTGACACGTGTAATGACATGTGTGAACTCTGAAGACATTATGCTAAGCCAGACACAAAGGACAAGTATGGCATGATTCCATTAATATGAGGCACCTAGAAGAGGCAAATTCATAGAGATAAAATATTAATAGAAGAAGTTACTAGAAGCGAGGAGAAGGGGCAGATAGATTGATAGTTTCAGTAGGGGATGATGAAAAAGTTCTAGAAGTGGATATTGGTGATGGTTGAACAACACTGTGAATGTACTTAATGCCTGTAAATTGTACACTTAAAAATAGTTAACATGGTACACTTTGTGTATGTCTGTTTTGCCACAATAAAACATGAGAAATAGATGGTATTTTGCTGCCTAGCCTGCTTATTCCTAGCTGTTGTCAGTGCATGAGTCACAGTGATCAGAAACTAGAAGGAAATGTACCGGAGCATTTGATCAGGGGCTTAGCATGTTTCTGTACTTTTCCAATGTAAGGGAGTATTCCTTTTATGATTGGGAAATAAGGAATATGTTAAAATTTTTGTTTGAAAAGTAGGATTTAAAATGTGACGTTTTCCTCTATCAGAACTGAGGGGGCTTTATCTTTGCCAAAGGATCAGGCTATGGAGTGACAGTTTTTATTTAGAGGCATTCACCATAATCAGCTAAACTCAGTCACATTTGCATGTGTTCAATGTCTTAGGCTATTTTTCAGACATTTGGATGACTGGCAAAACCCCAACGGTACTTGTTTAGAAAATGTTTGCTCTTAATTTCTAAGGTAAATTGAAGGCACATGAATTACTGCCTCTCTTCAGTCATCTGCCTTTGAAGGGGACTTACCACTGAACTGAACTTCAAAGTATCCCCTGATGCTCCCTTGGTCTCGCTAAATCACTTACTGCAGTTAGTGGCAAAAACACAGGCAGTGTTTTGGGAGCACAACTAGATGTACTTATTCAGCAAATTCTAACGAAGCAGCTATTAGAGGTCAGGCACAAGGGATGCAGGAGCACTCGGTGTGGTACCTGCTGGTGAGGATCTCACAGTCGACAGGGCAAGAAGAGGAGTAAACAAATAAATAAATGGAATGTGATAGGCTTAATTACAAAGCTAGCCAAGTTTAGTAGGAGCAGAGTCAGAGACCATACAACTCAGGAAACTTCCCTGTGGCCACTCCATCGAAAGTGGTGGCTCTGTCTGATCTTCCCCACTCCCATCTGTCACTCTATGTCACATCGCCCGCATAATTTCTTTATACAGCTCGTGCCCTCTTTTTAATTTACTTGTGACTTTCAGGGTAATGAAAGCTCCAGGAGTAGGAACACATTGTCTCTCTTAGACATGATTTAACATTCAGCTTCTAGAACAGGACTCAGCTCTGGGCAGTGACACCTCTGGAATTTCTACCAGAAATTTAAGGACAGCAACCTGTGTGGAATGGAATAGGACTAAAGCTCTATTTTCTTTCTTTCTTTCTTTTCTCTTTTTTTTTTGTCTTTTTGCCTTTTCTAGGACCACTCCCATGGCATATGGAGGTTCCCAGGCTAGGGGTCGAATGGGAGCTGTAACCACTGATCTATGCCACAGCCATAGCAATGCCAGATCCAAGCCGTATCTGCGACCTATACCACGGCTCAAGGCAACACCGGATCTTTAACCCACTGAGCAAGGCCAGGGATTGAACCTACATCCTCATGGACACTGGTCTGGTTCACTAACCACTAAGCCATGGTGGGAACTTCTGAAGCTCTATTTTCAAACAAGCCCTATGTTGCAAGTTTATTTGGCATGGCTTTGGTTAGAGATTATGAAAAAGCAGCTCAAGACACCTCGCTCTTGCCACCCCATTGTCCCATAGTCTCTTAGAACTCCGGAAGGGCCCATATTCATTTATTTTATACTTCTAATATAATTCAAAATGAAGCAATGCCAGAAAGAGATCGCAAAATTTATGCAGCTTTTAAAATGTTTGCATGTAATAAATGAATGTTCTAAAAGCAGAATGCAATGATATTCTATTAGTCACAGAATAACTCAAGTACTTTTTAAAAACTGAATTATAGTGCACCTTGAACAATGTGTTCCAGTTATGGGACACAGATTTTAAATTGTATGATAAGTGACTTCTCTTAATCCTGTAAGTATTCTCATGTGGAAAAAATGCCTCAAGCCTCAATTTACTCACATGAAGCCCATGCCAGGAAGTTCCCAGGTCCCACTTCCATTTTAGTATGCTCTACAGAGGCCTTTCCTGGAACATAGTAACTCCACACCAAATGGCTTATAAATAAATGCTAAATGAATACACGTATGAAGGAATGAATAAATGAAGTCAAGAAAGGAGGGTACCAGGGCTGAGTCCACAAGGATAAGCAGCATCCCCAGAAACTTGGTGGTAGGAAGATAAACCGCCTTCTAGACTGAGGGAACAGGTATGCAAAGGCATGACATTGATAAATAGAAGCATGTTCCTGGGAATTGCAAACAAGATACTGCTTCAAATCCTGCAGGGGGCATAATGCAGTCTCCAGTGTGAGAACTGGCATGGGGCCAGATCCACTGGGCTTTGGGAAGAGCTCAGAGCTGACAGCGAGGCGGTGAAGACCTATAAGCAAGACAGCAAAGATGACTGGACCTGACTTTTAGACAGCTCCTTTTGACCTCGGTGTAGAACAAGGGCCAGCAAACTATGGCCAGTGGGACAGATCTGGTCCTCCATCTGTCTTTGTAAGTCAAGTCTGTTTGGAACACAGCCACGTTCATTCTTTTGTGTACTGTCCATGATGCTTTCAGCAACAGCAGCGTTGAGCGGCTCTGATGGAGACCACTGGGCCCACAAAGCTAAAAATGTTCACTACCTGACCCTTTACAGAGAAAAATTGCTGATCCCTGGTCTATATGAAGAGGGAGGAGAAGACGAGTCCAGAGTCGGGGAGACCAGTTAGGAGCCTGCCAGGAGCCAGTAGTGAGGATGGAGAGGAGGGGCAGATACAGGAGATGCTGAAAAAATAGAACTGTCAGGACTCAGTGTTCGGTGGGGGACAGAGGAGGGGTGCTCAGAATGACTTCCTAGTTCTCTCTTGGGTGACCAGGTAGAGGTGTCATCATTCACTAAGTAAGGAAGACTGGTTTGAAGACAAGGATACTGAATTTGGTTTTCAAATGCTCAGTTTGAGGATCCTCTGAGACATCTAGGTGGAGATGTCCCTTTGACAATAGGATAACCCAAGCCTGGGGCAGCCTGGAGATACAGACCGAGGAGTCCTCAGCATGTTTTAGGAGGTGGTTAAAGCAGTAGGGGAGCGTAGATGTAAAGTAGACCTGTGGACTGAGGCCAGAGGTCTGGGAACCCCCCAGGTCTGGCTCCCCTGGAGGAAGACAGGCCTAAGGAGCCAAGGGCCCTGGGGAAGGCTACTTCCTGCCCAGAGGCCCAGGGTCCTGCTTTCTCCTCCTTCTCCCCCCAAGACAGAGTGGGGCCAGGTGGTTGGGGGAGCCCTCCTCTGCCTCCAAGCTCTAGGGATACCATCATTTCACCTTAGAATGGTCCCATCCCGAAAGGCCTGTGGGAATCTGATTATTTTTCTATATGTCACTCTAGCATTGTGCTCAGGCCACGTCAAAGTGATAGAAAATGCCAGGATGAAAAATGGACTTCTTCCCAAGATGCTTGGAAGTCTGCAGTGATGAATTAGGTTATTCTATTTTCATTCAGGCAAAGGCTTCTCGGTGGGCATTTGCTCTATCAGTGTTCAGTTAAGGGACCATCCACACATTTTCTTTCAGAGACATTTTAGTTAGTCCCCCTATCCCCATGATCATGACCTTGCTCTGGGCTTAGAGGAATCTGTAAGACATATATACATATAGATATATGTATGCACAAATGCTATATATCATACACATTCACACACACTTTTTTCTGGTCCATTTGACAAATGGATGCCCCCAAACAGAAGGAGCTTGCAAAAAGGTCAACAAATTTACGGCAAAGCTAAAAAGAGCCCATGTTTTCTGACTCTAACCCCTTTGTTTCCTCTCGAGTGGCTCTTCCTCAATGTTCCACAGCCTTTACTGCCTTGGTATGGATTTGAAGGCTAATCCCCTTGCCTTTCCACATCTTACCTTTGAGCTCTCCCATGCCCAGGATGGTGTCACGTAGACACACACAGGCATAGTATTAAGGTTTCAAGGGATGGAAAGCTCATTCTCCACACCTGAGTTTCCTGGAGCACTTTGGTGTCGTGCCCTGCCCTGACTCCTCCCTCAAGAGGCTCAGCTCCTCGACCAAGGGGGACAGCTCTTGCTCCATGGCTCTCTATGGGTCTTTCATCAAAAATCCTGAGTGTGGGGATTTGCTCAACTTCTCCCCTCCATCCCAAAGGAAAGCAATGTAGTGATTACATTTTAGAGGGTCTGCCTTGCAGACTCCAACTTTCTTATGGTTTAACTCTTCCAGAGTTAGGTACTTTTGACACTCATGCTAAACTATGCATCCAAACAAGGTTTTATCATATTGAAAGAAAGCTTTTGATATCCATCATGCTGACTCTTGCACCTGCCTTCAATTTGTTCCAATTGTAGGTAGAAATCAGGGAGGTTATCAACTTTTTAAAACAGGGAAGCAGTTATTTTCACAACAAAAACTCCACTGTGTCTCTGCAGGGTGTAGGGAAGGGAGGGGTTGGCTCTGATGTTTTGTCTTCATGGTAATCTATGTGAGACAAACATGCTTTACCCCTCTGAGAAAGAGGAAGTCCAAAGCTGAGAATACTGCATTTGACTTGGGAATGAGACCTGTCACAATCTGGCCCTGGGCTGCCTATCCAGCCTCATTCACCATGGCTGGCTGCTGTGCAACCCAATTCATGTTTCCCTCAAAAACATGATCCAATATCTTCTAGCCACTAGGCTTTTTCATATATGGGTCTTCCCACATCTCTGCTTTCAGCCTTAGATGGATCCCCTTGTGATAAGTCTTGAACCAGGTCTAAAGGCGATATGAAAAAGAATCAGCTGCTTCAAAGCATGAACCCTCTGGTCCTGAATTAGTTTCTCAAGGCTACCAGAGCAAAGGACAACAAACTGGGTGACTTAAACCACCAGAAAGTTATTCTCTCACAGTTCCAGGGTCCAGAAGTTTGAAAGCAAGGTCTCAGAAGGGCCCTGCTTTCTCTAAGAGGTAGAAGCCTTCCTTGCCTCTTCCTGTCTTCTGGTGGGGCCCACAATCCTCGGTGTTCCTTGCCTTGCAGCTGCATCCCTCCAGTCTCTGCCTTTATTGTCACATGTCCTTCTTCCCTGTGTGCCTGTATGGCTCTGTGCCATCACGTGGCATTGTCCTCTTTTTATACTGGCTCTAGGCATAGTGGATCAAAGTCTCACCTTAATGATCTGATATTAGCTTGGTTACAACTATAAAGACCCTAATTCCAAATAGAGTCATATTCACTGGTACCTGGGGTACAGTCTTAGTGTATAAGACTTCAGTATATCTTTTTGGAAGACACAATTCAACCTACCATAGGTCCTATTCCTTTTTCAAGGCTCAATCTAGTATCCTAAGGGAACACACCCTGATACCTTGGCCAGACGGAGCTCTTTCTTCCTGCACCCTATCAAGACCTGGTGTCCATCTTTTGTGCCTTTAGTGCCTCACAGATACAATAATTTGGAGAAAAGTACCAAGAGAAATGGGTTGTTCAGGGAGAAGTAAGCATTAATCTGGGTCCTAGATACTCCTTTTTGCCTTGCATAGCCTCTCATAGACTATAGAGTTTCTGCATTCACCCTTTGGCCTGGCCTGAAACTATACAGTGATCTGGACCAAGGAAGCCTCTCACAGAATCCAGGACTGAATGGAGGTGCTGGCACAAACTGACCACAGCTGGTCAGAAAATCCCTAGCTAAGAGAAACCCCTTGGGTCCCGTTTCCCTCTGTGGTGTATGCCTCAGCCTGCCTGCCAGCCAAGGAGCATCCTTCCCCAGGTTTTTTGGGACATTGTGGAATTCAGAAAGTGGGCTCTTTAACAGCAGCATGTGGCTTGGCTGAGTCAGGGCCACTTCCTTTCCCCACTCTGGCACTCACGGCTTCCTGCAACAGCCCTACAGTCAGGCCCAGGCTGTTCTCCACCTAAGCCATCCCATTTGGCCAAGATGAATACCAGTAGTCTTGCCTCCAGCACTAGAGGGAGAATTTCTGCCCTTTGAGAGGCTAGCAACTGGTGACCTGGACTGAATTCTATATACACACAAAGCTCCAAGTTGCAGCCATTATTTACCCCAGGCCACAGGGCAGGAGCACTTTGTAACACAGAACTCATCAGAACAAGATCCCCTTGCATTCCATGGAATCCTCTGGTGGCTCAGCAGGTTAAGAATCCAGCATTGTCACTGCTGTAGCACAGTTCAATCCCTGGGCTGGGGGAAAAAAAAAAAAAAACAACCCTGCATTCCAAATCCCAGCTCCATCCTTTTGGCAAAGCTCTGACCTCAGATGAAGTCATGTAATTCTCTAAGCCTCTGGAATCAATGTCATGTTGAAACAGGTTTAATGACAATTTCCTTTCAGCATTACCAGAAGACAGTTTAGTGATTATGAACTTGGGTTCGAGAGTCATCAGCCCAAATTTAAAGGTAGACCTTCAACTGGAGCAAATTATTTACCCCATCAAGTTTTAGTCTCCTTGGCTGGACTGTTAGTAGTCAGGACAATTGTATTACTTTCCTATTACAGCTCTAACAAATTATCACAAACTTGGAGGCTTCAAAAACACAAACTATTTATCTTATAGTTCTATAGCCCAGAAGTCTGAAGTCTGGGCCCAAACCAAGGTGTTTGCAGGTCTATGCTCCCTCCAGAAGCTCTAGGGAAGAACTCATTTCTTGTTCCTTTTCAGCCTCTAGAGCTGCACTCCTTGGATTGTACTCACTCTGTCCATCTTCGAAGCCAGCTGCATCTCCCTCTGCTTCCATCATCACATCACCTTCAGCTTTAGTGTCAAATCTCCCTTTGCCTCTTCTTACAAAGTCTTCTGATTGCATTTAGAGCCCACTGGGATAAACCAGGATAATCATCCCATCTCAAAATCCTTATATTCTTCACATTTGCATCTTTTAACATCTATCAGGTAACATTCACAGATTCCAAGGATTAGGAACTTGATATCTTCAGGACCCACTGTTCAGTCTGCCGTAACAATATAAAGCATTTGTGGAGTTCCCGTCGTGGCTCAGTGGTTAACGCATCAGGCTGGGAACCATGAGGTTGTGGGTTCGATCCCTAGCCTTGCTCAGTGGGTTAAGGATCCGGCGTTGCTGTGGGCTATGGTGTAGGTCGCAGATGTGGCTCGGATCCCACGTTGCTGTGGCTGTGGTGTGAGGCTGGTGGCCACAGTTCTGATTTGACCCCTAACCTGGGAACCTCTGCATGCTGCAAAGAGGCCCAAGAAAATGGCAAAAAAGACAAAACAAACAAACGAAAACAATATAAAGCATTTGTATCAACCAGTGAAGCATGACACAGATCCCTCAGAACGGCCCCCTGCTTTCCTGTCCCATGGGAGGGGAAGAGGCAGCTCAAAGGGTGAGGAGGTATTTCAGGGAGGTCAGGCCAGCAGCGATTTACTGCCCAGATATGAATTATTTGAATGTTTTAACACATAGCCATACCAGCTAAATATGAGCCCTGCTATTAGTAAATACCTGAGAGAGCAGTCATTGTGATTAGATTTCATAATCCATGTCAAGTACTCAGCACAAGGCCTGGCACAAAGGGTTCAATAAATGTTAGCTGTTACTATTATTACTAGGTGCCTTCCAGAGGCCTAAGCTCTGAATGAACTAATTCCACCAAAAGACAAGATTTTCCCCACCTCCAGACTGCCTCTCTGCTGTCCCTTCAGGCAGCACAGACACCCCAGTATACCTGGATGCCCGCCTGCTTGGATGCCAGCTCTTCCCACCTTTTTCGGCTTCCTCTACCTTTCTCCCTGCACTCATTCTCACTCTTGGCTCCCTCAGAGTTAAGACTTAATCTATCCTTTGCAGATGGTACTCCCATCGGAAAATTGGGTGAATGTACCCATTCATCAAGCTCCCAGTTTGCCCAGAGAATAAATCCTGCTTCCCACATCCCGATCTACATGTAATGTGCTATGGCCAAGAATGCAATGGATGCTTCCAACTGCCTGGGAGGAGGCCAGACATCCTAAGCCTAGAGTTTGTGCACTGGAGCCAGGCTATGACAGTTTCCTTGAAGATTCATTACTCTGAGCTGACTGGCCAAGCCTTAAGGAAGGCCTCAGGCCATACTCATCCTTGTGAGCTGCTCATGGGCTCTAAGGCCACTGACTTCTGACGTCCAGTAGATGTGGGCCTATTGGAATCCTCTCTACAAAGAAGGTTCTAGGCATCACTTGGTGTTAATGGCCAGTGAATCCTAATCTTGAGGTCTCCAATTACCTCTTCATTTTTTTTTTCCATATAATACTTAGGTATCAACTCTGGGTCAGAACCCTTGCCAGGCTTGGAAATCCAAACCCAGTGAAAACAGCTACTGCTTATTAAGTGCTTCTATGTGCCAGAGAGGATGCTGGGAGCTTATATTAACCCCCCAATTGTAAAAAGATGCAGAAACTGGGGCCTACACAGGTTAAATAACTTGTTAATGGTGTTGCAAGGTCTTCAATTCAGAATGTCAGAGCCTTGCTGTGGTTTTTTTTTCTCCCTCTACAGTACCATACTACCTGTGAATACAAAACAATCTAGCACTTAGATGTTTCTATCTAGTGGGAACATGGCCCATAATTAAATAACCACCCCCATCCTACCTTCTGAGCAAGCTGATAGGAGCATGGAAAATAGAGGACCTCTCTCCTATGCCAGAGGACAAGAGTCAGGAATGTCCTCAGAGACTACCTGATTTAATTTCCTACTGTGCATATGGGGAAACTGAATCACTGACAGGGACAAAAGACCAAGCCTTCACAGGGAGAATACAGAAGAGCTAGGATCAGAGCAGCCTCCTATAGCCCAGCCCATACAATCTTTCCCCTCCTGTTCCTTCCCACTGCCAGAACCCCTAGGAAACAGAAGAGTTGGGCTTATGGTTGCCAGATTTAGCAAAAACCAAAACAGCGTACCCAATTCAGTTTGAATTTAAGATAAACAACAAATAAATTATTGTATAGGTATATTCCTAGCAATATACCTATTCGGCTAGAATGGATCCAAAAGGGCAGTCAGGGCTTTGTGAAGAGGTAGGCTGAAGGAGAGTGGCATCCACTCTTCGGCTGATATCCAGCTGATTATGTGAAATTCAGAGAACCGACTGAAGGAGCCAGGCTGGAAGACAGAGAGAGGTCTGGGCAATGCATAATTGAACCCGCAGTATCCAACCAGGCAGAAGGTCCATACTCACATTAAAACCCTCCAAGAAGGGAGGAAGGAAAGGACCTGGAGTGACTGACAACAGGAGCACAATGGAGGTAGCACAGAGGAGGGACAGAAGGACTCTTCCTAGATGAAGGGGACAGTTCTCAGAAGAAACAGAACTCTTCCAAGCAGTGGTGGTCACCAGGAGGATTGAGAAGTAGTGGCAAGGGCATTCTGGGCAGAAGGAACAATTCAAAAATGCCTTCTTCATTTTTTATTCCCCATGCTATCCTTCTTGGTGTTTGGTAGCTTGCTACAGTAGAACAAAATGTAAGATTTGGCTTAAGAATTTCCAGTCATATCAGCACCACCTCCAAGCTATGTGACCTGGACACATTTACAGAGCATTTCTGAGTTTTTTTCCTGTGTAAAATGGGACTCTTGTTCAAATAAGCTAAGAAAATGAGGATAGAACTTGATAAAGTGCTGGTATAAATGCTAGCTCTTATTGCAGTAAATGCTAAGTGTCTATTGAATGAATGTTGTTTTCATGTTTTCTTTCCCTCCCCATCAAAAACACATCAGGATCTTAAAGAAAATCCCATTCATAAATTAAATCCTCTGCTGCCTTATCATTCCTTGCTCTTCTAGTTTAAGAGGAGAGTAATTGAATGATTTGAGGTTGTGAAGGGCCATATCAGATCACACTGGGTTCCTGGTTTCCATTGTCATTTGACGGAGGTGCTTTACTGAGCGCTATTAAATGATTTCCTGCAGCAGCAAATTATAGGAAATGATCCCTTAGTATAAAACTTTTGAGGATGAGGTCAAGCAAGGATTATTGGTGTTAAAAAGTAATTAAGTGGAGAGATAGGCATGGGAGTTGAGACAATGGGGAGACAAGGGAAAAAGGAGGAAGGAGAGGAGGAACGAGGGGGAAAGAGGAAGAAGGGAAAGAGAAGAATTGAGCTGTGCTAGGATCTGCTTATTTTCTGCCTGAAAGATGGCATATTTAGGGTCTAAGGCAAATGATTTAACTCTCCTGGAACCATTTTTTTCTGATGTATGAAAAGAACAGACTCCATTTATAGATGGGTGTGTGAGCTGATAATTATTGGAAAACACTGGCGATTTTACTAATATTTATGTAATGCCCTATGGTACACATGGTACATTCTGATCCATCATCTTATTTGAATATCAAATGACTCAAGTGGGCAAGAAAGTGATTGCTATCCATTTTTTATATGGAGACACAAGGATATCATGATTTTCCCACTATCAAAAGGCTAGTAAATGGCAAAGCTAACTACTATTAGACCAGTCACTGTTCTCTGTAACCCTACTATCCATAGAGTACTTGCTGCAGGCTAGGCCTTGTGGTATGGGCCTTTGGTAGGTCAGTCAAACAAACCTGGTCCCTGACTTCAAGGAGCCTAATGTCTATTAGGGAAGATAGACATTAAATAAATAACTAGGCAACTAAATACGTAATTATATACTATGATAAATGACACAATGAAAATAAGTCTCATAGAGAACAAAACAGAGGGGAGATAACTGAGATGGGGAAAGGGATAGAAGAAGGCCTTTCTGCTGAAAGAAAGTGTAGGCTGAGACTTACAGTGTAAATCTGATTTAGCCAGACCCAGATGAGGTGTTCCAGTCAGAGTGAAAAACATATTTGAAAGCTCTAAGATATAAAACTGCAAGGACTCTTATTATGGTCAAAGGGCATTTTTTTTAATGGGGAGAGAAATGTGAGATTAGGTAGGGAGCTAAAAGAGGATAGCTCAGTGGCTTCACTTAAAAATCTCTGGAGGGGAATTTCTGTCATGGCTCAGTGGTTAACGAATCTGACTAGGAAGAATGAGGTCGTGGTTTGGATCCTTGGCCTTGCTCAGTAGGTTAAGGATCTGGCGTTATGGTGAGCTGTTGTGTAGGTCACAGACGTGGCTCAGATCTGGCATTGCTGTAGCTGTGGTATAGGCCAGTGGCTACAGCTATGATTGGACCCCTAGCCTGGGAACTTCCATATGCCATGAATGCGGCCCTAGAAAAGACAATCAATCAATATCTCTGGAGGGAGCTTTGAAAAAGTACCTATGACCAGGTCCCACAGGCAGAGATCATAACAGTGGGTCTGAGATGGGTTCTGGACAAAAGAATTTTAAAAAGCTCCCTAGGTTATTCTAATGAGCAGCTAAAGCTGAAAACCACTGAGCTAGACTTTTAGAATAGGATAAGGTATTTTAATTTTCTCCTAATGGGAAGGCACTGCACACCTTTAAGCAAGAGGTAAGAACATCAGATTTGCATTTTTTGGTGATCACTCATTCAAAATGCTGTATGGGGATCAAAAATGGGGAGGTGAATGGACAAATTTTCAATAGCCCAAATGGGATGTAGAGGCTGGGACTGGAGTGTTAGCAATAGAGATAAAGAAAACATGAGTCAAAATATATTGCAGAGGTAGAATCAATGGATGGTGTATTTGTGTAGGGCTCCAAGAAACATGATTTCCAAGATTCCGGTATTTCTGAGATAATCATCTGAGTGGGTGGAGGTACTATTTATTGAGGTAGAGAAAACTGGAGGAGAGGAAAGTGCAGCATGCTTCTGCATCTGTTAGGTTTGAAATGCCTGGGAGACATCCAAGTGGAGCTGTCAAAGGGGCAGTCTGATATATAATTCTGGTGCTGCAAAGAGGTCTGGACTGGAGACATAAATTTCAAAATTGTCAGTGGGTTGATGATCTTTAAAGATCCATGAATGTGAATGAGATTGTTTAGAGAGCGCAAGAAGAATGAGGAGAAAAACCAGGGACCGAGTCATGAGGATATCCAATAGTTAAAGCATAGGAGGAAGATGCTGATTCTGGGACTACGGAAGGAGAGGGAAAAGAAAAAGACTATTAGAATGAGGAGCAGCTGGAGACAAAGGACTGAAGTGTTTGAGGAGGGGGGCTATCATCAGAGGGGTCACCACACTGTTGGGACCTAAAATTTACATATTCCACTGGGTATGGTGGCATGGAGGCTTTCAACAACTTGTAAAAGAGCAGTTTGGGTTGGGTGAAGTGATGGGGGCAGAAACTAGCGTGTAGTGTTCTAGAGAGTGAATGGGTATGCTAGGACTCAGCAATGCATTCACAGTGTTAAAAGATCAACTGAGTCATATTAAAATTTTCAAAAGTTTATTTGGGCAGAAATTGATTTGCATCAGGCAGCCAGACCTGAAGTGGTCCAAAGCAAGGAGAAAGACGTCTATAGAGATGTGGAAGCAAGGCAAAGAAATCATTTGATTGGCATAGCCAAAGGATTACCTTATTTGGAAAAGCCTGGTTGTCTGTTTGCAATTGGTTATCCTTAGGTTTTGATTTCCAGACATCAAGGCATTTTAGGCTTAGGTTTTGGTTTTCTTATGTAGGCTACTAAAGCATTAGGGTCACATCAGTCTAACGATTTCCTTGTTTAATTAATTTAATTTATAGGAGACACTGGTACATGAAAACAGAATTCCGTGGAGGCATGTTTATTGAAGCAGTGTTTGTATTTGTAAAAAAAAAAAAAAAAAAAAAAAAAGGCAACGTAAATGTTCTTCTAGGGTAGAATGTAAAATTAAACCATAAAACTATAGATGGAAATGGTTAAAGGCAAAGACCCTGCAGCCAGTCTGCGTGGTTCAAATCCTACATTTTCCACTTATTTGCAAGTGGACAATGGGCAGTTACTGACCCTGTAAAAAGCCACTAATAATAGACCATCTACCTCATAGGAGTATTTTGAGAATGAAATAAGTAAAAATATATTAAAATAAATTATTTTATATGTATATATTTATTTAATAAAATATATTAATATATATAATATACAAATACAATATAAACTGTATTAAAATAAATTCAAATAAATATATTAAATTAATAAACACCACTTTATAACTCAAAAAGTCTCAAAATAATTTTATAACCCCTTTTACAGATAAGCAAATGACAGCCCAGTGAGGGAAAATCAGCTTGTCTACCTCATTAGAGAGTATGAATCTGATCCCCAGATGCTTCTAGTACAAAGCTCCTTTACCACGCCCCTCTGTTTGCAGAACACAATCTCAGGTCTTAGGATTTCTGGTTCAATGCCTTGATAAGGCAAAATTCTTAGGAGGTAATACAAATTCTGTTTAAAAAAATATTTTTAGGAGTTCCTGCTGTGGTACAGTGGGTTAAGAATACAGAATTGCTGCAGCTGTGACGCAGGTCACAGCTATGGCTCAGATTTGGTCCCTGCCCTGGGAACTCCCATGTGTCATGGGTGCGGCCAAAACAAAAAAAGTGTGTGTGTGTGTGTGTGTGTGTAAATATATATCTTCAAACACATGAACTAGTATCAAACAACACTTACAAATGTAAAATGACATTCCCTGGGAACTATATCTAGTCATTTATGATGGAGTGTGGTGGAGGATAATGTGAGAAAAAGAATGTATATATGTTTGTGTGACTGAGTCACGTTGCTGTATGGTAGAAAACTGAAAGAACACTGTAAACCAACTGTAATGGAAAAAATGAAAATCATTAAAAAAAATAAAATGGCATTCATGGCCCATGGATCTCATTATGAAATACAAGAGTTAAATTTGAAAAAAGAAAAAAACCTTAGACTGGAAATGTGATGCCATTGTCCTTTGCAGTTATTTACAGTTGAAAGGCTTTACGTTTGTGGCCTGCTTGCTTTCCTTTTTGTTGTTATTGTTGTTGAAATATAAAGTAATCTGAGCCTAAATCTAAACCAGCTTTGTCTCCTCTTTCATCACCCTTCTTTCACATCCCCACTGTCTATCCTACTTTCTGATTCTCTCTCCCAACCCCAGAGCCTCAGTTTGCCTATTTAGGGACCAATCAGGCTTCTACCTTTTCTTCCTGGCCTTCAATCTGCCCTCCACACTGATAAATCTTTGTAAAAAGGACAATCTGCTCATTCTTCTTGCTGCCTACTCCCTATAATCTTCAGAATGAGGTCTTTAGCATGGCAGGCAAAACCCTCTGTGACTTGCTGAGCTCCCATCTCCTAAGATGCTATGACCCTCCTCACCTCCATCACAATTCCTCCACTAAGCTTTCTCACCTCCCAGGTTTCTCTCTCTGTCTTTCCCCTCTCCCTTCATTTGCATAGCTTCTGCTCAGTCTTCAAGGCAAGCCCACCCCCAAGGAGGCCATACATTGGACCCTTGACTATATCCTTCTCCCACTCCTCCCTGAGTCAGATGCCCTTCTGGGCTCCCACAGCAGCACCCGAAGTTTGCATCTATTTTCAGCACTCATCAGCAAACTGCCTCTCTCTCTCTCTCCTCCCCTCTTCCTCTCCACTAACCCAGGAACTCCTCTAGGGCAAAGACCATTACTCTTGGGGTTCCCAGTAAGTCTGGAAAGTGCTACACCCAGACAAAATAGACTAGCTGCACAATTAAATTTTATTCCAGGGCCCTGTAATTTGCTTCATAGCTGAGAAAAAGCACAGAGGAAGTCACAGCTTTCTGCTTTTCTGAGGTTTCTAATTGCACCCAGTCAGGCACTGCACATATACTTACTAGACGTTTTGAGGTGTTAAGAATCTTGTTTTGTTTGTAACTGCAATTTTTTTTAAAGTCTGTTTATATTTTCCAAGTAAGATAATTAGCTAGGAAGGATTTCATGTATATTTTAGACAAAAAATATCTGTGCAATTCCACAGATATTATGCTGCTCACTAGTTACAAAAATAATTGAGCATGCCTCATAAAGATGACTTAATTTAACAAATGAGTTGTACTCAAGTAAATATTTACTTTTAATGCAATTTTGTTGAAAAGCCTCTTAGAATACTTTCATTAAGCCCACATGATGTATAGGCTGCATAGTTATTAAATCATTATTTAGAGAGATGATAATTTTAAATAAAGAGAAACACATGCTTTTAATGCATCAAACACTTATTTAGGGCTACTTACATGCCAAGTCTTAAAGTGACCACAATACCCTGGATTTCTTTGTTTCACATACACACACACACACACACACACACACGCACACACACAAAATTTCACAGGAAAAGTCTAAAATAGAGCCAAGGTCTCTTAACTTCTCTCCATCTCACTGCTTAACCTTGGTCAATTACCACTCACATGGATCCTTGCAGTAGACTTTAACATCTCCTAATTCTACTCTTGTCATCCTCTAATCCCTTCCCTGCATAGCAGCTAAATGAACTTTGTAAAATCTAAACGATATTAGTTTTGTTTCTTTTTTTTAATTCTTTAAAAAATTTTTGTTGTTGTTATTTTTTAATAGTTATTTCCCCAATACATTTTTTTCCCTACTGTACAGCATGGTGACCCAGTTACACATACATGTACACATTCTATTTTCGCACATGATCATGCTCCACCATAAGTGACTAGACATAGTTCCCAGTGCTACAGGGCAGGATCTCATTGCTAATCCATTCCAAAGGCAATAGTTTGTATCTATTAACCCTAAGCTTCCCAACCACCCTACTCCCTCCCCCTCCCCCCAGCAACCACAAGTCTATTCTGCAAATCCACGATTTTCTTTTCTATGGAAAGGTATAAGGCACAACATTAGATTTAAAACACTCACTCGTTTAACACCTTCCAACGGACTTCCCAAGTCACTCAGAATAAAATCCAAACTTCTTACCATTGGCAAGAAACTCTACCTGACCCAGTCACTGCCCACCTGTCGCACTCCTGGCACACAGCTATCCACTTAAGCTCTCTCTGCACTGGCAGATCTCTCTGCCTTGGTCACTCGAGCCCTCTTTCCCCCAATCCTTTGCATGGCTGATACCCTCTCACCATTCAGGCCTTAGCCAAAATTACTTCCTCTCAGTGAGCATCTCTTCCTCCCACTCGCACTGTCATATAATCTATTTCATTTTCTTCACAATTCCTACAATTCACTGTTGGAATTTAACTTGCTCTTTGCCTATATTTTTCTATTGCTTGACATGCTCCTACCATTCCCTTTGAATAAACAATTCCGTGAGAAGAAGGGTCTGGCTTGGCTTGTTCACAGTAGTAACTCTAGGGCTTAGAATGGGTCCTAGTCCATTGCAGATATTCAACAAAGTGTGTTGGATGAATATATTAAGACACAATTCTTGCCCAAAAGATCATTTATTTCTAAAATGAAATTGAACATGCGACAAGCTGGGATATGTGCTATCATGGGTGAAGAAGTCCTAGAGCTTTCTCTTCCTGAGTGTTGTCCCTACTCTTTAATTATAATGACAGCATCCTGAAGAGTCCTGGTCCCTCTAATTCATTTTCCACAGTGCAGCGAGTGTTCTGTCCTATACTCATAGTCTTTAAAGATAAAGCATTAACTTATTAGCATCCATACAAGGTATTTCAAGTTCTGGTTCTAACAAAGCTCAGTGATTTCATTTCTTGCCCTCTTTCCCTCATCCATCCTTCAATCCTCTGAAACCAAAACACCTGTAGATGCCAATCACCTTAGTTTTGCCTTTCTTCCATGCTATTAACATCTTATTCTTCCTACCTCCAACTGACTCCTATTCTTTGTTCAAGGATCAGTCCAGATGATTTCATTTCTAAAAAACCTTTACTGTTTCTCCCTTTCACCTTGTACCCTAGGATGAGCTGGTGCCTTCTCTTTGCTCCTGTAGCTCCCTGAGAGCAGCTCATCCTAGGACCCATCCCACCTGACTGTTTCTGCCTTTTTATGTTTCTACTTTTACCACCAGACCAGGAACTGCAAGAGTTTAGTCTGAGTTATCTGACTGATAACAGAAGTCTGTGTCTAAGATAATACATAATAAATATTTACAGAATTAGTAACTGAATTAATGAATACATCGAATAAAATTTTCAGGGGTTAGAAAGAATGGTGCACTGGGAAGAGAGGAGGTCAAATTGGGGTGATTTCCAAAAACAAGCAATGTAGGTATGTCATCACTTATGAGCAATTTCAACCCCCAGAGCTCCAAAGACCAAGTCTTTCTTAACTTGTTAGGTGGCAAAACTTAACTTGATCCATTTAGTATCTTTATTCATTCCATTTAGCATGAGTATTCTTATGCTTTGCTGTAAAACATTAGCGCAATTGAATGCAGGGACTAGTGCAGTTGAGTTCAGGGTACTGTCCTAGACTCCATTGGAGATATTGTGTAATATAAGAATATGAACTCTTTTACTTTTCTTAAATCCAAAAGTTTCTGGAATCCAAAATAACTGGCGCCAAGGATTTTAGACAAAGTATTATGCTCCAGTTTTTGAACTGTCCTAAAGGACTGTTAGGACCCCAGTAGACCAAACTTCACAGGAAGGAACAGAATATATAAAGGAGAAGCAGCAAGTTGATTAGTAATGGTGATTTGTCTGGAGTTATCTGAAGGAAGAATGTCTAAATTGACAGAAAGATAACATGGAAAGATGTTTGGGTCTGATGGAGTCCTTGAATTCTAGGCTAAGGAGATCAAACTTATATTCTACAGGTGATGGGAAACCTGCAAAGGATTCTTAACAGACAAGTGAGGTCAGATAAAGAAAGAATCACTTATATTCTGGAAAAAACCTATTCTTATCTTCTTAATTCTGTGGCATTTAATTGTTCTGAAAAATGGGAATAATTGAAAATGAAAATCAAATGAAGAAATGCAAATGAAAATGTTTTCTAAGCTGTGAAACTCTTCTAAAATATAAAATGTAATTATTATTAACTGACAATGAAAACTGAAGGATGGATGAGCAGAGTTCAGGGGTTCAGTATTGTACATGCTGAGTTTGTGGGATATCTAAGAAGCAATATTCAGTAACTTGGTAGAAGTCACAGGAGTTGGTACCTAAAAGCAACTGTGGAATTTGTCATAAAGATGTCCCTCCTAAATTTTAGAATAGAATGAAGTGTCTCCAGTTTCATCTACATAAACTGTGACACTCTATTTCCAAATTTCAGTTTCTTTTAAGAAAGAGGTAAGAAAGTAAATATACAGTCTTTGAAAGGATGTGTCATTAAGAAGCTGGAACAGTGAAATTGTCAATTCCTTCATGCAGAGGGGGCTTTGTTGCTAAGTCATTTGCATTTTACTGAAATAAATGATATTATAAGAAGTCACTGGATGACAAACTCTGTTGGATATGTGTCTGGATTTTTTTTTCTCCTATGAAAGGACTGAGAATTTGTTCTGCTTCTGAACTTCCTTTTCCTCCAAATTCTTTTTTTTTTTTTCTGCCAAACTGCATCTCTGAGAACGTGGTGAAATTTAATAGACTGTAATAACTGAAAGGACTATTACTTTTGAAACCTCAGACTTTTTGTAGATTGAGACTAAGTTCCAGAGATAGCAAGTTACCTGCCCATCATCACACCTTTAGTCAGTAGAAGCACATAGTCTAGAGACCAGTCCAAGCTGTTTCCATTTACAATAGTGACAGGCTCAATGGCATGGCTGGAGAGAATGATATGAGACCGGACAGAGAGAAGCAGATTGTGCCAACCATCTTCTCCCCCATAGCAAGGAGCAGGTCCTCAGATACATCAGGAATTACCTCTGAGGTACTCCCCAAGCCATTTAGAACACATTTAGCCAGATTATTCTGGAAAAACACAGTGAAGGCTGGGTGAGGTGGCCATTGGAAAACAGGAATGGGGAAATGAAGGATGGCTCAGAAACTGAAAGTTTGGCTTTGGTTTGCTCTTGGAGTGTTTTTCTCTTAATGCAGCCAACCATTATGGAAGAAAGTGAACAGAAACCCATGTCTGTGTCTCTTTTCTCTCACCCAATCTCTCTCTCTCTTTTTTCTCTTTGGTCGTACCCGCGGCATGTGGAATTTCCCAGGCCAGGGACTGAACCCATGCCACAGGAGACCCAATCTCTTTTTAAAAGAATGATAAAAGAAAGTCTACCACAAGGGGCTGAGAAGTTTGCATATAACCTCCGGGTTACATAAAAATCAGTGCTGAAACCAAGCTATTATTAGCACCATGCTTTCAACAGCTGAAGTACTTAGAACCAGCCCTTTGTGCAAGTGTGTTTGTTTCCACATATTGTATAGATGACACCTGCCCCCACACACTTTCTATATATGTGAATATACTTTTTTTTCCCAGGTTGTATAATCATTCATTATTCCATCAATATGCATTTACTGAGGCATCCTGGGTACTGAGAATACAATGATGAGTAAGTCATAGAGGAATATTTTCTATGCTGTATTTCTATGCTGAACTCTATCTTGGAGTTTTTCATTGTTGGGTGTTTCTATTGTCTTTTTTTGTTTTCAATCACTTTCATGGAGTAACATTTGAGTTTCTAGCTACGTACTGCTCTTTATTTCTTCACTAGGAGTGTTCTTTGGGGTATTTCATAACTAGGTTCCTCAATTTGCTCAGGGATGGTTTAGTTTAACTTTTTTCAAATTGCTTTGTCAGAGCTGTAATGAATCTTTCTTCAAGGAAATATCAGTCTCCTGTGAAGATTTCCCCACCCTTGCCCTTCCCAGTATTAATCATTAATAATTTATTCTTAGATATACTATAAACATCCCAGATGTGGCATTTCTCTCATCTGATTGAGATGTATTTGTTTCCATTTCGATTGTGAAGTTTAATTTTCCTCTGAGCTCTAGCACACAGCCCAGGGCCTGATACACAGTGGATGCGCATAAATGTAGTCTTGGACAAATTTAATCAGGCACAAATGTATCTGCGCTATTGAAGTCATTTTCTAATTCAAAGGAACACATCTGATGGTCTGGAAGACAGATAAATCATGTCAGCTTGTTAATCACCCCAAATCATGGAGACATGTCCTGCCTTGGTAAAACAAACTCATGTAAATGTATAACTTAGCAGCTATTGATGTTTTAAGCCCCACTCTCCATCACCATGGGAAGGACCCCAAATGAGCTCCACATCTGAGTCAATGGGAGGACGCTTACTGAGTACCCTGGATGAATTAGACAGGCCTGGTCTGCTTCATAGTCAGCCTGATCCAGGTTCCATGCATCTTAGAAAAATAAGGACAAATATTTAAGAAATGTTTCAGTACAAATAAAACAAAAAATGTTTTGCAAAGTATATGGGGGTCAGCAAAGGAGCATATAGAGTACACACCAAATGTTCACCTGGGGAATTGTTCCAGGGAGAAACTACATGTCCTGGAAGATTTGGCAAGAAGAGAGTTGAGAGCTGTATGCAGCCCATCAATGCATCCTGATTCCATTTCACAGCTTATATGATACAGTGGAAATGAAGCCCTCTACTTCCTCACAGAGGAGAGCAGAAGGCTGATAGGAGTATGGCTCACTGAGGCAATGCTTATTATGCATGCCACTGCTTATTGCTTCTAGTAAGATCCACAGCCTGGCAATTGATGCATCATCTCACAAAATTAACAATACATGGCCAATCTAATATTTCATCATGTTTAATGTGGTAAATGTTAGGAACCTGAAATGCATCAGAAAGGTAATAGCTGAATTTGACACATATTTCTCCATCAACTCATTCTAATGTGGGGGAAACAAAAAGGCAACCAAACAAAAGAGATTCTCACCCATTCTGTTGTATTTTCACAGAAGCCATGAGTGAAACTGAGGGGTTAGAAGCATATTTTCTTGATCATAAGGAAATACACTGAGATGTTTTCAATGGTGGATGTGAGCAATAGGTATGCGGCAATTTATTTTTTTTCTTTAACTTTGGTTCATTTCCTAAAAATTTTTAAATGTGAAATACAGCACATGAGCATCAATAAAGAGGTTTAAACCTGTAGGCATAGTTTCTCAAGGCTATTGAATACCCCTCACCACTAGCCAGTCAAGTAGTGGAGTTCCTGCCATGACTCAGTGGTTAATGAATCTGACAGGAACCATGAGGTTGTGGGTTCGATCCCTGGCCTTGCTCAGTGGGTTAAGGATCCGGCGTTGCCCTGAGCTGTGGTGTAGGTCGCAGGCGCGGCTCGGATCCCAAGTTGCTGTGGCTCTGGCGTAGGCCAGCAGCTACAGCTCTGATTAGACCCCTAGCCTGGGAACCTCCATATGCTGTGGGAGCGGCCCTAGAAAAGACAAAGAAAAAAAAAAAAAAAGAAGCAATCACCAGCATCTCAGAAAGTACCCTTCCTAATTATGATGTGTGCCCCTCCCATCCATAAACGTTCTACCTTCTTAACTCCTACAGTAATGAGTTTGTTTCTATTCATTGTTTAACTATTTTTCTATACCTCCTGAAACAATATACTCTTTGTCTGTTTTAAAACTTTATCCAAATGGACTTAAGTGGTATGTATCTTTTGAGTCCAACATCTCTTACCAACATTATGTTTTTAAGATTCATCTGTGGTGTTGTACCTACTTGTAATTGATTTGTTTTTACTGGAATATATTAACTCTTTAAATAAATTTTCTATGACTTATCAGTCCATCCTATAGTTGATGAAAGTTTACACTGTTTCCAATTTTGGGCTATTTGACCAAGAATAATATAAATATTGGTGTTGTAATTTCCTGGTACATATGTGCACATACTTCTTCTTCTTCTTTTTTTTTTTTTCTTTTCTTTTTAGGGCCACACCTGTAGTATATGGAAGTTCCCAGGCTAGGGGTTGAAACAGAGCTGCAGCTGCTGGCCACAGCCACAGCAATGCCTGATCTGAGCTGCATCTGTGACAGCAGCTCGCTGCAACACCAGATCCTTAACACACTGAGAGAGGACAGGGATTGAACCCACATCCTTAAGGATCCTAGTCGGATTCTTAAACCACTGAGCCACAGTGGGAACTCCCACACACCAGAGATAGGTGGACAAGCAGTTGTGCATATCTTCGACTTTGATAGGTTTGGAAAAAATGTTTTAATGTAACAAACATAGTATCTTTAATAATAAAAACATTTTACTTTAATGAAGGGAAGTACCCTAAAAATTTTAATGTACAGATGACTCAAGTTTAATTTGAAGATGTATCACAAAAAGAAATGTAGTCATAAAGTCAGTATGTCCGTTTTACTAGGAAGCCAGTGGATTTCCTTTATTGTGATGATTCCCTTAGCCCCTTATTCTGGGGGTTTAGGAGTGGAAATGGGGGGTTACAAAATAGGAGAGGTATCTATGTTTGTTACTTAACAGGGAACATGTATTTTCCAAACTTAGGATGGTTTTCTATAATTTAGTAGAAACCAGCATTAGCCTCCCAATACTCATCCTATATTGAACGTTCTAGAAGAAAGAATAAAGGTATTGAAAAACATGACAGGTAGGAAATGACTGGAAAAAAATGAGATGAAGGCATGTATTCTGGAGAGGAGACAACTCAGAAAAATATGACCCCAGAACTCCAGTCTCAGGAAGGTCTAAGCAGTGGGGGGAAAAAAACAGATCCACATAGCAAGACTTTAAAAGAAATATATTCATTTATTTAAGAAACATTGAATAGTGCTAAACTTGTGCTAGCTACTCTTCTAAAGCCATGAGTGGGGGCTCACAGAGGCAGGTGCTGGATAGCTTTTTCAGCAGTCTGAATAGACTGCCTTATCAGATGGAGAACCTTTGTCTCTGGAGGTACTGGGCCTCAGAGAATGCTTTTTGAGCTGTGTAGAGGAAACCCCTGTCTCCTCGAGCAGACCTCTTGTCTCCTCACCACTGCCCGCAGAAATAAGTGGGAGGACAAGTTGGCTGGGGGCGGACCTGTGGTCAAACATGGTGCCACCGTGAAACCAAGTCTTGTTCAGCACCTGGAAATATTTATCACACTTGGCCACAATCTGGGCAAAGAGCAGTGTGTCACACATAGGACACAAGATTTGTTCTGCCCTTAGTGACTTTGTGACAACTGATAAGTACTTAACATCTTTGGGCCTCATTTTTATCATCTATAAAAGGGGAAAGGATAGTTAATAATAGCACCTTTCTCACAGGGTTCTTGTGAGAACTCTGCACGTGTGTATGTACATGTGTGTACACATGTGTATATACGTGTGTGTGTATATATATACAAATATATTGATGCTTGAAACAAAATACGTACTCCATATATTAGCTGTTTTGCTTTTGTTGTTATTACAATATGACCTTAAAAGTAACTTCTAATGCTTATATTTTGTATTTCCACTAAAGCAGTGAGCAGAACACAGACTTCTTTGACAAAGACCGTGATCTACCCTTTGGATGCTCTATTTATGCGCTTCATGAGCGTAGGCAAGATCCTATCTGAGCCTTAGCTCCCTCATCTGTAAAAGGAGAATGGTCACACCTCTGCTGAATGATGGTTGGAGTGACCAGTGGGGTAAGTGATATAAAAATGTGGCATGAGCCTTGAGGGACAACTGGCCTGGGTGCTCTCCTTGCTCCTAGGCAAGCTACTTAATTCCAGTGAAACTCCATTTTATTTGAGTAAAGTCAGAATAACAATGACTGCCACAGTTTAACACAGGTAAAGCCCTTGGCATGGCCATGGTCTGTAGTAAGACCCCAAAGCCTTTCTTGGCTTCTGTTGACTTTTCTGTGAAAGGCGGAAAGTAATGTAAGTCTCTTCTAACTCACAGGATTTGTGTGAGGATCAAATAAGATAATGGATGTAAAGTCACTTTTTAAACTATAATGTGGCATGACAATAAAATTTTAAATTAGCAAGAATCTAAATTCGTAGGCCAGGATTTATACTGCCTAGTTTTATTTGATAAAAATATTTTTAAAATGTTGTTTTAACATTCAAGATCCTTCCAAACAGTATAATGACTTACTCACTCAACAGTTATTCAAGAAGCATATGTTACATTTGTATTTTCCCAGTTGAATTCTTTTTAAAATTATTTTTATATTGTCCAAAGACAATAAAAGATGTCATAAAAGATGATTTTATGACAATAATTGGAGAAAGATATAGAAAAATAAGTTAAGAAATTATGATTATGTGAAAATAAGGGCAATAAAATAAAATGATACTAGAGGTAAGATTGATCCATGAGAACTAAGACATAATTCTATACTCTGATTAAAATAGGCTACATGTTTTACTCCTAGGAAACAATGCAAAAAGAAAAGCATGCTTATTGTATTGCAAAGTGTCATCCATTGACCCTGCTTGCATATAACCAAGGGTGCTTATTTCCTTTTTCCCACCTGACTACCTGAACGTCCACACCTGCTTATTGTGTCTCTGAACATTTTGCAAAAGCCCTAATGCCTATATAAAGCTGTCTTGATATTTGAAATTTATGATATGGGGAATGGTATCCATAGACACTCTTGGCAAAACTCTTTTGGAAAATAATTTGGCAAAAGTGGCAAAAATGTCAACAACCAATATTCAAAATTCTTAAATTTCTTCCTATGAAAGTGGTTTAATCAAAACAAAAACAAAGGCCAGGGAATAAAGACAGTCATCGCAATTCTACCTATGGTTAAATGGAAAAAACTTACTTATGCAAAAAAATGGGGAAATAACTAATTACAATATAGAATCTCTTTTCTATTTGCTTATTCCAAATGGTATTAAAAAAAATGGTAATCATGACTTTGCCAAATTGGCTCAGTTTCCTCAGTGGAACTTGGAGGATACAATTTAAAATGACTGCATTGATGCAAAATATATGAGCCGAAGACTGGAAAATAAAAATATGATGTTTTACTATAAATGAGTTATGGATGATTTTGTTTCACTTCTTTATTTCTTTTATTTTTATTTTTTTTTGTCTTTTTGTCTTTTTAGGTCCACACCCACAGCATATGGAGGTTCCCAGGCTAGGGATCGAATTGGTGCTGTAGCTGCTGGCCTACGCCATGGCCACAGCAACTTGGGATCTAAGCCATGTTTGTGACCTACACCACAACTCATGGCAATACTGGACCTTAACCCACTGAGGGAAGCCAGGGATCGAACCTGCATTCTCAAGGATACTAGTTGGGTTTGTTAACCCCTGAGACATGATGGGAACTCCAGTTTCACATTTTTAGAACTGTCTTTCATTTTCGTTTGGTTTGGTTTGGCTGTGTGTGTGTGTGTGTGTGTGTGTGTGTGTGTGTGTATTCTTTTTCACCCCAAATGGGATAAGTTTATTATTTCCATTGCTATTTGTTGCCAGAAAAGTAAGAATCAAGATTTAATTATTTGCAATTCTCCCTTTCTGGACAAGCTTAAAGTGGAGATAAGTAGTGAAAGGAACAAGTAAACCTTACAATATCACTGAAAGAATCGAGGAAGACCATGAAAATATAAATTCTCTTTAAGGAGAGGCTCAACCTTCCACATCTCTTGGATTTTTTTTTTAAGCATGCTTTTCTTGGCAGCTGCATTTATCGGCATATGCGAAAATATTATCCAGGGTGCATCTGTATTTTCAGAAATGTGACATGATAAATTCCCTTAAAGAAAGGGATTTGGTGGTGAACATTCATCAATTTTCACTCATGGGACTCCCTGAGGCAAGACCTTCTGTGTCATGTCAACATTTTTTCCCTCTACCAGCAAAATTGGAAGATATAAGGAGATACAGTATATCAACATCTTGTCATCATTGCCTTCCTAACCCTTATTCCACCAACCTCCTTACCCGGTGCAGGCCAAAATGACAGGAGGAAAAAAAATGTTGCTGTTATTGCCTTTTTTTTAAAGGAAAATAATGTCAAAGATAAACAATGTTTACAGATTTAACCCAAATGTTAGTCATAAAATCATCTTCCAATGCTTGGATATGTAATGAGGCATCTAACGCCAACTTAATACTGTCAACAGAAACCCCATCCAACTTTCTAAACTGTCTTTATCTGAACAAGGGCAGCTCTCAGGACATTATGAAGTATAATCCTATAAAACAAGTCAAAGGGCACATTTGCCTAGGTTTTATGCTGCTAGTTCTGGATCTGTTTTCCTCTTGGCCCCAGAGCTCTTTGGGGGACAGTGTGGGTGGAGTGAGGACCCTTGTTCAGGCTTCCTTTTAGAAAGAATAAAACTGCTCTTGTTTACTGCTCACTTCAAGACCAACACTTTCCTGTTTGAAAGGCATGCAAACAAAACCCTCTTTAACCCCTAAAACATTGGATTTACATGATTGTCATGTTCCACTCCATGACAGAACAAGGAAAAGAGACACTCTAGGAACTATGTCATGAGCCACAATCTTGAGACCAATAGGTATCAATACTTCTGAAGCAGAGGTAAACATGGGGGTTTATTGAAACAAAAATTTTGCTCAATTTTGTTAGGGCAGCTGCCTGGGCTGGGGTGACTATCATTTTCCTAATTAAGCCAGTCCTTATAACTTTCTCCCTCTGCAAAGATTTAATTGGCTCAATTTGCGGTCACTCAGTATTAAATGTCTCTATTGGTCAAGGTAGCTACCAAGATATTTCAGAAATAGCTAGCCTCCTTCCAGCTGATCTTTCTAATCATCTAAGTTCAGGAGCAGGGTTAGCTCTTCTCAAACACTCAGGGATAGCCACAATATTTTATATTGAAAAGATTCAATGTAAAAGTCTTTCATCCTAAGGAGTCAATGCACAAAGAATTTTTGGCTCTACAAACCCTTCCTAAATCCTCTTTATTAGGGAGATGGTTGTATAGGTCTAAAAGGAAGTTTGGAGGGTAGGTTATATTGCAGACTCTTCCAAGCACATCTGTGAGGGATCTCTGTCCCTTTTGATACACTGCTTATTATAAAGAAGGGAACAAGGCTTGTTTCTCACTGGAACAGTGTGGGACAACTACAAGAGCTTCTTGAAGTAATTATAATAATCATGCTGACTGATTTTTGTTTTTTCATAGTCCAGTAAAATAAAAGAATTAAGCTATAATTAGGGCCAGCATTTAAATGGGTTCCTCTACTTGTTGCTGAGACTAAACTTATGGATAAAGAGAAGAATTTGGAAAGGTCTAAACTCCTTCCTGATTCCCCCCAAAATGTTTTTCAATAGTAGATAGAAAGGCACACTACTTTGTCTTTATTTCCTTAAAGGCTTTAATATCCTGTTAAAATGAAACTGTTAGGAGTTTCTACTGTGGCTCAGTGTGTTAAGGATCATGCGTTTTCTCTGTGGCAGCACAAGTTCAGTCTTCGGCCTGGCACAGTGGGTTAAGGATCCTGCATTGCCACAGCTGTGGCATAGATCACAGCTGTGGCTCAGATTTGATCCTTAGCCCAAGAACTCCCATATGCTGTGGGTGCAGCCAAAAAAGGAAAAACGCAAATATTAGCCAAACGTATCCAAATAAAATGTGACTTGAGAAGAAGATGTAACTTCTTCCTTCCTTCATCTCTATTGAAATGACCACAAGATCATTTATGGAAAACTAGGGAAAAACCTACATTTGTATCCCAGGAAATAAACCCTTTATTATAAGGATGTCTGTCAGATAGTTCTAGAAATTGAGGGGAAGTCAGTGAAAACTAACTTGTCAATATTACATATGAGAAAGTAAATAAGTGGAGGATATCAATGCAGGCCCCTAAGATTTCCAGATGGAGAAAGAAGATGACATAGGTTACATTGGAAGTTCTGCATGCAGTTTTGTGATAATTATCCATTTTGATGCAGCAGCTTTCCAGAAAGTCGGCAAAGAAACAGACTTTTCCTCTATTCATCAGGTTCTAGTACCTGGCTACATACACACTTTGAATCTGGACAAGAAACAAGATCAAATAGGAATCTTAACGCAGAAACTGAATGCAAGCATATTTTCTGACCACAATGCTATGAGACTAGAAATTAACTAAAAGAAAAAAAAAACAGCAAAAAACACAAATTCCTGGAAGCTAAACAATATGCTACTAAACAACCAATGGATCACTGAGGAAATAAAAAAATACCTAGAGACAAATGACAATGATAATGAAGATAGGATAATCCAAAACCTGTGGGACACAGCAAAAGCAGTTTATAGCAATACAACCTTATCTCAGGTAACAAGAAAAAGTTCACATAAACAACCTAAACCCACATTCAATACATCTGAAGAAGGAAGAGATAATATGCTGTACAGCAAAAGTTGACACAACGCTATAAATTAAGTATAATAAAAAAACAAGCAAATAAATAAACAGAAGGGATGAATGAGAAGTAAAAGTCACCCATTCCCTTACATTCAAGAGTAAATAAATAGAAATTGACAATGTTCTCAATGAAATAAAAACTGTAGTGGCAATGGATAATATAGGATTACAGAGACAAAGTGGATATATTTAAAAATTACTTATATAAAAAAATAACATCCCTACTTTTTTACTTTCAAAGAAATTCTGGGTAAACTTGGACTATAAAGCAAAAGATAAAAGATAATAATAAAACTGTCAAATACACATTTCCAAATTTTAAAATATTAGCTGCCTATAGGGATCTCCTCACATTTAATTGCTTCCTCAGATGTAGATTTATTGTCATAAACAAATACAAGCTGGACAAAATAAGAAAATTATAGAAGGAAGTTAAAATGCAACAGAAGACTTAAACTTTGCTTTGGAAGCAGTAAAGAACAGAATTGACATTGTGCAAATTCCAGGCTGTGATGGAAAAGACAGGGGGAAAAAAATCTTCGAAAATGCAGAAGAAAATGGGAAAGTGGGAGAAGAATAAGGGCAAAAAAGATGGCACACGTAAGAACAGTGATACTCCATTAGTGTTTGTGAATAAAAATACTGGATCAAATAAAAGAGAATTAATATATAAAATTATAATAAAAGAACTGATTACCAGAAGCGTACTTAATATGAAAACACCACAGACAATGTCTATTAAAGTAATAGACAAGACAAAGTGTCAAAAGAAACCCTCCATAGATATCCAGAGTTCTCTCTGCATGCTGTTTATTCTCCTGCATTTTCTGCTCTGTGAATTCTAGTTATCTCGGCCTCACTAAATTCTGAACTCTGCCTCCTGAACTGAAAGAGTCCACTGGGCTCTTATGCTATGACCTCAACCTCCTTCCAGCAATGTTCTGAGGCTCATCATTTTATTTTATTTATTTAATCATTTTGCTATTTAGGGCCACACCTGTGGTGTATGGAAGTTCCCAGGCTAGGGGTGGAATCAGAGCTGCCTCTGCTGGCCCCATGCCACAGCCACAGGAACACAGCAACACCAGATCCAAGCCGCATCTTCAACCTACACTGAAGCTCATGGCAACACTGGATCCTTAACCTACTAAGCAGGGTCAGGGATCAAACCCACATCTTCATGGATTCCATTTGGGTTCATTACCACTGAGTCACAACGGGAACTCCATGAGACTCATCCTCTTTGTTGTTCTTTTCTCAGGAATCAATGTTCTAGGCTGCCTGTTGTCCAGTGTCTGAAAAATACTCTCTCATGTATCTTGTTTGATTTTCCTATTTAGGGCAGGAAAGTAGATTGAGTCCCTGTTATTCAATCATGGGCAGAAGCAGACATTTCCAATGCATTTAATGTATATATTTTTGATCCTATTAACTTTTATAAAATGTGCATTGTTTTGATGTTATTTTAATTTATGTAAATATTTATTTTTAATTCAGAAACATGTTTTAAGATCTATTCATTCTGCCATACAAACACCTAAAAGATAACTTCTGAGTGCTGCATAATACTCCATGATATGCATTCATCACCATTTGTCTATATTCTCTCCTCAGTGATACAGTCTCTGGTTGTCTTGAACTTGATGCCACTACAACTAATGAATCAACAATCACCCTTTTACATGCATTAGTGTCTCTAGCATACATATTCAAAGGAGAAATTCCTGGGTCAAAATACATCATTTAACTGAGTAGTGCCAGACTGTCTTCCAGTCTGGTCGTCAATACATTCCTTCCATATCCTGAATCTCAATGTTTCTGCCACACTTGGTATTATCCAGATTTTAATTTTTGCCAGTATCTCATTCAGCTCAAGCTACCATAACAAAATGCCACAGACTGGATCACTTACACAACAAATTTATTAACTCACAGTCCTAGAGACTAGACATCTAAGATCCAGGTGTTAGCATGACTAATGTCTTATGAGAGCCTTCTTCCTAGCTTGTAAACCAACACCTTCTTTCTGTGTCCTCACCTGGTCAGAGGGAGAGAGCTAGCAAGCTCTCTGCTATTTTTTCTTATAAGGGCACTAATCCCATTGTGAGGGCCCCACCTTCATGACCTCATTCAAACCTAATTATCTGCCAAAGGCCGGCCTCCAATTATCAACACAATGGGGGGTAGGGCCTCAACATATGAATTTGGAGAGGCAGAGAGGACACAATTTAGCCCACAGCAGTTAGTTTCATAGAATGAAGTGATGTCTCAGCTGCTATTTACCTGCAGTTTAATCTTACTGTAAAAGACCTAACCAATGGAAAAAAAATACAAGCTAAAGATTTGTGAACTCGAAATTTTAAAAAGGAAAGGAAATAATTCTTTTTGTCTACCTAAAACCTTTCTCCAAAATCATTTGATAATTATTAACAAGAAAAAAAAGGATGAGTTTTAATTAAAGAAACTAATAACTTTCTTGAATACAATATTCACACACACACACATATAGCACCTATTTATGTCAATACTAGGCATTGATACAGAATATGTGTACATGAAATACTATATATATATAAATATATAACGCATAATAGGAAATAATTCAATTACTATTGCAAGAAACAAGTAAAAGACTTAGATATAATAATAATTATTATGCAATAGTTAAAAATAACACTTTAGTGAGAATAATAAAAAAATGCTGGGTTAAATGGAGAGACTTCTTGCTTTTAGATGGGAAAATCCAATATTAAAAATATGTTTATCCTTCCCAAAAGAATAGAAAAACCTAATAACTTTCCAATAGAAATTGAAAGATTTTTACTGCAACTTGACATGTTTATTCTAAAATTTATCTAGCTAAAATACATTAAAAATTTTAAAACAGCAAAGAGGAACTTTCATTGAATCTAAATACGCCAGAAAAAAAGAACAGCAACAATTAAAACAATCTAGTATTTTTTTTTGTCTTTTGTTGTTGTTATTGTTGTTGTTGTTGTTGTTGTTGCTATTTCTTGGGCCGCTCCGGCGGCATATGGAGGTTCCCAGGCTAGGGGTCGAATCGGAGCTGTAGCCACCGGCCTACGCCAGAGCCACAGCAACGCGGGATCCGAGCCGCGTCTGCAACCTACACCACAGCTCACGGCAACGCCAGATCGTTAACCCACTGAGCAAGGGCAGGGACCGAACCCGCAACCTCATGGTTCCTAGTCGGATTCGTTAACCACCGCGCCACGACGGGAACTCCACAATCTAGTATTAATATCAATTATGTGAATATATGATTGAAGAGAATAAAAGGCCAGAAACTGAACAAAAACTACATAATTATTTAGTACATAATACAAGTAAGGAAAAGATTCATTATTCAATAATAAAGCTTTAATAATTGATTTACAATTTAGGGAATTAGTCTTATCTAATACCATATGGCAAATAAATTGCAGATGGATTCTATATTTAAACATTTAAAAATAATAATTAGGGAGTTCCCTGGTGGCTTAGTGGGGTAAAGATCTGGCATTGTCACTGCTGTGGCCCTGGTAAGAGCTATGGCGTAGGTTTGATTTCTGACCTTGGAACTTCCATATGCTATAAGCATGGCCAAAAGCTTTTCTTTAAATAGAAATTTTTAAGAAATAATGAAACACTAGAAAAAAAAATGTAGGCAAATAATCAAGCAACTGAGACTTTTTAACTATAACACCCAAAAGCACAAATTATTCCGGAAAAGATTAATATATTTAACTACATAAATTTGGCAAATGTATGAATAAATAGCACCAAACCTAAATGATCTGTTATGTCCTCTCTAGCAGGATAAACTCTACCTGTTCTTCCTCCTACTGTCTCAAGCGTCTAGGGAGTCTGAGGATAAAGTACAAACCCCTTAAAATTGTATTCAAGTTCTTTGACAATGTGACCTTAGCCAACATCCTCATCTTCTTTTCCTTGTTGGGCCACAGCGTTCACCCTGGGTTACGGCACACCATTTACTCATTGAGTCCATTGATCCATCCTCTATTTCCAGTCTCTTAGTCTTCCCTCATAAACACCTACTCCTCCTTTACACTTAGTTCAAAAAAATCCATCTCTTTGTTAAGCCTCATCAAATCCTCACACTCATCCCCTCCCACAGTCCTGCCCTCTGGGTTCCCTCTTTTCTTACAATTACCATAGGGTGTTTACACACCAGTTTATTAGGCTGAGCCCATTCTTTGTCTCTAAATTGTCATCCTGTTGCACATTAGATAAATACCAGCCTGCCTAGCTTGGTGGTGGTGGTGTTTCCGAGTGCTCATGCTACCTTCTGGATGTGAACTTGGGCAGAAACTTTTAGACATATGAAAAGCTTGAGGCCCAGAGATATGGAGGTTTTCTCAGTATAACACAGAAAACTAGATCACCAATTTTGCATGTATAACCCAGTGCATTTTTTCAGAGTAGTTGTTATCTCATTTGTCCTAGAAGAGAGTTGGGTGTTGGCTAGCAAGAAGTGAAATGGAGCAATAGAATTAGAAGAAAAATGTCTTTGAGCATAGCCTGGAATAGGTCATCATAGGTTTTGTTGGTGATATGAAGTAGTGAAGCCTCTAGTCATGGATTATTCCACTTTTCTGGGCAAGAGAATTAAGCCCCATTTTCCTAAGGTGACCATCATATATAGGCACCAAAAATGGAGGATGAGAGTTTATTTTCTTATCTTAGTAGTCATAGCAGTTACATCTCAGCAGGGAAGAGGAGGGACTGGGCATTGCAAAGGAAAACCACAAAAAACAAGGCTACCTGATAAAGTGGAAAGGTTGTGTCTTATACAAGGGTATTCAGCTAAGGGGGTGAGGGGAAAGTGAAATTCGGTTCACATCGTCCTTACAAAGGCATATGCCCTGACCTAGAGTTATATCCTTCCAGAGGAAGAGGGAAGGGGCTGCCTTTTATTCTGGACAAAGGTTCCCCCCGTTAACCAAGGCTTATCCTTGAGGGCGTATGGTCTACTCAGTGAAGGTGTGGTTCATTCAGAGGTGGTGGAATGAGGGAAAGCCATCTTTTTTTAAATTTTGCAAAAATGGGTCATAGCCCTGACAAGAGGTATAAATCAGCATAAAAGAGAGTAAAAGCTGGACAGAGACAAGAGTTAGTTGACTGTACAAATCTCTTCCCAACTCCATGTTCAGTGACCAGGTTAGTAACTAGATTTTGGCATGGTAGAAGTTTTTACACCATAGAAATAGGCAAGTATACAAATCCAGGCTTCCCATCCTACTTTCTTAACAATGGGAGAGACCATTTTTAAATATTTATCACTATTGGATTAAAAGCAAGCTTTGAGAGAAATATGAGGTCTAAAATTCATTAAGCATCCTTGGTGTGATCCTTGATACCCATGAAACCTTATGATATAGTGAGTTACCCAACTGTGTAGAGTAAGTAGTTGAGTCTTAATGAAACTTCATTAATTATTTGCTCAACGTACCCATCTAGCTAGAAAGAGGCAGAACTTGAACTCAAACCCATCTTTGTCTGGTGGACTCCAAAGTTCATGATCTTGCCACCATATTACGTGGCTTTGCTAAAGTCCAATGTCTGTGATTCTCAGATGACTCATTGGCAGCACTTGCTTATCACATTAATTCTTAGTATTTTTATTTCCCTCAGTGACATTCAAACATGTGAAAGGTCACTATAGCACTTTCAGTACATTCATCAGGCTTGCTGCTAAAGCTCCAAATTCAGCCTCCCCATCAAAATTCTTTTTCAAAGAAACCATCCCAGAGTTAAGCATGTCAGAGTTAAGTTAACAGTTCTGCATTTCTGACATTCAGAAGATATATTACTATACTCTGGTGGCTGCAATATTTTGAACAGCTTGAGAAGAGTATTGTATAAGTTATATTATCTCTCTGGGATCCCTATTAACATTGAATTGTTTTATGAGACTAGCTAAGGACTCAAGCAAAAAAAAAAAAAAAAACCTCTCCTACAAAGGGTTCCTCATATTTTATAGCTGTTAAGAAAAAAAAAAAAAACAATCTACCTTGCCTCTCCCTTTGCACATGACACTGAGATAGATGACTCTTTCTGAACTATTTTATGCAAGTTAACTTAGAAAAGGAGGGTCCATCTCAGAATAGATTACCTCAAATTAATCCATGCTGTGTAGGAGATGGTATGGAAATGGCATGGATTGGAATCACACATAGCTCAGTTCAAATTCTGGCTCTACTACTTACAATATCAACAAAACAATAATAATCGTTCTAATTTACTGAGCAACTATTCTGGGCAGGGGCTTTACATAGTCTATTTCATTTAATTTCTACATCAACAGTGCAATTTGAATATTATTATTTTTGGTCAGAAAGAGAAAGACAAATACCATATGATATCACTTATATCTGGAATCTAATATACAGCACCAAGGAAACTTTCCACAGAAAAGAAAATCATGGACTTGGAGAAGAGACTTGTAGTTGCCGGGGGCGGGGGGGAAGGGAGTGGGATGGATTGGGAGCTTGGGGTTAATAGATGCAAACTATTGCTCTTGGAATGGATTAGCAATGAGATCCTGCTGTGTAGCACTGAGAACTATGTCTAGTCACTTACAATGGAGCATGATGATGGGAGAAAAAAGAATGTATACATGTATGTGTAACTGGGTCACCATGCTGTACAGCAGAAAAAAAAATTATATTGGGGAAATAACAATAAAATTTTTTTAAAAAAGAAAGAATAAAATAAAATGAAAATGGAAATACATGTAGAACATATCTGAAAGAGTTCATGATAAAAATAATGAATGAATAATAAAAAATATAAGGAAAAAAATAAAATAAAATAAACATGGGGATACAAAGGCTAAAAGAGGCTAAGTAACCTCAGCCAACTCAGAGAGGTAGCGTGGTAGGCAGCTTATGAAATGACTCCCAATGACCCCTACCTCCTGGTATTCACATCCTTGTGTACTCTCCTCCCCTTACGTATGGGCTAGATCTAATGATTTTCTACTAGTAAATAAGATACAGCAAGTGTGATGCGCTGTCATTTCCACAATTGAAGTATATATGACTGGCTTCAATCTTGCTTTCACTTGCTAACTTTGATGAAGTCAACTGACATGTGGTGAGCTGTACCATGGAGAGACCCATGTGGCAAGGAACTGAGGATGGCTTCTGGGCAACAGCCAGGTCCACTATCCAACATTCCATAAAGAACTAAATCCTGCCAACAGTTACTGAGTGAGGTTGGAAGTGGATCCCACCTCAGGTGAATCTCAAGATAGCTATTGCCCTGGCAACACCTTGATTGCAATCTTGTGAGAGACCCTGAGCCAGAAGACCCAGCAAAACCCTGCCCAGATTCCTGACCCAGAGAAACTATGAGCTAATAAATGCTTTTTAAACTGTTAAGTTTTGAGGTAATATATATGACAAATACAAATGGTAAAAAACAGAGATGAGGGTAAGAAACAACTTCAAAGAATAAGCTCCTTCTTCTTGGTTAATCGATTCCTTACAAGCCACATGACCTTGGGCAAATTACCTAAACTTTCTGAAACTCCTCAAGTACATGAATAAAATAGGGCTGATATCTATACCATAGTGTTACACAGATAACATCTGTAATGTCTTTGGCTTACTGTCATTTAAAATATGAAAAAGGAGAAAAGAGTAAAAGGTTACCACAGGAAAATGTCTTAATAATGCCAGGCAGTATATGGTAGGGAGCTTGAATAATAACCTAGTTAACAATATAGATTTTGCAGGTTCACACCCTGGGAAGCACAAATTTTGGATAATTACATAACCTGAGTCCAGTCAGTTCACATCTCTGTTGTGTTTCTCCTGGGTTCAGTGATAACAATGCACACCTCACAAGAGTGCTCTGAGGATTAAATGAGATCATGTGTGTGGAATAACTGGGATAAGACCTGGCATATAACAGACACTCAACAGATTCTTGCCGTTTTTATATTCTTTTTCTAGTTAGTATTATTTTTATGAATAATGATAGCATGTCAGGGACCTGGTACAGGTGAGCAAAGAATTTCTAGTTTGGGACCTTTTCAGTAACCCTATTTTGCAGTTCCTCTCCACTCTTTAAAAGCATCAGATAAATACAAACACACACTCTAGCTTCTCCATTTTGATCTTTTTCCCCTCATTTATCAGATATTATAGCAGGGCCTCTCCACTAATAGTTATGCCCTAAAAGAACAATGAAAACAGAAAAAGCCTCCATCTCAATTATGTGCTTGATTTCCCACTCAGGGTGTCTTCTGAAGGATTAATCATCAGACATCCGGTCTCCTGCAAAAAATCTACAGCCGCTTTCCATACCTCTGTAGAAAAAAAAATGTATGGAACATAGAGGTTCTCACAATGACCCACTTCATATCTTTGAGAGTAATAGCGAAAAATGTATTTATCTTCTTTTCATGCCCCTAATGTCTAGCAGGGGCCCCAGCTTAGAGTCAGTATTCAATCAATACTTGCCGAAGTAATGAAAGAACTGAATAAACATGGTATTTTCTTACCCTCCCCAGAAATCAATGTTTGATTTTCTAAAAATCATTGTTCATCAAAAATTTTTATATGCAAAGATTTCACTTCCTTTTTTTCCTACTGTCTGCTCTTATGTTCTGACAAATCTAGTTGAAAAACGGAAGAGTTTGCCTCCCATATAAGGACTCAGTTTCCACTTCGTTTCCTATGAAATGAATTTAAAAAAAAAACAAAACAAAAAAGTGAACTGCAATAACAGCAATTACGTGTATTTTGTTGAGCTAAGTGTGGGAGTTTACTTAGAAATTGCAGCCATTCAGGGCTGTGTTAGCCAAGATTCATTTCTGCAGCCATAAAGGACTGCTTTACAGAAGGCATGCTTATTTCTAAACCTCAAAGATAAATTGGATATATTTAAAGATGTAGTACCTCATGTGGTTAATCTGACACTAAATAGTCCTATGAGTTTATGCAAGTCCTAAGATCTTCTCATCTCAGAGAAGTTGATGATAAAAATTACTGATACTAAATTTTATACTATTGATTGATTTCCCTTAGACCAGTAATTAAAATGATCAAATAATGTAGACCAAAACAATTTGCAGAGATGATCTAGGAATAGTTATTTTATAAAGGTCATAATTTCACTTATTCTCCCTGTTTTTTATGCATTTGGTCAGTGGGACTGGGATGCTCAGGAATTATAGGAGAGAAAAAAATTATTCAGTTAGAAACATCAGCAAGATTTGAATCACGTTTGAGAACCAGAAACAGCAGTTATATTAAAAGGGAAAAAACATAGACTTAGAATTTCAGCGTGTGTGTGTGTGTGTGCGTGCGCACGTGCATGCGTATGCGTGTGTGTGTGTGTGTGTACATGCATATGTTCAAATTCTTGACCTTCTCTAATTGGCTGGGTAAACTTGAACAAATCACTTTATCTCTTAGAGCCTCAATTTCATTATCTATAAAATGGACAAAATCATTCTGACCTCACTCTGGCCCTGGCAGTTTTAAAGGAAAAATTGGACATCGATGTGCCTAGCATAGCTCCAGGAAGATAGAAGGCACACATTAAAAAGTTTGTTAAATCTCAGTATGAATGAGAATGGCAAGGTTCAAATGAAGTCCAATTAGAAAATAATTATATAAACCAAAACTTTGAATGACTAATAGTAAAAATAAAAAAATATTTTTTATTCCTACTCCATTTCCTATTTTACTTTGGGCATATTGTCACAATTAAGGGCCAGAACTTTGTGAAAATGACTGCCATAAAAACATAGAGCTGGATTTATTAAATAATAATAATAATAAATAGTTATTGCATTCAAAATGTTCACATCACTTAAATTAAACCCCAGTTCTGTGGATTTTGGTAATAAAAACATATTAAAAATGTCTACTCCACATGGATGGACCTAGAAATTATACTAAGTGAAGTCAGTCAGACAAAGACAAATACCATACTAGATCACTAATATGTGGAATCTAACAAAAAATGATACAAAAGAACTTACAAACCAGAAACAGACTCAAAGATTTTGAAATCAAACTTGCGGTTACCAAAGGGGAAATGGGGGTGGGTACGGATAAACTAGGGGTTGGGACTGACACATGCACACCACCACATATAAAATAGGTAAGTAATAAGGACCTACTATATAGCACAGGGAAATCTATTCACTACTGTGTAATAATCTTTACAGGAAAAAATTTGAAAAGGAATGGATATATGTGTATGCATAACTGATTTATTTTGCTGCACATCTGAAACTAACATAACTCTCTAAGGCAGCTATACTCCAATAAAATTTATTTTTAAAATGTCCAGTCCTTCAAGAGCAATTTTAAATTTCAGAATGGTCTTTACGTCCCCCAGTATTGGACCACCTAGCCATGGCACACTCAGATAGATGATGTGTTTGCAATAATTGTGCAGGTCCTTCTGAATACTGCTGTTCATCCCCAAAGAGAAGTTGACCCTTATTTCATAGAAGACAGGGCAGCTGCAGGCTACCGGGGTGAAGAATTTCTCTCAGGACTTGCCTCATTTAGAGTGTAAGTCTGTCCTGTGAGTTCCTCTTGCTGTGGTGACTTCATAAACATTATTGTGCCATGTGGGTCTGTCTCAGGACGCTATTCTCTCCTGACAAACCTTCCTATGTAGTTTTAACAACGTCTTATATGCTTGTATTCCAGCTCACCATCCCAGTTCTGTCATCTCTCCAGCACTTCCTGTGCAAGGATATGATGGACACTTGGGCCACCATATCCCATCATGTCCTAAACTAGGTAACCCTGCCTTCACTAAACCAGGCTCCCTCTCTCAAAGAATGGCATCATCAGAGTTCCCATCATGGCTCTGCTATTAGCAAGCCCGACTAGCATCCATGAGGATGCAGGTTTGATCCCTGGCCTCGCTCAATTAGTTAAAGATCCAGCATTGCCATGAGCTGTGGTGTAGGTCACAGATGCAGCTCGGATCCTGCATTGCTGTGGCTCTGGCATAGGCCGGTGCTACAGCTCCAATTGGACCCCTTGCCTGGGAACCTCCATATGCCGAGGGTGCGGCCCTAAAAAGACACAAAAAAGACCAGAAAAATAAAAATTAAAAAGGCATCATCATCTACCCAGGGAACATGAGCCAAAAACTGGGATTATACTTAAACCCATCACTCACCCTCCTCTTCTCTCACATCCAGGGCTTACTAACCTTATCTTCTACATCATCTCTTCGTGAATTAGACCCATTACCTCCTTGTCTACTATTTATCACTACCCTGCTTCAGGCTCACAGCATCTTTTACCTCCCCTATCATAGTACTTTCCTAAAAGGTCTTCTTTCCTCTAAGCTTGCCTTGCTCCCATCTATTCTTTACCACAAGGCAGCCATACTGATATTTCTAAAAGGCAAGTCCAACTATGTCACTCGGCTGCCTATAAACACTAAATTACCTGCAAGATTGGAGCCAATGTAACTTGGCATCTTACACTTTATATGTATTCCCACATTCCAACGTGAGCTTCTACTACTCTCCGTATTACAATAATGATGAAATAATATTAAACTCCTTAGAATAGCTTTCTCTACAATTGTTGACGCTTCACAATCGCATGCCATTTTGCTTGCTGTTCCTTCACATAGATCATCTCTTCCTCTTCTAGTACTCGTTCAAGATTCAATTCAAGGTTTGTTTCCTTCAGAAATTCTTTAATGAACCCCCAGACATTTGCAACATCACATGGGCATTCTTTTTTTTTAGCCATTCTTTTTTTTTTAGCCATCTAATCAAATTTATTAAAAGAATATAGATTGACATGCTGAAATTAATGTACCTGTCAAGAGTGTGTAAAACTTAGTCCTTGAACCAATGATTCTCCTTTTAGGAACGCATCAAAAATACAATAATCCAACATACTAACAAAAACATTAAAGATAGTGCGTTATTATTTACACTGTAAAATATAAAAGCAACAAGACTGTCACCAAGTAAATTACTATAGCTATCTAAGAGGGACATCTATACAGTCAATAACAATGGTGTTTCTTAAAAGTTTGTACTGTACTTTGGAAATTCTTAAGACATAAAATGATTTAATTTAAATGAAATAAAAGATTATACTGTTATATTTATAGTTTAATCTCAATCTGAAAAAATTCACATCACATGCATTATACATAACATTGTATATGTCCTGTAAACGACAGAAATGTTAATAGTGAATAACCAACTCCTATGGGAGCACCTCTATTCTGGTACTAGTTAGTAAGAATTAACTTTGCTTCTATACTACTTTGAGTTCCTTTTTAGAGCAGAGAATTAAGCAGCATAATGTGAACTTTAAGAGTATGGACTCTGGGAGTTCCTGTCGTGGCGCAGGGGTTAACGAATCCGACTAAGAACCATGAGGTTGCGGGTTCGATCACTGGCCTTGCTCAGTGGGTTAACAATCTGGCATTGCCTTGAGCTGTGGTGTGGGTTGCAGACGCGGCTCGGATCCCGCGCTGCTGTGGCTCTGGTGTAGGCCGGCGGCTACAGCTCCGATTCGACTCCTAGCCTGGGAACCTCCATGTGCCGTGGGAGTGGCCCAAGAAATGGCAAAAAGACAAAAAAAAAAAAAAAAAAAGAAGAGTATGGACTCTGTACCCTGCCCTGTGCTATACAGTAGGAGCCCACTGCCCATCCATTCCAAATGTTACAGTTTGTATACACCAAGCCCAAACTCCCCACCCATCCCACTCTGGTGTGACTGGGTCACTTCGCCATACAACAGAAATTGAAGAAACACTGTAAATCAACTATACTTGAATAATTAAAAAATAATATGGACTCCGAATTCAGAACCATGGGTTTGGAATCCTGTCTCTACTAATTATTTAGTCAGATGACAAACTGCCTAGACTCTTTGAGCCCCAGTTTCTTTATCTTTTAAGAGGTAATAATAACAACACAACTCAATGAATGATTATCAGAATTAAATGAGCAGAGACATAAAGGATGAGAAGGAGTTAGCCATGCAAAGGCTCAGACAATGCACATTTCAGGGAGAGAGAAGAGCAAATACAAAGGCCCAGTTGATGAAACATAGGACATTGAATAATTTACAGCCAATAGCCCTAGCCCTCCTCTAACATTCACTCTGACTAGGATTACAGTTTCTAAGTGAAAAACCCATAATTAACATAGGGTGCTTTGCAGAATCTTATTAGCCAGATTCTGCTTCGTTTCTTCTACCCCATTTGGAGTCTTTCCAGACTTTACTATCACACTTAAGCTTTGGGTGAAATTTAAAAGCCCTTCAAAAATGGGAAAGGGCTACAATGGCAGGTCCCCAAAGGACGAACATAAATGCTGAGTGCAGCAATCTGGCCAGGGAACTTTGGTGAGGGTATTATCCAAAATGGCCAGCCTCTGGATGAACACTGCAAAGCACATACATGCAGGGAATGTGGGCTTCTTGTCACATTTGACAGCAGGTTTATTGCAGCATAAGATGCATTTGCCAAATGAACAGAGACTCAAAGATCTCAATGGTTTTAAAAATGATTTTTGCTTTACAGCAGAGAAATAAAATGATTTATGAGTTTGTCGGGGAACGGATGTTGCCTTTTGAAAAAATCCTTGCAGTTCCAGAGTTTCATGAATTGCAAATGAAATAGTGGGTAATGTATATGTGTCGTGTGTGTGTGTGTGTGTGTGTGTGTGTGTGCGCGCGCGCGCGCGCGCACACGCGCTTGCATGCGCGCGCACATGAATGAATGCACGTATGAGCCTTAGTGCTTGTCCTCTCTCTTCTTTGGAAACCAACAACACTGTGTGCCTTCACTGACGCTGCAAGCAAATTGTAATTATTATGCTGAACGGTCATTTCCAAGACAAACCAAATCTGTGTTCCATTAAAGTCATGGAATAGTTAAACATTTTTTTTTCTTCCCAGCCATAATAAAAAACAGGTTCCCCAATTCAATTTGATGCTCTAGAAGTCAGAGGATTCCACAGGGTCCCTTCCGTGATATTTTGAAATAGATTTTGATGGTGTCCCAGGCATATCAGCAGGAGGTCAGTTTAACTTATGGTTTATCATGCTCACTGTGGTTTGGACAGCAGCGGCATGGAAGTCCTGAAGTGGTAATCGATTTCCTCCCTGAGATGCTACGCCTGCCTGCCAAGTACTAAGCATGTTCCCTCAGTGTGTCATTTTGAGATGTTAGATGGAATCACAGAAATGAGAGTGATACCTTCTATGGAACTAGAGATGACGAAATGCTGCTCTTCTGGAGTTGTCCCAAGAGGAAAACATAACACTTGAATTTTTCTGTTCAACGGTTTGCAAGAATCATTCTGATAATATATTTTTGTAAAAATGTCTTTGAAATGAAATTTTCCTCTATAATTTACCAATTCTTGCATCTCAATGCCCTAAATTTACATTCGTTTGGAACATATGGTAAAAGTAACTCTTTAAAGAATGTCAGGATAAAAACGAATGTTCCAACACCCAGCAGTAACCATTTATCTCCTGTAAAAAGGCTAGCTTACATGCACTTTCTGCTTGCTCTTTAACATTTTGCAACCATGCTGAAAATTACCAATACATTTAAAATTTCAATTTAAGACAATCTTTCAGCCAGTTCTTTAATCAGCAGATCCATGTTATACCTCTAGAGTGGGGGATTCTGCTCTGTTTGGGATTCAAAAGAGTTTCTTGATTTTCTAACAAGCTCAGCTCTGCATTGAAACAATGGGTTTCAGATTCTGAGAGTGACTTACAGAAAGATACACATTTTACATTGCAACCCAGCACATATAAAAACTTATATTTCATGGAACAGTACTTACTCTTATCACCTATACTACACTCTGATACTTTATTTTTTCCATCCCTTCCCTTCCTTCCCCTTCCCTACTCTACTTCATTCCATTCCATTCTTCAAATGCTAGTCACAACCTATTAAATTGATTTTCTTATGCATCAATGGGACAGGGCCTAGAGTTTCAAAAACACTAATTCATCAATTTAAAGAAATATTTCTCACCCTCCTCCTTCAATACTTTACCCCCAATTTTTATTGATTTTTGTAGCATAAGGATCTTCTAAGTTACCATATTGACTCCTAACATTTATAAGTTTCTTTATCCTCATCTCTAAAATGAGGATAAAGATAAACAGTGCTGATAAGACAGGATTATGGTAGGAATTAAATGAAATCATGTAGATAAACACTTAGCTCAGCTCCTGGCACGTAGGATGTTCCCAATAAATGGTAATGAGTCTCTATGGCAGACTCCCATATCGAATCTCATCCTTTTTGTCCCTCAGGAAATATCTCTAGATGTGATCAAAGAGGAGAAAATCAGTAGAATAAGTCCTCTAGCTCTCCAATTGATATTTTTTACTGATCAATATTTTTAATTGTTTGGTAATCTATATGGGGTGTGGACCTATTGCTATCATAAACCACTGAGCTCCCTTCACCATTCTAAATAATGCCCTTCACATCTTTTCATGGACTAATTACACATATGGAGAGGTTGGACCAGTTATTTATTGAAGGGTTCTAAATAGCCAAAGAAATAAATATAACTAAATAAATAAATAGCCAAAAGCTGTGCTTTTGAGTCACTTAAATCCACCTCCTATACCACATACGGAGCAGAGTGTTTCACAGGCAGAGTGTTTCACAGGGATTCTCTCCTGCCTCTACCTCTCCCCTTGTCTCTGACTTTCATCTTCCCCTTCATAAACTTCTCTACCTGCTGCTTCTTCTCACTCCCTTTCCATAGAATGTGATGATGTGGTCCTAACCCCTATGGTCTCTCCTTATATCTTTCAAACTCTGCAGTTATTCCTTTGGCAATTCAATTTCTACTGGATCTACAGATGGACACAGGATGGTGGCTAGGTGTGAGGGATAGTTTCATCCTAGTCCCATTTCCCTGATGTCAAATATAATATGTAACTGTGAGGATTGAGTTCCTTATGTAGTCACTTGTCTAGCTGACACTTGCCTTGGATAGTCCTCCTATTTATTCTCTAAGAAGTGTGATCTGGCCTTCGGCTGCTAAAGGTCCATTTTCCCCTTTCCCTCTCTGAGCTGTGTTGGAAGAGTGTGAGGGATGTCCTTTTCCTCCTTCACCCCATGAAACTTGTTTGGTCTTCCTCTGCTAGTCTCCTGGCCCAATAGTAAAGACTTATTTTGGTAACATTGTATGGGTTTCTTCACTATGGTTTGAATTTTGGATGGGTGTGTGTGTGTGTGTGTGTCTGACACTGCAGCTTGAAATAGTCAGTATCTCATCTTCTATTTGTTTTCAGATTCCTCAGCTTGCACCCATGTCCAAAAAGTTAGCTTATTGCCTCTTGAATTATTTATTGACATTTGAACAGAATGTGCAATGGTATGTGGTCCAGATGGGAATTCCTATCTAATGGGGAAAGTACTTCCTCATAAACTTGACCAGAGAACCAAAACTAGAGCCTATGGAGATGCGGAATTCTTCAGCTGTCAAACAGCTTGGCTCACCATCAGTCAGAAAATGGGGTCAGACTCACAGACTACATGTCCATTCACCAATCACTGATTCCAACACTTTTTCCCTCTGCCATGTCCTATAATAGGCACTAGGCAGCAAGCATGGTCAGACACAGGTCTTCCCATCAAAGAGCTCAAAGTCTGTTGAAGTAAAGACCAGTAAACAGACCATTAGGACAGAGTGTGACAGAGATATATATATAAAAGCAGGGAAGACAGAACAGAGCACAACAATGATGATATAATGAGATCTAATGAAGGGATAATAGAATTCATCAGATTAATAAAGAAGTAAATACTTTTCTTTCTTTTTTTTTCTTTCTTTCTTTTTTTTTTGTCTTTTTTCCTTTTCTAGGGCCACTCCCAGGGTATATGGAGGTTCCCAGGCTAGGGGTCTGATCAGAGCTCTAGCCACTGGCCTACACCAGAGCCACAGCAATGAGGAGTCCAAGCCACGCCTGCAACCTACACCACAGCTCACAGCAATGCCATATCCTTAACCCACTGAGCAAGGCCAGGGATCAAACTCGCAACCTTATGGTTCCTAGTCAGATTCATTAACCACTGAGCCATGACAGGAACTCCAAGAAGTAAATACTTTTCTGATGTGTTATATGAAAAATGATTTGGGAGGCCCAAAGTTGATGAGGATGCAAAACGTTGACCCTATTGTTTTGATGGCTACTTGAAGCCAGATTGCTTGGTACACGCTGGGGAATCAGAGAGAACAACTGAGCAGGCAGTGAAGGAAGGAGTCAGCACGAAGGTGTGAGAGTCTAGAGAAGATGATGCCACGTAGGAGACTTCCTTCTTCACTCTACAGGCTGCATGTTGAAGCAGGATGCAGGAAGCGAAGCAGAATTCAACCACAGTATTCTGGAGAGGTAGCTAGAAACCAACCCCTATCACTCTATATCCCTGGGTCTATATCCCTGGGTCTTTTTATTTTTGTGATGGAAAAAGTAGAAAAGAGTGGCAAAAATAGAAACAAGGCAACTTTCAAAGTTGCTATCACGTATCAATCTACAGTAAGATCATCAGCTAACTTTAGGGCCTATTTTGTGGTGACTCTTCAAAAGCTGAAGTCAGTATGGGATAGTTTATGCTCTTGATAGCCCTGAATCTGTCCAACAGCTGTCCTAAAATTGTCATTGATCTCATATAATCTCCTCAGAGTCTCTAAAACTGGTTTGATCTGGCTTGACCCCAGGCCTTCTTTGATATGTGGCCTTTTCTTGTGGTCATTTAGATAACAACCACTACGTTTAGTTACAGGTTACCTGAGCTGAGTAAAACCCCTCATTTCACACATGTGGGACCTTACACCTAAAGAAGGGAAGGGACTTTGCTAAGACCACACAGTTAGTGGCAGGCATAGTCCTCTCAATTACATTTCCTTGTCTCTTGATGATATGCCTTCATTTTGGGATATCTAATCAACCATCTTTAACATTCTTTTCTCAAAGATGCAGGACAGACGCTTGGAGAGGGTTTAATACCATGCCTATGATCACACAGAGAATAAATAATGAAAGGAATCATTTGAACCAGGAATGTTCAATTCTACAGGTTTTTCTCTGTTATATTGTATTGGGAAAACCTATGAGAATAAATCAATGCTGAGAATCACTCAAGTCTTTTGAGGGAAATTCATCTTTCAAGTACCTTAGAATGTCCGTAGATATACAAGAGAATGTATCTTCGTGTGTGCTTTGAATGTGATTTGCAGCATGCTTTCTCCTTGAGAAAATAGACACAATAGACACAGCTCCATGGAGATCTTTGTCTTGCCCATTTCTCGAGGGTTTTATGTGGCTGCATTATATGTTGTATGGCTGGAGTGCCTGAGGCAAGTGAAGCACTTGAATTGCTGCAGTGACTTATGCTGCCTGAATTACATCCAATGCCCTGATTTTTTCACATAATTGGGAAGATTTGTCACATGTTTAAGCTATTTTGACAGTCGCTGGACTGAAATAATCCAGCGGCAAGCACTATTTTTGCTTTTCTTAACAAGCATATGATACAGCATCAATTAGGCATTAAATGGCTGGAACAAATGGCTCTGATGCCTCTATTAATAGAGGCATGAGCCAGGGTCATTAGAGAATCTTGTCTGAACAGTGACAAGGTCTTAGGAAAGAAGAGGTTACTATCATTAATGAACTCTGGGCACCAGTAAATTATTACATGCAGTGTCTGAATAAGAAGAAAACTGGAAGTGGTTGCCAAGGGGGAGGGGGAGGGAGTGGGATGGATTGGGAGCTTGGGGTTAATAGATGCAGACTATTGCCTATGGAATGGATTAGCAATGAGATCCTACTGTGTAGCACTAGGAACTATATCTAGTCACATATGATGGAGCATGATAATGTGAGAAAAAAGAATATATACATGTATGTGTAACTGGGTCACCATGCTGTAATAATGCATTGGGGAAATAAAAATAATACTAAAATAAAAATTAAAATTAAAAAAAGAAGAAAACTGGAAGTTCATCTAATCCTAAACTCCACATTTGAAGTTAAAGGAGACTAAAGACTGAAGAGAGTCTTCTCTCAGGTAATAATGAACAGAGAATTAAAAACTTTTTCAACCCAAAGTCTGAGTCTCTGCTTCAAGCATTTATATAGGCTAAGGAGGGTCGGGTACAATTATTATTTATGAAGAAGTAACTGAGGCAGTCATCTGACAAATCATGCCCTCACAGGGTTTGCATACAGTTCTTCTGGCTCACATGTGTAGATACTGTTAACTGCCTCGCTCAACTGCCATACTCGACTTCTTTTTGGAGGAAAAAAACTCTGATTTTATTCATGTGGCCATGTGCACAGGCCCAGATAATCAATCACGATTTGTGTGAACCAGTCATGACAATTCCACTTCCTTTCATTAGTGATTTACTCAGAGCTGAGCGGGTGCTGCAGTTACAGCCAATGAAACATGAGGAGAAGTCACTGAGGAGTTCGTGATGCTCAGAGTTGCAGCGGCCATCCTGTAACCACAGGGGGAGGCACTGCATGCAAACTGAAGATGACAGAGCCACAGCACCAAGGGGCTAGGGTCCTTTATGACATTGTTTAGCTGGCAACCAAACCTGGGACCTCACACTTTTAGGTAGCACGCTAAACCAACAGTAAATAACGTTACAGTTTAAGCCATTCATACTATCACTTGCAGCTGCCATTCTTCTGAAGCTATATAAAGAAAATTTCCAATAATGACTGAGACTTAATTTACCCATTAATGGGCCAGTATGCTCCTCAAAAGCAGGGACTACTGAACCTCTCATTCTCGTATTCCCAAGGCTCAGTCAGTGTCTGGCATTGTACAGATGTTCGGAAAATGTATAGAGCATACATGACAAGTATACTTATATAGATAATACTTTGCAGAGTAAAGTTTGGGGTGGCTAAACTCAAAAATTAGCCTTTGTTGAGAACTTTACACAAGCCTAGTGGATTTCTCGAGCCAGTGTGGTCCCAAGGGCAGGATGGTGTGAGCTGTCTACCCTGGGTGCAGGCAATGAGGGGGGGCATTATCCTTAAAGGATTATAGAACAATACTGAAAATGGATTGAAAACTTGGTCTGCTCTTTATTACAACTATGAGCCAGAAATTCTCAACAGTGGCTGTGATAAAATACTCCTCCCTGAGAAAAATCTTTTGTTAGTCTAAATTCTAAACAATTGTTGCAGTTGCTATTGTTTCGGTAATACATATGTGAGCCTTAAATTAACACTTTTTGTGAGTTATTATTTAATAAACATTATATTCTATATAGAAGTAAATTTAGAGAACTCCCAGGCAGCCCCTGACAGGCACAGAATAGCACTGTCTATGGACACTGATGTTGAGATTATGTTTGTGACAGTTTCAAACCATTCCAGCTTACACCAAGTGCAGTTCACATCCCTGGCACTTGTGGTATTACCCTATTCCTATATTCAAATGGGTGATTCTGAATGAACATCAACAACATAGCGACTGAAAAAGATGAAGAAACAGAACTAGAGTTATTTCATTTCTGACATTCTGGGTGACTACTTGAAAAAGTGATTTGCATCTAAAACTTAAAGCAGAGCAAAAGTACGAGGTATTGTGTTCTTGGCTGGATAATGCAAACGTTACCTCATAAATTAATTTGAATTTTTTTTTTTTGGTCTTTTTGTCTCTTGAGGGCTGCACCCACGGCATATGGAGGTTCCCAGGCTAGGGGTCTAGTTGGGCTGTAGCCTCCGGCCTAGGCCACAGCCACAGCAACATTAGATCTGAGTCACATCTGTGACTTACACCACAGCTCACGGCAACGCCAGATCCTTAACCCACTGAGCGAGGCCAGGGATCGAACCTGCGTCCTCATGGATGCTAGTAGGGTTCGTTAACTGCTGAGCCATGATGGGAACTCCTAATTTGAATTTTTCTGTTGTGAAATTTTAGATGAGGTTAATTAGGCATCAAAACCACTATTTACAAGCAGGCAGAATGAGTTTAATCAATGTAACTTAAAATACCATTCTCTAAAATTAATCCTTGAAGTTTAGCATATAGAAATGTGCAAAAAGTCATTAACTATACATTAACATAATGTAAAAAATGAATACTTTCAAGGGAAAAAAGATAAGAATCTCAGTGAAGAATGAAGAATAAGTAACAAGCAAGAAGCTTATCTTACAATGCTAGAAGAAATCAAAAGTACAAAGGGATGTTTGACCACCTCAGTCATTTTCTCAAGAAATTGGACACCTGTTCCAGAGTTCCAGTCGTGGCTCAGTGGTTAACGAATCCGACTAGGAACCCTGAGGTTGCGGGTTTGGTCGCTGGTCTTGCTCAGTGGGTTAAGGATCTGGTGTTGCCGTGAGCTGTGGTGTAGGTCACAGATGCGGCTCCGATCCTGCGTTGCTGTGGCTCTGGTGTAGGCCGGCAGCTGTAGTTCTGATTAGACCCCTAGCCAGGGAACCTCCATATGCTGTGGGAGCAGCCCTAGAAAAGGCAAAAAGACAAAAAAAAAATAAGAAAGAAAGAAAGAAAGAAATTGGACATTCTAAAGCAAATTGCTCAAATAATGTCAATATTAGTTATCATACAGACATTTGCTTGATTTTTTCAGAAGATTTTACAAAATATAGAAAATTTTGATAATTTTTCTGATGAAGTTATTTTAGCGAATTTTTTTTAAATTTCAAAGACATTTGAAAGCTAGTAGAATTGATCCCAAAGACACAATACATAGCCTGCATAATAATTTCTGGAACTTATTGTAAAATGGGGTTCTTATGCAGCTATAAAACTTATTCTATGTATGATATTTTTCTTAACTATGTGTATCACTTGATTCTTGTGAAAGAAAATTTTTTAATTAAAATTCATAAAAACAAGGAATATGAGATCAACTATGGGAGAAGACAGGTCAATTATACTTAAAAAACAAATAAACTCATAGAAAAAAAGATCCAATTTGTGGTTACCAGTAGCAGGGGAGGAGGCAGAGAGAGAGGGGGACTTAGATGAAAGCAGTCAAAGGGTACAAACATCCAGTTTAATTATGTGATAAATGATACTAGGGGTGTAATATTGCTATATGTTATATATGAAAGTTGTTAAGAGTGTAAATCCTAAGAGTTTTGATTATGAGGAAAAATATTTTTTCTATTTCTTTAATTGTGTATTTATATGAGATGATGGATATTCAGTAACATTACGATAATCATGATATGTCATACCATTATGCTGTATGCTTTAAACTTAAGAGAGGGCTATATATGCCAATTATACCGCTAAAACTAGAAGATAAATAAATCACAAAATTAGCAAAAACAAAGAATTTTTTATCAACTATAAGTGAGGATAGGTTGACAAGTCTGGCTATATCATCTATTGAGCCAAGTTTGATAAGATCATTGACACACTTGCACAATGTATGAAAACAGAAACTATAATGATATTATGTAAATGTAGGTGTAAAATTTTTTCTCTTAAAAATACATTCGTGTAATTTAAAAGCATTAATCCTTTAATTTTTCTCTTTTTTATAATGTAATTTCTATTGGCATATAGATACATTTTTTTCACAGAAAAATTGTACTGTAGTATTTCTTTCCTTGCCACTGTTATATTTTTCATTCATTTCATGACTGTCACTGAAGATCATTTTGTCACTTAGAGGCAGAGGAGTACTCAAAATGATCTGTTTTCATGTATTAGATGTGCTAGACTCACCACTTTCAGTAGCTGTAGTTTACAAATGAGGAAACTGAGACTTACACAAGCTAGGTGTTCAAGACCCCAAATTTAAGAACTATCGTGAAGGTAATCCTTTACGAAGATTCAGAGGTTTGCAATCTTTAGAGCCCACAGAGCCCACAGATCAGCACGTGCTTGAGCACAGCACAGGGTAAAGTTAACCATAAGCTGATAGAGCATTATGGTTGACTTCATGCGTGTTCATAAACTTTACGTGTATTCAACATAAGCCAAACCTACTCTAAAGCCTTTCATCCAGAGTCCCTTGCTTCACCCAAACAAATTTTTCCACTAAAAAATAAAGACCAACTGTGAAACAGCCTATTTATGTAAGCAAAAACATTATCTAATCCCCATTTATTATGATTCATACATATACAATGCAGTCGATTATACTTTTCGGTAATGTTACATTTCTAGTAAAGTTTATTAAAAACAGAACTCTTTGAGAGATGCAAAGGGAATCACTATGAAAATCCACCATAAACCCTATACTCCCAGCCTCATTCCCCTAGTTAATGTTGTTCTTGAAGATAGATACAGGAAAGGCACATGGGGCCCCTTTTCAGTTGTGTTATACTATATTCTGTTTCCATGGGAATACATACTAAGGAGATGAAGTCATGATGTCCTCTAGAAGGTGCTAATATCTCAATGGGGCATAATAACCCACTGAAAATATCTATATTCACATAAAATATGTCAAAGGAGAATAATGGAAATTTGGGGGAGGAAGGGGAATGGGCACAGCAGACATGGCAGACCAAGTTGCCCTGTTAGCTTTGCAGCTGTATCAAGAACTGTGAGTCACATGTAATATTAAAATACCATTGACTGTAATTTAATCTGGTCAGGCCAGTGTCTAGCCTTTGAATATCCAAGTATCTCTCTTTCTTTCAATTCCTCTCCCTGTCTCCTATAGATTTTTTCATCATTTTTTTCTATCATTGTCATTATGGTCCATCTATCAAATTTATCTGTCAGTTTTTGTCACATTAAGTGCCAAGCAATTTACAAAGATCATCCCATTTATATTTCAGAATGCACTTACCATGCAGGAATTACTTTTTCTTTGTCTACTTTGCTGCTCAGGAAACTGAGAGTCAGGGAGAACAGTACAGCTCATAAACAGGATTCAGACTTGAACCTAGGTCCCCCTGATGTGTTCTCCACTAAAACCCACTGCTTCATTGATGACCATAATGCCTGAGGCTCCTAATTAATTTAGTGCAGACTTAGCATCTTATAAATTTGCTATGAAATAAGGTAGTATCTTGCAGGTATAAAAGGAATCCTAGCTTAGCCTCAATCCTTTCCAGCATAGATAATCAATTGGGAAAAACATGCATTGAATGTTTTCTCTATCAGAATTCCCCAGTGGTGCAGTGATTAAGGATCCAGCATTGTCCCCGCTGTGGCTCTGGTCACTGCTGTGGTGTGGGTTTGATCCCTGGCCCGGGAACATTTGAATGTTGCAGGGCACAGCCAAAAAGGAAAAAAAAAAAAATCTCTGTGAATCAAATGCCGTGATGGTTTTGACAGACAGAAAGTTCAGAATATGCATATCTAAGGAGAAGGCAAAAGAGGAAGGAAGAGAACCACGGTGAAGTTATCAAAGAAGTCATAGATGAGCCATGTGAAGAATGAGACTGGGCACAAGCTGAAGGAGCTCTGTTCATGAAGGACTCTGATGCATGGTATAAGCTGGGCTGAGCAGGGTACAATATGTAAACCAGAGTGGGAGAAAGGGCACTGGTCTAGCATTGAATGAAAAAAAAAAATGACACAGTTTTGGAATCACTTAGGGTTGAGTATCCCAATAACAAATAGACTCAAAAGAGTACAGTGGCTCAAGTACAGAACTGTGCGTTGTTTGCTTTTGGCTTTGTATGGTTGGTTTGAGTGTGTGTGGGTGTGTGTTCACGTGTTTGTGGGAGAGCACTCAGAAATAATCCAAGGCAATTTTAGGTTGGCGCAAAGATTCAGGCTCTGTCACCTTCAGCGTGGTTTTCAAGGTCGTCTCAGATATGAACATCTAGCCAGCTGAAGCAAAAAACATGGAGGACTGTGGTGGGAAATGTAGCATTGCCGGGCGCAAAGGAAAGGAATGAGGCTGGCCACCAGTTAACAGACTCCCGAGAACTCACCCTATACTGACAAGGGCAGCTTTAGGAACATCAGGCAACAGCTCAGATATCCATATTCTCAGAGAGGATTTTAGCCCTTGTGATGAAAAAGCAGCCTCTTGTTGTGGCTTAGCAAGAAAAAACCAGAGGTAAGGGAAATCTACTGATGAGAAGAAAGAAGGTGGTTGTTGCCCCGTGAGAGCTGAAATATCTGCTCAAGGCCCACGGGAAAGGAGGCTAAGTAGCCATAGTTACAGCAAGAATCACAGATACCTAAAAGTTGAGGTGCTTATATTTACGTACCCATACTCAAAGGAAGAACTAAAAAAGTAACAAAGTATTAAAAATAATCACTCCACCTGGAAATTGAAGTTAACATGTTGGTGAACACTCTGTCACCTGTGCTCCCCTCTGTCTCCAGTCGCAGGTGTCCCTCAGCTGCTGTGAGGGATTAGGTCCAGGACTCCAGCAGAAACCAAACCTGGGGTTGCTCAGGTCTCTCACATAAAATGGCACAGTACCTGTGTATAACCTACACACATCCTCCTGCATACTTTAAACCATCTCTATATTTCTTATAACACCTAATACAATGTAAATTCTATGTAAATAGCTGTAAATAAAATGTAAGTTTTATGTAAATGGTTGCAGGCATATGGAAAATTGAAGTTTCACTTTTTAAAAATTTCTGGATTTTTTTAAAAGATATTTGATCTGTGGTTTGATTGAATCCATGGATGAGGACCCTATGAACATGGAGAGCCAATGGTATATATCTACATATTTTTAGATGATATGTCATACTTCTGTATTATCTATAGCCTGTTTTTTGGCCTAACCATTAAAAATTCTTGCTCTTGCATTAAGTAGATTATCATATAAATGATCAAGACAACTCTTCATAAATAAGATCTTAGCCTAGTTCTTTCTTTTTATTTATCTGTATTCTTCCTGCTTATAAATAAAAGGGCAAAGAATATTCTTGTTCCTATATCTTTGAGTTACTCATCTTATTTACATAAGAAAAATTTCCAAACAAAACAATTGATGTATCACATCATTCATATATACTTACTTGGGTGCATAACCCTAAGAGTGTACAAATTAAAAAATTTGGAATATATTCCCAAATTTCTCTCAAGAAAATTATACCCACTTGTATTAACAGTATAAGAATCCTTGATTCCTGTAGTCACAAGAATTAGTTTTATTATTTTTAATATTTGTCAAAAAATAAAAATGAAACTCCCATTTTTATTTTAATTTGTATTTCTTTCATTATTAGTGTCGTCAACATCTATCCAAATGCTCATTGGCCATCCTGCATTTAACATATTTGAATACCTGGCACCTCAACGCATTTCTCAACTGCTGTTTCCTTTCAGAAATTTTTTACTATGCTAGTTTTTATTTCAGATGACCTTTACAATAATTTAATAAAAAATTATCAAGATTGTGTTAAACACATAGCTTTGCTCAGTGAATAATGGCATCACGAGAGTATTCACACAAGAACCAAGTGTAACTCTTCATTTTTTCCTCCTTTTTTATGATCTCTGATGGAGTTTTATAGTTTCCTTCATGTAAACTCCAGACTTTTATTTTTTAAGTTTATTCCTAAATATTTTACATATTACGCTGTATTTTGTAACAGAATGTTTACCATTGTATTTCTTACCTGATCTTTCTTTGCTAAATAAGAAATTTTTGAGTTTCATATATTCACTTCTTTTAGGTTTTTTTAGGGCCACACACCCAGCATGTGGAAGTTCCGGGCTAGGGGTCAAAGTGGAGATGGAGCTGCTGGCCTACACCTCATGGAGCCACAGCCACACATGATCCAAGCCACATCTGCACCTATGCTACAGCTTGCAGCAACTCCAGATCCTTAACCCACTAAGCCAGGCCAGAGATCAAACCCACATCCTCATGGATACTGGCTGGGTTCTTAACCTGCTAAGCCACAACGGGAATGCCTCATATTCATTTCTTAACCTGCTACCTGATTGGTTTCTCATTTCGGTAAGATTTTAGATGGTTTCCTGGGTTTTTTTTGAAGTTCGCAATTTGGATTTTTTTCTGTATTTATAGCTCTTTATTTTCTTACCAATTTGCATGGGTGATTTGTCTAAAACAGTGTGAAATAACATTGTGACAACAGACATGCCTGACTTGTGTCTGACTTTAAAGGAAATGGCACTGTGTCAATGTGTGTATGTGCAGATGTGGGTATGTATATAGGTGCATGTTTAATATATGAAGAAGACAGCATCTTAATTCTATTCCTGCTAGACTTAACAAGAAACAATCAATAAAAGTTGTTAAATGCCTTTTATATAGCTATCATGGTACTTACAGAAAGTAATTCTTACAGCAAGGTTTGGGTTTGGCAGGGAGTTTCTAAACAAAAATGGGAGAATCATGTGAGTTATATTGTATTCATTGCCTAGAATAGAGAAGGACGAATCTTTAATTCTGTAAAGCTGCATCTCCCAAACCTCAAGTTCGGTCATATACTCTAAAATTTAAACAACTTCAGTGTACCTGTTAAAAGTAAGTGATGATGAATTCACTGGCGCAGCGGAAATGAATCCAACTAGTATCCATGAGGATGCGAGTTCCATCCCTGGCCTTGCTTAGTGGGTTAAGGAACTGGCGTTGCCATGAGCTATGGTGTAGTTAGCAGATGGGGCTCAGACCCCACATGGCTATGGCTGTGATACAGGCTGGCAGCTGTTGCTCCAGTTCAGCCCCTGCTGGGGAACTTCCATATGCCACAGGTGCGGCCCTAACAAGCAAAAAATAAATAAATAACAATAAAAAAATAAAAGTAAATGATGACTACAAACTGCTTAAAGACAGCCAAATAATTGCCATGAATTTGGACAAAGATCAGGTAATTATGTGGAAAATCTAGAACCTCACTACCCAAGGGGTTTATAATATGAAACTAAAATAAAGATGCCCACGGGCAGATAAGAGATGGGTATACAGTTGCTTCATACCTTACAAAAAATACATATATGTTTTTTTAAATTCATAAGATCCTTCAGGAGAAAGAAGGAGAAGATCTTTTAATGTCCCTTTCCAATCTGCGAGGCCCAAATGAGGGACCCCTAGAAGAAGAGGCCACTAACAGCCACTGGAAACAGCAAAGAATGTCAGAGATTTCAGAGGAGGAGGGGGTAGTTTTGTTTCGAACCAACTGACCTGGAAGGATACACTTACCCAGTGGAGAGGGCGAACAGAGCTGTGTTCTCCTCTACCTCAGTTCCCAATAAAGTTAGACTCTTCCCTCCTTCTGAGCCCTATACCCCTCGGTCTGCCTTTCTCTGGTACTTCCTCCTCCATGTACATGTTTTTTCCAAACTGGAAAATAAGACCATTGAAGGAATAATTCATGTGTTTGTATCATGCCCATCCCTGTAGAACACAAAACAGGACCCTGGGCACAGCAGAGGTTGTTCAGTAAGCACTCATTAAATAAATGATCAATATAAGCCTAACTTACATCCCGTAACAGCATTACTACTGATGATAACAGGAAGGAGAGTAATAGCTAATTTTCATGAAGAGCCTAATATGTGACAAGATTTTAATATGGATTATCCCTTTAATCCTTAAAATGGTCCTGGCAGGTAGATAATATCCCTACTCAAAAGCTGAAGAAATGAGGTTCAGAGCTGTCACCTGATTTGCCACGGCTCACATAAAAGAGACTGGAAGGTCTTTCTTGACATCAAAGACCACGTTCTTTCCAATGTGCCAAGTTGTCAGGTGTCATGGGAATGTCAATCCTACTTACATGAACTGTTTGGTGTTCCTATTCTACAAAGATTACTTTGAAGAATTTTAGAAGGAAAACGTAAGTTCAGATGTGGGTGGGATTTCCAGTGAGTTTTGAAATTGGAGAAAGTGTATTGCCAAGCACTAAACAAACACTGAATCTGTTTTATGAGTTAATGGATTAAGTTGGATTTCAGTGGCATTCCTGTATCATACACAGCATACACACGCTCATGCCTTTCCCCCCAAATTTGGAGCAGTTGGTGTTGATCACAGGCACTGCAAACTGGCTAATATTGTTTCAGAAGAATGCTCCATACAGAGTTTGTATCTGATACTGTTACTTATCTGAAAAAGTTTATGAAAGCATTTTGACAGTCCAAACGAGCTTCCTGAAAACAGAACAAATGACTTCCTAAAATATTTTTTCTTTGTTTAAAATATAAAGTTTTTGAAGGCAGGAACTCTGTCTTTTATTTTCTGTATAGCGAATAAGCTACAATATAATACATACTCAACAATCATTTGTTCAAAAAATGAGCAAAATTCAGCGGTATGGCATTTAAGCCCATCTACACTGGTTATACCTGTAGGTACTACCAAATCTGGATTTTTTTTTTTTTTTTTTGTCATTTCTTTGGGCCGCTTCTGCGGCATATGGAGGTTCCCAGGCTAGGGGTTGAATCGGAGCTGTAGCCACTGGCCTACACCAGAGCCACAGCAACGCGGGATCCCAGCCGCATCTGCGACCTACACCACAGCTCATGGCAACGCCGGATCGTTAACCCACTGAGCAAGGGCAGGGACCGAACCCGCAACCTCATGGTTCCTAGTCGGATTCGTTAACCACTGCGCCACGACGGGAACTCCCAAATCTGGTTTTCTTTAATCAATTCTAATAGTCTCACAAGGAAAACAAGCAAAAACACAGGGAAACAAACAAACAAACAAAACCCTTACGTGCCAGCTCATGAAAGGCCTTGTGAACCATGCCCAGAAAAAGAAAATACCATTAGGATAAGCAAATTGAAAAAGTAGTTTCAAATATTGATAAAATTTAAAGTGAAGACAGAAAACTTTATAAGTTGCATTTAGTACTAATCAGTTCTTAGTGACTTTTCTAGAGTTTCTTGCTGAGAAAGGTCTGAGACCAGATGCAGGCTCAGGGAATAAAGACTATTATGATCTATTCTTAAGGTCTGATGGTCATAGTTTTCTGGTCACAGTGTTGGTGCTCCTGCCATCCATGTATTTAACACCCTCAGTTTAAAAGGCAAAAGAAAAAAAATAAAATGAAAGGTTATGCCTTTAAGAAAAAGCTTGATCTGCTAGAGCCATTTATTCGACGATAAGACTTAGTCAAGAGGCCATTAGTTTCTCTGACAAAATATATTTATTGAGGAGCTTAATTGCTAAAGCTCACTTTTCTGTTATTGAAAACTAATTTGGGAGTTCCAGCTGTGGTGCAGTGGGTTAAGAATTTGACTGCAGCAACTTCAGTCTCTGCAGGTGCAGGCTTGTTCTCCATCCCAAAGCAGTCAGTTAAAAGGAACCTGTGTTACTGCAGCTGCGGTGTAGGTCTCAGCTGTGGATGGATGCAATCCATGGGCCAGGAACTTCCATATGTCGCAGGTGTGGCAGAAAGAAAAGGGAAGGAAGGAAGGAAGGGAGCGGAGGGGATGGAAAGGAGGAAGGGAGGAAGCTAATATTTCCTAGACCAGTCCAGAAAAAAAATAAATTAAAAACTCAGTTTGATTCTTCTATTAATTAGGTAATAATGGTACATGAAAGGGCAATTTTTTTGCCTTGCTCTTCCACCCCCTGTCCAAAATGTATGCATACATTTGCATGTGCAAATATGCAGGCAGCAGTGGGACCCAGTTAACTCGCCACAGCTGAATACTAGCATGAGGAAGCCAAGCTGTGGAAAACTCTACAGTGGCACAGGTACAATTATGAGGACTCTCAATGCCAAGCCAAGAATAGTTTACAAAGAAAAACACTGGTACTATGGTCCTCTGGTTTTCACACATTCAGAAGCAAAAGAGTTAGAGGTTTCCCCAGGGGAAAAAGAAAACCCCAAATGCTGCCTAATAGTAGTTAAACTTAGTGAAAAATGTTTGTATGTCTCTAAATTTTGCTCCAGATTTTATCTTAAATTTGAAAACAATACTTAATGATTTTTGCTTTTTCATTTAAAAACAGTATTGGCTAAAATTTGTGATATCCCTGTTTCTCAAGTCATGAATAGCAACAAAAAGCCTTTCTTTTAAGTCTCTTTTTTAAGTCAGTTTTTGAATAGTGGCAAAGACTTTAAGTGATACAGACTTACACACTTCAGATATAGGATGGCTCTTTACCTATCTGACCAGTTTAAGAAAGCATATCTCTTGTTCTAGGAAATACAAAACTAGGGAAGTTCACTAATGAAAATAACGAATCAGAACTGTATTCTGCAGAATACGCAATTGTGCTTCTTCATCTTTGGCTTCTAAGGTTTTATCTGTTTGCTTGTTGCCCAAGCTGTTTAAAACAAAAACACAACAAAACAAAAACACAACAAAACAAAAACACTTCTAATTATCCACTTTATTTAGATTGTTGCTAAGGTTTTTGTTTTTGTTTTTTTCCTTTTCAATAAATCGGAAAAAAAACAAAACACAAAGCAAAAACCAAAAAACAAACAGACGAAAAAACCCCACCATACATAATCTTAGCCAATAACAGCGATTTGTTCACATTACCTAACTCTGGATGACTTTTGTTTGTTTGTTTGTTTTTTACTCTATCTGGGCTTTCTATTGTAAGGTGCTTCAAGTCTGTTTTGAAAATAATCAGGGTATGAAAAAATATATATATATCATTTCCTAGACCCTCTCACTCTAATTCCAGAGCTCCTCTACCATAAGATGGCTGATTCTGCTAGATTATCTTGAAAAATCTTATAAAGAAATTTTAAAATTTCTATTATGAATCATCTCAAGGAATTTCCAGTTGTATTAACTTCTCAGAAGCTGACAACCTATCTTCTTTAACAACCATTCCAGAGATATGGTGCCACATGGAGCTGCAGAACCAGACCAAGTGAAACTGTGTATTCTTGGCCTCCAGCAAAGACCTGGGAGTGCTTGTTCTTGGGGTCTCTGCAGTCCAGGACTTGCCAGATAGCTCCTCCACATACATACCACCCCAGCTCTTCCCCCAAGAATCTCATAAGTCATGACAGCAGATTTTCTACTTAAATCTATCTTCCCAACTGTTTTTTTAACTTTGGAGGCCTTGATTCTGATAATGGTGTGATTCAGCCAACTCACTGATTACGCTTGGTTTTAATGGATGTTAATGGAACAGAGTGGCTGCAAACATTTTATGAATTGTCCTACCCGCTGAGTTTCAAGTAATCCCTCTTATCACCAATTCTGTCTTTTGGCTTATGTGTATCTTGCACTTGAATGGTCTTCCTCTTGTGACCAAGTTTTTCAAGGACCAACTTACATTTTGGTCATAACTTCCATGCTCAGCCCTGCTAAAAGTGACCTCTTCCATTTGAATTTCTGTATAACTTACTTTGTGCTCCCTTTCCTTTTTTCTTATCATATGAAAATAGTTTTTAACTAAATTCCTTAACTTCCTTGAAAGACTGCAAGCTTCTCCAAAGCAGGACATTTGCCTGATTCATTAGGTGCCAAGAACTTCATAAAAGCTCAGTAAACTATTTGATCCATGAATAAATAATAGGACATATTTTTAAAAAAATATAATGCCATTCCATGTATGTATTATTATATTATGTACTGCTACTAGGACTTAGACTTGATTTTTAGAATTTTTGAAGCAATTAATCATGGTTCCCAATCTTTTTAACATACAACATCTTTGCACAGCTTGATTTTGCAACATATATCTCTCCAATTCAGAAAATGACTCATAGCATGATACTTTTTCGAAAAATTATTTAAATTTAAGTTTCTATTAAAATACTTCTTTGGTTAAGTGTTACAAGAGTAGGTTTAAGAGTTATACATCACAGTCAAGTATAACAATGCTTACAGGCATGAACGTACCCATTATAGGCTGTATTAGTTTCCTAGGGCTGCCATAACCAACCATCACTAACTGAGTGGCTTAAAACAACAGACATTTATTTGCTCACAGTTCTGGAGACTGGACATCTAAAATCAAGGTGCTGGTAAGATATGCTTCTAATACCATCACACTGAGCATCAGGATTCCAACATGTGCGTTTTGGAGAGACACAAAGACTCAAACTATGGCATGTCATTTTTTTTCCCTTTTTCATCATGGTTGCATGATGTGATATTTTATATCAATAGTTTTCCTAATATGAAACTATAATTATATTCCTTTCAAAAATCCAACCTGCACACAAAGTAGGGTTCCTTTAATATTTTGCTAAATTTATTTTACTAGGATCCTACAGAGTATTTTTAAAAGTTCATTTATATGTAAGTCTGAATTTTTTGGTTTCTGCTGTTTTTGTCAGGGTTTCAATGCTATAATTATGCTGGTTTATAAAATTCAGTTTTTTTCTTCCTCTAGGTTTTAGAATATATTTTATAGAATTTATTAAAAGTTTGAAATCACATTATCTGTTTAGAACAAAAGCTGCTTTTACCTATAATATTTTGACAACTTTTTTCTAATTATTTATCTATTTTCCCACTTCTCCTTGAGTTCATTTTTCTCTAAATATTAGGTTATTTCTCTTCTACTTCATCTTGTGTTGCTAATACAATTCTTACTTTCCTTTTAATTGTATTTTCCTGCTATTACCTGTGCCCATCCTTTTATTTTCCTTACTTGGCATTATTTAGTTTAGTTTTATCTCTTTTAAGTATCATATGCTTTAATTCGGAGGTGAGATTCAGTCTCAAAAGCTTTGTTTCTTAAGGAGGGATTTTTATCTTTTTTATGTTTATTCTTATAAAATATCTTAGTTTTTGTTTGGCCATTTGTAAAAGAATTTGTGGCTTTAATGTTTATTTGATTTGTTAAAAATCTGTTAATATATGGATTATGTTTTCTTTGGTTATTTTTTTCCCTGGTGATAAGGAAGATAGAGAAGAGACTACAAATCCTGGATCCTGACAGCTGAGTATCAGATGGAGTCAGGCTTGGTGTGGAAACTCAGCATTTTGTTTGTTTGTTTCACAAATAATAGCCTCAAAACCCACCAAAGTAACTGATTAGGCTAAAGTTCCATGATTAAGTAGCAATAGGATTGACACTAAGATCTAGTGCTTTTAGCTTTAGGACTGTGCCTTCCACCACCTCAACTAGTGAGAAATTTTGCTTGTGGAGGAAGGAGGAAAAGGGATGAATGGGAAAAGGAAGAGATGGAGGGAAAATTTTTTTAAAAAAATAATAAGGCAGATGACTCATGAAGGAAAGAGCAGAATCCATCCAATCCATTTCAATCTGTGTTAACTCTGAGTGAAACTCCTGTGAATTTCGATGTCCTTATCTGCAAAATGATGATTATGCCACACCCACAGAGTTGTACAGAATTAAATTTAAAAAGACAGCAACCGGAGGATCCTGGCACATGGCAAACCCCCAGTAACAGGTACACCAGATTGTTGAATTAATTGAGCATCTACTTTGAGGGAGCTGCCTGTCATCTCATTTAGTGCATCAGCAGCACTAGCTGATTAATTTATTTAAACATATCTGGCCACAATTGCTCCCTACTGTTGTAGACACATAAAAAAGTGAAAATTCTACTTTCTGACAAACTATTTATTTATTTATTTAGCTTTTTAGGACTACACCTATGGCATATGGAGGTTCCCACACTAGGGGTTGAATCGGAGCTGCAGCTGCCAGTCTACACTACAGCCACAGCAACGCCAGATCCAAGCCACATTGGCAAGCTGCACCACAGCTCATGGCATTGCTGGATCCTTAACCCACTGAGCAAGGCCAAGGGATCAAACCCACATCCTCATGGATACTAGTTGGGTTCATTACCACTGAGCCACGACAGGTACTCGTGACAAAGCTTTTAAATGACATTGACACATTTCCTTTTGTTGCACCTCTAAACACTCATGTTTTCTGAAATTAACCCATATTGCTCTATGCACAAATTAAACTCCAGTAAAAATAAAAGCTGCAATAAATAAATCCATCAAATCTTGTACTTCAAGGGTGATTCCATAAATCACATAGAAAGTTAAAGACTTGCCTTGAAGAAAGTTTCATGTATCAGAGAGATCTTTTGAAAAGTGAATAATTTATGTTTAAAATGGATCTTGAGTCTCCTCTTAAAAATGTATCCACCACCTAATTATCACAATAATCTGGAGATGATTCAAGCTCATGCTTAGTAGTAACATATTTTAAAAGATTCTACTTCTGAAAACTATTTATGATGCTGCAATAAATGCATAGCATTATCCTGTTAAGTGACAGCCTCTTTTTGCAGGTGTTCCATTGTCCTTGCTGCAGGAAGTAATTTTGATAGTTTCCTTTTTTTCCTCAAACAGACTTTGCTGATATGTCCTCTATTGTTACCATGCTAAGAATTTTTGAGAAAGCTAAATACATATTCCAGGTTATTATAATATTTTCCTAAACACTAAACTTTCACTTTTTCAAGAATAATGTATGTTTATTCGTTATAAATTGCCTTTGTATTAATAACTTTCATGTATTTATTTTGATGTCAGGTATGCTAAGAATTTTACACATATTTTCCTTGTAATACCTCTGTTATGTGGTAGGTACTCTTCTTACCATCAAGGTACAGGAAACACTGCTGGCTAGAAAACTGAAGTAACTTAACCAAGTTCTCACAATCGTGGAACCAAGACTGGAGCCCACGCAGTCAGGTGGCAGAAGCTAAGCTCTTAACCCTTGCACTACACTGTCTCCTGGCTACTCATGACATATTATGAGAAGAATGTAAATTTTATTTTATTTTTTATTTTGTGTCTTTTTTTGCCTTTTCTAGGGCTGCTCCCATGGCATATGGAGGCTCCCAGGCTAAGGGTCGAATCGGAGCTATAGCCACCGGCCTACTCCAGAGCCACAGCAATGCCAGATCCTTAACCCACTGAGCAAGGCCAGGGATTGAACCTGAAACCTCATGGTTCCTAGTTGATTTGTTAACCACTGTGCCATGACGGGAACTCCGAGAAAAATGAAAATTTTAGAACAGCATGTATAAAAGAATCCCTAGTATGATATAACATGTTTCCTTGTTGTGTATATTTGTATGTGTACAAATATATATGTATGTAATGCATATCATATAGTATATTATTTTTATATAATACAGAAATCAAAAATAATGAGCATAACATTATTATGTAGCACTTTTTATAGTAAGACTTCCTATAGGCTAGATATTTCACATGAAGTATCTCCCTTCTCAAAATAACCCATTAACATGGGCACTGTTATCTCCCCACTTTAGAAATGAGAAGAAGCATAGAAAAGTAAAGAAATTTAACCAAGGTCAGAGAGCTAGCAAGTGGCTAAGCTAAGAATCAAGCGGATAATTATATATATATATATATATATATATATATATATATATATATACACACACACACATATATATAACAATACACATGGATGTATACGTGCATAAATATATGTGTGTATATACAGACATATATATGTACATATATTTTTAATTTAAAAAGGGATTATCAACTAACAGTTTGAAATAAATTCACAAAATGAACTTTAAAAAATTGAGTGTCAAAATGTGAGCTCCAGTATAACAGAATCATTTTGTTGTACAGCCGAAATTATCACAACATTGTAAATCAACTAAACTTCCAAAAAGCTTCATAAAATGTGATCTCCAGGAGCTCCTGGTGTGGTGCAGTGGGTTAAGAATCCATTGTTGTCTCTGCAGTGGCACGGGTTTGATCCCTGGCCTGGTGAAGTGGGTTAACGATCCAGCATTGCCATAGCAGTGGTGTAGGTTACAGCTGTGGCTTGGGTTTAAATTGGGAACTTCCATATCCCATGGGTGAAGCAAAAAACAAAAAAAACAAAAAAGCAAAAAACCAACTGTGATCTCCATTGGCTAAGATCACCCTTCACTGCACTTACAAAAGGGCATTGTCCCATACTGCCCCATGACCCTCCCTTTGGTTAACCAGATTCCTTTCATATTGGAAAATTCATTTTTCAGAGGTGGTGATATCTTTAATGAGATCATTGTGAAGTTTTATGGCCTGAGAGACATGTTATCTCTTTCTGGTGACCACGCTTCTACTTTAGAGGTTGGCAAACTATAGATTTGTTTGTTTATTTGTTTTGTATAGCCTATGAAGAATAGTATTTACTTTTTTTAATGGCATAAAAATCAAAATAATACTGTTTCATGACATGAAAATTATATAAAATTCAAATTTCAATATTCATAAATAGAATATTATTGGAACACAGCCATGCCCAATAAATTACGTGCTGTTTATGACTTTTTGCACTACAATGGCATAGTTGAGTACCTGCAACAGAGATTATACAGTCTGCAAAGTCTGTATATTTACTATCTGGCCCTTTACAGAAAATATTTGCCAACCTCTGAGGTATTCTAATGGGCTGTGTATTTATTCTAAAGTTCAACATTCTAGGAGCTTCTCTTCTTTCCAAATTCATTCAGGGCACCTCATTATGGCCCCCTGTCCTGCTTTGATCTCTCAAGGACATACCACTTTCAAACAATCTTTTTCCAAATATGACAAGCTGATTATTTTCTCATTATATGAGAATATTGCTGTAGTCGCTAGTCGGATATGGCAAAGTGGGCCGCAAACTGAGAGTCCAAATTACAATCTTCTTCTTCTCTGGTCCACTCTGTTTTCTTATCTGTAAAATAAGTGCATTGTACTAGATAGCTAAGGTCATTGCTACTATGGCATCCTATACTTACAGTAATTTAAAAAAAATCATTATTAACTGAACATCAAACATACACAGGTAAGAAAACTGAATGTGACCAGAGTTCCTGCCTGCAGAGAGCTCACAGCCCAGCACTTCTCTGGATTGCCCAAATATTAGCTGTTCAGGTACACAAGGTAGATAATGCCCACTTCCTTACTCCCCACCAAGGTGCTTTTGCCTTAATTCCCAGAACCTGTGAATATGTTATCTTACATGCAACAGTTTATCAAAGCCATCTGGTTGGCTACTCTTGTACATGGTGTCTCATATGTTACCCAGCTGGCCACTGTGCATATTTGGATATGCCACTTCTGCTGTTATCTAATGCTGCTTACTGAGGAGGATGTTGAATTCTGGGCCTTAGTGTCTCATCTATAGTCAAAGTACTTAAAGGTAGACAAGGATCCAGAAGGAATGTCCCATTCACTCGTTTCGTGAACATTTATTGATTATTTAGCATGTGCAAGACTCTGCTGCTGCCCAGTATGTAATTCCTCCCCTCACTTCAGTGGTTCCTAATACTAAGAATCAGTTCCCTTGACCTTATAGCAATGTAACACTTTGGGTAATTTCATCTACCAAGGAAATAGAACCTTATCTATAAAAAATTATCTTCTCTTACTAATGACATACAGAAAACTTAGAACTCCTGAGTTGATAAATTTTCCTCCTAATCATGGGAAAGTACCCAATTGGGGGCAGTCATTTTGAAGTTTGAAAAGGACTTGCAGGTCAGTCCTTAGGGGCTCAGAAATCTCAGACCAAGAACTACTATTTTTCTGGGCTTGAATCTCTAAATCTTGCAGTCACAAAGACTTTCAGAGCCAAAAAGCTAGCAAGATCTGCTGCTCATCTGGTTCATCAAAGATGGATACATTCATATTCTCTCTCTGTGTATGTCTCTCTCTTTAAGTCTAGAGAGAATTATCACAGTCTTGAGTACTTTTCCAAATGTTCTGAAGAGAATTAAACAAGTTTCATGCTATTAAGTTTTTGGATTAAGAAGGAAACAAGGGAAAACTGTGTGATGACGGACAAACTGTCCTTTGGAATCTGAGTTAGTGTCTCCAGGATGCAGGAATGGAGACGAAAAGGGTCAGTACAGCAGCTGTAGGAAGAGAGAGAAAATATAAACAAACTGAGGGTGCTGAGAACTACTGGTCAGAAGACATTTATAAAGAACAGAGAGGGGTGTAATAGGTCTGCTCAGTCCCATATCATTCATGCCAAGGCTGGTTCACTAGAACTTAGAAGGCCAGATTTTCTTTCCAGAAAACAAAGGTAGAATTTGCCTGCCTCTGGGTAAATAAAATGATCCAATTATATAATAATGAATGAATGGATACATGAATGAGATGCTGCTAATTACTATCATTTTGTCAGTTTCTATCATGAATACTTTCCATACACGATCTGTTTTAATCCTTTTAGCAACTCTGAAACAGGCATTCATATGCTCATTGGTAGATGAGGATACTGACAGTCAGAGGGATGAAAGGGACCCTATTATATACTGGAAACTACACACTAAGGAATTTTTAAAATATAATTATCTGTATTTAATTCTCATTTAAAAGATAATAGAGTTTCATATTATCCTCATTTTTCCTTTGCAGTTAATAGGGATTAAAAGAAATGATATAAAGTAAATAGTAAACAACTACATGAGTCCTGACTTGTTACTAATCAGCTATGTATTCCTGAGACATCTAAGTGGCGATGCCCAGCTGATGATGAGAAAAACACCCAAAAGAGCTATAGCTAGAGACATGTACAGAAGCAAAATGAATAGGTGACTTTTGAATTAAAGCAGAGTCTGAAACATTAAATTGCTTTAATGTTTAGCAGTTTAAACATTAAATTGCTAACTACATAAGAAGAGAAATGGTGGTCATAAAAAAAAAATGTGGTCAAGCTTCAATAAACAAGGGCAGCTAAACATGAGCTTTCTTCTTCTCTGAGATTCCAGACAGATCCCATTAGCCCTTCTTCCTTGCTAGTGTCACTTCCTGCAGCTCAGTCTCAATTCCCTCTCTGAAAATTACAGCGTGTTCGAGTTCTGGACACCTCTGTCACTACGGATTCCCAGCAGGCATTCATGAAAGAATAACCTACATTCATCATCTCTCCATTTTGACCTCTCATTCACTCCTCAATGTGACTGAATTTTTATTGCTATTATGCATCTGACACTGACTGACCAGGGCTACTAATGACCTTCACATGCAATAACTCCCAGGCACTCGAGCACACACACGCGCGCGCGTACATGCACGCGCGCGCGCACACACACACACACACACACACACACACACACTCTTCAGAATTGCTTTTGCTTGACACAGCTGACCACCAATTCCTTCTAGAAACTGCTTTAATTATAGGTTTTGGTGACGCCATTTTCCCAGGGTTTCCCTTTCTCTTTGAGTTATTCTTTCTCGGCTTTTTCCAAACATTTCCTCCTCTGTCCATCCCTTAAGGGGGTAGTAGTATACACCAGAGCCCAAAGGAGAAGACCCTCTTGCCTTTCTTCTCTTTTGCCATCTCATTTCCTCTAATGGCTTCAGCTGTTACCTACCCACATACTATAACCATGAAAGCTAAATCTTCATAAAAGCCCCTGGTTACATGTCCAATTTACTACCAGACATTGCAACCAGGGCATCTTTTAGGCTTCTCAAACTCAACATGACCAAAGTAAACTTTGCATTCTTTCCCTGATCCCAAACCTGCTTTATCACCTGTATTTGTTTCCTATTTCTGCTGTAACAAATTACCACAAACTTAGTGACATAAAGCAATACATATTATCTTAAAGTTCTGAAGGTCAAACATCCTTAAATCAAGTTATCAGCAGGGCTGCGCCCCTCCTGGAGGCTCAAGGAGAGAATGGTTCCATGCCTCTTCAGCTTCTAGAGGTTGTTTGCATTCCTTGCCTCATGACCCCTTCTTCCAATCTTCCAGGATGAAGCATCTTCCAGATGAAGCAGTGAATCGTCTTCAAATCTCTCTTCTCTGTCTGAAATCTACTTCCACCATCACAGCTCCTTCTGTAACTCTGACCTTCCTGTCCTTCTCTTTGTACGAACATTGGGCTCATCTACATAAGCCATGATAGTCTCCCCATCTCAAGGTTTTTATACATCACGGGAGTTTCCATCTTGGCTCAGTGGTTAACAAATCCGACTAGGATCCATGAGGTTGCAGGTTCGATCGCTGGCCTCATTCAGTGGATTAAGGACCTGGCACTGCTGTGAGCTGTGGTGTAGGTCGCAGATGTGGCTCGGATCCCGAGTTGTGGTGGCTGTGGCATAGGATGGTGGGTGCAGCTCCAATTACACCCCTAGCCTGGGAACCTCCATATGCCGCAGGTGTGGCCCTAAGAAAAGAAAAAAAAAAGACAAAAAATAAACAGATAAATAAAGGTTTTTAAACATCACATCTGCAAAGTCCCTTTTTCCATCTCAAGTAAAATTCACAGGTTTTGGGGACGAGGGCATGGACATCTTTCAGGGGGACATTATTGCCTTGCTCTCGCATTAATGACACCATTCCTTATCTACTTGTCCAAGCTAGGAACCTCTGTTAATCTTTGACTTGTGCTTCACTTCTATACACCACCAAATTCCACAGACTCTACCTTTTAAATCTGTCTCCAGTATTCCCCTCCACCTCCACTTCCTGTAGTATCATCTGAAACTTCCCTGCTCAGGTAGACTATACACAATTCAATTCCAGTACTGAGCCTTGAGACAGACATATAAAAATTTAAATATGTTCAGGAAATGTTTTCTTGATTCTTTAATAGAAAGAACAAACACTGTCATGGAGAGCTATATAAATGTGCCATTACAGAGGATGCTGTGGCAGAGTAGCAAGACCTACGGGTGAGGAATCAGAGGCTGTTATTGTTATGGCTTTCCATTTCCTAGCCCTGTGACATCTGGCAAGTTATTTAAGTTCTCGAATTCTTGGTCTCCTCATCTGTAAGATCTAACTTGTAAGTTATTCAGAGACTCAAACCACAATGACATTGGTATTTATACTGTTCATAAATAAGTTGTTAGTAACACACTTTTGATATAAGTGACAAGTCATTGTATAAGCACAACAAGCCAGGGCCTGGAACCATTTTAATATTCAAAAATTCAGCCTATAAGCATCAACTTATTTGTCTCTTGATGGAGTTAAAATACTTATAACTGGGCAGATTCCTGCCCATTCTTATCCTGGGGAGATTCACTTTTTATTTTTATACAAGTGCGTGACAAGGGAATCTTCAAGAAAAAATAGCACAATATTTATGAAGACAACATACACTATAAAAGGGAGGGTGTATTTGGAATGAAAAAAAAAGCACAAAAAATGTAAATATCTTTCATTGCAAATATTATAAAATCATATGACTGTGTGCAAAGAGGCTTGAGAAATGAGTAGCCTTGAAGCTGAAGTTTTACCTGCTTCAGAGTAAATCTTTTTGTCTATTCCTAAGTAAAAACAAACAAATAAAAAACTACAGTTCTTATATTCTTAAACATCATGGTTACCCTACCCCCAATGCATATAAAATAGCTTCCCTATTTGCAAAATTGAGGTGCTAAATATACTACTAACAAATGTTACAAATAAATGTCACATGGACTCTGTGGCTTGCTAAGCATTAAACATTCCTGCTACAAATTCGTTTCAGTCTTGCATTAACAAAAATCTGACTGGTATGGGGTTTCATCCTAAATTCCAAACAGAGCTGTGAGTAACAACAGAAAATGTTTGCTCCTTAGAGGACTAGATACACATACAAAGAGATGATTGAATTTGTGGAATTGCTACACATCCTGCGAAGAATGCTTGAAATGAACAAGTAATAGGTCTATTGTTTTGAAAAAATATATAATTTGTAGAGAAAAGTGCTGTTGGTGCTACAGTGCTCTGCCCAGATTCACTCTTCAGAGCCAAAGCACTATTCTGTGGAAGATGGGACCATCAATTACACCACTAGCAGCTGTATCCTTCGCTAGGACTGCCCTCAGTTTCAGGGATCTGTCTCTGACACAGCTCCATCTTCTGCTGCTGGTCTGATGCTCATGCAAGCTTACAAACACCCAGCCCCTTGCCTCAGTTTGGAATAACTCAGAACGAACCATCCTAGCTCCAGAGCTTCCATAGGACTGGCTGAGGCACTGCTGGCAACCATACCAAGGGGTAATTCCTCACTTTTCCCAATCCTGCCTGCCTTACTCTGTGATCACAAGGTAACTACTGAGAGCACACCCAATCAACTACCCTATCAAAGTCTTTTTTCAGAAAACCAGTCTAAGACAGTTGACGTTAGAAGTGGTCCTAAAAGGCAGATTCCAAAATGTGATCTGGAGATGGATTTGCTCCATGACTAGCTGCAGAGAATGTTCAAGTCAGCTCCAGCACATTTCCTATGCAAATAAGAGTTAAAGAGGGAAGGAGTGTCTTACAGGCAGGATGGATGCTTTGACTGGGCTGAACAGTTCATCAAGGGTGACCTAACTATTGCTGCTACCACTGCCTAGTAACAGAATCAAATGCTGGACCCCTAATGTGCACCCCCCGAAAGAAAACCAGTTAGCCACTCTGAGGCATGCTGACTATATGGCTTTGTAGCTGACTACAGTTCAACTCTTTCCACCATGCACAGAGCAGTACTGCATATTTAGTGAGGTCAAACCATATTTTGGAACTGTGTTTGCCTTTTTTGCCTACAGAACCTTGGCATGCACAATTACAAGAACTCATAGAATTTTTGATCCACCAGTATGGGACCATACAATATTATCTTAGATTAAAAGTCCCATTTACTAGAAAAGGAGGTTCATCAGTGGGCATATAATCATGTTCCTTTTCATAATACATACCATCCAGAACCCACTGGCCTGATACAATGGTAGGATGATCTCTTGTAGACATAGCTGAGATACCATCTTAGAGAGGATGCCCTGCTGCGATGGAGCACCATCCTCCAGGAGGGGATCTACACACTAAACAAATGATCTTTAGATGGTGAAACATATTTAGCAGGTAGAACACATGGATCTAGGAGCCAAAGGATGGAATTAGCAGTAAAGCCAATTACCATTATCACTTATGATCTACTTGGAGGATTTAAGGCTCCCATCTGAAGTCTTAGGCACCATAGGTCTAGAGATCCTGGTTCTCAGAGGGTAAATACTTCCACTTGGGAACACAATAAAAGTCTCATGTAACTATAAACTCTAGCTAGCACCTACCCAGTCACTTCAGGATCCCTATACCAAGAAAATGGCAGATAAGCAAAGAAGTCACTGCATTTGTAGGAGTAATTGATATGATAATCAGCAGGAAGAGCTTCCCGAGAAATTGTCTGTCAATATCTCGGTTCTTAGTTTGGTCATCTTTTCTAATGCCTTTCTAGATATTTTCTTCATCTTTGTTACTCTGAAATTTCAGGTGCAGATACATTTTTACAGATTTTACCTGAGATTGATTGAATCTCCAGAGACTGGACAGCTGTGTTTTTCATTAGTCAGTTTTGGAAAATTCTCAGCTTATTATTTCTTCAAATTTCAATTTGTCTCTATTCTCTCATTCTAGTACCCCAATTAAATACATATTGGATATTACTTACCAGGGGCCACATTAAACTAAATTTATGCCTTGGGATTTTAGGGCCACAGAGACAGAGTGAATTCTAGACCCGAACATGAGTATATACAGGTTTGTGATTAGAAATTCTCAAGGGATATATACACTCCCTTCTGCCCAACTCCCTGCCCAGACGCACTATCAATAGCCAAGGTCAAAATGGTCAAGTATATGGCTCTCTCCCTCTGGGGAGCAGGTTTTTATTTTAGGTCACAGATTTAGGACATCTTGGCAGATCCCAATTTTTTGGCAAAGATTTCTACAGTCACATCCCACTGGACTCAGGTCCTGGGCTTTATCTCCCATGCCCCTCTCCCCCTAGATTTTACAACTAAAAATCTAAGATCTGAAGTGTCCATTAGGGCACTTATTTATACCTTATTTATTTATACTTATTTATACCTTTGGAATCATACTTATGGTCTTTTTTACCTCTAAATGTTTTTCTTACTTTACCACAAGCTCAGTCATGCTCTTACAAAACAACCTGATCTAACTCTCCAGGTTCCCCTACTGAAAGTGTCCCTCGGTGCATCTACTCTGACTTACTGTTGCAAACAGATGTTTAAAATTCCACATTTTTGCCTCGTTTATAAAATTTCTAACTAATCCCTTTGGATCTTCATAAGACCTGATTCAGAAGCTCATCTCTGCCACTTTCTAGCTCTACAAATGCGACATTACTTCACTTGTCCTTTTCTCAGTTGCCTGGCCATAAATGGAAGAGAAGATGATCTAACTTCACAGGGCATTGTGAGGGCTGAATGACCTAATGTCTACACTAGTACAAACTAGGGGCACGATCTGATTTACTCTGAGTCTAGCCTATGGTGGTAGATTAGAAGGAACTCTTTGTGTCTATTCAAGGCCTACTGACAGCTTCCTTTCTCTAGCTAATACAGACCTGTTGGGCTGCGTGACGGCCTCGGACCCATTCACCAGAACAACCAGTGGAGGAGTTATCCTAGCAGATGGAGCTAGGACCCCAGAGACTATCACTGGCAGAGTTTCTGCTGCTTTTCTCAAAAGGCAAAGAAAGTGAGGGCATTATAGAGCATTTGTTAAATGTTAAACTTTGCAGGTTTTTCCTCAAAGTTTTATAAGTTTCTATTTTCTTTTCTTTTTTTTAATTGTTACTGCACAACTGAAGTTGCACACATTCCATGTATGTTTTAAGAATTGCTGAAGTTCGCTCCCATGTTGTAGCTCATTGGTGCCGAAATGACCACACAGGCCAACCTATTCCCATATTAAGAGCCTCACGGAGTGATTTAATGTGCATGTTGCATCATCCTGATTTAGTTCAAATATAGATAAATAGTAAGTGCACGCAAGAGCTTTTTATTTCCTAAGACTCCTCTTTGCAACTCTCCCTCACTTTCCCCTCCCACCTCCAGACAGAGTTAGTCACTTTCTCCTCTTTTCTCTCTCAGGACTTCATGCAAACATTATCTTAAACGCTCTTACCACTTGGCTTGGTGTCCTGTCATTATTTGTTTACATGTCCCAGGAAATATTCAGTCCCTTAAGAGGAAGGGCTATATATTATATTTTTTGTAATTCCCACACCTAGCATACTGCCTACCACACAGTAGGTGCCCAGTAAGTGTTTACTGAGTCAAAACCAGAAGCTTTTAAAATTAAGCTATATTACATGCCTACAATTACATAAAATTACTATTTAAATTAAATGAAACAAAGGTATAAAAATGTCAAAGCATAATTATTAAGTTCTTGTTAAGAAGTAATACTTTTTACAAGGTACGTGGAGGGCTTTGGGATATATTTCATGAATTCTATTTAGTGTTATCTGGGTGGCTTAATTGTTTCATTTGTAAACCACAGCATGAGGAAGTTCCATGACCAGGGATCAAACCTGTGCTACTGCAGTGACCCAAGCCACAGCAAAGACGACACTGGGTCCTTAGCCAGTTGAACCACCAGGAAATTACTAGGTTTTTTTTTTTTTTTTTTTAAGAAGGAATTAACTTCATAGATTCTACAAACACCAGAATGAAAAATTATCTTTGAAATCATGCAACTTAACAATGTCAATTACTTTCCTTACTTTATTTTCTTCCGACATTAAATTACATAAATTTCATGCTTTCAGGTTCCTTTTCTATTATAGCTATTAGATTATAAATTCTAGGAAAGCTGGACCCTTGCTATTATGTTCATTGTTATTTTTCCACTTCTTAAGAGTAATGCCTAAGGCATAAAACTGTTTTTTAATGTTTTGCTTTCTTGTCTGCCCCAGGGCATATGGAGTTCCCAGGCTGGGGATCAGATCTGAGAGGCAGTCAGTCACAACCCAAGCCACAGCTGTAGCTATGCCAGATCCCTAACCCACTGTGCTAAGTGGATATCGAACCTGCATCCCGGTGCTCCCAAGACACTTCTGATCCTGTTGCTCCACAGCAGGAACTCCTAGAAATTTTTTAAGAAGTATTTGTTGAATAGATGGATGGATGGATGCATGAAAGGATGGATGGATGAGCAGAAAGGTGAATGGTGGAATGGACGATGAATGAATCAGTGAATCAATGGATGACACATACAGATACGAAAAGGGACTTGTAGGACTTAGATTCAAGTCTTTTGATTCCCAGTCTGGCATCTTTTACGCCTCAGAATACTGTCTCATTCTTATGTAAAATAGCTCAAGTCCTCAGAAATGAATCTCAAAAATTCCTTTTATTTTCATTTTGGAATTTCACCACTGCCACAGTCCAGGACCCAACATTTATACCTGTAATGTGTTTTTATGTATTAAACATCCTTATTAGATGTCAATGCAGGATGGCATCTGCATTCAAGAGGGCATCTGCACTGGCATTTGCAGTCAAGAATTCAGAAGCAAGAAATAGGAAGCCCTTTTCTGCCGATGTCCTCAACCTTAAAAAAAAAAATTATAGGAGCATCCATCTACTCATTTATCCAACAAATAGTTTTACTGAATGTCTATTATGTGCCCAGCAATAGTCCTAAATACTTGGTTACTTCAGCAAACAAAATAAACAAAAATCTCTTTCCTGGTGGAGCTCAAATCCTTCTGGGGAAGGAGGAGAGGGGAGATAAACAAAAAATAATAAGCATAATGAGTAAATTATATAGTTTGGCTAGATGGTGATAAATGCTATGAAAATAATAGAGCAAGGTAAAGGGGATTAAGAGTGCTGGGAAATTCCATTTTACCCTGGCCACTGTGTCAAGAATGACCTGTAGAGAAATGAATGTATGATCATGGTGACCTGTAGGGAAACCACAGAAAGTTCCACTGCACATCCCACATACACTTACAAATAATCCATCCTTACAGGAAGATGGCTTATAGCAAGTCCAAAAGGAAGGCCTGGTAGGAGTTCTCTTATGGTGCAGTGGGTTAAGGATCTGACACTGTCTACAGCAGCTTGGGTCGTTGCTGTGGCATAGGTTCAATCCCGAGTCTGAGAACTTCCACATGGCCAAAAAAGGAAAAAAAAAAGGAAGCCTTGGGGTTGCAGAAATAATAGCTGCCCCCCAATCAACTGGATGTGCATCTTCTTCCATGATTAGATCCTTAATAATACCCCTGCCAGAGGTATAACCACCCTCTTCTCATACATTTTTAGGAAAAGGGAGCTTGCCTCTATCCAATGCAACCAGCTTGATTTTTAGACATTAATCTGGGTTGTTACTTTAAGTTAGTCCAAGTGAAATCTACTTCCATCATTTCTACCCAGTGCTGCAGGGAGTAAACACACTGGAGTAAGATAAGCTTTGGAGCAGTTGAGGCCTGGGTTTGACCTATAGCCCCACTGTTTCCTAACTAAGTGACTTTCTGTAAGGCACAATTTTTCCTGAGCCTCAGTTTTCTCACCTACAAAATGGGAATAATACTTGCATAATAGAAGCTCATTAAATGTGAGTTCCTTTATCTAAGGCACTAATGAGCATACCATATTTACCAAAATAAAAAAATCATGGGCTGTGCCTTCGAGGTCAGACCTGCTCTTCTGAACATCAGCTGACCCTTTAGCCATTGCTCCTATACAGTAGGAACCTGAAGTATTCTTGCCTCTGGATATGGCTGGCTTTGTGCGTACTTACTTGTCCCATCGCCTGGCCTCACCTATTTAGATTAATTGGGTTTAGGAATCATGTGTTTGAAAAACTACCTCTAATATCAGGTGGGATAGGAATAGCTTATCCTATAGGAGAGTGAGACAATATGGACTCAAGGTCCATGGGGCCCTGGTACAACTCTATACTCAGTTCCCTGTGCTACCTTGGTCATTTTCCTTCTTGAACACCTGACCACCCTACTTGTATAATGAGGAAGTTCAATGAAGTTCAGAAAGTAAGTTACTTCCTGAGTTGTAGCGTAGACACCTAAGATTCTACAAATTGGATGTGGAAGTTGAGACAGAAGAGGGGATATGTCCTGAATCCTTACAGTGACAAACCAATTCTTTGAATAATTACACCTTCAGAGAATGTTCTTGGCACTTATGAGTCTTTCCACTTTATTATTTTGAAATTTCAGCAAGATTTCTAAGTGGTAACGCAAATGTTCCTCCAATTAACATGAGGGAACATTCTTTGAGCTCCCTGTGCATTGCCATCTATAACTGTAATTATCTCTTCAAAGAAAATGTACTTCTTAATTACAAGGTCATGCACTGAAAAATAAAATTGAATCCAGGATGTGGAATGAGTAAGAGACGTGTGAGTGCCTTAGGGCTGTGTGTATGTGTGTGTCTGTGTGTATGTGATGTATCCGATGGTAAGAAAGTGAATCAGAAGCCACTTAAAATCCTTGCCACGATTAAATGACCAAAATTAAACTAAAAACTTTAATGAATACCCAGGGTCAAGATAACCTAGCAAGATCAGTTTCCAAAAGCTGCCTTCACAGTTGAAGCATCTTGACACCTGTTTTTAAAGCTCAAAACGTTCATCTCCACAGTGGTGAGTGAAGGTTTTTTTTCAGAGAAGGGAGTGTGAGGAAGTGTGGGGTTCCTTGAGAGGGTAACTATGGGGTAAGGGAAGCCATGTACTCTGAGTTTTTAATCCATGACCAAGAAAGAACTGCAGTGCAAGTCCCTCAAAGAGTTTGATGGGAAAACTGTAGAAGAATGTGGACTTGTAACTTTCCTCTGTATAATAGCCCTTCTAAACAAGAAGTGCTGGGAAGAACAGGTCTTGAACTTAAGCCTCAATTTCTGCAACTGTGTTGGTGGGGTGCAGAGATGTTGTAAAAGACATGGTAGGGCTTAATCTGAGTATTAATGAAATATGGGAGTAACTCTCAGCACTGAAAAAACTGGAGGTGACTATGAAGGTGAAAGTAGGCCTCATGAGGTCAGGAGGATTCTATTCCTGGGTAAAGAAAAGAGGCATCCTTGACCAGAAGAAAGAGCTGACACACCTAGGAGTTATTGGGGATCCGGGTGAGTCCATGGTGACTGGGGAGGACATTTGGTGACCCCACTGTCCATCGGACAGGTATCTCAGAAGTGGGAACACTAATGCTGGAACCTTCAAGTGAAGGTCTAAAATCGTTCTTCGGTCCAAAAGACCTACCTTCTCTTATTTGCTGAGCCTCATCTTCCCGCCTCCTGAATCTGAATAATAGTAAATGGAGAGGAAGCTGACTTGAGGAAAACTTCTAGACCCCCATTTTACCACTCTCCAAATTCAGGAAGAAACATTCTGGTGAACCTAGGTGGGAGTTTGATGGTTGCTACCACCAAGTTTGAGTTTGCTGAAATAAACGTTAGTAGGAGCTCTTAGGGGAGTAAGTACAGTGGGAAAACAATAGGGATTTCCCTTCCATCTCCTCCTCCATATTCTTATTTTGCTAAGGATTGATATAGTAGATCTCAAAGGTCTGCTTCAGCCTCTCCTACTCCTCCATCTTGGCTCAGTCTTCTCAGTAACAGCAGGGAATTGAGGATCTTCTTGATGTCCAGGGCTTAAGACTTGTCAGGGAGCAGAGCCAGGACTGAGGAACAATGCATAGTTCTCATGGTGGGTGGTAGGCTTAGATGCCTACCCCCCTTTGTGGCAGCTGTAAATCACGTCTCTCTGGGTCTGCAAGTGGCGCCATAGCTACCTCTATGATCTGTGTTCACACCAGGAGAACCTAGCTATGAATGTTTCAGAACAAGAAAAAAATGGGCTCAGCCAGAAATGAGACCTTTGAAAACCTGGAAGACAGACTCTCATGCATTCAGTTCCTGGCATTTCCTTCAGGCCTAGACTGCTACAACCAAATTCATGGTCAGAATATCTGTGAAAATGTATTTGGTTTTTCCAAGTGGACCTGTAAAAGGAACCAAACTACAACAACCAGATGAATATAGCTTCTGGTTTTGATCCATGGGGTAAGTTTTCCAACTGGTTCACATGAAATTTTTGTTGCATATTTCCTCAACTTAACATGTTCTTTTAAAAGATAACTTTCTGATGCTTTAGATGATGGACATCCCATGTTTAAGTGGCTCTTAAGCCAATATCAACCAGATTAGGAAAATCAACTTTGATTAAATTGAGCATGGGGTAAGCCAGCTGAATAAAAACGCATGCATTTTAAAATGCATTTTATTTAACATTAGATATGTAGAAGTAACTGCATTTTAAATATCTGTTGAAGAGACTTGTAGTGGGTGTTATGAACTGAATGTTTGTGTCCCCTCCCACTGAAATCCATAGGTCAAAATCATAACTCCTAATGTGATGGTATTAGGGGGTGGGGGCATTTGGGAGATGATTAAGTCACAAGGGAGGAACTCTCAGGAATGGGATTAGTGCCCTTTTAAAAGAGATCCCAGAGAGTTCTCTCAGGCTCTCTTCCATGTGAGCGCATAGCAAGCAAACGACTATCTGCAACCCAGAAGAGCACTCTCACCAGAATCTGATCACATTGGCACCCTCATATCAGACCTTCAGCCTCAAGAACTGTAAGAAATAAATTTCTGTTATTTATAAGCCACCCGGTCTTTGATATTCTGTTATTCTGAATGAGACACCCAGTAACAAGTTTATATAAGAAATGGTAATTAAATGAATTGATTCAGTTGTTTTCCAAACCTTCTCATATCCTAGAAGGCCCTACTTCTTGGTTAGTCCCTAGCTTCCTCACTGACCTCATCTATTATCAGTCTTCCTTTTGCTTGCTCTGTCCAGCCACACTGGACTTCTTGATAGTCCTATAACACTAGATAGCATGACCTGACTTCAAAGATTTTCTCTTTGTCCTCAGCCTGGGCCACTCTCCTCTCAGAAAGTCACATGGCTTCATCTTCCCTCCCAAAAGGACCAGACTACTTGAAATCCCAGCAGCTCCCCTCCAATCTCCCTAGCTGGCTTTATTTTTCATCATCACTTTAATAACTCCCTCTTCTTATGTTACAGAGCTTTTCATTATTTTGTATCTGACTCTCCCACAAAAATTTAAGCTTCATGATGACTTCAATTCTTGCTTGATCCTCAGTGCCTGCAGTGGTACCTGGCATAAAGATGTCTCTTAATAAATAAATGTTGGATTAACTTTTTAAAGGTATCAAGTAAACTTTTTGTGTGCTATTTTTCAGGTACCATGGTAAATATTTTCATATATATTTTCTAAAAATGCCTTCTCAAGCATCCTTTCTTCACCACTCCCTCCATCTCCTTCTACCCATCTTCCCATCTGCATAAACACCTATGATTTCAGAGTATGGTCTAATTTCCACCAACAGGATTTATCACGCTATATTTATTTCTTCATGTCTACACCTGCTTATCCCTAGAGAGACAGGTACACTTCTGGAAGGTAGCAGCACGTTCTTGTTCACCTATTTTCCCAGAGCCAAATCAATTCCCAGGCACGTAGTAAGTGTTCTACAAATATTTACCAAATGAACGAATGACATTTCAAGTAAAGAGAAAAGAATAAGCAGGGGCAGGCAGAAGGCTCTTTTTGGCTTTCAGAAGCAGTGTTTTTGATAATGGAATTTAGAATAAGATTTAGATTTAGTTCTCTACCACTTACAAATTCTTTAGTCTTAAGCAATTTACATATACTAAGCTTTGTTTTTGCCTTCTGTAAGCCAGGAATAGATCTGCTTGCTCATAGGATTAAGTAATATAATGTAGCTAAGTGCCTGGCATGCTTGTTCCTTTCCTTCTCTATGATGCAAAATGGCTCCACATTCTCAGTGTGTGACAACCAATCTGCTTAGGATTTCAGGTCTGGGGAGAGGTGAAAGAATGGGGAAAGAGAAGATGATCATCACTCAGCTGTCTCTATAATAGGTTGCTCTACAAGTGATTTTCATCAGTTCATACTGGTGATGAGAGAGGCAACTCCCAGACCAGTAAGAGGTCTTCCATGTTGCTTTAACACTGAGGGTTCCTTCAACCTAGAAACACATGGCCATCTGAGACATTCCTATGATCACATGAAGAACATTCATCCTCACAGCCTTCATGGAAGCAAGACACATACACACATTTTTTCCATGGGACCTTCTTTGAGTTTAATTATCTGTCAAATAACAGAATCTTGAAGGGCCTTAGGAGGGTCTATCTCAGTCCAACATTTAAAAAATCCTTTTAACATTCATTTATATTTCAGTTCTTCATTTTCATCTCAAAAGAAGATTCTTCTTTTACTCAATGATTTACTTCAATCTGTAGCTAACAATCATGAAAAGAGGGATTTCTTTAAAACTGAACTATAATTCTGCTTATAAAATTTTGGAGGCATTTCTTAGAGGACCAATTAATCGCACTCTCTCCCATTTGAGTTTTGAATCTGTTAAGAAAGAAACACTGGAGCCAAGCAGGGGTCTAAATACCAGTTTGGAAAAGAAGTATTGGAAAATGTGAAAAGCCTACGTGAATCTACTCCTTTTCCCTAAGTTTTACATTTGAGAACCACACCTCAGGTGAGTTGGTTCTGACAATTTCAGTTAAAAGGAGTCTCATCACTGCCTCACTGAGTGCAGAGAACCCAGAGATGAAAGCCACTCATGAGTAGCACTGTTTATCTCATCCAAAAGAGAAATGTCCACCAAAGTAGACTTTCACTATCTCACCAATCAGTGACAGGAGCCAGGAAGCAGAGCAATACTTTCAAGTGAGAAGAAGTTCCTATGTTATGTGGTAGCAGGAAGATGAGGTGAGGGAAGACTACTTCTCAGGTTGTTCTGAGGCTTTTATCCTGCCCTAGAAGACCCCCTGACATTTCATGCACTCTTCTTTCAGAATAAAACCAAGTGTATGAGCTGCTTCTATGACCAACCTAATTTAAGCCACACCAGTTCCTTTAATTATTCCTCACACATCCCTTTTAGAACCATTCATTATTTTCACCATCCCATTCTTAAATCCTGTCTAAGCTTCACATTTTCTAAATCAAAGTTTCCCCCAAAATAACTGTCATGACTAAGATCAACCTTAGGAGAATTAGAAAAATTCTCTATCAGTGGAAAACACTTCTCCACAATGTGTCTGATGCATAACTTGTGACACATTGTGACTCCAAGCTCTTCTTTTTTAATTCAGTAAATACTTTATTCCTCTCTTCTGAGTGACTACTTTGTACTTTCCCTAGTAGCATTTACCAATCATTTGGTCAGCCCCAAGGGTCAAGAACACTCCTAATTGTCATTCAGCTTTCCAAAGGGCTTATGCTCATGCCAATTTATATCAGAGGTGAATTTAATAAGTATAGCTACCATTCATGTATCTAAGATGTTAAATTACTAAATATATCAACTTCCTCCAATTCATTCAAGGGAGAAGAGAGCCACTGAAGAGCCACCAAACACCTGACGAAGTGCAGACTCTAACTTCCAAAAGCCATGTGAACACATGAACAGCTTGGAAAATAATCCTTGTGGTCTCGGGGACCTGGACATGAAGGAGGAGAAAGCTTGACTAGCAGAAGAGAAGGTAATCTGCTGAGGACAAAAAGAACCAAACCAATAACAAGCATGGCAACAATTATAATAATCCCCTATATAATATTATACCATGAGTCTTTCCTTCTCCTGGGGAACCATGAATCTATTACAGTTATCTTGGTAATTAAAAGGTCGCTGATGTTAAGTAGACCAAGCACTGACCTTGATAATAATTCTCTAGTGCTATTCTTTAGTGCTGTGACCTTGGGCAAATCACCTTATTTCCCTGAGCCTCAGCTTCCTCATTTGGAAGATGAGTATGATAATGCCTATGTCACAAGGTTGTTTTGTTGCTCAAATGGTGCTCAGGATAAAAAAGCACTTTGGAAACTGAAGTACTACACAAACTGAAGGTATTATTATTGCTAATAACAGTTGTTATTCTGTTATCCCTGCAAGGCATTAAAAGGGATGAATATTATGTTATCCATTTTACAGGTGAGAAAATACAGGTGTAGAGGTCCAGAGGATTATAATGTTGGAAAATATCATAAGCTTCAGAATCAGGTGGACTTGAATCCCATTTACTAGGTGCTTGACCTGGGGATGATTTCTTAACTTCTCTGAACATAATTATCCTCTACACATTTCCTTGGGTGTGAGAATTTCCTTAGATAACACAAGTAAAACACCTGCCATATTATCTAACACCTATTTTTAAGAAGCAAGAGTCCATGGGCTCTTATTGATAGCAACATTTAAAGACCAGGTTTTCCTCACCATTTAAAAATAGGTTCTTTTAAAAAGGAAAAAAATCTGTCTTCTCTCTCTAGCTGTTTTAGATGTATAAAGTTAGGTTGTTTATTTGTGCTTTTTCTTGTGTCCTGAGGAAGGCTTGCATTGCTATAAACTTTCCTTTTAGAACTGCTTTTGCTGCATCCCATAGGTTTTAGAGTGTCGTATCTTTGTTGTTATATGCTTCTAGGTACTTTTTAAATTCCTCTTTGATTTCTTCAGTGACCCATTGGTTGTTTAGTAGCATGTTGTATAGTCTCCATGTGTTTGTGTTTTTTGCAGTTTTTTTCCCTGTTGTTGATGTCCAGTCATATAGTGTTGTGGTCGGAAAAGATGCTTGATATGATTTCAATTTTCTTAAAGTTACAGAGGCTTGATTTGCAGCCCAGGATGTGATCAACCTTAGAGAATGTTCTGTGTGCACTTGAGAAGAATGTGTATTCTGTTGCTTTTGGATGGAATGTCCTATAAATATCTATTAAGTCCATCTGGTCTAATGCTTCATTCAGGGCCTGTGTTTCCTTATTGATTTTCTGTCTGGATGAGCTAAACAGATAATTCTCCAAAGAAGACATATGGATGGCCAAAAAACACATGGAAAGATGTTCAACATCACTCATCATTAGAGAAATGCAAATCAAAACCACTATGAGATACCACCTTATACCAGCCAGAATGGCCATCATCAAAAAGTCTACAAACAATAAGTGTTGGAGAGGGTATGGAGAAAAAGGAACCCTAGTACACTGCTGGTAGGAATGTAAATTGGTGCAACCACTGTGGAAAGCAGTATGGAGATTCCTCAGGAAACTAAAAATAGAACTACCATTTGATCCAGCAATCCCACTCCTGGGCATCTATCCAGAGAAAACCATGAGTTGCAAAGACACATGTACTCCAATGTTCATTGCAGCACTATTTGAAATAGCCAAGACATGGAAACAACCTAAATGTCCATCGACAGAGGAGTGGATCAAGAAGATGTGGTACATGTATACAATGGAATATTACCCAGCCATTAAAAGGAACGAAATACCAGCATTTTTAGCAACATGGATGGACCTGGAAATTATCATGCTAAGTGACATCAGCCATACAATGAGACACCAACATCCAATGCTTTCACTGACATGTGGAATCTGAAAAAAAGGACACAATGAACTTTTTTTGCAGAACAGATGCTGACTCACAGACTTTGAAAACCTTATGGTTTCCAAAGGAGACAGTTTGGGGGGTGGGGGGATGTACTGGGGTTGTGGGATGGAAATCCTATAAAACTGGATTGTGATGATCATTGTACAACTATAAATGTAACAAATTCATTGAGTAATAAAAAAATAAAATAAAAATTTTAAAACGTAATAAAATTCATTAAGTAATTTAAAAAAATTAAAAGGAAAAATTGATGTGCCATAAACCATGGCAGCTGCAAACCCAAAAACTTGGAAAAGAGTAACAGGGAATCACAATCCTTCCTCTGGTCTTCCCGAAACAACAAAAAAGAGGAGCTTCACTGAACTGGGTGAGGGTGAGTGTACCCCATGGTTCTGGGCACTGTGACCCTCAGCTCTCTTCTGTCAGCCATCAGGGTTCTCCACACCTCTCCCATGTTGCTGTGATGGTTGACATCCCATCATGTCAGAAGACTCTGGAGAGCCAGTAAATTCATTTAATTTAACATTTTTTCTGAGATTCCTGGAGAAAGGAGGCCTTGAGTATCAACTTATAGGTATATCCCAAAGTAGGAAGCCCTGCTCTGATCTGGGCAAAAGAAATATGTGTGTGTTGTTAGGGGGAGACATGTATGTGCCTCTGTCTGTATGCACATGCATATGCATGTGTGTATATATACACACACACAGCATACACTTTCCTGAGCCCTGCCTGCTACCAAGAAAGTGGTAAAGAGAAAGGCTAAGGGGAGGATAGAAGCCCAGAGCCATGCAGTAAACCTGGCTCAAGGAAGTCTGGGTTCTAGTTGCCTCCTATAGCTCCCTCTGCCTGAGATACTCTGTCTCTTTCTCTTTCCTAGAGAACATCTCACCCCTCCCCTCTCTAGTCAACTGACCTTTTCCAATGAAACCATCCTTGGCCTCTTAAACTTGGTCAAGCCCTCCACTATCACAAATTCCAAATTCCAAGCTGTGTTCCAGTCTCTGGAGTAAAACACATTCCTTCAGGGCATTTACCAGGCTTGTGATTTTACATTTATTGGAGTGATTGATCAGTTTTTTTCTCTCACAAGGCAAAGTTTTGTGAGAGCGGGGGCAATGCCTGTTACTGTTTACCAGTGTCTAGGCATATGGTACATCCTACAAAAATATTTCCTAAATGAATGAATGAATGTATGGAGATGGAATGAATAAACTAAGGGACTAATGATTTACTGAAACAATCAGTGATCTTATCTTAGAACATTTTCCTCACTAATAAATGGGAATCATAAAGTCTTTTCCATCTGCTTCACAGACAAGATGCTGGATTACAAAAGCACAAAATCAGCACGGAGCTATATCCGCTGAAAACATTTTCCTTAGGAAATCTGGAGGCTGGAGAACTTAATCAAAGCTCTGTTCCCCAAAGTTTCTGATTTAATTAGTCTGGGGAAAGGCCAGAGCATTAGAAGTTGTTGCAAGTTCCTCAAGTGATTCTAAGGTATAGTCGAGCTTGAAACTTGTATGCTTGATACTTCAGGGAACCTCAAGTGGAGTCTTTCCTGGTCTCTATCTCAGTGTCTCCTTGTCTAGTGGGCAGAGGAAGCCTGTAAATAGATCCTTACTTTAGAATGTGCCAAGGGCTGCAACGCAAGTTTGGACTGGCAGCTCTTAAGATTAAACAGAGAAGGAAAACTTTCTCTTTTTGGGTAGGTGGTTCAAGAACAACTCTATAGAGGCCATAGCATGAGTTCCATTTTGAGACACAATTCAGAATTCACTAGGCAGAGCCAGAGAAGGCTTCTAGCCCAGAGGGTCCTAAGATGCAGAGCCCTGAGAGGGAAAGCTGACTGGGGACTCTTCCACCTCTAAGAGTGGAAATGATATCAGGGGCAAGATGATATGGAAAATGATGCCAAAAAAGGCAACTCAACTTGCATTCTTAAGAGGATAAAGGCACTCCCAAAACTCTTTAATGGAAGAAAGGATTAAAACAATGAAGAACTGAAAGAAATATGTGAAAGACAATTGAAAAAAAAAAAAATCAGCCATGAGCAGCTCCAGGGACTCTGGAGGGAATGGTTTAGACTAGTGGTTCTCCAATAATGGTACTCCAACCAGCAGCATCGGTGTTGTCTGGGAACTGGTTAGAATGCAAAGCCTTAGATCCCACTCTAGATACGACTAAATCAGAAACTCTGGGGCAGCTTGGTTGTCTAGGTTTTAACAACAGGTCCTCCAGGGCATTCTGATGCATGCTACAGCTGGAGAACCATTAGTTCTCCAGGGGGTTTTGGCTCTCCCCTCCCCCCTGCCCATGTAATTCACAGAGGTTGATATAAAAAAGGGCTCTTGGGAGTCCCCATCGTGGCGCAGTGGTTAACGAATCCAACTAGGAACCATGAGGTTGCAGGTTCGATCCCTGGCCTTGCTCAGCGGGTTAAGGATCCGGCGTTGCTGTGAGCTGTGGTGTGGGTCGCAGATGCAGCGTGGATCCCGTGTTGCTGTGGCTGTGGCGTAGGCTGGCGGCTACAGCTCCGATTCGACCCCTAGCCTGGGAGCCTCCATATGCCATGGGAGTGGCCCTAGAAAAGGCAAAAAGACAAAAAAAATAAAATAAAATAAAATAAAAAAGGGCTCTTGGATAGTGCATTTGATTTACATGATAAACATGAGTTTTGATATATTCAAGGGGTCTTACGATTTAAGGAGTTTTCCTTTCAGGGAGATTGGGTTCTGCCAGCAAAAAGAAAAAAAAGAAAGAAAGAAAGAAAGAAAAACAGAAAAAACACACCTCGTGTAGCAAAATAGGTACTCTGCCTACCAGCAGAGAGAAGACCTCGCTCAAAGCATCAGGGCAAGCATGAGGCCTCCCCCAGCTACAGCCTGCCAAGCCTGCCCATAGGTCTGGAAATCAGGGCAAGGCAAGATTCCCACGAACAAAATTAGATCTTGGAAACAGGTTAGTTATCTTGGACAGACTTAGCACAGAGGAATGTTATCACTATACAGATCTACACACAGATCTATATGAAACCGAGTAGAAACCATACAGTCTTTCAAAGAGAAAGCCTCCAGCCAGAGAGATTAGAGGAATTACAGGATGCTTGTACTATCCCTCGCACAGGAAAATCAGAAACCAGATTTCTACACATTGTCTGAAGTCGACCTCTCCCCCACCATCACCATGACCTAGTTTCCCCTCCATTCTGGCTATGTGCAACCTTCAGGGAACACTTACAAATGTAGAGGCCTTTTACAATTACCTGTCGAAAGGAAGTTCACTCAAAGTCCAAGAGACAGCAATCAGTCAACGTGTATGTATGTGTATGTTTATTTATTTTTGACGCCGACTCTAATTATCTGTGAATAAGTGAACCAGTAAAGCACGATGGTGCTGCATGACAACTGTGAAGGAAGCATTGGGTGTTGTATAAATATTCTTTACCATCACCTAAGTCATTAACTTAACACCTCCTTGTTTTGCTGACTCCCTTTTCACATTGATCTGGACGTTTCAGTAACAGAGGGGAGAAATACAAGAGGTTTAGAACCAGATGGATCAGTGGGTCCACCATGCACCAGCTGGGGACCTTAGACAGATCATTTCACTTCTCTGAACCTCAGCTTTCTGCAAGATATGGAAAATAAGAACTTGCCATTTTCACGAAAATCAGGGGAGGTAATGCTTATGAAACCCAGAACAGTGACTGGCCTACTCTAAGAGATCAATAAATGCAGTGATTTTTCTCTTCTTCGAAGTTGTAAGGAGGATTACCTGAGACCATGTGTAAGGGATTTTGTATGCTGTGAATGGGTTGCACAGAGTGTTGGTTATGACTATTCTCTTTCTTCCCTTTCCTTCTCAGTTTTACCTCCAAGGCTTTCTTTAACATCACTTTGGTTTTTATAGGAATTAAACAATATTGACTTTAAAAAGACACCCACCAAGTATCCCGCCCCCAGCGAGGTGTGTTACAGAAATTATCTCACTTATCATCACAGTGATGGGTTAACTCTCCCCTCCTTTAGAGTTAAACAAATGCAGCTCCATGGAGTTTCCTGTGGTTTGGGGCCAGCTTTTAAGCCCAGCTAAGTCTGACACTCCACCTTGCCTCTTGGGAAAGGCCTTGAGGACCCCTACAACCTAATTCAATGTTGCATCCATGAGGGACTTGCCCGAGGTCACAGAGCAAGTTACAATCAGCACCAGGGTTAGAACTCACAGCTCCTGATGCTGAGGCCAGTACTCCCAAGTTCTTTCTCCTATGTGTGTTTGAGTCACAATTTCCTGACCCAGAGAGGAAAGATCTAAATCATTCTTTCCAAAACTCTCAACCAGGAATCTCTAGTTTGACAAAGAAACCTCAGAGGCTGCTTTCTTTGTGGAGCTTCTAATCCTGGAGCAGGGTGGAGAGAATGGTGGTGGGGGGAGGGGTTGGTTAGAGAGAGATCTTCAGGAGCTTAGTTCCTGTTTATCCACATGTCATTCTTTTAGTCCCTGAGGCTATAATATCCATTTAGAAAGATTAATTCAAATGTGATTGAGGACAGAGAAAGGAGAGCTAAGGGGGAGGCAGAGAGAGGGAGGAAGAAAGTAGAATTGTCTAAGCTTTAGAAGAAAGAACCTAAGGTATTACTAATTCTCAAAGAGGTCTCACTTCTTACAGACAAGTTGCTCCTTGGGAAATCACAGGCAGGTGAAAGTAACTCCATGATTCTTTTATTATCCATGAACCTGGCTTTTCTTTCCAGCATTCTCAGGTGCGCTGGAGGTCCTGGGAAGAGAGAGGGCTTTTTCAAAAGACACTTCCACCTCCTAATCCCTGTGCCTACAAACCAAATATTGATCTATTTAGTAAACCAGCCTGTGGGAGGAGAGATTGTAAAGCCCTGTTTACTCAGCAGTTGGGCCCCCCTGACAGCTGTTCAATGGGGGATTATGATGTCACAGTGGTAATTACACTATAAACAAGGGATAGGGAGAATAAAGCATGAAAGGAAACTGTGGGGTTCGTTACTAGGCAACACAAAATATGTAACCAGAAACCCGACAAGCATGTAAATTTCCTTGCAAGCCTCCCAGATGTCCTCACTTTATGGCCAGCACACAGTTTCAGTTTCAATTTGTTTATTTGCCCTTCTTCAATCACAAATGTGGAGCAGAGAATGTTGAAAGAACGAAAAGAAAGCAAAGAAAAATGAGGGGAAAGGAGGGCTTGTACTTTCTTCCTAGGATGTAAAAGGTCGGGAAAAAGCTCAGGGGCTTAGCCTTCTCGCTTCAGAAAGATGTAGGGGTCACTGTCCAAGGGAGCTTTATCAAGGAAGTAAGCCAAAGACAACAAAGAAAGTGAGCCAAGGGAAAAGAAAAAGAAAAATGGAACAAAAAGTAAGAGGATGAAACTAAATAAATGGGAGAAGGAAGACAACTCCATGGCATGATGAGCTCCCAGGGACTAGAAGGGGCGCTGGAGTCCTCACTGCTACAGCCCCACCTAGTGGTTGCCCCACATCTTTCACACTTAGGGTGCTGAAGCTCCAGTAACCCTGCCTTTCTTTGAGCAGCTTTATCCAAAAGTTTTTATGATGAGCTGAAATCAGCTTCCCAATTATGAACAGCTCTCCTCATCCCAAGGACAAGAAGTCACAGCCTCACAGAGATCTGGAAACAATGACCAGAATACTGTGTTTTTCTTCTTTTCGATTCTCATCCCAGCAATAGTTTTCCCTCCCAATAGCTTTTTCTAGATGAGATTGTTTCTTGCTCAACCCTCTGAAGGACTTTCAATTTGTCAATGCTCCTCTTATAATCTAGGATTTGAAACTAGACACACCCTCTTAGGTGAGGTCTGACCTCAGAGAACTAAACAGGATCCACCACTATTCTCCCCAGCCCGCCCCCCCCCCCAATCCACTTGTTTGGGAGAGCTGTAGAGGCTTGCGGCAGACAGCCGGAACAGGCCCATGAGAACCGATCGTTAAATTTTCAGGAATTCTGTGAGGTCGTTTTTTAAACCATTGACAGCTTGAAATCAGCCATGATGACAGTATTTACGCCACAGATATTGGCAAATACAACAAATCAGGCTTCCCTTCCATCCTCTAGAGAGCTGGTTTACCAGCAACCACTGCTCTGACCAATCATATTCAATCTCTTTTGGAATTTAGTGATTCACAGATGGTAGGCAGAAACCTTTAGCCACAGATCTACAAACCACAGACCTCCATACACAAGCTACAAGCAGTCACTCTCACTAGATCTAAAGAACATGGATCAGGATTTTAGTTCTTCTATCTACAGTGACCACCTTTGCTGACTGAGAACACTTCTCTTGGATCTGATTGACACTGTGGCCACATAAACTTCCACAGGGCACTCCCTGAGTCAGATACTGAATGACCAGGTTGAGGGAGAAAAAAAAAATGTCTGTCGAACCGCATTGTAGATGCTGCTATTGCTGACACGGGCACAAACACAGAAGCTGGCACAATCAATGGCTTTTCTGCAAACTTGGAAATTCTCTCGAATTTCTGTTCTTAAATTCTAGTATTAACTGTCTAGAATGACAGTCTGGTGACAGGGCTAAATTCCAGTCCTGAATGAGCCAGTCCTTTGGGGTTTGAATGGAAGCTTATCCCTGTCCCTCCCTGGGCCTCAGTTTCCCTGACAGCCGTGAGGGTTGAGTCTCAGGACTTTTAAATCCAGATGGCTTTTGCAGCTGGCTCCAGCTTGGGCCACGGTACTGACATCCTTATAAGTGCATGAGCAGAACTTGGCATTGGATGAGCAGCGTTTTTCCACAAGTAATTCTCACTGTGTGGACTTGTGTCCCGCCTCCACTCTCCTGTTGTCCTGGGGATGATTTGTTTGTTGTGACTCTCCTCGGATATACTACAAATGCTGATGAAGTTGTCCTCGATGTTGCAGCTCTGGGCCATGTTATCTCCTAGAGAGTCTCACCCAAATCCAAGCTAATTTTAAGTCACTTCCCCAAGCCAGGCAATCAACCCTCAAATGAAACAGATATCTGGGGGAGCTTGAAAAAGCCTGCATTCCTCTCAAAGATCCTCTCTTTGGCTCTCACCTGAGCCCTTCTCAAGAGAAAATGCACAAGGGTGTTCTCTACTGTCAATGTTATGACAACTTAGGAAGCACCCCAGTGCTGCTGCTCCGCATATTCGTAATACGTTCCCTCCCAGAGTCCAGATTTTGAAGCAAGAGAGTTCAGCATCATCTGTCAGCCCACTCTGATCTCCTCTCTCATCATGGCTCCAGTGATACTGGCTCCCTGCTCAGCATCTTTATACTCCTTGCTCCCACTTCCTGGATTGTTCTTCCTGTACATGTCCCCATGGCTTGATTCCTTTAGTGTTCAGATGTCATCTTCAGGATGTCCCTTGATTACCCTGTATGAATAGCAACCCCTGCACCCTAGGCCTCCCTAATCTCCTCTGAGCTTTAACCTCTTGCTATAGACTGTCACCATCTGACCATGATGTATTTACCTGCATTTAACCCTTCCCCAGAATCTTAGATCCATGAGCATAGGGGCTTTGTTTTGATCACCTCTAAATCTTCAGTGCCTGGATTAGGGTCTGGCACATAATAAATACCCCATATATATGTACTAAATGAATGAATACATAGTCAAGTCCTCATTATTCATGGATTCCATGTTTGTGAATTTACATACTTCCTAAAATTGATTTGCAACCTCTAAACAATATTCATGGCAATTTCATTGTCATTCACAGACGTGGGCAGAGCAGTGAAAATTTTGAGTTGTTTGATGCACCTGTTCCCAGCTCTGGTTGAGGAAAGCAATGGTCGGCCTGTTTGTTTCAACTCTCAAACTGTAAACACTGTGCTATTTACAGTCTATTGAGTGCCATGTTTCTCACATCTTAGTGCACTTTGTGGGTGATTTTGTTGTTTAAAATGCTCCCCAAGCATAGTGCTGAAGTGCTGTCCAGTGTTTCTAAATGCAAGAAGGCTGTGATGTGCCTAAAGAAAATATACATGTTAGGTAAGCTCCTTCCAGGCACAACTTATAGAGCTATTGTCTGTGAGTTCAATGTTAATGAATCAACAACTTATTAAACAAGGTGTCCTTAAACAGAAATACACATAAAATAAGGTTATGTATTGATCAGCTGATGAAAATATAGTGACTAGAGGTTAACAGGAAACTAATCCTCTATTTCCCCAAGGAGCAGTGGCTCAGTATTTAATTCAGTCCACAGAGATTTTATAGATCATAAGTATCATGAATAAAATAATAATTTGTACCTAGGTTTGAATCTTGAGTGCTAACCCATCAGCAGCAGTGGTGATCTGGTGATCAATCCTGGCTGATCCATGACTATCATTTTCTGAGCTTTAGGTTCCTAATCTGTAAATTTTTCATGATAACACCTTTCCTCACAGCTGTTCAAAAGAAAAAGTAAGACAATTAATGTAACCAAATGCCTAAAACAGCACCTGACTCATATAGGGTAGACCATAGATAGGCTTCTTACCTTTCTCTAGTGCATATATATATTTGCAATCCCCAGGACAAATACATGTTGCTTTCTTGTGTTATTAAAAACATTTCTCCATATAATCCTCAGTTATCTGCTATATTAGTATAATTTTCACACCATTCTATCCCAATCTGTTCTCCTACTGTTGGACATTGAGCTTAAGTCAAATTTTGAATTATTCAACAGGCAATATCTTTTTTGCTAATGAAACTCTTCCTCCTTCCTAAGGAGTTTATTTCTTTTCAAAAAACTGCCAGGAGTGACATTACTAATTCAATGGGTACAAATAATTATACAGCCCTGAGAGTAGATTGCAATAGTGGTGATAAGAGGAGACTTCCTGGCAGACTCTCAGCTGGGTGTGGACTTAGAGGTTCACCAAGTGATTCACCCCTTCTCCTGCAGCTTTCAGCTTCTCAGAGAATTCAACCTGGGAGAAGCGTTAGTGATCATCTCGTCATATCAAGGAGGGAAACTGAAGCTAGAGGAAAAGAAGTGAGCTTTCCAAGATGGTATGACCAGTCAGTGTCAAGTAAGAACTGGATCCCAGGTCCACTGACTCTCCAATTAATGTTCTTCCCCCCACTCCTTGGTCATAAAGAAAAATACAGTGTCCTACCAGGTGTAGTAATGCTGCTTTCTCAAGCTTTTAAGATCCATCTCTTTAAGGGAAAGAAACATAATAGATAGTTTGTTTCCTACTGAGAAATTTAAGCATGACATTCTGTTCTATTCCTCCTTTCTCTTTTTAACTTCTGCATGAACACTGTAACAGAAAGGCTAAAAAGGCAGCCCTGTGCTCAAGTATAAGGTTCAGTACCAAAAAAACAGGGAGAATTTAAAGTCAACCAGTACATTTCTGTCCCTGAACCTGTCATTAAACTCTCCTTACTCAACTGTTTCCTGTAGGATGTACAAAGATTGCAACTCCTTTCATGAGACTGTGAAGCAAAAACTGAACAGTACCTTTCTGATATGAAAATAATAGATCTATACTATAAACCATCATGATAATAATTAATGGTTCCTAGAGAATGACAGGGCTTCGAAGAGTTATCTGCTATATTAGTATAATTTTCACACCATTCTAGAACTTAACTGTCTACTTCCTCTCAAATAGTTCCTGATGATATAAGAATAGAAAAAAAATAAGTAGAACAGTTCAAGTTTCATAAAAAAATTTTGATTTCATAAAATACACTCCTTGTTCAATTCCAACCAAGAAAGACAATACCCAAGACATTCACAGACCCACTTTCCATGCTAGATCAATGATCCTCAGGTTGACATTGAGTAAGAAGAGTTAACCTCAGTTATAATCTTGGTTTGAGGATGAGACAGCCTAATCTGCCATCAGAAGGACATTTTTGACATAAGAACGGACTCTCCACTTTTTCTCTATAGAAGTTAGCAGCTCCCTGTGTTTTCCCAAGATTGACTATCTTCATAGGAAGAAAGAAGGAAAAGTAGGAGGGAAGAAGGAATAGATTGAGGGAGGAGGAAAGGGAAGAGAAGGGAAGGGGAGGGGAGGGAAGGAGGGAGAGAAGGAAAAAAAAGAACATCCTTTGAGTTCTACAGAAATCTCTCATATAAAAGAAAATACGCACTATTAAAAAAAAAAAGAAATGCATATCCCATTTCCTTAACATTTAGTCAAGAATGTTTTCTCTTAACCAAAACCAAAGTCTTTTTTTCTTTCCATTTGGATATGATTATCTGTCCTTTATTCCAATCAGCAGCTGTCATGTATGTCTTGGATAAAGGGTCAATTTCTTCTCCATGCAGCCAGTTCTTATTTTTCCATAAAGACACTTATCTACTCTAACATTGGTACCAAGAACATTAGCCAAGATTTTAGCTATGTTTAATAAGGATCCATCAGCAACTATGTATCTAGTATCTCCTGCATACTCAGCACAGTTCTACAGAATGGAGATGTAGAAGGACTTGAACAAAATTTATTCAACTATCTATTCAGCTCCTGCTCTATGAGGACAGAAATACGTCCATCCTAGATCCTGCCCTTGAAGACCTCTGAAGGGAGACTGACAGACAAGCAAAACAATAGTAGAAAGAAATGAAAGTTACAGAACAAATACAACAAGGGTAATAATTCATTTCCAGGGGAGTGGGGATGGTCACAGAGGACTCCTCTGAGGAGGTGAGTGCTGATTTGTGAGCTGTGAAGAATAATTAGGAATACTCCAGATGAATGACATGAGGAGGGAGAGGACAGCGCAACCAGTTGGAACCTTCAATGTAAAGGCCTTGAAATATCATCCAACAAGGGAGAGCAGAGAAACCTCAGACTGGAAGAATAGGTAGAGGATGGTAAAGGCCACTGAATGTCATGGTGAATATTTTGGATTCTTGGAAGAAGCACGTAAAAGATTTTGAGAACTCTCAGACCGCAATATGAAGGTAGACCAAAGGGGACAGGTACTCGAGATAAAGAGGTCTCACAGGTAAGAAGAGGTCTTTGCTCTGGCTTCATGGAGTAAGTGAGAAAAGGAGAGCAGGGGAGGCCATATCAGGGCACTTGACCACAGAGAACTGCCTAGGACGTGGAAATCCTTTATGTGGGGTGAGCCTCTTTGAGGAGGGATCAGGAAATGCCTGAGCCTGGTGACAGACTGCAGATTCCCGAGGTACCCACCTCTAGCCCCTGAGATTTCCTTCCTCAGCGACTAATTCACAGTCCTGCAAAGTGAAGAAAAGTAGACATTCCTCACATGTTTTCCCTGGGCCAGTGGAGACATGGTTCTCTAGCTGGGAAGGACTGTTAGTAGATATCAGCCCAGACTGAGTAGCACTGCAGAGCAAGTGCCAAGGACTCTAATATGGCAACTGTCAATTAAAAAGTGACTTTGCAGAGTGCTCATTGTAGCTCAGTGATAACAAACCCGACTAGTATCCATGGGGACTTGGGTTCAATCCCTAGCCCGCTCAGTGGGTTAAGGATCTGGCATTGTCGTGAACTTCTGCGTAGGTTACAGATGTGCCTGGGATTTGGTGTTGCTGTGGCTGTGGCATAGGCTGGCAGCTACAGCTCCAATTTGACCCGTAGCCTGGGAACTTCCATATACAGCAGGTGCGCCCCCCCCCCAAAAAAAGTGACTTTGCATAGAAATATTAAGGAGCCAGAGACATAGACTTTTTCCCCTCTATGTCCTTAGTCTAAAAGCTAGAGGAAGCTGGAAACAGAATGCTTGATTAATTTCTTAAGGGGAAAAATGTTTTGAGACTATAGTAGCACCCCGAGACTGTGCTTTCATAGGGAAGCTTCCACTTGATCCAATGCAGATTTAGCAAATTATGTGTAAAAATGTACCCAAAGGGATAAACCAAAAAAAAGAAAAGCATACACAGAAAGAACCAGACACCAAAAATGGGAGGAGGGAGGTAGCTCCTATTGTGTGTGTGTGTGTGTGTGTGTGTGTGTGTATCACCTCCTCTTTATTCCCACTGGTTCTTTCCCAAAAAGAAACCAAGAATACAATCCCATTCATAGCCTGAATCAAAGTAACTGAGGTCTTGTAAGACAAGAGTCTTACGAAGTCTTACATTGACTCTGCTGTATTCTGCCCTAAAAGTTCAGAAGGGCATAAGGATAAAGTAGTTTTGGTAAACAATGGTACAAAGAAATATGAGGATTATAAACCATCACTGTAAGTGATGCACCATGGAATATACTGGAATCATTGTTAATTTTTTTTATTAGACCAATCTTTGAAAAGGCATGGCTCGTTATTTTAATTTCAATTACTATAGCTCACACCACTGGATTCTTGTTATACCAGCCCTACTACCCAGAAACATTTACAACAACTGGCAATTCTTTTCCTTGAAAGCCCACAAATTACACTAAAAAGTATTGATAATTTGCACTAATCATTTATTTTGAATAAGACATGAATGGAGATGAACGTGGAAGTAAAGTATCCTGTGAACCTTTCAATTTTGATCTAAAGGACAGATTTGCTACCACATAAAAGTACAATGGGTAATTACCAGATGGTTGAAACGACAATTAACTTCATCCTTAATAATTATAATTTGACAGACAATAAATCAAGATGGCAGCCATCTGTAAATAAACACCCACAGAGCCAGCTAAATAGTATTGCACAATAGCTTAACCTCATAAAACTAGCAAACTAGTTCTGACTAGTGAGCTCAAAAATATATCAAAGACCAGAGAGAAGCAAATTTTTGGGTCACCATGTTCCTACATTTGTCAGCTGGACACAATTGAGGTCCTAATGTTGTTTTGTTTTGTTTTTTATTTTTTTCAAGGATAATTATTGTTATTTTCCACAAAACATGAGCTCATTTTAAAATATGGGATTATGACCTTTGGATTAAAGTGACACTATTCTCTCAAATAACTCTATCCCAGGACCTTATATACTCCTTAGGATATCTAGCCTTGACCACAAGCAACGTTTACAGAGTTCATTGCCCTCTTTCTTGAAAACATCTCCTTCTCTATTGTCCATTATACTCTCCTACTTCTATTTTTCAGGATTCTTTGCTGGATTTTGATAATAATAATGGTGTTAGTATCAACAACAACATATATTCTTTATTATCCTCTGCTAACTGAATTCTATGCATTTTATTGGTCAATTCTATTAGCTCTCTGAAGTGGATATTTTTTTTCCCAATTACTCTTGAAAATACGGAGGCTGAGAATCTAGTCACTTGCCCATAGTTACAAGCTCATAATGGCCGAACAAAGATTTTAAGTCAAGTCTGTAATCCCAAAGCCATTGCTCTCAACTCTGACATTACACATGCACAATCTTTAATTACTATTTTTTCCCAATTTTTATTTTGGTCTTTTAAAAAATCTCACTAAATATCTTTTCCTTGGTCTGTATTAGCTACTCCCATATGTCTGTACCTCACTGCTAAGATTGACAAATCTATCTTTAAACTGATCTGCCTCCTGGGTCCCATATTCTTGCAACGACATATTGCTCTAGACCCCACCTGGATTTATTTTTTCATTCAACAAAAAAATCTATTGAACAACTGTTGTCGGGCACTATTCTAGGTACAGGAAATACAGAGAACAATACAAAAATCAGTGTCATCATGGTACTTATAAATGAAAAAGAGTGGGGGGAAGACAAACAATAGATAAAACCTAAGGTAAAATATAGAGTGTTACGGATGGTGATCATGTTAAAGAAAAAATGCAGAGAAGTAAGGGAGGGATTAGGAGACCACAGGTAAGAGGAAGCAGCCACTTTAGGTAAGGTAAGCAGAGGAGGCCTCACTGAGTACAATACATTGGAGTGAAGACCTGAAAGGAGGTGCGGGAATTGATTAGAAGGGCATCTGAGGAAAATCCACCATAGACAGGGGAACAGTCATTGGAAAGTCTCATAAGCAGAAGCATGCCAAGCATGTCTGAGGAACACTAAGGAATCCAATGTAGCAGTGGTGCCAGAGAGGGATGAAGCAGGAGAGGAAGTCTGAGTAACAATGGGGCCAGCAGCTGGGAGGGTGGGTCATGCAAACCACCACTGTAAATGGTTTGGGATTTTACTCTAAGATGGGATGTTTTTGAAAAGCTACTGACAGAGAAGTCATGATCCAACCTCTTTTTAAGAGGACCACTCTGACTGCTGAGTTGAGAATAGGTTGCAAGCGGGCAAGGTGGAAAGCAGGGAGGCAGTTTAGGAGACCCTTTCAATAATCCCACAAAAAAAGATGATGGCTTTGCAGAGAGTGGAAGCCTTGAAAATGGTGATAAATGATCATATACTGTATATATTTTGAAGAAAAAGTTATCAGAATTTTCTTAAGGATCCAAAAGAGGATTTAAGACAAGGAAACTACAGAAGACTCTTAAGAATAGAGCTGTCATTTGCTAAGTGGTGAAAATTTGCTGGGAAACCGGTCTGGGGGTTGGGATTGAGGACAAGATTAGGAGCTTAGAACTAGATATTCCCAGGTGGTTTTTACACACATGTGTACAGAGCAGAACCTATTATTTCCAGTTCAACACACACACAGACCACATTCCTTCTTTGGTATATTCCTCATCTCCATTAACACCACCCTTCCATCTAGGCATTCATGCCGGATTTAAGGGCCCTTTTTGACACGCCCCCCTCCCTTACTCCCACATTTAAGTCTCCCCTAGTTCATTCCATTCAGCATTAGACAAGTTCTAATTCTATGAATGCACCTTGTTTTTCTGTCTCTGTGCATGAATCCTTCCCTCAGTCTAGGTGATCCACCCAATCACATTCCCCCTTAACTTGCTTGGCCAATATCATCTTATTCTTCAAGATACAATTTAAATACCTCTTCTTTGAAGCCTTCTATGAACACATGAGCAAAATTAGCTGTTCACTCCTCTTACTCAAGCTATTACTTATTCATCAAGCCAACAGAACTTTTTCCACCTTGGGCTTCTGTTGATACTTGTAGCACTATGTGCATGTGGAAGTGATGAGAGATGAGGTCAGAGGAGGAAAAAGGAATGAGTTCATGAAGGATCTTGAATATCATACTGAGCAGTGGTACTGAGTCATGAAGTAGATAGGGAATAATGGCATTGCTGAAAGAAGGTGAAGGGTTTAATGTAAGTCTTCAAGGAGTCACTCTAGGCCCCATGTGAAGGGTGAGCTGGAAGGTAAAGACAAGCACGATTTGATGAACTCCTGAAATAAGGTAGAGATAATGGGGATAGAGAGATGAAAAAGATTTACTTTTCTTAACCAGACTCTTTGGGGCTTGGGAATAATAAAATTTCTTGAGCCTTGCCATTGGGAACAGTTTTAAGAACTCCTCCTTTGTTAACTCATTTAACTTGTTCAACCTTCTTATGAGGGAGAGGACATTCTCATTTTACAGAGGAGTTAAACCAAGACACAGATAGGTTGAATAAGCTGCCCAAGTCACATAGTAATTAAGTAGTAGAGCCTGGATTTGAATATAGGAAGTTACTCCAAGACCCATGCTTTTTCCATACCCTATACCTCCCACAATATATATGAATTAATATAAAACTATATTTAGTGGCACAAAATATTTTCCCAACCAGTATCAATCCAAACTGAATGTCTGCTTCAATATTTTTGCAAAATCACCCTTTTAAAATACACCATTCATGAACAGTACATGCTATAACTTGTGTTTATATGGATGCTTAGCCACCATGTGATGTTTTTCTTAGTCTTTCTTCTCCCTCAGTCAAATGAGGGGAAACATGTAGCATATGGAAGCATTTCCACACTGCAAGTTATGCTGAAGGGTAATATTATGCAATTTGCAAACACTGTCAAATGAAATATAAATATGCATTAGAAAAATGTGACAGAGACAAAAATATCTTTGTATGGATGACTCACTCAATCATTTTTTCATTCAACAAACATTAGTCAGGCACCTACCCTATGGCAGGGGCAGTGGTCAGCAATGAAAATAGAGAGATGAATGAGGAAACTCAGTCTTGAAATTCTTACTTTTGAATGGCCACAGATGAATAAAAATACTTCAGTTGACTTTCCATAACCATCTTAGAGATAAACAGAGTTCTATGCTTTGATTCATATAGAGCTATGGTCTCTAGCCCAGCTTCATCTCTTACCAACTAGACATGTCAGTCCATCTATCTGAGCCTCAGCTTCCTCAACTGAATATAAGATACTACCTTATAGGATGATTGTGGGAAATGGAGATTATGCAAGTGGATAAATTCTAGTTTGAACCAATGAAATCAAATAAAAGACTCCTATGGCCCTTTGTTTTTCAAACACCGGTACTCTTTCCAAGGGTCTGGTCAAAATTCACAACTAACCAAACATTCCCAAGTGTTCCAAAACTTGTAAACATCAACAACAGACAACAATAAACTAAAAGCTCCCTAGTAGCTTCAAGTAAGAAAGAAATGGCCTTTATTATCAGGCACTAAATTGGTCAAGTTCTTGGAAAAGCAGCTGATACCATGTCAACAACATGTAAACCAGCTTTCTGAACATCAACCTATGCATGGAGAATTAAACTTGTTGGGGAAATGGCAAAGACTAGTATAGCAGTGAAGGGATAGTTCCTTAAGAACCCGTGTCTCGCAGAGAGATAAAACTTGAATTCTCCTGAAGATGTCCCAGTAGGTGTTCTTCAGAGAAGTGACACTAGCCAAATGGCTGGTTCTCTCCCAACAGGAAGACCCCAAAAAACAAATTTCCAGGAACAATAGTCACATTCATTGCTCCAGCTATGAGTCAAAAGGGGACTCCCACAAGAATTCAGTAAGAGAAAGAGGGTCAAACTAGTTCTCCAACCTCTGCATGATAGACATCTCACCCTATAAGGATGGAGGGCTAGTTGGAGGAAATCAACAAATACCAGCTACATTCATGTGTCAAGCATTGTGTCAGGCTCTTTTAATTAGGCAACTTGCTTAATATTCACAATACCTCAATTAGGGAAATAGGTAAGTAGTTATTATTTCCATTTTAGTGGGTGAAGAAACTGAAACTCAGAGAGGGTAAGCTGGAACTCTCCTGAAGCTGTGTAACAGGTTTTCTCCAGAAAAGACCCCAATAACTGACAATTAGTAGGTAGAATTTGAATCCAGATCTTTTTGACATCTAAACCTATATTCTTTCTATTATGCTACTCTATCTCTCAGAGTAAAATCTGAAATTGGTTGGTATAGTCTACCCCAAGATAATTTCTGCCCTTCTCTGTGTGTCATGAATTCCCAGGAGACTGATCTCAATGATGTGTATCTCCAGTCTCCCTTGCCCTCTGGCTTCTGGCTGAATGAGCGATGGGCAGCACCACTTCTTGGCTGATGGGCAGCAGCACCACCAAGTGATTAGAGGATGCAAGGAGAGAGATTGGGGAATTTATTCTCCTGTTTCCACCAAGCCTTACTGTCCTGAGCCATGCTGCATTCCTACAGCTACAGGTCCTTTGGTGCCTTCTGGGGCTGGTCCAGGGGACTTCTAGGGCTCCAGCCTCTAAGTCTGACCTCTCACTCCATCTGCCTGAGGCAGTGAGAGCTCCCCGATGTTGACAATTCCTGAGTCCTCACCACTCCTTGTCACTTCCCCTAATCATGCCCATGCCTTTTAAATAATCTCTTCACAAAACTATATTCAGCTAAGCCCTTTTGAGTGTGCCATTTGTTTCCTGCTAAGATTCTAATGATATATATTGTATATGTAATTCCACCATAGTGTAGACTCTTAAACTGGTCTTTGGGTATCCAGTAAATAGCATCAACTTGCATCTCATGGAAATGAATCAGCTAAAATTACAGCGAACACATTTTGTTTGGATTTGATGAGCTCGCTAGCGGGACAATAAACTCCCCACATGTTATTGGCAACTGCTGTAATGAATGAAACTTCCCAGTCACACTTGGAATGTGATGTTTTTCCATGAGGCTGTGCTACGAAGATGAAATCCAAAGAATATGAAAACACACTTTAAAGACCCTGCCAAGAAGTTCTCTAGAATGTATGCAAAATGGAGCTAAAAGCATTTGTAACTCTGTCTTAGAAAGTTGGCTTTCGGTTAGAAAAACTTGACTGAAATGACTTGAGCTATCCTGTCACTGGCTTTTAATGATGAGTGAGTAATTTGAAAATGAACTGAGAAATGTTTCAGCTTTAATGGCCTTTTTGAAGTTTTCACAGGGCTCCTACATACACAACAGGAGTTTGATTAGGAAAGAAATAAATCAAACAGGCCGAATGGGAGGCTTCAAGTAATACTTCAGTGGGACTACTAGGTGCAGGCTGAGATTCTGTTTACACATGTGAGGATAAAGCTGAGATCTGAGCTCCTTCTCTCCAGAAGTATGCACCCTCTCCAAAAGAAAATGCACCAAAAAAACCACTGCCAGCTACTTCTCATGAAAACTATTTGCACAATCATTTCATTCTCTACCTTACCCTACACATAAAGATCTATCTCATGGTGAGTTAGAGACACAACACACAGGAGAGGATTTTATCTTTGGGAAAGTTTAAGGAGACAGTTTTGTCTTTGTTAAGGTTCTTCAGTCCTATAGCTTTTGATATCATTGCAAACATGATACTTCAATTTTTATGCACTCCCCTGAGCATTATAGAAGAGAGTATGTTTGCTCTTCTAAACCCACCTATGAATCATTTAGTATTTATCTTCCCTCTCTCCCCACCCCACCCCAACAAAATTTTACTGCATAGACTTTATACCCACAATAGAGCACAGAGTAGGTGCTCAAATATTTGCATGAGTCTATTTTTATTTCTAATCTATGACAATTTGGGGGGCAGGGTATGGAGAATAGGACGATAATCAGCATTATCAAGTTTTAATTGCCCTGGATACTAAAGGTGCTCTTGTTCATTCATCTCCTAGCTGTGTGGCTTTAGGCAAGTTACACAACATCTCTGGCGTTCCCCATCCGTAGACCATGGGCATGAACTCTTGCCTTGTGATATTTCTGTGATGATTAAATACTACAATCTTTGTGAAGGGCCTAGAATGATAATAGGCACATGGAAAAGGGCTCCTAAAGTCAGGTCCATGCCATTCCTTCCAAACTGATACCATGGACCCATGATATAAGTAGTGTGAAGGACAGAGAGATTAAGGGAGGTACCTTATTTGGAGGAAACCTGGATTAGCAGACAATCCTGATTTCGTGCTACTCAAAGCCTTGCTGATGATTTCAATCATGTATCTAGGTAATTTTTCAGGTTTCTCTAGTAGGAAGGTAGTACTGATAAGCAGCTCATCATAGTCTGTTAACTAGGTATAGTTCAGATGTACAAATTTTATATTTTATCCAATTGTTCCATCTTCTAGTTCTCCAGCAGATGCCATTTTGTATCTGATGGTTTAAGAAGTCTCTAATACCATGTGCGTCTCCAACACCATTTACCTTATTCCATCATTCTTCTATTTCAACCATCATTTATAAACATTTCCTATGTCCCAAACACACTGCTAGGGACTGGTTGTAGTAATGAAAAAGACATGATCCCTTAGGTAAAGGAATTCACATTCCGCTCAGGAAGAGAGACCAACAAATTCAGGAGTACAATTGTGATGGCAGAATATAGATGCTGAAACCAGAGCCAAGATGGGGTGAGGCCTATGGTATAAAATTTAAGGAGGCATTCACTATTAGTGTCATGGGACTTGCAGAATCAGCATTTATACCACCCTGAGAATGAGAGCCTCTTTAAATTTTGTGCCCAAAACACAGAGGAGAAAGACCCAACTCCTCTCTCTGAACTCTAGGAAAGTTTTCTGGAGCAGATGGCTTAACTCAAGCCTCTGAGAAGGGAAGATGTTAGCCAGGCAGAATGAGGTGGGAAGGGATTGTGAGTGTTCTATGCAGACAGGTCAGCAAATGCACAACTGCAGAGGTGAGAGAGAGCACATATCACTGATATGCCTTCCAGGAGGTTGAAACAACTGGATTACTGCAAAGTGGAGGTGGCAGTGAGGAGATGAGTGGCAGGACAGAGATTGACTGGGAGTCAAGGTCAGTTTACAGAAGAACTTAGGAGATAAACATGTTGTATATTTGGGAAGACCAAATTATTTACCAGGACACTTGAAGCAGGACACTTTTAAGGGTAAAAGGGGCTGCTATCTATAATTGTTGGGGCAGCAAGGTCAAACTTGGGTATGTGTGTGTATAATGCATCCACATTACACTGCAAACTGATGTCTCCTGACTTCATCCTTGTGTTTTTCCCACTTTCCCAAGTGTTGGGGATATTTCACTCTTTTTTTTGTACATAGGGAAGACCTTGGGAAAACAGAGGAAGTTCAGAAAATGGCTTGTGACTAGAAGGCCAATAAAACTCCTCTATGAATGTGAGTTTCAGAACTATGTAGAGGCCAGTATCACATCTTGTATATGAGGACCATGTTTCCAGCTCAGCAAAAATCTTTCCATTTTTTAACAAATCCAAACATGAATATGTTATTTGAGTTTTGGTTCTAGGTAGTAAAAGAACTGCAGTATTTCTGTACACAGCAGTGAATAGGCCAGAAATTGTCAAAGTTTATTCCACCAAACATGATGCCAGTCTGCCAGCTTGCATCCATCTTACCCTCCAATGGATTCCAGAGACTTCTGAACAATCTGATATGTCGTTTCTGAATGCAACCAGAGTCTGGATTTGAGTGAGGTTTTGATGCACAGACTGTAAGAAAATTGTTGTGGAGGAGACTATTCATTTGCTTAATGATATTTAATACAAAGTAGGTCTTTTGGACACCCTAACTCTCACCTTCACAACACTGTAATAGACTTTATCCATTTATGTGTTTCACTTTGTCTCAAATACAGAGAAGAAGATCAGTGCAATGAACACCCCTATGTATATCACCTGGATTTAAATAACAATAGCACATTTTAGTTTGTTTGTATGTATACACACACACACGTGTACACACACAGACACACTCAATTTCCCAAAGTAAAATAGATATCAGGATATTTTCCCTTAAATACTTTGTTATGTGCTTCTAAATGATGAGGAGTTTCCTTCAAATAACAATTACTAATAAAATGGACAACTAACAAAGTCAATGGTAACTCTCCAACATCATCTACTCTAATTTTCATATTCACACTTTCCTGGTTGCCTTCCAAATTTTCCCAGTTGTAACTTCAAATGTGTACAAATGCAAGGACCATGTATCAGAGTTTGTCATTATATCTCTTTTCTTAATTCCTTTAAATCTAGAACAGTTTCCATTCCCTTAGCCCATGGAAGAGGTCAGATCAGTTGTTGTGTGCAATGTCCACTTTCTGGACTTGTTCCCTTGTGGTGTTTCCTCATGATGTCTACACATTTTGTTCTCAGTAAGCTGGAAGTTGGAGCTAAAGGTCTGGCTATATTTTAGTTAAAAGTTTGTGATAAGAAAACATCACAGGTGAGTTTCTTTACTTCATGTTGCATCACAATAGGAAGCATGATATATCTTATTACCCACAGAGGATATTAGTGATATTGACATCAATTATTGACCCTATTTACAGAGGAGAACTTGAAGTTAAGGAGGTTAGTAACATGCCTAATATCATGCAGTTAGTAAGAGATTGAGGCACAATTCAATGTGTCACTGGCCCATGCAAGTGAGGGAGAGAAGGCTGATGAAAAGATTCTCCAGATATCCTAGGTTCTCAATGATGGGGCATTGAAGCAAGACTGCAAGCATGTTCATGGGAAGAGAGATGTCTTCAGTGGCAGTGGATAAGAAAGGGGCTCTGAGCTCTGATCAGTTCAATTCATGACCTGACAAAAGCTTAGTGGGAAAATTTCTCTCAAAATTTGTATTACCAAAAACAGGGCAACCACAAGCCAAAACCAAACATTGTATTTGCAAAAAATGAAAAAAAAAAGCACTCAAGCAGAAAATAACAGGAGACCATCCAACCAAAAAAAGAAAGGAAGAATGGAGAACCACAGAATCAACTGGCCATAAATAATCATCTATCAATTATCACCTTAAATGTCAATTGACTGAATGCTCTGATCAAAAGACACAGAGTGGCTGAGTGGATAAAAAGGCAAAAACCTTCAATATGCTGCCTACAAGAAACTCACCTTAGGACAAAGGATACATATAGATTGAAAGTGAAGGTGTGGGAAAAAATATTTCATGCCAATAGACATGACAGGAAAGCAGGAGTTGCAACACTCATATCAGACAAAATAGACTTTAAGACAAAAGACATAAAGAAAGACAAAGAAGGATACTATTTAATGATTAAGGGATCCATCCTATAAGAGGATGTTACTTTCATCAACATATATGCCCCAAATACAGGAGAACCCAGATACATATGACCAATATTAATAGACATAAAGGGAGAGATTGATGGGAATACAATCATAGTAGGAGACTTTAATACCCCACTCACAACAATGGACAGATCCTCTAGACAGAAAACCAATAAAGCAACAGAGATCCTAAAGGAAACAATAAAAAAGTTAATGATATCTTCAGGACACTACATCCAAAAAAAGCAGAATACACATTCTTCTCAAGTGCACATGGAACATTCTCAAGTATCGACCAACATATTGGGGCACAAAGCTAACCTCAACAAATTTAGGAGCATAGAAATTATCTCAAGTATCTTCTCTGACCACAATGCCATGAAACTAGAAATCAACCACGGGAAAAGAAATGAGAAAAAACCTACTGCATGGAGACTAAACAACATGCTACTAAAATACCAATGGGTCAATGAGGAAATCAAGAAGGAAATTAAAAACTACCTTGAAACAAATGATAATGAAGACACAACCTCTCAAAATCTATGGGATGCTGTGAAAGCAGTGCTCAGAGGGAAATTTACAGCGATACAGGCCTCTCTCAACAAAGAAGATCCCAAATTGACAACTTAACCCTCCACCTAAACGAATTAGAAAAACAAGAACAAAAAAGACCTAAAGTCAGCAGAAGAAAGGAAATTACAAAGATCAAAGAGGAAAACAATAAAATAGAGATTCAAAAAACAATAGAGAAAATTAATAAAACTAAAAGCTGGTTCTTTGAAAAGGTAAACAAAATTGACAAACCCCTGGCTAGACTCACTAAGAGGAGGAGAGAAAGAACTCAAATAAACAAAATTATAAATGAAAAAGGAGAAATCACAACAGATACTGCAGAAATACAAAAAAAAAAAAAACCATAAGAGAATACTATGAACAACTATATGCCAACAAATTTGACAATCTGGAAGAAAGGGACAATTTTCTAGAATCTTACTGCCTGCCAAAACTGAATCAAGAAGAAACAGACCAACTGAACAGACCGATCCCTAGAAATGAAATTGAAGAAGTCATATAAATGATCCCTACAAATAAAAGTCCAGGACCAGATGGCTTCACAGGCGAATTCTATCAAACATAAAAAGAAGATCTGGTGCCCATCCTCCTTAAACTCTTTCAAAAGGTTGAAGAAGAAGGAATACTCCCAAAGACATTCTATGATGCCACCATCACCCTCATTCCAAAACCAGACAAAGATAACACCAAAAAAGAAAACTATCAGCCAATATCTTTGATGAATATAGATGCAAAAATACTCAAAAAAATCTTAGCCAACCGAATCCAACAACATATCAAAAAAATCATACACCATGACCAGGTAGGGTTCATCCCAGGTTCACAAAGATGGTTCAACATACGCAAATCAATCAACGTCATATACCACATTAACAAAAAAAAAAGTCAAAAATCATATGATCATCTCAATAGACACAGAAAAAGCATTTGACAAAGTCCAACATCCATTCATGATCAAGACCCTCGCCAAAGTGGATATAGAGGGAACATTCCTGAATATAATCAAAGCCATTTATGATAAACCCACAGCAAATATAAAACTCAATGGAGAAAAACGGAAAGCCTTCTCACTCCAATCTGGAACAAGACAGGGATGCCCACTCTCACCACTGCTCTTCAACATAGTTTTGGAAGTCCTAGCCACAGCAATTAGACAAACAAAAGAAATAAAATGTATCCATATAGGAAGAGAAGAGGTAAAACTGTCACTGTATGCAGATGACATGATACTATATTTAGAAAATCCTAAGGACTCAACCCCAAAACTACTTGAACTGATTAATAAATTCAGCAAAGTAGCAGGATATAAGATTAACATTCAGAAGTCAGTTGCATTTCTGTATACCAGCAATGAAACATTAGAAATGGAATACAAAAATACAATACCTTTTAAAATTGCACCTCAAAAAATCAAATACTTCAGAATACACCTGACCAAGGAGGTAAAGGACTTATATACTGAGAACTATAAAACTTTAATCAAAGAAATCAAAGAAGATGTAAAGAAATGGAAAGATATTCCATGTTCACGGATTGGAAAAATCAATATTGTAAAAATGGCCATACTACCCAAAGCAATTGACAGAGTCAATGCAATCCCTATCAAATTACCCATGACATTTTTCACAAAACAACAAACAATCCAAAAATTTATATGGAACAACAAAAGACCCAGAATTGCCAAAGCAATCCTGAGAAAAACCAAGCGGGGGCACAACTTTCCCAGACTTCAAGAAATATTACAAAGCCACAGTCATCAAAACAGTGTGGTACTGGTATCAAAACAGACAGACAGACCAATGGAAGAGAATAGAGAACCCAGAAATAAACCCAGACATCTATGGTCAATTAACCTTTGACAAAGGAGGCAAGAACATAAAATGGGAAAAAGAAAGTCTATTCAGCAAGCATTGCTGGGAAACCTGGACAGCTGCATGCAAAGCAATGAAATTAGAACACACCCTCACACCATGCACCAAAATAAACTCAACATGGCTGAAAGACTTAAATATAAGACAAGACACCATCAAGCTCCTAGAAGAGAACATGGCAAAACACTCTCTGACATCAACCTCATGAATATTTTCTCAGCTCAGTCTCCTAAAGCAATAGAAATAAGAACAAAAATAAACCAATGGGACCTAATCGAACTGAAAAGCTTTTGAACAGCAAAGGAAACCTAAAAGAAAACAAAAAGACAGCTTACAGAATGGGAGAAAATAGTTTCAAACGATACAACGGACAAGGGCATAATCTCCAGAATATATAACCAATTTATACAACTCAACAGCAAAAAAGCCAATCACCCAGTGGAAAAATTGGCAAAAGACCTGAATAAACTGTTCTCCAAGGAAGATATACAAATGGCCAGCAAACACATGAAAAAATGCTCAACATCCCTGATTATAAGAGAAATACAAATCAAAACTACCACGAGATACCACCTCACACCAGTCAGAATGGCCATCATTAAGAAATCCACAAATAACAAGTGCTGGAGGGGCTGTGGAGAAAAGGGAACCCTCCTGCACTGTTGGTGGGAATGTAAACTGGTATAGCCACTATGGAGAACAGTTGGGAGATACCTTAGAAATCTATACATAGAACTATCATATGACCCAGCAATCCCACTCTTGGACATATATCCGGACAAAACTCTACTTAAAAGAGACACGTGCACCCACATGTTCATTGCAGCACTATTCACAATAGCCAGGACATGGAAACAACCCAAATGTCCATCAACAGATGATTGGATTAGGAAGATGTTGTATATATACACAATGGAATACTACTCAGCCATAAAAAAGAATGACATAATGCCATTTGCAGTAACATGGATGGAACTAGAGACTCTCATCCTGAGTGAAATGAGCCAGAAAGACAAAGACAAATACCATATAATATCACTTATAACTGGAATCTAATATCCAGCACAAATGAACATTTCCACAGAAAAGAAAATCATGGACTTGGAGAATAGACTTGTGGCTGCCCGACGGGAGAGGGAGGGAGTGGGAGGGATCGGGAGCTTGGGGTTATCAGATACAACTTAGAATAGATTTACAAGGAGATCTTGCTGAGTAGCACTGAGAATTATATCTAGATACTCATATTGCAACAGAACAAAGGGTGGGAAAAAAATGTATACATGTAAGAGTAACTTGATCCCCATGCAAGCGGGAAAAAAAAAATAGTATTACAGTCAATTAGACACCAAAGATAAACTTTTTAATGCTCTCTATTTTTTTCATTTTATTTATTTATTTATTTATTTATTTACTATTTATTTATTTATTTTTATTTCCCCAATACATTATTTTTTTTCTACTCTACAGTATGGTGACCCAGTTACACATATATGTATACATTCTATTTTCGCACATTATCATGCTTCATCTTAAGTGACTAGACATAGTTCCCAGTGCTACACAGCAGGACCTCATTGCTAATCCATTCCAAAGGCAGTATTCTGCATCTATTAACCCCATGCTCCCAATCCATCCTCCCTCCCCCACCCCCTTGGCAACCACAAGTCTGTTCTCCAAGTCCATGATTTTCAATGCTCTGTTATAAACAGACTTGTACTGCAGTGTTTGAGAGAAGGCAGCCAGAGACTTCTGTTAGGTATTCTCTACCAGCTTACCTGGCACATAATAGGCAATTAATAGCTCTCTATTAACTGAATGAACCTACTTGTGTTGAGTATTGATACCTCATTTTGCTTCAACCCTGGCAGCTAATCAATCCCAAGGGCCAATGATTCTAGTACCTCCATATCTCTTGACTCAATCTATTCTGCTGCATCATTTCCCCACATCTTCAGGGCAAGCCACCATCTTTCTTGGAAATATGTAACAGCCTCTCATTTGGTCTACACTTCCACTTTGGCCCCTTCCAACTGATTCTTTGCACTGCTGCCAAAGTAATTTTTAACACTGTAAATCTAATTTTAAATTAGGCTTAAACCCTCTCAGTGATTTCCAATTACACTTAGGATAAAATTCAAGGGCCTTACCCTGTCTTATGAGGCTTTTCATGCTCTGCAGTCCATCTACTTCTTCAGGTTCATATTTTTTCCTCCATATATGTTGTTCTATTCCATTGGCTATTCACTGTTCCTTTACCATGTCAATCTATTTCCTACTTCTGAGCCTTTGCATATGATATTCCTTTTATCCGCTGTTTTTTGTTTTTGCTTTTGTTTTTTTGTCTTTTTGCCTTCTCTAGGGATACTCCCACGGCATATGGAGGTTCCCAGGCTAGGGGTCTAATCAGAGCTATAGCCGCCAGCCTACACCACAGTCACAGCAACATCAGATCCTTAACCCACTAAGCAAGGCCAGGGATGGAAGCCGCAATGTCATGGTTCCTAGTCATATTCGTTAACCACTGAGCCACAATGGGAACTCCTATCCAGTATTCTTTTCCTCCTGCCCTGCTTTATAGCACAGATATCCTTACTATTTCATCCTGAATAGCACATTTTCAGAGTCAGGGGCTTTCCTTGACTCTCAGATTGGGTTAGATTTACCTATGATAGCTTTCATTTAATGCCTTGCTTTTACTTTGTAGGATTAATTAAGTTGTGGTTAAAAATTGCTTATATGTATGCCTTTCTAACTAAATTGTAAGTTCCAAGCTTAAGAAACCACTTAGGTCATAGTTATGTTTGTAATCCCCAGTATTCCCTGTAGGACTAGCACAAAGTAAGTGCTTAACAAAAAATAACTGAAACTATGAATGAATGAATGGATTTATCATTTCATGGTTCTAATCAAACATCATGTCTAAAACCATTTGGTACTTTTGGTCTTCCGTCCTCCGGACTATTTCAGCCTTGCCATCCCTCTTTCATCAGTTAGGATGTCAACAACATTAGGGGCTTGGATGCCCTGAGATTTAGGCTCTAAATATAGCTATGGAGCATTCCTTCATTCATGTTTATTATAATGCCATAGGCACAACAGTAAAGCATAGAGCAGGAGCCGGAAAAGCTCAAAAAAGATATCTCTCCAGATTGGTGTGGGGGAAGTAGATATCAAGGGTGATTTACTGAATAAGCAGACTCCTGACCTGAGTTGTAGAACTGTTTATGAGTTGACCATGGATATAAGGAGGACAGTTGTGATTGGCATTCCAGGTACATGCAACAGCATGTGCAAAGGTATGGAAGGAACTTTCAGGGCATTGCAAGCAGTTTGGTGCGACTAAAGAGTAATAAGACCAGAAGCTAGTGAAGTGAGGTCTGGATCACAAAAGGTACTCTAGCCATGCGAAGGAGCTTAAAGTTTATGCAAAGTGTTCTGGGAAGCCAATGAAGGCTCTATAGCAAGGAGTGAAATGAGTAGATATGAATTTTTAAACAACTGCACAAACTATGGCTTAAACAAAGAAGAAAGACCTACTCTAAATTCAATTTGGAAAGTATATTGAATTCAATTTGATAATTCTCGACTTTGTCAGGACATGTGTTTTTGTGCTTCTTTTTCCACTTGCCAAATCAAACATGCCTATAGCACTATATTGATGTAGCATAATCTTCTACTTAACCCTTTCCTTCTCTGGTGAGGAGACAGTTGAAATATCATATTGCCTGATTATTTACACATGGGGCAGCCAACCCTCTCTCCCCGCTCCACCCAAGTTGTCACAGATAGTTGTGTTATGCTGCTGGTTTTCCAGTCTTTATTTATTTAATGAGAGCTAGAAACATAGAAAACAATAGCCTCTGAGCACGTGTATGGATTTCCTTGCAGGAGTCTGAGCTGGCATTTATTTTAATTAGCAACACATTTTATAAGGGCCGAATCAGAAATGGAAACATGTCAAAGCCTCTTTAGCTATTGAGTTTGGCAGACTAACATGCGTGTGCCTGGGCATGGTAATCAGCTCGACTCCCCTCCATCTCTCCCAAGGGAGCCATGTGAACATACAGAGCCCCCTACTTGGATACGGGAGGACTTATCAATATCACACACCAAATGCTGAAGATTCAAGAGTCCTCTTGAAGCCACTTATGGGGAAAGTCTTCTCAAGGTAAGCCTGAAGTCATTCCTCTTTTATCTGCCCCCAGACCAATTTATCTGTTCTCACTCCCTTATGAGAATCAATCCTTCTCGATATGCATCTCAGTTTACTAAGTTTATCTCTCTAACATCTACTCTGTTTTGAAGTACGATTTCCCCTTTTTATTACGATTATTTTCCAGAATCCTGAAAATATATGTGTATGTATATACTATTACAACTTGAGATACAGCTGAGATGAATCAGGGTATATTAATCCCATCTAAAAACACAGCCAACTATGAATACTGTTCTAATAGGGAGATATCCTCAGTGACTGAGGATCACACAGTACCATCTCTGTTTCTCTATCCTTTTATCAGTTTCAATCGAGAGTCACTGAATTTATTTCTGTGCTAGACATAAGCTAAGTACAAAGGATAGGAAGAAACAGGTCTGTGACTTTAAGAAACTCTCAATTTAATAGGGAAAAATGACCAATGGACTAGTTTAAAACAAAATGGTAAGGGTGGTGATAGATATATACACAGTTTCTTTGGTTTGCAAGGGACAAAAAACAATTTGAAACAGCTTAATAAAGATGTAACACTTGTTGGAAGGAGGAAAACACTGCATTAAATTCAAAGTCACATTTTGGGAGCAACCAAATCCCCTGGGGTGAGCTAGAAGAACTTAGAGCTTCTCCCAGGGTCTCTAATTCTCTCACCCCTACTTCTTAGTGTCTCCTTTATTCTATGCCTCTCCTAAGCTCCTAATAGTTCATTATCTAAATGTAAACAAATATCCCAGACTGAAATTAGTCTCTTGGTAACAATTTAGAAATTTCAGGGCAAGACTATGTGATTGGATTAGATATCCATCTCTGGTCTAGTTAGCTGTGGCCAAGCGATAAACTGTCTGCCATGGCTAAGTGGCAGTTATTTTATGCAAATGCAAATCATATTCTGAAACTCCTTACATGCAATCTCTAAGATTGAGAGAAACAAAGAATATTTTCCTATTCTATGTTGTTTTTTTTCTCCAATAAGACACTAAAGTCAATAGATACCTTTAAATGATTGGCTAGTTTAGTCACATTTCTTTGAAGAACACATATAATCAGTGAGAGTCAATTCAAAACTTTTAAAAGAGAAAAATGGAGGATGGAAGACAGGAAAAGAAATCTTGTATCCTAGGAAACACAATGCACTCAAATTTCTAATATATATTTGATGAAATTCTCCTTTTCGGTATGCTCAATTTTTAGGTCAAAGATGCCAAGATTGTGGCTCATTTACTGGGATGTCTTAGCACCAGTTGTCAGAAGCCCATAAAGAGAATGGTATGATTAGAATGTACTAGAATCCTACTCCTATAATTTCTAGTTTCAAACATGCCCTGGTTCTGTCCCACAGACAGCTCCTGAAAACTGTAAGTCCTCTTCAAGGCCACCCAACTGAACACCTAGATTATTATTTTTTAAAAAATCTTTTCCATCCTGGTCCAAAAACACATAGATTATTATGATCTGTCACAATGCCTCAGGAACAAAAGCACTTGTTAATCTGTTTTGGAGCAAATTTAGGTCCAAATGAAAGAGAATAACCTTGACTCTTGGGCACATGGACTCCCATTTAATATTTGTTGTTTTGATATTTAGCAACACATTTAAAAATATAAGACTGCTTTTGCTTTGATAAGCTGACGTCCTAGAGTTAAACTCCTGGCAGAAAATCCATGTCTTCCCAAGAGGTAGCTACAATAAAAAGTAGAGATGGTATTGGCTGCAAACTTTACCATCATGCTAGGTGGAGTCATTTTTCATTCATTTTCAAGCATTCATTCAACCAACATGTGGTTCCTATTGAGCCCCTCCTGCCTGGGAGGTTCAGTGGGAATCCAAGGCAAACCACAGCCACTAAACACACACTGCTTCCAGTTAAGAAGGAGAAATACATAAGAACCCACATAGCTAAACAGCAAAGCAGAGGGTACTAAATAATACACAAAGCATTAAAGAGTCTGGAAGAGAATATAGTAGCTAAGATGCCGGATTTTGGAAAACTGAAAAACTGAGGTTTCAACACCAAGCTTGCTACTCCTAGCTATCTGACCCTGGTTGAGTTTTTACTATCATTTAACTTTGGCATTTTCATCTGTAAAATGAGGATAATAAGAATATTCACCTCATAGGGTTGTGGTGTATATAAAGTTAGAAAAGATTGAAAAATAATTTGTCGTTGGATGGATAAAATGGCATTTTTCCTGGGCCTGAAGCAATTGTTTCCATATTTGAAAAATAACATAAATAATAATGTTATTACACATGTTAACTGAACAAAATTTAGAGAATACAGTAAGTGTTAAAGAAGAAAAACAAACTTCAATTCCAGCTTCTAGAGACAAACACTACTGAAATTTTGGTAACCCTCTGGCTGGCCTTCTTTTTTCTCATATATTATTACATGTAACAAAGAAATAACATGGGTAAATTTTCTATATGTTAGAGTCAAATAAACTAGTTATTTCCTTTATAATTTTCTATTGCTTTTTATTTTAGAGGGCTTAATCCATTCCAAAATTCATATACTGTATTTTAACATGTACTATATTATAGTGTGTCAGCTGGGGCTTCCTAAACTCTCTTTTATAATTCAAAGATAAAAGGACAAGATTAGATAAGAAATAAACTACAAAATAAAGGAAAAGATATAAAGAAAGAAAAGGAAAAGTCCTATTTTAAAAAGCTCAAAAAGAAGTTACTCACTCATTAACTCATGTTTACCTACAAACTACATGCTGTTATACTAGGCTCTGATGATCATAAAGCTTAATTGGATCTTGTTTTTGTCCTAAAGAGAGAAAAATGCTCTTTCAGTGAACTTAGTCTGACCGAAGGCAGCTAGATGTTCTTATTAAACTGTATGCCAACAGGAAAAGGAAATCAATGCACTGCATATGGAACTTCTACCCTGCACGATATATAAAATACCATTTACCTCTCAGGGTAGCCCTGAGAGGTGGGTATGAGAGCCCATTTCACATATGAAGAGACTGAGGGCAGAAAGGAGATGTAAACTGGCCTAGGTAACAGGCAGGCAAACTAGAATTAGAACCAGCTGGCTTCATGGGTGTATAATCCATGCAGTTGCGTGGGAACTAGTGCTCCAAAAGGCCCCAGGTGTCACCATCTTGAATTTTTTAATAACGTTATCTCTGAAGTTAAGTCTTATAAGTGAAGTCTAATGTTCTGGGAGCCTAGAGCCCTCAGCTCATGTGCACCCTCCTTTCCCACTACCTCCCTGGCTGCCTGGAAGTGTCCTTGGCCTCCTGTTCCCTGATTCCAGCTCCCCACTGCCTGGCCTTCCCTTCTCCACATACAACCACTGGTTTTCCACCCAGGGCAGTGATGGGGTCTTGTTGGGTGGAAGAGGCCTGCCTTCTGCCCTTGCTCTCCACTCCAGGGTGGGCCTGTGGGCATGGGGAGAGTTAGTGTCAGGCACATGCCCTGCAGCATCTCTGGACGAGGCAAGGCAGTGGCCATCCTTGCCATGGGCTAGCAGCACCACACACATCTGGCAGGAAACACGGTGGGTATCTCTTACTCTCATACAGGTACCAAGAGAGTCCCTGCACCAAGGTTGCAGTCCCTTAGGGAGTGATCCTATGGGAAGGGGAGAGTGACTTCCCATCTGGGGCCTCTCATTTTCACTTTCCGTGCCCCATGTCTTTTCCATGAGTTCTGCCAATTATGTAGCAGGCCCTGCCAGGAATCCAGACCAGAATGACTTCAAAGCCTTTGTTTCCTGCAACATCCCACAAGGTTAGTAATCATGTGCAGCAAAATGTGAGTTTGAGGTCAGAGGGCTTCAGCCAGCCTCACATAGGAAGTCCTGGCAGGAACCTAACAGCTCCCCTGCAGTACCTCTGGGGCTCTGTACCCGCTGCTGGGAGAACATCCACCATTCTTCCTGCCCAAGTAGTAGCTTTAATCATGCCTACATTGTCTCTCTCCTTCCTTCTCCCCCCATGGGATAGACCTTCTGTTTATCTGTGCAGAAGCATCTCTTTCTATCTGCACCATCTTCCAGAGAAATCATGCCAGTGTTAAAAAATGGATAGCAGTGGTGGATACAGGTCCTGGAAAAGCCTTGAATGCCTAAAAGAAAGGAAGTGAACTGGGGAGGAGGCAAAGGGAACAGGGCGAAGGGGGAGGATGACCAACTATCCTGGTTTTCACAGAGCTGGGGAGTTTCTCAGGATGCAAAATTTTTGGTGATTAAATCAGACAGCTTGAGGCAAAATAGGGTGGTCAGTCACTCTAGAGGATTACATCACAGAAATAGTGACCACTCACAATGCCAGTGTTTCACAAATCTCACTTAGGCAACAACCATGTGGAAGTCAAAATGGATTATTATCCCAGTTTATTTATGAAGAAACAGGGGCTCAGAGAATACAGTGATTTACTCCAAATAAATTTGTTAATAAGTACCGGAATAAGACTGCAAATTTTTATCAGTTAACAATATAGAAATAATGGTGTCTGATAACTGAATGAATATGCTGAGGAAGAAAGAGAAGGTGGGATTTTGAGTTGACTGAGAGGAGAATACTTCCTTGAAAAGAAATAGGGAAATTAACAGGAAAGAATTGTTTGGGTTGGAGTATTTTACACTCTGAATCCCCTGAGTGACACAAAATTCCTCAGTGGGCCAGGGTCTTAAATGTACTCAGCTAAAATCATGTTCTCCTAATCAGTCTATCTGTCTTGGATGCTGCAAAGCTCTGAGACACACCTTGGCAATGACTTTTTGCTTCTACTCAGGAAATATTCTAGGTTACCTTCCTAACAAGATAAGCATAAGAACTGGCAGTAAATTACTGTGAGTGTACAGTGAGCAGGAAACGAGCAATGTGTAGCCAGTCCTCTGTAAAGGACTGAGTATGAGAAGCACAAAAGCAGCCCAGAAGTGAGGGGTGGGGGGAGAGGTTGGGATGCTGTCTTTAGGATTTCTTTTTTTTCACTTACTCATTAATTTATTTCTTTAAAAAATCAATTTCCAGAAACCATTCAGGGAATGCAAAGTCACGGTCCTGGCACTGAGAATCACATTTATCTACCACTGAAGAGCACAGGTTGTGACCTCTGCTATAATGTAGGTCTGTCAGCGTTTAGGGGGAAGTTTCCAGCAGAAGTAATGTAAATGGGACTTGAAGAACAAGCTAAGAACTTTCCAAGTAGAAAGGGGTAGAAGAGAGCAACTCATTCCCTTATTCATTCAACCAATATTTAGTGGCTACAGTGTACCTGGCCCTCCTTTAGGTGACTTGTCTCAAGAATATTGGCTCAGAGATTAAGTTCAAGGCTATCTGGAATCAACTTCCACTACACTGAGACTCCTCCAGAGAGTACCATGACCTTCTGGAAAAAGGCAGGGGCTCTGGGTGGAAGATAGGGGTTGGGTCCAAAGATGAAGTCCCCTGCAGTCCTCTGCTGCAAGCTTACCTCAGAGTGATATAGGTACACAGAGAATCTGTGGAATGGGTATAAGAAACATAGACACCACTTTTTTCTTTTGTCTTTTTTTAATTTTATTTTATTTTCTGTCTCTTTAGGGCTGCACCCAGGGCATATTGAAGTTCCCAGGCTAGGGGTCAAATCGTAGCTATAGCTGCCGGCCTACACCACAGCCACAGTAATGCGGGATCTGAGCTGTGTCTGCACCTACACCACAGCTCATGGCAACACCAGCTCCTTAACCCACTGATCCAGGGATTGAATCTGCATCCTTATGAATACTAGTCAGGTTCTAAACCTGCTGAGCCACAACAGGAACTCCAAAGCTACCACTTCTTAAAGCACATACCATGTCCCCAGCACTGAGCTACATCATATTTTATTTTTTTAATTTTTTCGGCATTCTCTCTCAGTTCCTTTTCTTTTTTCTTTTTTTTTTTCTTTTTTTAAATTATTTATTATTATTTTTTTCCCACTGTACAGCAAGGGGGTCAGGTTATCCTTACATGTATACATTACAATTACATTTTTCCCCCCGCCTTTCTTCTGTTGCAACATGAGTATCTAGACAAAGTTAGCAATCAGACACAACTTAGAATAGATTTACAAGGAGATACTGCTGAATAGCATTGAGAACTTTTTTTTTAATAGTTATTTCCCCAATACAATTTTATTTGCTGCTGTACAGCATGGTGACCCAGTTACACATATATGTACACATTCTATTTTCACACATGATCATGCTCCATCATAAGTGACTAGACAGAGTTCCCAGGGCTACACAGCAGGATCTCATTTTAAGTTCATCCTAACTTTGTTTCTGATGTCAAAATGAAATCTCAGAGAGATTAAATTCTTTACTCAAGGTCATACGGCCAATAAGTAAGAGAGTCCAGTGCCTTTCTGACTCATATTCTATGGTCTTACCACAGCACTGGACTTTCCCCAAAGCATGGAACTAGTATATGACTATTTAACCATGAAACCCTTAATCCTTCATATCTTACATTCAATGAATTGCTCTACTTTTATAGTTATCATTACTCTTTCTACTACTATAAAAGTTACACCTAGGCTCTTTTAGGCTCTTCCAATAGGGAATAGCTAGATAAAATTACTGGGTGAGCTTTAAGATCACTTCTACTCTTAAGATGCTGACTTACTGAAAACTCCAGAATAAGGCTCAGAAGCAATCTTGTTACGTTTCACTGGTGAACAACACCCTTAAAATTCTCCCTCCCTACCCTTCCAACTTTTGGTTTGTCTTTTGTTTTTGTTTGTTTGTTTTACTGTGCATTTGGTTAATTCCCCCAAAAATGCTAATAGAAGTTATTAAACTTGTGCAAGACCTCACATTATCAATCTAGGCTATCCAAATCATATGCTAGCACTGAATGTTTCGTGGATATTATTCCTCTTGGTTACAATTTATGACAACCAAACAGAGCTTTTGCTACAAACAAAGTTGTAATTACAAATTTCAAAAAATAAAAAATAAAAGTATCTGGGCAACACAGAAAGGCTATATCTCTGAAATTGACTCTTGGTTTTTGGAAGCAGAAGTGGGACAGGGAGAGGGGGAGGAGAGAGGATTATGCCTCCTAAATTCAAATATTTCCACCCAGAGAGCAGCTGAGCCTCACTTCTGTGGCCGAGAACTTCGACTCCAGTTTCCATCTGGTTTCCATAAGGCAAGGGAACTTGGCGAATGACGGGCCACGTAAGTGCAGCACGTGCACATCCTAACCACGAGCACCAGTAAAAGAAGCCAGAGAGAATGAAGAAATCTCTCTCCATCCCTCTGTAGCGTCTAGGGCAGGAAAAATTGCTTTAGAGATAAATGGAGTTCTCTTCCACCCTGACGGGAAGGTTCATACGGAACTAACTATTTAACTGCACCAAAAATGCCCACACCCTCAATGATGTGGTATTATCAATTATTCTAGAAATGTCAAATATATCTCCCAACTCCACTGCTGCAGTTAATTCTATTCAGGCAGCAGGATCTAAGATAAGGAGCCTAAACTTGGATCCAAATGGATATGACAATTCTCTTACTCACTTACTGTGGAGCTTTGAACAGAGGACTTACAATGTTGTAAAAATATGCAGAGCAGCCCTAATTTATAAGATTGTTATTGATGATATATATAAAATCTTCTGTACACAGTGGGAATTTAATGAGTAATTAATTAAGGTTGGGGTGATGTTTTCTTCCAAGACTTGTAGTTATTAAAACCTGCTTTCCATGTATCTGGCACTAGGATCCTGCATAGGCATTGCCTCCTGCTCATCCCCCCACTTCAATCTCTTTAACACACGTTTTTTGTTTTTAATTTATACAACTTGGAGTTCCTGTCATGCCTCGGTGGTTAATGAATCGACTAGGAACCATGAGGTTGCGAGTTCGATTCCTGGCATTGCTCAGTGGGTTAAGGATCCGGCGTTGCCGTGAGCTGTGGTGTAGGTTGCAGATGTGGCTCGGATCCCACGTTACTGTGGCTCTGTTGAAGGCCGACGGCTATAGCTCCGATTAGACCCCTAGCCTGGGAACCTCCATGTGCTGCAGGTGAGGCCCTAGAAAGAGACAAAAAAAAAATTATACAACTTACATTGTTTCAGTTCAAAGGTCACGGGAAATTCAGTTTGAAAGCCATCTCCAACTCCTTCACTTTACAGAGGAGAATACGGAACATGCTGCAGCAGAATAAAAGGCCCAGTGATCCCCAGGATGTACAGCAAGTCAGTGGCCGGTCTAGAGCTACTCCAGTGACCTGACTCGTAGTTTTTCTGTCAATTATCTCACTTGCTGTCATAAATCTTCCTGAAGCTACAATGATTTCAAACATCCCTCTAAAAGCCTCAACATAGAATTACACAGCTAGGATAGATCTGAAAAGGCCCCTATATTGCTATTTATAGCAGCAAGTTAGTCTGAACGATGGCTCCCAAAGATGCTTATTCCCTAAACCAGTGAATGTCACTTTATAAGAAAAAAAGACTTTGCACATGAATTAAGTGAAATATTGAGATGGGGAGACTATTTAAGTGGGCCCAATATGATCACAAAGGTCCTTATAACAGATAAGTAGGAGGAGTCAGGGTCAGAGAGAAGGCCATGTGACTAACACACATAGAAGATAAAGAAATGAGCCACAAGCGAAAGGATATGGATAGCCTCTTTTTTTTTAATTGTTATTTCCACAATACTTTTTTTTCTACTGCACAGCAGGGTGACCCAGTTACACATACATGTATACATTCTTCTTTCTCACATGATCATGCTCCATCATAAGTTACTAGACATAGATCCCAGTGCTACACAGCAGGATCTCATTGCTACTCCTTTCCATAGGTAATGGTTTGCATCTATTAGCCCCAAGCTCCCAATCCATTAATATTGTAAAAATGGCCATACTACCCAAAGCAATTTACAGATGCAATGCAATCCCTATCAAATTACCCATGACATTTTTCACAGAACTACAACAAACAATCCAAAAATGTATGTGGAACCACAAGAGACCCAGAATTGCCAAAGCAATTCTGAGGAACAAAAACCAAGCAGGAGGCATCTCTCTCCCAGACCTCAGGCAATATTAGAAAGCCACAGTCATCAAGACACTGTGGTACTGGTACCAAAACAGACAGACCAGTGGAACAGAATAGAGAACCCAGAAATAAACCCAGACATCTATGGTCAATTAACCTTTGACAAAGGAGGCAAGAACATAAAATGGGAGAAAGACAGTCTTTTCAGCAAGTATTGCTGGGAAACCTGGACATATGCAGGCAAATCAATGAAACTAGAACACACCCTCACACCATGCACCAAAATAAACTCAACATGGCTGAAAGACTTAAATATAAGACAAGACACCATCAAACTCCTGGAAGAGAACAGAGGCAAAACGTTCTCTGACATCAACCTTACACATGGTTTCTCAGGTCAGTCTCCCAAAGCAACAGAAACCAAAGCAAAAATAAACCAATGGCACCTAATCAAACTGACAAGCTTTTGCACAGCAAAGGAAACCAGAAAGAAAACAAAAAGACAACTTACAGAATGGGAGAAAATAGTTTCAAATGATGCAACTGACAAGGCTTAATCTCTAGAATATACAAGCAACTTACACAACTCAACAGCAAAAAAGCCAACCACCCAATGGAAAAATGGGCAAAAGACCTGGATAGGCATTTCTCCAAGGAGGATAGACAGATGGCCAACAAGCACATGAAAAAATGTTCAACATCCCTGATTATTAGAGAAATGCAAATCAGAACTACCATGAGATCGCACCTCACGCCAGTCAGAATGGCCATCATTAATAAGTCCACAAACAACAAATGCTGGAGGCGGTGTGGAGAAGAGGGAACCCTCCTGCACTGTTGGTGGGAATGGAAGCTGGTACAGCCACTATGGAGAACAGTATGGAGGTACCTTAGAAATCTATACATAGAACTACCATATGACCCTGCAATCCCACTCTTGGGCATATATCTGGACAAAACTTTCCTTTAAAAAGACACATGCACCCACATGTTCATTGCCGCTCTATTCACAATAGCCAAGACATGGAAACAACCCAAATGTCCATCGACAGATGATTGGGTTAGGAAGCAGTTGTATATATACACAATGGAATACTACTCAGCCATAAAAAAGAATGAAATAATGCCATTTACAGCAACATGGATGGAACTAGAGAATCTCATCCTGAGTGACATGAGCCAGAAAGACAAAGACAAATACCATATGATATCACTTATAACTGGAATCTAATATCCAGCACAAATGAACATCTCCTTAGAAAAGAAAATCATGGACTTGGAGAATAGACTTGTGATTGCCAAGGGGCAGGGGGAGCGAGTGGGATGTATGGGGCATTTGGGTTAATAGATACAAAGTATTGCCTTTGGAATGGATTAGCAATGAGATCCTGCTGTGTAGCACTGGGAACTATGTCTAGTCACTTATGTTGGAGCAGGATAATGTGCAAAAATAGAATGTGTACATATTTGTGTAACTGGGTCACCATGTTGTACAGTAGAAAAAAATTGTATTGGGGAAATAACTATTATAAAAAATTGATAATAAATTTAAAAAAGAAATAGTATTAAAGGTTTAAAAAAAGAAGTTAGAAAACTACACACATAGATATATATGTTAATTATTTCTGTACCCTTTGTGCTGGTCTGGAATAAATGAAGAAGACACAACCCCTATCACCTTCAGAGAAAGGGTCAGGCTGAGTTTCCTTCTTTTTATCCTCACCAAAGAGGAATGATTTCATTCCATTATTTCAAATATAGATCATGAAAATACCTTTTCATTCTAACTATAATATTAGTAAAAACAAGTTAATAATATAGTCACTATATAATATACTTAGGAATTTGTCATTAATAAAATAATAAAACTAAAAATTATTATCTGTTAATTTAAACAGTGATTGCTTCTTGTCAAAGTAAATTTTCTAAAATTTACCTTCAATCCAACAAATCAATTTATCATTGGGGTGAGATTTTATTTTATTTTATTTTATTTATTTATTTTTTTGTCTTTTGAGTGCTGCACCTGTGGCATATGTAGGTTCCCAGGCTAGGAGTCCAATCAGAGTTGTTGCTGCTGGCCTATGTCACAGTCACAGCAATGGCGATCTGAGCCGCGTCTGCAACCTACACCACAGCTCACGAAAATGCTTCATCCTTAATCCACTGAGCGAGGCCAGGGGTTGAACTTGCAACCTCATGGTTCCTAGTGAGATTCTTTTCCACAGCACTACGATGGCAACTCTGAAAATTTTTTTTTTAAATATCTATTCTGGAGTTACTGTTGTGCCTCAGTGAAAACGAATCTGACTAGCATACCTGAGGATGAATGTTTGTTCCCTGGCCTCGCTCAGTGGGTTAAGAATCCGGCATTGCCATGATCTGTGGTGTAGGTCGCAGACCCGTCTCAGATCTGGCGTTGCTGTGGCTGTGGTGAAGGCCAGTGGCTACAACTCCAATTGGACCCCTAGCCTGGTAACCTCCATATGCCACAGGTGCAGCCCTAAAAAGACAAAAATAAATAAATTTTAAAAATTTAAAAAACACCAAATGTCTATTCTGTGATAATAAATATGGGGAAAGAATATGAAAAAGAATGGATGTGTGTATGCATAACTGAATCACTTTGTTATACATCAGAAATTATCACTACATTGTAAATCAACTGTACTTCAATAAAACTTAAAAAAAAAAATCTAGCACGAGCTTTAAATGCCCTTTTTTGAATAGCTGCTTTTCCTATTATTTTAGCCCAAATGAAGCTCACCTCCTTAGTTTCCTCTTGGTCACTGGGATGGCTACTTCCTTAGTCACTTAGACTCATCATCATTCCCCAGACACCATAGTGCTTCATTTTCTCCTTGCCAGGATTTGGCTCTGCTTAAATCCACCCTTCCCTTGCTATTTTTGCTGCTATTGCCCTGCCTTAGGCTGTCTTTAATGTCACTTAGTTGAATCTCTGGCTGTTTACAGACTGAACTTTCTAAAGTCTGGCATCTCACTGTACCTAAAACCTTCAGTGGCTCTCCAGGCTATGTTCAATAAAGCCCATACTCCTCAATTTGTCAAGTCAAGGGCCTCTGTGATCTGATTCTCCCTAGACTGACAATCATATTCTCTAGTATATTCCCTGATGATTCCCAATTTATAGCTCCATTTCCCTAGTCACTTTTCTCTACTCTGTACTGTGTTCATGCTGTCAACTCTACTTATAATATTTTTCTTTATTTCTTTTTTTTCCTTGGGAAGTGTACTTTTCAGGATCAACCCTCCAGATCCCAGAGCAAAGAGGCAAATTATTACTATGTACTGCCTTCTGAAATCATTCTTCTTCTGTTGGAATTACACTCCCTTCCAACCTCTCCTTTGTGCTGTATGAACCTCAGTGAGTCTCTAATAAAACTTTCCCAATATGAGATTTATTTCTTTTGCATGTGCTTATATGTACCCCCAGACTGGAAGTTAGTTGAAGGAAGGGGTTCTGTTTTATTAATTTCTGTAACTCAGGAATAGTTCATACTGAGCTAGGAAGCAGTCTTAACAGCAAGAAAGATCAGGGGATAATTGATTAAGGGGTATCAGAGGAGACAGAGATGAGAAGAGAGAAGAGTCAAAGAACACTTTAGAACAGAACAGACATGAGTAGTAAAGAACTGATAAGCGCTTTATTCTCATGGTCTTAAAATGTCTCTAATATCAGAGTCTCTTTACATTTCAGTTTTCCTTGGAGTGGCGTCCTTTGGTATAGCATTCACAATGGGAGGTTCTATGCCATTTTACAAAATGCTACATGCACTTATGCTCTCCAGTGTTCTTCATGACCTGTCCAAAGGAGAAAGCATTTATTAATGTTTCCTAATTAGTAAAGGGCGGTCTGTAGAAAGGGAATTAAAAATGGAAAAGGAAGTGTGTGTCATTCCTCTGGGCTTTCATGGGGATGATTCAGTATTGGGCTTTGTATACCTTTTGTAAGTCAAGAATAAGCTTCCAAATTCTGACTTAAGAACTTAGATCTAGCTGTCCTTTCCCTAAGCCAGCGCCTCCTTTGCTTTTCACACGTTTCCTGTTTTGTACAATGAGAGAATCAGGGGAAAATATTTCTGTTTGTTTAAAAAAAAAATTAATGTTTTTGCTAGTTATAAAATCAGCATGTTTACTGCATTGTATTTGGAGAGTACAGAAAAATACATAGAAAAAAATCCACTACCAATTGTAATTACTGTAATTTGGAATATATACTTCTGGTCTTCTTTTCTCCCTCAGTGGAGTCATTCTTTCTATATACTGTCTTATAAACTGCTTTTTCACTTAAAAGCAGTTTCCTATTCAGTAAACATGGAACAACATGTTATTAAAAGGCTGCATTTTATTCCACTATAATTTATTTACTTAATTCCTGGTTATTGGCTATTTTGGTCATCACTCAATGTTTTTGGTAGAATGTATTACACTATTATATTAGTTTCAATCTCTCTATTTTTTTTTTTTTATCTTTTTAGGACCACACCTGCAGCATATGGGTATGTGGATGGGTCTTTTAAGTTCACTTGAATGGGAGCATGATATTGAGCTATGGAAGGGATGGAGGTATCCCATCCCTTGGGTGAAACAAGGGAAGCTGGGAGAGGTAGTTTATCAGTTTCTGGATGAGGGAGGGGGAGGGGTCGGTGATGGAGAAAGGAGTGAGAAGCATAAAGGAGGCTCTGAATTTAGGTAGAATATCTCTGCTGAGAATTGGGGTTGGGCACCTGGGTAGTAATAAGAAAGAGTAGCTGAAGGTTGTTCCTGGTAAGAGGCAATTTGGAGAAGGCACTGTTAACAGATTGGAAATTATGCCATCAGTCCCCACAGTGGAAACTTAAGAGGGGTGTGTTTGGCCTGCAAATTCACGCAGTGCTGAGTAAGTGGCCCCTGTGTTGATAAGAAAGAAGACTGGCTTACCTGCTCGTAGTAGAGTTACCCTGGGCTCCAATGGAGTGATAGGCTAGGGCTCCAAATGGAGCTGTAGCCACTGGTCTACCCCACAGCTAAGCAACACCAGATCCAAACCATTCTCAGCAACCTATACCACAGCTCACAGTGATGACAGATCCTTAACCTATTGAGCAAGGCCAGGGATCAAATCTGTGTCCTCATGGATGCTAGTCAGATTCATTTGTGCTGAGCCACAGCAGGAACTCCTATATTAGTTTCTTATTGAACTAATTGTAACAAAAGTAATTGTAACAAATAACCACTAACTGAGTGACTTAAAGATTTATGCTTTTACAATTCTAGAGGCCAGAATCTCAAATTAGTTTCACTGGGGCTAAAGTCAAACTACCATCCAGGCTGGTTCCTTTGGAGGCTCTGGAGGAGAACCCAGTTCCTTGCCCTTTCTGGTTTTTAGAGGCTATCTAATGAACATGCGGGTGCATGTGTCTTTTTAAAGGAAAGTTTTGTCCAGATATATGCCCAAGAGTGGGATTGCAGGGTCATATGGTAGTTCTATGTATAGATTTCTAAGGTACCTCCATACTGTTCTCCATAGTGGCTGTACCAGCTTCCATTCCCACCAACAGTGCAGGAGGGTTCCCTCTTCTCCACACCGCCTCCAGCATTTGTTGTTTGTGGACTTATTAATGATGGCCATTCTGACTGGCGTGAGGTGCGATCTCATGGTAGTTCTGATTTGCATTTCTCTAATAATCAGGGATGTTGAACATTTTTTCATGTGCTTGTTGGCCATCTGTCTATCCTCCTTGGAGAAATGCCTATCCAGGTCTTTTGCCCATTTTTCCATTGGGTGGTTGGCTTTTTTGCTGTTGAGTTGTGTAAGTTGCTTGTATATTCTAGAGATTAAGCCTTGTCAGTTGCATCATTTGAAACTATTTTCTCCCATTCTGTAAGTTGTCTTTTTGTTTTCTTTCTGGTTTCCTTTGCTGTGCAAAAGCTTGTCAGTTTGATTAGGCGCCATTGGTTTATTTTTGCTTTGGTTTCTGTTGCTTTGGGAGACTGACCTGAGAAACCATGTGTAAGGTTGATGTCAGAGAACGTTTTGCCTCTGTTCTCTTCCAGGAGTTTGATGGTGTCTTGTCTTATATTTAAGTCTTTCAGCCATGTTGAGTTTATTTTGGTGCATGGTGTGAGGGTGTGTTCTAGTTTCATTGATTTGCCTGCATATGTCCAGGTTTCCCAGCAATACTTGCTGAAAAGACTGTCTTTCTCCCATTTTTTATGTTCTTGCCTCCTTTGTCAAAGGTTAATTGACCATAGATGTCTGGGTTTATTTCTGGGTTCTCTATTCTGTTCCACTGGTCTGTCTGTTTTGGTACCAGTACCACAGTGTCTTGATGACTGTGGCTTTCTAATATTGCCTGAGGTCTGGGAGAGAGATGCCTCCTGCTTGGTTTTTGTTCCTCAGAATTGCTTTGGCAATTCTGGGTCTCTTGTGGTTCCACATACATTTTTGGATTGTTTGTTGTAGTTCTGTGAAAAATGTCATGGGTAATTTGATAGGGATTGCATTGCATCTGTAAATTGCTTTGGGTAGTATGGCCATTTTTACAATATTAATTTTTCCAACCCAGGAGCATGGAGTATCTTTCCATTTCTTTACATCATCTTTAATTTACTTGATTAATGTTTTATAGTTCTTGGCATATGAGTCCATCACCTCCTTGGTCGGGTGAATTCCCAGGTATTTGATTTTTGGGGAGATGCAATTTTAAGGGTATTGTATTTTTGTATTCCTTTCTTATTATTTCATTGTTAGTATACAGAAATGCAACTGATTTTTGGATGTTAATTTTATATCCTGCTACTTTGCTGAATTTGTTGATCATTTCAGTTAGTTTTTGGGTTGAGTCCTTAGGGTTTTCTAAATATAGTATCATGTCATCTGCATACAGTGACAGTTTTCCCTCTTCTCTTCCTATTTGGATGCCCTTTTATTCTTTCATTTGTCTGATTGCTGTGGCTAGGACTTCCAATACTATGCTGAATAACAGTGGTGAGAGTGGGCATCCTTGTCTTGTTCCAGATTTGAGTGGGAAGGCTTTCAGCTTTTCCTCATTGAGTATTATATTTGCTGTGGGTTTGTCATAAATGGCTTTGATTATGTTAAGATATATTTCCTCTATACCCACCTTGGTAAGAGTTTTTATCATGAAAGGATGCTGGACTTTGTAAAATGCTTTTTCTGCATCTATTGATGTGATCGTGTGTTTTTTTACGTTTCTTTTGTTAATATGGTGTATGACATTGATTGATTTGCATATGTTGAACCACCTTTGTGAACCTGGGATGAATCCCACCTGGTCGTGGTGTATGATCGTTTTTATACGTTGTTGGATTCGGATGGCTAAAATTTTGTTGAGAATTTTTGTGTCTGTATTCATCAAAGATATTGGCCTGTAGTTTTCTTTTTTGGTGGTATCTTTGTCTGTTTTTGGAATGAGGGTGATGGTGGCATCATAGAATGTCTTTGAGAATGTTCCTTCTTCTTTAACATTTTGAAAAATTTTAAGGAGGATGGGTATAAGTTCCTCATTGTATGTTTAGTAGAATTTACCTGTGCAGCCATCTGGTCCTGTACTTTTATTTGTAGGGATTGTTTTTATGACGTATTCAATTTCATTTCTAGTGATCAGTCTGTTCAGTTGGTCTGTTTCTTCTTGATTCAGTTTTGGCAGGCTGTAAGATTCTAGAAAATTGTCTCATTTCTTCCATATTGTCAAATTTGTTGGCATGTAGTTGTTCATAGTATTCCCTCATGGTTTTTTGTATTTCTGTAGTATCACTTGTGACTTCTTTCTCATTTTTTATTTTGTTTATTTGGGTTTTTTACTCTCCTCTTCTTGGTGAGTCTTGCCAGAGGTTTGTCAATTTTGTTTACCTTTTCAAAGAACCAACTCTTGGTTTTATTTATTTCTTTGATTGTTTTTTGAATCTCTATTTTATTGATTTCCCCTTTGATCTTTATAATTTCCTTCCTCCTGCTGACTTTAGGTTTTGTTTGTTCTTTTTCTAATTCATTTAGATGTTGAGTTAAGTTGTCAGTTTGAGATTTTTCTTCTTTTTTGAGGAAGGCCTGTATGGCTATGAATTTCCCTCTGAGCACTGCTTTTGCGGCATCCCATAGAATCTGAATATGTGTCTTAATTATCATTTGTCTCAAGGTATTTTTTAATTTCCTTCTTGATTTCCTCTTTGATCCATTGGTTTTTTATTCTTCATGTAATAAGTTTTTTTCTCATTTCTTTTCCTGTGGCTGATTTTTAGCTTCATGCCATTGTGGTCAGAGAAGATATGTGAAATAATTTGTATATTCTTAAATTTGTTGAGGTTAGCTTTGTGCCCCAGTATGTGATCAGTTCTTGAGAATGTTGCATTTGTACTTGAGAAGAATGTGTATTCTGATTTTTTTGGATGTAAGGTCCTGAAAAAGTCAAGTAAGTCTAACTTTTCTATTGTGTCCTTTAGGTCTGTTGCCTCACTGATTTTCTGTCTAGAGGATCTGTCCATTGTTGTGAGTGGAGTGTTAAAGTCTCCTACTATGATTGTATTGCCATTGATTTCTCCTTTTATGTCTGTTACTATTTGTTGGAAGTATCTGGGTGATCCTATATTAGGGGCATATATATTGATGATTGTAATATCCTCTTCTTGAATGGATCCTTTAACCATTAAATAGGATACTTCTTTGTCTTTCTTTATGGCCTTCATTTTAAAGTTTATTTTGTCTGATTTGAGTATTGCACCTCCTGCTTTCCCATCTTGTCCATTGGCATGAAATATCTTTTCCCATCCCCACTTTCAATCTATATGTGTCCTTTGCCCTATGATGAGTTTCTTATAGGCAGCAGATTGAAGGTTGTTGCTTTTTTTATCCAAACTGCCCCTCTGTGTCTTTTGATTGGAGCATTTAGTCCATTGACATTTAAAGTGATTACTGATAGATACGTATTTATTGCCATTTTAAACCTTGTTTTCCAGTTGATTCTATGTTTCTCTTTTCTTCTTTTCTTTTTTGGGTTGGATGGTTTCCATTTATTTTATGCTTGAGTATTTTTCTTTTCAATTTTTGTGAATGTAATGTTTGGTTTTGATTTGTGTTGCTCTGTTTTTTAAACATGTTAAGCTCTTCCTATATCTGCTTGCTTTTGCCTGATAGTCATATAGGCTCAGACACATCATTAAAATAAAAAAAGAATCTATATTTTCTTACTTACCTTCCCCACACTGTATGATTTTGATGTCTTTTTTTTTTAACACCTTCATGTTTAGATCTGTATGCTGGCTTATTTAAGTGATTGCTTTCCAATTGTGGTTTCCTCCATCCTAATTATTCTTTTTCTCTTTTTTTTCCTCTCTCTTTTTTAATTTAGAGAAGCCCTTTCAGTATTTCTTTTAGAATGGGTTTAGTATTGCTGTACTCTTTTAGCTTTTGTTTCTTGGAGAAATTCTTTATTTCCCCTTCTAATTTAAATGATATTCTTGCTGGATAGAATATTCTTGGTTACAAATTTTTTCCTTTCAGCACTTTAAATATATCTTGCCACTCCCTTCTGGCCTGTAGTGTTTCTGTAGAGAAATCAGCTGATAGCCTTATGGGGGTTCCCTTATAATCAATGCTTTGATTTTCTCTTGCTGCCTTTAGGGTCCTCTCTTTATCTTTAACTTTTGCCATTTTTATAATATGTCTTGGTGTGGGCCTGTATGGGTTCAGCTTGTATGGGGCCCTCTGTGCTTCCTGTATCCTGATATCAGTATGCTTTATATTTGGAAAGTTTTCAGCCATAATTTCTTCAAATATATTTTCAATCTCCTTTTCTTCTTTTCCTTCTGGAATTCTGATTACGTATAGACTGGCCTGCTTTATATTATCCTATAGGTCTCTTATGTTGCTTTCATGTTTTTTCATTTGGTTTTCTGCCTGCTGTTCTGATTGGGTGATTTCCATTATTTTATCTTCCACGTCACTAATTTGTTCCTCTGCATTATTCATTCTGCTCTTTATTGCCTTAAGCTCAGTTTGTATCTCTGCAATTTTCTAGTTTTTCTTGGCTCCTCCTTATATTTTCTAGTTCCTTTCTAAAGGAATCTGCATTACTCTTCATATCCTCTCTTAATTCCTTCAGTATTTTCAATACCTTCCTTTTGAACTCAATGTCTGTCAGACTGCAGAGGTCTGTTTCACCGTTACCTGCTTTAGGTGAATTCTCCTATTCCTTTAACTGGGAATGGTTTCTGTGCTTCTTCATCTTGCTTGTGTTTTTCTTTTTCCATGAGTTCAGGGAAGCCAAACTGTAGTCTTGTGAAGCTACTTCTATGTAAGAATACTCCTTTGTATTTTTTTTGGGGGGGGGTTACTGTTTATTTTTGGCGTGGGAGTTTGAATATTTGCCATCTCTTTCTTCCGTGTGAGCAGGCTGTTGTTCCCAGGATGCTCAGTGTTGTTTTCAGGGAGAAGGAGGCAATGGGTAGGGCCAGTAGTCAGTGCCTAGTCATTGGGCTCTCAATAGCAGTAAGGAGCTGTAGGAGGGTGGCTCAGGCTACTCCTAGTTGCAGGGCCCTGGGAAGTGGTAATAAGCTTTAGGCAGATCTTCAAGGTGACCAGAGCATTTGGCAGTAGCAACAGCAGGGTGCGTGAGTTCCCAGGTGAGTGAGAGCAATAACAGCTTGTGTTTGATTGCAATACCCTCCTGTGAGGCAACTGGAACCGCAGGTGGTGCCTGTTCAAGGACCCCTATTGGGAGCAGGCCATGAACATCTCTACAGTCAGTAATAACTGTGGTGGTTTGCCCCCGCCACTGGGAGACCATGCATAAAGAAACCCGTCTCACTTAGCCCACATATGAGGTGTTGTAAAGGGTGCTCCTAGTTGCAGGATCCTGGGAAGTGACAGATGAGGCATGTGGGTACTGCCTGGAACATTTGGCAGTGGCAACAGCAGGGCAGGTTAGTTTCTGGGGGTGTGAGAGCACCAACAGGTGGTGTTCGGTCACAATGCCCTCCTCTATGGTGCTCTTTAGGTGAATGGGGCTGCAAGTGATTTTTGTTCAGATATCACCAATGGCAGTGGGCCACGCCCACTTCTGGAATCAGGGATAACAGTGGCAGTTTTCCCCGGCTGCCTCCAGACCATGCAAGAAGCACCCTATTCCACTTAGCCCACTCAGGAGGTGCTGCACCAGGTGCTCCTAATTGTAGAGTCTTGGGAAGGGACAGTGACCAAGTGTCTGGGGGTCACCCAGAGCATTTGGCAGTGGCAGCTGCAGGATGGGTGTATTCCCAGGGGAGTGAGAACAAAAGCATATGGTGTTTGGTTGCAATGCCCTCTTTTTTCCTTTTTTGGCAACCCCTTAGGTGATTGGAGTCACTGGTGGAGCCCACTCACAGGCCCCCATTGGTGGCAAGCCACGCCTTCCTCTGGCATCTGAGACGACCGCCACAGTATGTCCCTGCCACCTGTAGATCGTTCAAGAGGCACCACGTTGCACTTAGCCCCTTATGCCCTTAGCCCACACAGTAGGTGCCTGGCCGATGGTAGCCTGCATAAGAAGCGCCTAATCTCCCTTAAACAAGCAAAAGGCTTCTCACTGCCCACTGCCTCGGTAGAGCCGCCCCACCCTCTAAGCCTGTGGGTATGTGCACACTCTGGAACAGGGAGTTTCCTATGGTGGCCCGCCCCTCCTCCTCTACCCTCCCTGACAGTGGCGCCTTGCCTCTCCTGTGGGTCCGGACCTTCTCCTGGGTTCCCTCCGCCATGATGTTCTCCTCCTTAGCCTGTGGTGCACTGCTCCTTAGCCCCTCATGCCATCCCCAGTCCTATCCCCAGGACTGACCTCCAGAGCCTGAGTCTCAGCACCCAGCCCCTGCCCAAGTGTCTCAGGCTGTGGTGTCTGTGCCAGTGGTTCAGATGATCTGTGCAGCTCTCACTGTGCTTTGCTGTTCTCAGTCCAGCTGCTGTGCTTTTCTCGGGGACTTTGAGGTCCCACCAAATCAGCCAATCTTTCGTCAGTTAGGTGGCTTCCCAGGAGGTCGGTTCCTTTTCTCCTTCACAGCTCCCTCTGGGGAATGCTAGTCCCCTCCTGATTCCTTTTCTTTTTTTCTTTTTTTCTACCCAGTTATGTCAAGAGTTTCTTGCCCTTTTTGGAGGTTTAAGTTATTCTGCCAGCATTCAGTTGATGTTCTGTGCAAGTAGTTTTACATATAGATGTGGTTTTTTTTGCTGTGTTTGGGGGAGAAGGTGTGGGGGGGCTCTTACTCCTCCGCCATCTTGCTCCGCCTTAGTTTTCTAACTTCTTCATCTGTTCTTTCAGACACAGAGAATACCTACTACATAAACAATTTCCAAATGTCATTATATGAGTAAGCACCTTAAATAGAAATTCAGTGCCAGTAACTGGATCTATTAAAAAGTTAGCATTTTTTAAAAGGGATAATTGATTTTCCTATAATACCATTGTTTTATTTGTTAAGATATTTTTAAAAATCAGTCTGCTTTAAAAACATAAACCCTTATCTAGTAATGTTACTTTGTTTATGTGATTCTGAAGTCCTGAATAATTCCTGGGTGAATCCACTTGTTCTAAAACTTGAAGGTACTTGGGGGTTCCGTCGTAGCTCAGTGGTAATGAACCCAGCTAGTATCCATGAGAATGTGGATTTGACCCCCGGCCTCACTTAGTAGGTTAAGGATCTGGTGTTGCTGTGAGCTATGGTGTAGGTCGCAGATGTGGCTTGGATCTCATGTTACTACGGCTGCGGTGTAGGCCGGAAATTGTAGCTCCAATTCAACCCCTAGCCTGGGAACCTCCATATGTCATAGATGTGGCCCTAAAAAAAGTAAGATAAATAAATAAGAACACTGTAAATCAACTATAATGGAAAAAATAAAAATTATAAAAATTTAGAAATAAATTAAAAATAATTAAATTAAATTAAATTTGAAAGTACTTTAAGAGAATTACTGCCTGACAATGTTCATTTCAGAGCCAGAAGATGCCATTGAGACCTTTTATCTTATTTTATAGAGGAGTAAACTGAGACTTGTGGGGAAGTAAAAAATTTGCCCAATATGTCACAATTAGTCACAGAGTTCAGTCTTATTCCCTATCCACAATTCTTGCATTCATCACATAGGCCTCTGGCTTTCCATCACTGTGGCAGCCCTTGGCACCACCCTACATGAAGCAGAGCTTGTTAGCTAAGCCAGGACAAGAAGCCTCCCAGGTCCATCAGATTTCTTCTTCTGAAAACAGGCAGGCCTCATAGAAGAACAAAATCACTCAAGCTTCACCTTTGAGGAATATGGGGTGTTATTAACCTTGCCATACCAGTCCTCTGGTTGTACAGCTGCAGTCTCCTGCATGCAGCCCACCAGTCCCCAGTGGGTCTTCCTGCTAATGCCATGTCCAACCCAGAAGACCTAGGATGATTCCAATCAACCTTCCTGTGGACGCATAATGAATCTATGTTTAAATATACACATGTCGCAGTACAATGAAGGGAGATTCTGGCTTGTGACAAAGTCAAGATCGTGCTTGCAAACACAGCAGTAGAACTGTGAATTATGAAATGTGCCCCTCCCTATAGGCCCAGGATTGCTTCTCTTTATGGAAGTTCTTTCTTACAGGTTGTACACCTTCTAAAATTCTACAGCTGTCACTAAACACAATAACTAGGCTACGTTCTTTTCCCAAACACCTCAGGAAGGTCACTATATTTCACCTTGATGACACCTTAGTATCTAAAGAGAGGTGAATGGTTCTTCTTCCCTATGGCTTCCTCTCACAGGAGATATGGATCTTTCTTCTCAGTTACTCAGGGGGTCTGGCTCTAACATAAACCACACAAAATCAGCCTGAACCTTCCCTGTGCTGAGAAAGGTAGGACAGAATGGATGTGTTTTCAGATCAACTCAGATGCTCAGGTCCTCAGAGGGTGTTATGGACTGAATTGTGACCCTTCCCCCAAATTTACATGTTGAAATCCTAATCCCCAGTACTTTAAAATATGACTGCACTTGGAGATAAGATCTTTAAAGAGGTAATTAAGGTTAGATGAGGCCATAAGGGTAGGGCCTCAATCCAATATGACTTGTGCACTTACAAGAAGAAGGAGGGACACCAGGATGTGTACACACAGAGAACAAGCCATGTGAGGACATAGTGAGAATATGGACAGGATCTGCAAGCCAAGGAGAAACCAAACCTGTTGAACTCTGATCTTGGACTTTCAGCCTCCAAAACTGTGATGAAAGAAATTTTTGTTCTTTAAGCCATGCAGTCAGTGGTATTTTGTTATGGCAGCCCTAGCAAGTTCATACCTAGAGTGATCCAGAAACTAACATGGATCTAGACTTTGATTCTAAAACCCAGAACCCAAAGGGTGCAAGAGGCTTTATGTTTTACGTCATTTGTCATGATTGAATCTGACCAATTTCCCTTCATAAGAAGCACAAGCCAAGGTAACCAATCCCTAAAATAATGGAAGGGAAGTATGGTGACCTTGGAGCAAGGTGGATTTCTTTTTGGAATTCATGAATCAGGGTCACATTTCATAGAACAAGCCACAGTTGTCTTGCCCAAGAAAATGTCTAGTCTACCAAATATCCTTAGTCTATACCTTACAGTTATGGCATATGTAATGAGAGCTCATAAACTCAAATACCCCACTTATTTGAATTTTGTGATAGGATTATACTAAAGTTTATCTTTATACAGGTATAAATGAAGTAATAAAGGAAATCAATCAACTTCAAGGAACTGGTATATTTACTTAGTTCAGCTTCAAATTCTTTAGAAATATGAATTTGCATGTAAATGATGGCATCAAAGCTAAAACACTCACCTCTCTTCACAAAACAGCTCACACCCTTTTCTCTCTCATCCTAGAAGAATGGTTCTTTATCCTTGTTCACTTGAAAGTTGATTTGGAGAAATTAGAAAGATAATGAAAATCTAACAGAACCCATAGAAATGAGAGGATAGGATAAGTATGATTTTTTTTAATGCTTAAACATCTCCAAATACAGCAAAAATATCTAACATATAGTAAGCACTGCATAAATGTCATTTCTATTCTCCTTTCCCAATTATCTAAACAGTTAAGTTTTACTATAATGATAGATTTAGGTGCTAAAGGGTCATGAAAATTCCTAAGTTATAAAGCTGAAATGGAATTAGAGACCATCAACTCCTTTATTCTAAGATGTAGAAACTGAGGTCAACAGGGGTTAGTGATTTATTTAAGTTCATTTTCTCATAAATAAATAATTGTTGTGTAGCAAGCACTGGGCTGGTCATAGCATCCATGGCCTCCACTTAACCGATGTCAGCAGCACACACACATCCCCTTTCCCGTTGTGACAAACAAAAATGTCTCTCCGAGGACAAATAGGAACATTTTTCATATTGTTTATAATTCTCCAGAAAAATTATAAATGCCACCATTGCACTTTAAAACTGCTAACATGATTTCACAAACATTAGCTCATGAAATTCTCGCAATAGGTCTTTAGATTTGGTTTTCCAACCCCCACATTACATTTTTCTTGTAAACCAGCTTTTTCAAGGCTCCAAGGGTAGCTTGAAGGCAAATATAACAACTTTGTTGAATAAGTTAATATTTACCCTTTTTCTGTGCTTTCTAAGTTAAGCTTGGCCATTTAGTCAATATTTTAGTGGTGCCTCTGCACACTGGCTGTAGGGAAGCTTGCAATGCTTCTCAGGCTTGTGAATGAACCAAACAATACTATACTTGCTGTGCTCCAAACTGGTCTTAGATTACTGATGCTAAAAAAAAGAGTGATAGTGGTAAATTTCTCCAGAAGAGAATTTACAAAATGTAAGCAGCAGCACACATGCAAGTGCACGTGGACACACACACATATACACATTCACATACACACACACAATCTGCTCATCTGCTTAATACTTTGGAATATAACAGAAATAAAAAGAAATGTCTTTTGTAGAGTTTTGGTCACATTTTAGAAAGGAGAAAAATAGCAGCTCATGAGGAGATACTTCAATTTTTCCAAGGCTATTATTAAAAATAAAACCTCGCTTCTGGCCTCTGATACAACATCTAGTACCAGACTAGCTTTCCTACCATGAACTATAAAACTAGGAATAAATAAATTCCTGCTATGGCGCAATGGGATTGGCAGCATCTCTGGAGTGCTGAGACACATGTTCAATCCCTGGCATGGCACAGTGAGAAGGATCCAGCATTGAAACAGTTGTGGTATAGCTCACAGCTGTGGCTCAAATCTGATCCCTGATCCAGGGGGAACTCCATATGCCATAGAGTGGGAAGGAAGGAAGGCAGAAAGAAAGACAGACAGACAGAAAGAGAGAAATACAGAGAGAAAGACAGAAAGAAAGAAAGACAGAAAGACAGACAGAAAGAAAACTCCTAGAAACAAATAATTATAAAATTAAATTTAAAAACAGTATTTGCAAAAGCATGAAAAACATAAAATTCTTTTAAATAAATGAAAGGTGTACAAAACTTCTACATCAAAAACTATAAAATTTTCTGAAATTAAAAAAAAAAAACCTAAAAAAATGTATAGGTATACTCTCTCTATAGATGAGAAAACTCAATATTGTTAATATGGCCATTCTCTATAAATTACCTCATAGACTTAATGCAACCTCAACCAAAATTCTAAATGACAAGATGACTCAAAAATTTGGATGGAAACATAAAGGGCCATAAATAACAAAAATAATTGTAGAAAGAACAAAGTTAGATAAGTTATGCAATTTAATGCAAAGATTTACCATAAACTTTCTTAAGCAAGATATCACCCCACTGACTAAGGATATAGACATAGAACAAGAAGGACTAGAAAGTCCAGATATAAACTCACACATACATGGCCAGATGAATTTTGAAAAATACACCAATGCAGTTCAAAGGAAAAAGAAAGTCTTTTCAACCCAGACTTTTTAAAAAATTATTACTCAATCAATTTACTACATTTATACTTGTACAATGATCATCACAATCCAGTTTTATAGGATTTCCATCCCAGAACGCCAGGGCATCCCCCCACCCTCCAAATGTCTCCTTTGGAAAGCACAAGTTTTTCAAAGTCTGTGAGTCAGTATCTGTTCTGCAAAGAAGTTCATTGTGTCCTTTTTTCAGATTCCACATGTCAGTGAAAGCATTTGATGTTGATGTCTCATTGTATGGCTGACGTCACTTAGCATGATAATTTCCAGGTCCATCCATGTTGCTAAAAATGCTGGTATTTCGTTCCTTTTAATGGCTGAGTAATATTCCATTGTGTATATGTACCATATCTTCTTGATCCACTCCTCTGTCCATGGACATTTAGGTTGTTTCCATGTTTTGGATATTGCAAATAGTGCTGCAATGAACATTGGAGTACATGTGTCTTTGCGAGTCATGGTTTTCTCTGGATAGATGCCCAGAAGTGGGATTGCTGGATCAAATGGTATTTCTATTTTTAGTTTTCTGAGGAATTTCCATTCTGTTTTCCACAGTGGTTGTACCAATTTATATTCCCAACAACACATTAGAGGGTTCCTTTCTCTCCACACCCTCTCCAGCACTTATTGTTTGTAGATTTTTTATGAAGGTCATTCTGGCTGGTGTAAGGTGGTACCTCAGAGTGGTTTTGATTTGCACTTCTCTAATGATGAGGAATGTTGAACATCTTTTCATGTGTTTTTGGCCATCTGTATGTCTTCTTGGAGAATTCTCTGTTTAGATCTTCTGCCCATTTTTTGATTAGGTTGTTTGTTTTTTTGGTATTGAGCTGCAGGAGGTGTTTATACACTTGGAGATTAATCCCTTGTCAGTCAATTCATTTGCAAAGGTTTTCTCCCATTCTGTGGGTTGTCTTTTCATTTTGTTTAGGGTTTCATTTGCTGTGCAGAAACTTTTAAGTTTAGTTAGGTCCCATTTGTTTATTTTTGTTTTTAATGTCATTACTCTAAGAGGTGGATCTGAGAAGATGTTGCTGTCCTTTATGTCAGAGAGTGTTTGGCCTATGTGTTCCTCCAAGAGTTTTATAGGGTCTGGTCTTATATCTAGGTCTCTAATCCATTTTGAATTAATTTTTGTGTATGGTGTTAGGAAGTGTTCTAATTTCATTCTTTTCCATGTGGCTGTCCAGTTTTCCCAGCACCACTTATAGAACAAGCTGTCCTTTCTCCACTGTATTTTTTTGCTTCCTTTGTCATAGATGAGTTGGCTGTAGGTGCATGGGTTTAATTCTGGGCTTTCTATCCTGTTCCACTGATCTGTATTTCTGTCTTTGTGCCAGCACCATAGAGTTTTGATGACTGTTGCTTTGTAGTATAGTCTGAAGTCAGAGACCCTGTATCCTCCAGCTCTGTTTTTCTTTTTCAGGATGTCTTGGGCTATCCTGGGACTTTTGTGCTTCCAAACAAACTTTAAAATATTTTGTTTGAGTTCTGTGAAAAATGTCCTTGGTAATTTGATAGGGATTGCATTGAATCTGTATATTGCCTTGGATAGTATAGTCATTTTGATAATATTGACTCTTCCAATCCAAGAACATGGTATGTCTTTCCATCTATTTGTGTCATCTTTGATTTCTTTCATCAGTGTCTTATAGTTTTCAGAGTACAGGTCTTTTGTCTCTTTAGGTAGGTTTACTCCTAGGTATTTTATTCTTTTGGATGCGATGATAAATGGGATTGCTTCTCTAATTTATCTTTCTGATCATTCATTGTTAGTGTATAGAAATGCCATCTATTTCTGTGTGTTAATTTTGTATCCTGCGACTTTGCCAAATTCATGGATGAGCTCTAATAGTTTTCTGGTAGAGTCTTTAGGATTCTCTAGGAATAGTATCATATCATAGGCAAATGGTGATAGTTTTACTTCTTCCTTTCCAATTTGGATTCCTTTTATTTCTTTTACTTCTCGATTGCTCTGCCTAGGACTTCCAAAACTATGTTGAAGAGTAGTGGCGAGAGTGGACATCCTTGTCTTGTTCCTGATCTCAGCGGGAATTCTTTCAGCTTTTCACCATTGAGGATGATGTTTGCTGTGGGTTTGTCATATATGGCCTTTATTATGTTGAGGTAGTTTCCCTCTATGCCCACATTCTGAAGGGTTTTTATCAGAAATGGGTGTTGGATTTTGTCAAAGGCTTCTTCTGCATCTATTGAGAGGATCATATGGATTTTATTTTTCAGTTTGTTAATGTGGTGTATCACACAGATTGACTTATGGATATTAAAGAATCCTTGCATCCCTGGGATAAATCCCACTTGATCATGATGTACAATCCTTTTAATGCATTGTTGGATGTGGTTTGCTAGTATTTTGTTGAGGATTTTTCCATCTATGTTCATCAGTGAAATTGGCCTGTAGTTTTCTTTTTTTGTGGTATCTTTTTGTCTATTTTTGGTATCAAGGTGATGATGGCTTCATAGAATGAGTTTGAGAGTAACCCTTCCTCTGCAGTTTTTTGAAAGAGTTTCAGAAGGAGAGGTGTTAGTTAGCACTTCTCTAAATGTTTGAGAGAATTCACCTGTGAAGCCATCTGGTCCAGGACTTTTGTTTGTTGGAAGTTTTTAATCACAGTTTCAATTTCAGTACTTGTGATTGGTCTGTTCATTTTGGTTTAGTCTTGGAAGATTGTGCTTTTCTAAGAATTTCTCCATTTCTTCCAGGTTTTGTTTTATTGGCGTATAGTTGCATATAATAGTCTCTTATGATCCTTTGTATTTCTGTGATGTCCGTTGTAACTTCTCCTTTTTCACTTCTAATTTTATTGATTTGAGTACTCTCTCTTTTTTTCTTGATAAGTCTGGCTAAGGGTTTATCAATTTTGTTGATCTTTTCAAAGAACCAGCTTTTCATTTCATTGATCTTTGCTATGGTTTTCTTCATTTCTGTTTCATTCATTTCTGCTCTGATCTTTATGATTTCTTTCCTTCTACTAACTTTTGGTCTTGTCTGTTCTTTTCTCTCTGAGGTCTTGTCTGTTCTTTTCTCTAACTTTACATCTCTGCTGCTTTAGATGTAAAGTTAGCTTGTTTATTTGAGCTTTTTCTAATTTCCTGAGATAGGACTGTATTGCTATAAACTTTTCTCTTAGAATGGCTTTTGCTGAATCCCATAGGTTTTGGAGTGTCATATCTTTATTGTCATTTGCTTCTAGGTATTTTTTAATTTCCTCTTTGATTTCTTCAGTGATCCACTGGTGTTTAGTAGCATGTTGTTTAGTCTCCACGTGTTTGTGCTTTTTGCAGTTTTTTTCTTGTTGTTGATTTCTAGTCATATAGTGTTGTGGTCAGAAAAGATGCTAGATATGATTTCAATTTTCTTAAAGTTACCAAGGTTGGATTTGTAGCCCAGGATGTAATCAATCTTAGAGAATGTTCCATGTGCACTTCAGAAGACTGTGTATTCTTCTGCTTTTGAATGGAATGTCCTATAAACATCTATTAAGTCCATCTGGTTTAGTGCATCATTCAGGGCCTGTGTTTCCTTATTGATTTTCTGTCTGGTTGATCTGTCCATTGCTGTGAGTGAGGTGATAAAGTCCCCTCTATTATTGTGTTATTGTTGATTTGTCCTTTTAAGGTCGTTAGCAGTTGCCTTACATATTGTGGTGAAACTAGGTTGGGTGCATAGATATTTAAAATTGTTATATTTTCTTCTTGGATCGATCTTTTGATCATTAGGTAGTGACCTTCCTTGTCCCTTAAAATATTCTTCATTTTAAAGTCTATTTCATCTGTTATGAGTATTGCTACTCCAGCTTACTTTTGATTCCCATTTGCATGAAATATTTTCTTCCATCCTCTCACTTTCTACTTGTATGTGTCCCTAGTAGTGAAAAAACTCTCTTGAAGACGGTATATATATGGGTCTTGTTTTTGTATCCATTCATCCAGTCTATGTCTTTTGGTTGGGGCATTTAGTCCATTAATATTTAAGGTAATTATTGATATGTATGCTCTTATTGCCATTTTATTAATTGCTTTGGATTTGTTTTTGTTGCTCTTTTTCTTCCCTTCTTCTCTTGTTCTCTCCTATTGTGGTTTGATGGCTATATTAGTGTTGTATTTGAGTTGACTTTTCTTATTTGTTTGTGTATCAATTGTAGATTTTTGGTTTGCAGTTATTCTGAAGTTTTGATATAAGAGTCTATATATATATGAGATTGTTTTAAGTTGTTGGTGTCTTAATTCCAAGTGCATCACCAGTGTCCTGCATTTGTACCCTCCTCACGATTTCTGATTTTGGTGGCATAATTGTTTGTGGATGATTTCGTATCTTTACTGTATATTTACATTTACTGGTGAGTCTTGTCATTTGTAGTATTTTTGTTTCTGGTTGTGGCCTTTTCTTTTCTGCCTAGAGAAGTTCCTTTAGGATTTGTTGTAAAGCTGGTTTAGTCTTGCTGAATTCTCTCAGCTTTTGCTTATCTGTGAAGGTTTTCATTTCTCCTTCAAATCTGAATGAGAGCCTTGTTGGGTAGAGTAATCTTGGTTGGAGGTTATTTTCCTTTCATCATGTTAAGTATATCATGCCACTCCCTTCTGGCCTGCAGAGTTTCTGATGAAAAATCTTCTGATAACCTTATTAGGGTTCCCTTGTATGTTGTTTCTTTTCCCTAGCTGCTTTCAAGATTTTCTCTTTGTCTTTAATTTTGGTCAGTTTGATTAATATGTGTCTCAGGGTATTCCTCCTTGGGTTTATTTTATGTGGTACTCATTGCGGGTCCTGGATTTGAGTGAGTGGTTCCTTTCCCATGTTAGGGAAGCTTTCAGCTATTATCTCTTTGAATATTTTTTCTGTCCCCTTCTCTCTCTCGTTTCCTTCTGGCAACCCTATAATACAGATGTTGGTGCATTTAACATTGTCCCAGAGTTCTCTGAGACTCTCTTCATCTGTTGTCAATCTTTTTTCTCTTTTCTGTTCTGCATCCATAATTTCCACTAAACTGACCTCCACCCAGCTATTTGTTCTTCTGTCTCCTATATTCTGCTGTTGACTGCTTCTAAAGAATTTTTTATTTCAGTTGTTTTATTTTGCATCTCTTCTTGCTTAAGTTTTATATCTTGTATCTCTTTGGTCAGTGTTTCCTGTAAGTTATCCATCTTTGCCTCCAGTTTATTTCCAATGTCTTGCATCATCTTCAGCATCAACAGTCTAAAGTCTTTTTCCTGGAGGCCAAGAATCTCTTGATCACTTAGCTGTTTTTCTGGGGGTTTTCGTTCTCCCTTATCTAAGTTACAGTTCTCTGTGTTTTCATTTTTATAGGTTTTTGGTGTGGTGACCTTTTTACAGATAATAGAGTTGTAGTCTCTCTTATTTCTGGTGTCTGCCCCCCTTGTGGCTGAATTTGGTGCAGGGGCTTGCTGATGGGAGGGCCTGATGCCTGCCCACTGGTAGGTGGAGTTGATTTCTATTCCTCTGGGGGGTAGGGCTTTGTCTCTGGGTCAGATTAGATGTGGCTGTGTGCCTGGGGAGCCTGTTTACTGATGGGCGGGGCTGTGATCCCACTTGGATTGTTGTTTGGCCTGGGGCTTCTCAGCACTGATAGGGGGGGGGCAGATTTTCCCAAAATGGCCACCTCCAGAGAAAGGCACACTGCTGAATATTCCCGAGAGCTTTGCTTCCAATGTCCTTCCCTCACAACACGCCACATTCACCTCTGTTTTCCCAGGATGTCCTCCAAGAACTGCAGTCAGATTTGTCACAGATTCCTATGCAGACTTTGCTTTGCCCTGGGACCCAGTGCACGTGAAAGTCTGTGTGGGCCTTTTAAGAATGGGGTCGCCATTTCCCCCAATCCCATGGAGCTGCTGCGCACAAGCCCCACTGGCCTTCAATCCCAGATTCTCCAGGGGCTCTTTCTCCCACTGCCAGATCCCCACATGTGGGGGTTTGATGTGGGGTTCAGAACTTCACTCCTGTAGGTGAGCCTCTGTGATCCAGTTACTTTGCAGTCTGTGAGACTGCCCACCTGGGAGGTATGAGATTGCTTATACCGTGTAATCGCCCCTCCTACCTCTTGATGTGGCTCCTCTTTTTCTTCTAGAGTAGGATATCTTTTTGAAAGTTTCCAGTCGATTTGGTTGAAGATTTCTCAGCATTTGGTTGTAAATCTTGTTGTTTTTTAGGAGAGAAGTTTGGGTTTTTTTAGGAGAGAAGTTGAGCTGCAGTGCTTCTATTCCCCCATCTTAATTCCATCCTCAACATAGAGTTTTGAAACAGCTGTATATCTGTGTGCCAAAATTGCGACAACTCCCCCCCCCCAAAAATCCCCAGAATTTCAGCTCCTACTGCATGCCATATATTAATTAAATATGAATCACAGACATAAAATGTAACACTGAAAAAAAATTCTAAAAAACAGGAAAAACCTTTAGGTAGGCAAAACAAGACACAAAAAGTATGAATTATAAAAGAAAAAATGATAAATTTATCTTCAAAATTAAAATGTTCTATTCTTCAAAAGACACTTAAGAAAATGAAAATGCCAATCACTGACTGGAAGAAAATATTTGTAATACCAACATATGACAGAATACTAGAAGATAAAAAGAACTCTTCCAACTTGATACTAAGAAAAAAATAAAAATAAATAAATGCACCAAGGAGTTAAACAGATACTTGATAAAAGAAGATGTGCAAATGACCACCATACAAAAAAGATTGTAAACATTTTTAATCATCATGGAAATAGAAATTAAAACCACATCAGATCCCACTATATACCCACAAAAAATGGCTAGAATAAAATACTCACAATACCAAGTGTTGACAAGGATGAGGGGCATCACATACATTGCTACTTGGATGATGAAATGATACAACTACTTTGGAAAACCACTTGGTGATTTCTTCTAAAGTTAATCATACACAACATCAACTCACCAATTTCAATCATAGGTAATTTCCTCTTCATTTCATTAAGAGAAATGAAAATATATATTCACAAAATGATTTTATGTGAATATTTCAGACAGTTTTATACATAATAGCCCCAAACTGGAAATAATACAAAAGTTCATCAGCTCGTGAGTACATAACAAAACTGTGGTATATTCAAACAACGGAATACTGGTCAACAATAAAAAGAAATGAACTACAATAACATGAATGAATCTCAAACATTACACTGAGTGAAAGAAGCAAGACATGATAGAATCTACCCAATAGGATTCCATTTACAGGAAGTCCTTGATTTTGTAAAACTAATAGTGATAGAAATCAGACAAGTGTTTGCCTGAGGCAATGAGTATAGGAGAGTAGATCTGCAAAGAGCCATGAGAGAAGTTTCTGGAGTGATGGAAATATTTTGTATCATATTGAAGTGGTGGTTATCCTTATGTACACATTTGTCAAAACTCATCAAAGTATACACTTAAAATGTAAGCATCATATTATATGTCAATTATACTGGAATAAATTTGATTTAAAAATAAAAATCATGAGCAGAAGCAGGCATGCTACTTTACAGTTTACAAAGGCATTTCAATGTTCGGTTGATCTTCTTAATCCTCACCATCATCTTGTGAAGTAAGCAGATATACAAGCTTCTCTTTTGTAAATAACTACAAAATCATGTAGTCTGTTCATGAGCTACATTATCTCATTTGCACATAGGATTCATCTCAACCTGTCTTGGAGGAATGAGAACAGAACCCCACTTTCCCATGCACGAAAATTATAAAAGCTGCTTCGGATGGAGCATCACCTAGATTTTCAGGAAGGGTGTGCTCATAATAATAATGGTTATACTGAGTATTATTTATTTATAAGCTCTTGCATTGTGGCAATCTCTATCAAAGCAATTCTCAAAATAATCCTGAGAGATAGGCCTTATTATGGCCATGCACAAATTAGGACAATGAGCCTCAGTGAAGTTAAGGGACTTGCTTATGTTCACACAGCTGAGTTGCAGAGCTGGGGACCCAGATCTGATGGAGCTAAAGCTGCAGCTCTTTGCATACATAGCACCACACTGTCTCCCTATCTGAGACAACTGGCAACTAAATTTACCCAAGCAAGTTGGCTGAGAGTGGTACTTTGAGGAAGATTAAGGTGAGATTCATTCAAGATTAGAATGATGCGTTCTACATCCCAAGGATTGTGTGGGTATCAATGTCTCCTCTAACCCAATGGGTAGACACTGAACTCCAAAGGGAAGAGGGGTATCGTTCTGTGAAAGAACAGGAAGAACTTATCAAGGCTCACTTGTACTGCTCACCTGGGAAGCTGAACACTGATGTAAAAAAATTAAAAAGCAGGAAAACATGAGCATGGTCAGGCAGTCAGTACACCCTGGCATGAGATGATGCTTCTGATAGAAGATCAGAAGCCAGAATACTTGATGCAAAGTATTGTGGGATGGAGGTTTCATGTTGGGAAATAGTAACACAGACTCACTTTTCTTTAAAGAACAAAATTAAGGAGGCATCAAAGCACAATGGATTATTATGATTTACTTGAGGTGCAGTGCTAACTCTAACATTTGGCGAAATGAGTCTGAGGCTAGAGAATGCTGGTTAAAATTCTGACTCTAATACTGGGTTAAAACCACGCTACTTTCTTTGCTAGCTGTGTCTTCCTCACCTTAGCTGGCAAATATAGACAACAGCACCTACTTCCTGGTACTGCTGTTAAGATGGATGTCTGTAAAGTGCCTATGCCAGTGCCTGGCACTGGGTAACTTACTCTCCTCATCCTTTGGGTAATCCATCTGGAATCTTAGACTTCAATTGTGTCTAAAATCCTGAAACATCAATCCTGGGAACTCCACCTACCTCCAGGGAATGAAGTGTGCTGAAAGTTAGTCTTCTTCCCTGCAACTTCTTTTTCTCTCTTCCTGCGTCTTGCATTCTTCCTGAACCCCAGGCTTCACACTGTCCCATGTTTGCTCCTGGATCTGCTGGGTCTGACCAGGCTTTGCTCAACTCTTTATCATCAAACTATCCAGGCCTCTCTAACAGCCTCTGCAGCTGGCTCTTTTGAGAGGGGCAAGAATAAGTTTCTGTTCTGATAAAAATTCAGTCATGGAAGGGCCAGGCCTTTTCTGCTGAATCCCCTCTTAATTGGACTTTAAAAAGGCAAACTTGACCATGTCACATTCTTGATTAAAATCTGCTACATTTGCGGAGTTCCCTTCTGGCTCAGTGGTCAAAGAACCCAACTAGGATCCATGAGGATGTGGGTTTGATACCTGGCCTCTCTCAGTGGGTTAAAGATCTGGCGTTGCCATGAGCTATGGTGTAGGTCGGAAACGCAGCTTGAATCTGGTGTTGCTCTGGCTATGGTGTAGGCCAGAGGCTACAGCTCTGATTTGCCCCCTAGCCTGGGAAGTTCCACAGACTGCAGGTGTAGCCCTTAAAAAAAAAAAAAGCCATTAATTAATTAATTTTTAAAATCTGCTACATTTGCCCTCAAGATCAGGTCCAAAATCCTTAACATGACCTGCAAAGTCCTAGAGGGCATGATATATGACAACCTGTCTTTCTCTCTCACCAATCTCCCCCACCACCTGCCACAATTAGCCTCACACACATACTCTAATTTCCAACCAAATTTAACTACCAGCACTTCCCAAATGTGCTGCACTCTCTCCTGCCCCAGCGATTTTGTATATCCTATTTCTATTTCTTGTAATCCTTATCTTCCAGCTCCTTCAATACCATTTTGCCTGGCTCATCTCTATTCCTCATCAGTCAATTTAGCCATCATCTTGAAAGTTATCTCTAATTCCCAGGGCTGATTCAGGATCCATACGGTCTGCATCTCTGGATCTCTAAGCTTCTATTATAGAGGTGATCACCATCAGTTGGCTTTATTGTGTCTTTACCAATAGACTGTGAGCACTTTGAGAGTAAGCCTACATGTGCCCTCCTGTATCCCCAACACCTACCAAGATGCCTGGCATCTAAAGGGCACTCAGTGAATAGTTGTAGAATGAAAACATGAAAATATCTATGGCAAGTTAGGAATGACAAATTACAACCATTTAAAGTGTACTATGGGTCCTGGAAAAAATATCCCATAGGGGAAAGAAAGCAAAAGTGAGAATTTCTGCAATAAACTTTCTGTGAGATTTCCCAAAGGATCCCCAGCAAATGGGGCCAACAGCAATGCAAGACTACTGGACCACCCTGAAAAAGCAAAACTCTCTTCTCAGAATTGCATGGGAAACCCTCCCCCACCCCACCTACATTGTGTTCTCAGCCCACTCAGTCTGGAAATGGAGTGTCACATTTTTTGGTCTGTGCTGTGTACTGGTCTGCTCCAAAGTTGAAGGGAACAACATTCTCTAGGCACAAAGAATGCACCCAGACCCACTGATTAGGAATGTATTTTTAAACCAAAAAGTTTGGGAAGAGTTAAGCAGCCTGGAAGCTTTTAGAGATCTGTAGCAAATGGGATTCAGCACAAAGACCTCCCAGGATGCAGAACTTGTCCCAGACAGGAATCAAAGCTGTCTCAGATCTGGTAAAGATTTCTAGGGACCAAAGTAATTACCAAAGATCTATCTGTAGCAGATCCCCAAGGTGGACACTGAGACTCCTAGGGTCTGTTCTCATATGGGACCGGCAAACGCAGGCTTCTTTGCCCCAGCAGATGGGCAAACTTTGACAAATACAGGCTTAGTTGGATCCTTGAGATACAGTTGCACAGAAAGACTTTAAATCAGTTTCTAGCCTGGATGTTACTGGAATGTGTCACTGATGGCTGTCTCCTACAAGTTCTATTTCTTCATCTCTAAAATGCAGTCCCAATGAAACTGTGTTACCAGGGGACCACAAATAGAGAGTGATTTTGACAATGTATTAATATAGCACAGCAGTTGAGAGAGTGGTCTCTGGGGTCTGAATGCCTGGATTAAACTCTGGCTTCATCAACTGTGTATGACTTATTTTTTTAACCTGCAATCTTCATTTTCCACATCTGTGAAATGAAAATAATGAGAGGTTGTATAAGAGTAAAGATTTAGTAGGATTTTATATTTAATATATTTTATTTAATATTAAATCCTTGCAAGCACCTGGCACACAGTGGAATCAATATGCTTTAACTACCATTAGAGAAATACAACACTCCCTGATAATCTGGGGTGCTCAGTAGTCACAGGACTGACCAGAAAAGAATTTTTGCTCAAGTGGTCCAACTACAACCTTGGAAAAGAGCCCTGTAGCTTCACGTATAAGATGGTCACTGGTTTGGATTTGTTCTCTGTGTCTATCAATACTTATTTACCAAGTTCATGTGCCCAGATAATTCCAAGCATCTGAAGATACAAAGATGTAGGTGGAATGGTCCCAGCTCTTTCTGAACTCATTGATGGGTGGGAGAGTCAGACACAAAAAGATGTAATGGCAGAATAAGATGCATCTCATTACAGTGTGATAATTCAAGTAAGAGAGGAAGGCAAGGGGCTGTGGACACACAGAGAAGAGACCCAGGGTATGTGGAAGGCTTCCTAGAGAACATAAGGTTCAGGGAGATACACAAAAGAATGAGAAGTGGAGTTCACTAGATGAAACAGGCAAGGAAGGCCGGCCAGGGACAAAGGCCTAGGGATACTGTGTAGTTTGGGAACTGCTGAAATGACCAGAAGATAGGAAAGTAACTCACCTTAGCTCAAGGCCAGGATGTAAGGGCAGTGATGAAGCTAGAACTTCTTATAAAGAGAAACTTATCAGGGAGATCCCATGGGCTGAACTCAGGTGTCTCAGCCTTGGCACTACTGACATTTTGGGCAGAATGATTTTGTTATAGGGGCTGTCCTGAGCACTGCGGAATGTTTAACAGCTTCCCTGGCCTCCACTTCCCCAGTGTCAGTAGCACAAACAGCCCCTTCCTCAATGTGATAAACAAAAATGTCTCCAGATATTGTCAATGCTCCCCGAGGGGTAAAAGGTCCTGGTTGAGAACCACTGGACTAAACAGAAGACTTTAAATTTTATGCTGGTTTAGAGGCATATGATCAGATATACTTTTAATTTAGATTGTTTTGGTTTCGAAAGTCAGCACAAAGACAGGCAATCTGGCTATTTCAGCCATCTAGGAAAGAGATTATGAGTGACGGTAGAAAGGCTAAAAAAGGGGATGCTCTCTCTATAGCTATAGCTAGATACAGATACAGCTATATCTCTCTATAGAAACACATTCATATATACTAAATGATAATCAGCATACATACTAATTACATACTGACATATAATAATATTGTTATGTATAATGCTAATTATACACTAATATATATGTAATATATAATACCCATACACACACATGCCCCTAACTGGCTCTATAGGAAGACAGGGGGTGACTAAGGGAGAAGAAGGTGATGAGTCTACGTACCTCCCAAGGACAAATAGGAAAACTTTTTTGTATGGTTTGTAATTCTCCAGAAAAATTATAAATGCCACCACTGCACTTTAAAATTGATAACACAATTTCACAAATATCAGCTCATGAATCTCTCACAATAGCTCCCTAAATTTGGTTTTCTAATCACCACATTACAAATGAGGAAACTGAGGTTGAGAGAGTTAGTGATTTACCCAGAATCACACGACTGGTAAATTATGAAGTATGGGAGTTCCTGTCGTGGCACAGTGGAAACGAATCTGATTAGGACCATGAGGTTGCGGATTTGATCCCTGGCCTCACTCAGGGGGTTAAGGATCCAGTGTTGCTGTGAGCTGTGGTGTAGGTCACAGAGGCGACTTGGATCTGGTGTTACTGTGGCTGTGGTGCAAGCCAGCAGCTGTAGCTCTGATTAGACCCCTAGCCTGGGAACCTCCATGTGCCATGGGTACAGTCCTAAAAATAAAAAAAATTAAAAAAATAAAAAATACACTTCTTGTGTCCAAATTCCATTTTCTTTTCCCCATATAGTGATATGTATCATGATCCCCCGTATGGTATTCTGACTTACTGCAATCAGTTTGATCTGGGGCGTTTTAAAACTAACTCCATCTAGTTTTTCTAACAATACATTTCCAAGCAGATGATCTCATAAAAATACATAAAGAATAGAACCACAAAATGTTCTGGAAAGTTTTGCATGCTTGTTTTTTTTTTTTTTTTGTATGTGCTTTCTTTTTTTCCCTCTTTGTTATGGTGTTAATTAAGGATGTGCTGTCCCTTTTTTTACTCACTCCAGGCTCTTGTAACTAGAGCTCATCAGCCCTTGCTGAAGTACTCAGCCCATATCCATGCCTGTCCTAGAAATTCTCCAGCGAATTTCATGCCTGGAGTCCATGTGCCACAAGCAGGCCACTGAGGGGCAGAGAGACTCAAACCTCTGCTTAATTTGCCTGAACTCCCCCTGTTGCTAACAAATCTTTCTGCTTTATGTTAGAAAGAAAAAAAAAATGTGGGTTTTTTTGTTGTTGTTGGGTGTGTGTGTGTGTGTGTGTGTGTGTTTGGTTTTTGTTTTGTTTTGTTTTGCATGGTGCAAAATTTACAGCTGATAAATCTGTCTAAATGTTGTTAACAGGTCAGGTGCACCTGGGGGCCGAACATGATTTCTCCAGACTCATGAAGAATGTGTGCATTTTCCCCAGTTGTACCCACACATCATTTGTTACACTATTTGAAAGGCTTGGCCAGTGGCTATACCCAGCCTCACTCCTACCCCAAGTTATAAAGCTTGCTCCACTTACAGAGTTTTCCAGCAATTAGGGAAAGAATTTCTGGGAGGAACATCAGTATTGTTCTGTACACTGGGCAAGAAACAGAAAAGTTAGAGAATAGAGTCAAACTACACGGTTCCTTTACTTCTTTCTTTTTACATACATTTGCTTGAAAATTGGCTTAAAAGTCAGAAGACTAATTTGGCCACAGGAGGTGAAAAGAAACCAGTATTTGTCCAGAGCTTTTCATGGGATAGATCTTGCACTATTCTCTTCACCTGCTAACCTCATTAATTCTTATCATAATCCTGTGAGAGATCATCCCTTTATCCTCATTTTCTAAAAGGAAACTTGGAGGCTCAGAAAGTTTTAAAAATTTGTCCAGGACTGCTCAGCGAGGGAGAGTAGAACTGACAATATTTATTCACTCATTCAATGGTGGTTGAGGGTCTGCTTTTATCAAGCATTGTTTTGGGCACTGAAGGTATATTTGTAAATGAAACAAAGACCTCTGTCCTTGTGGAACAGACATTCTAGACATGGAGACAGATAATAAACATGATAAATTCATAAAATACACAGCATGTTAAAGACAACAAATGCTTCAGTAGTCACTGATGCTGTTCACCAAATGTTTCCTGCGCTCAGCTTTCCATGTGTCTGGCTCTTGCAAATGAGTGGCTCTTGTAAGCAATGTCACTTCTGGGCTAGAGTAGGTAATTACTAGTTTGAGACTCTAGAGGACCCTCTCCGCCCCCTGCCATGATGATTCCTCTATCAATCTAGGCCCCAGATAAGAACCCAAGAGTTCAGCTGCAGAAAAGAAGGGCAAAGCTATATGCAAGAGAAAGATTCAACTACTATAGTGTAAGTAATGAACATTTAATTAGTAGAACACAAGAAGGGGACCTGTGAAGCCCTGACCTAGAGTTCATGTACAACAGTGCAAATAGCCTAGAGCCTGCAACCAGGGGAACAGGGTTGTATGAGTCACATCCCATTGTGGAAGGGGCACTGTAGAGAAGTCGCAGAAGCTGTGGAAGGTGAGTCAAGTAGACATGGGTTCAATCTCAGCTGTGCCATTAATGGTTAATATTTGAACATCAGTTTATTTGCAAATGCAAGTAACAGACTCTTGCTTCAGAGAGTTACTGTACTGAAATAAGGTGCAGTATGTGAGGTAAAAATGGTTGGTCCTATGTTCATTAACTCTCAGTGTCCCCACTGGTCCCCCTTCTCCCCACCCCAGTGGCTTTCCTTAGGTACTCTCTCCTGGGATTAGAAGTCGAGCGTGTATTGTCTCCATCAGGCTACAAGCATGGCTTTTTCTTAGTCAAATGGCTGTAATTAGGCTGCTTTTTCTTTTAAAGGCCTGGTTCTTGTTTTCCTCACTTTGGTTTCTTTGTTTTGTTTGTGTGCTTTTTTTTTTTTTTTGGCCTCTTTTCATTTGTCTTCAGAAAATTATTTATGTATCCACTGTTTAACATTCTAAAGACTGAACATTCTCTTCAAGATTCATTTTATATTATATAATAAATAACATTGGTTTTCTCTTCCTATGATAGCTATTCTACCTCCTTCTTCTCTCTTGGCTCCTCTCTCTCTCTGTTTTTAGAAAAGTGAAGCACACAGATTCCTAGCTCCCCTTCAGTGGTCTCCATCCCCTGCATTATCCTCCCCTCTCTTGGGACCCTGTTTGTTGACTGAAATGCATAATTGGATTAAGCAGGTTTATGTCTCTGCGTCCTGTTTCCTGTGTAATTTATGTCCTTCACTACACATCAGTAAGAAGAAAAAAAAAAGTGTCTTCCTTACTCATAAAGAAAAATCAATTATCCTTCCTCTAAAATGAAATCATATGTATTTATTTGGTGGGAAGTCTTCACGGAAACCAAAAGTATCCTTCTAAAATGTCCAGGCCATCTTTACAACCCCCCAGAGTTTGACCGAATGTTTTATTAAGCAAAAATTTATTGGTTACCTACGAGGTACCTGATATCAAATACAAACAACAACTAGACCCTCCCCTCAAGGAACTTACGGTATAGATGAGGAAGAAGACATGGCCCATAACTATACGGTGGGATTCAAGCAGCAATAAGAGTGCAGCATGCGGATGTGGCCCAGGGGAAGGTGGGAATAATGCAGTGGTGCTTAATGCAATGGTGTTTGGCACAGGAGTGGGGGACCTGAGGGCACAGTAAGATTGGGAGGTAATGTTGGGAGACATCAGTTAGACCAGTTCAAAAAAAGTTCCAGTTTTATGGGAGGGGAAAAGTATAGATTTTTCTTGTTTTCCTCAGGAGAGGCGAGGATTAGAAGACTATGGGTATAGATGTTGATTCTGTAGTGACTTTAGATTGGTTCTAATTCATAAATGGAAAGAGGAGAGAAAAAGCAAAAAAAAAATGGAATTAATTAGATACTGTTCTGAGAAATTCAACACATCATCTTGTTGGGTTTTTACAACATGCCAGCAAGTACCTGTTTCACCACAAGCTATTATAGCTGTCCTCATTTTACGTATGGAAGGCTAAGGTTCAGAAACACTAATGGGGGAAGTGCTTTTCACTAGGGCTGAATACTGGGGACCAGCAGTGTATACGACTCCTGGTTGGGATGTGCTAGGTGCCCTGTACCACCGGCCTAATGGACTCAGAGGCATGGTAAGGCCGTGGTTGGGAAACCCAAATACTATGTCCTTGCCACATGGGTTTTCTTCCACCAATTTGTCCACCCAGGGACTTTTATGATAATGGTTTATAGAAGCTGAGAGAAGGCAGTTGTTAAGCTAGATGAACTGATGGTAGCTGGAGGAAAGATGAATATTCAGTAAATTACCGGGATGGCATACTGCAACTAAAGATTTTATACCCCCTAAAACATCTTTGTTCTCTCTCACTGTTTGGAACTTCAACATTGATACATAAAAGATGCCTAACCCCCAAACATCACAACTGGATAAAAAGTGCTCACATAAAAGACATGAAGCTTTGCCTTGGACATTAGGAAGCACTTGACTGGAGGAACAAAGGAGAATCACCATTCCATTGCCCAGCCCACAGTGGTTCCCACGTCTTCCTCTCACAGAGACAGAAGATGGTGCTGGAGGCTCCAAATAACTCCCATTCTCAGACAATTTCTTCAGCAGACTTTTTCCTGGGGATAAACTACCTGGAAAAGAAGACCTCCTGGACCCTTGCTTCTATGGGGTCAATCAGGAGGAGTTTACCGATGACTTGATCCTTGTCTCAAGCCTACATTCTCAAAAAGACAGTGATTTTTATTTTTTAGTGACTTGGCAGCTTGCAGGTTCCCCAAGACCTAGTACCAGATGAAAGTAGTCAATAAAGGCCAATAACGACGATGTGGATATCGGGCAAGACCAGAGCCATTTGAGCAAGAATCTAGTTTTCTAGAAACTAAATCCATCTCCCTGAATTACATGTGTAATAAGGAGCTGCTGGCTGGCAACATGAAGAAACTCAGATATACTGGCCAAAGAATCACCATTCAACCTGTTTGGAAGGCTGGGCTTCTAAGAAGGTAGAATTAGCCCAGGGAAAGGTGTGAAGGATCATGGCCAGGTGTCGGGGGACTGTCCCTCCTCCTTACTGGTCAGCCTCAGTCAGGCCCAGTTTTATCACATTGGCTGCCATTCCGCTTCTTTCTCCGTTTCCTTGAAAATTACTGCCCAAGTTTAGCAATTATTCCCTCCAGTACATTTGGACAGAACTGATTCTTTGGCTCAAGTATTGAAAAGCAGGAGTTCCTTGAGTTTCCTGCCACCCTTAGACTCCTTTTATCCTCTAAGAATGCTTAAGGACAGATGAGGCAGGTAATACGAAGGACTTTTCATCTGACAAATGAGGATTATGATAAAATGCTGCTTTTCCAGTACTAGGAGGAAGACTGCCTGACAAGCCAAGCAGTTTTCTCTTGGAATGTCCTGTGGGATTGAACAGTGAGGCCCTGGTTCCCACTGCTGCGCATTTACATGCTACAGTTTTCAGCCAAATTACTCTCTCCCTTTCAAAGTGCTGTAGGGCAGTAGTTTCATAACACAGAGGAACTCCATCAAATTTGGATTTTATTTATAAGATGAAAGGTCCCCTTTGTATGAAGGCATAATGGGAACAGGATTCAAGTCAAGACCATCTTCCTGAACTCTTTTTTTTTTTTTTTAATTCATCTCAAGGCAATGCCAGGTCTAAAAATAGCAAAAGAGTCATTGTTACTATTGCTATTTTTGTTTTTATCTTTCTTATTGATTGATTGGTGGTGGTGGCAGTAATAGCCATCTCGGGCTCACTTTCAACTTTTCGATTCCTAATTGAAACTTCAGTTTTTCTGGTTTATTTACCAAGACCTTATACTGACATGAACTATACCATACTTGACCCTGGTCTGCCTCCATCCTGTCCCTGATTTTTTTTTCCACTACACAAGTCAGAGAGTCACACTCTTACGGCCTTTATTCTTTTTCCTATAATTTGTAAAACCTCATAACTTCAGGACTCCTTTCTAAATATAGAATGCTCTGTATATGTAACTGGGTCTCCATGCTGTACAGGAGAAAATTGACAGAACACTGTAAACCGGCTATAATGGAAAAAAATAAAAATCATTATATGAAAAAAATAAAATGCTCTGATTCAAAATTTTGTGTTTCTGTCAGTGTTGATAGAAACTCTCAGATAATTCAGAAAAAAATAATACCTATAACTCTTTTTGCTCTATAATTCAAAATGAAGGCAAGCTGTGTTGGGCCCCCTAAAGACCCTGCCGCTGGAAGGAAGGGCCGTACAGCCAGACCACTGACAAACTCTTCTTCCCCTTCACTCTAATGGCTCTGGGAATGAAGGATTACCCCAGGGCAGGCTTCCCAGTCTTCATCCATCTGCTGAGGGACAGAAATCTAAGGACACCTCACCAGCTCCACCCTCTGCTACCAATGAGTTCTAGTGATGCTTAAGCTATTGTTGTATCTTATTCTGTTTGATATGATACTTTCCATATGGATGGATGGATGGATGGATGAATGGATGGATGGATGGATAGATAGATGGATAGATAGATAGATAGATAGATAGATAGATAGATAGATAGACAGACAGACAGACAGACAGATAGATAGATATTCATTTGTCAATAAGTCTCCTTAAAAGTCTGAGAATGTTTCTGTGGTGAACAAGGTATATAAACATACAATCTGTCCTTGAGACCTATTTGAGAAGTTTCCCCTGTGGCTATTTCATAGCACTTTTGATTTGTGAAGAAAATTTTTTTAATTTTTCTGTATATATTTTCCCACTGTTTTTTTTTTGTTGTTGTTTTTTGTTTTGTTTTGTTTTGTTTTTTTGACAACATCATGTTAAGGTGTCAGGATCAAGGTTTATAGCACTACTTGCCTGTTGGGACAGTAAATGAAGGAATATTTGTTGTTATTTCTTCATCAGCATAATTTGGGGTGAGAATAGTTTGGTTAAAACATATTAAGTTATTTGCTCGAGAAATACAGTCAGTGATAACAATGACAACTTGAATCTAATTTTGTTTCATAGTCCAGATGTTTTGCACAGTTGGATTAGGAAGCCAGAACAGATACCCAGTTTGTCTCTGGGGCTTGGTTTCACATTTTCATTTTACAAATGGGGGAATAAAGAACAAAGTAAGATAGGGACTTCCCCCAGGTCATGCAGAGGTTGATGCCTGAGCTGCAGTTAAGCCTGACTCCCCGGGCAGAGTTCTGGCCATTCTTCCAGGGGCTCCTTAGTGGGTTAAAGTCATTTCCTTTTCTCCTTCCACACTAGGCATCACTTAACCCTCTCTCTTTTATTGCATTAAATAGCTGATTTTTGAGGCTCAAAGCAACACATAAAAATATAGTTCTACCTTCCTATGTGTACATATTCTTGCCACTTCCTCATGAAACTGAATCTTTGAAATTACAGTATAAAAAAGCAAATGTGCTTAGTTGAAAGGCAACATGGTAGAGTAAAAAGAGTCTGGGCTTTGAAATAAGACCAATTTGGGTTTTAAAGTTGGCTCTATCACTGAGTAGCTGCATGGCCTTGACCACATTACAGAGCTTCTCTGAGCTTGATTTCAGTATCTAGGCCATGGAGACCTTACTACCTATTTCCCATCCATGACAATATGCACCAGGTGAGGGAGCAGACAGGTTATATTTGAAAATTCACAACGAAAAATGGCTACAAAACTTCTCAAAGGTGAGGACAACACTTTAGAGTTGAAGAAATCTTCATGTGCTAATCCAACGTGCCATGTGTATGTGCAACATTGATTCAATCTATAGATAGTTCTTGGGACACATATAGGTTTCTCAAATCTTATCATAACTCTCTCTACATGTAACGCCTCCCCTCCAACCAAAAAAAATCCCATCTCACCCTTGATTTTCAGGATTATGTCCCTCTAACAAAAACCTGATTACTCATCAACCACTAATTACATATTTGTATTTTCTGTAAAGACATACCAGAGTATTTAGTATTAGAGAATATAATTTTCTACAACAAATTCTATACCTTATTTAATAGAATAAAAGAATACTCAATAAGTGAGGAATTGCATTTTCTTAGAAAAGAACTTAGAAAAGATATTTATCTTTTAGCTAAAAAAGTATAGTTAATAAAATAAGCTTTTTACCAGTTAAAACGTAAATGCATATATTGAAATGTAAAAACTGTATTTTTGCAAATTCCCCTTTCTAAGACATTCAGATAATGTTCACTATTTTTTTTTTAAACATTCTCATTAGGAAGAACAAATACAGTTGTAATTGGATTTACTCAAGGGAAGCACAAAAAAAGTTATGCTTTTCTGGCCTCCCCAGAGGGTCAACATTAGTGTGAACAATTCTGAAGAAGGTAACATCCAGGCTACTGGCTGTTCCTCTGCCCTTTGGCCTTTCTCCATCCAAAATCATGACAAGGAGCTGGGGATGATGGTGCTATCATTCTTCAGTCCAGAAACTGATGAGACAGGACAAGGATCCTGTGAAAGTCCTCAATAACTAAATGGACTTCCTTTCTGCCATCGCTTTTAATGTGGACACAAACCTGCTAAGCCTTCATAGACATTAGGGTTTAAGACTTCTAGTCACTGCTTCATTGTTCTTCTAGAGTCAACCAAGTGAAATTTCATCCAATTTCCTTGTCACTTCTAAGTTATACCAAATGAGTCTTTACTGCTGACAATTATATTAAATGGAAACAGTCTGTACATACGATCATTTGATGTGAATAGAGAGGCCACTTTCCCTGATATTGTGGGTCTCTAGGTGTGCTGATGTCTTTGGGCCAGAAAAGGTGTACTGAATGGATGTGTGTGCCCCTGTGAATTCCCAAGTCAAGACCCATCCTACCTAGTGCCTGTTTTCAGAAAGAATTCCCCACTGCCAATCTCAAATTGTGTATGGTTAACATGTGCCATTAAAATTCATGTTTGCTTTAGCTGTCAGTTCTTATTTACAGACCCAATTTTCTTTGCTGCAGTTAATTCTAGCTATGAAATCTTCCCTGATTGTCAGGTCCTCTGCACTACAGCTTAAATTGATTGGCCCCAATTTGAGGATTGAATGTATATGCGGGAGAGTAAGACCCATCTGAATTCACAATTCAGTTAATACAGAAGAAACTTCCTCATCCTGTAGATTCTTTGAAGTAAGTGTTAATGGTGTGGCTCCAAAATGTTCTTGCACACAAAAATCACCACATTCCTAGTCAAATATAGATGACACGAGGGAAGAAAACTACCATCGACCGAACACCTAACATATACAAACATACTGTTTGTGCTCATAGCTTTATATGCATTAATTTGTTAACAACACTACGAAGACATCGGTATTTTCTCAAAATTACAAAGAAGGATCATAAATCTTAGATAAAGTAACTTACCCAAATAAATCTATTCAGCACAGTGGCTGAAATTAGAACAAAAAAAAAAAGAGGAATTTCTGTCCTTCTGCTGGTTCTCTCCTCACTACAACACACAGAACAAGAAACTTTTATTTCTCATTTTCTCAACTAATTAAACCCTGTAAGAACTACAGTCTTTGAGTTCACATAACTTAGCACATAATGCTTAAAAAATGTACCTCATATATAGATCATGTCTAATTCCAAAGGATGTAACGAATTTGGCAGCTGATTCACTGGAATCCATTTTCTGTCACTTCCCTCAGGATTAATTATTCATTAGTTTCAGCTGAGGGAGTTCTGTTTTCACCTTGTCAGTCACCCCCACCAAAAAAGTGATGGTAGGTAGGAATTTTCAATAGCATTCTTAAGGTTTTATTTCACAATTTCTGTTTCCTAGAAGGAGTGCAACTCCCTACTCTTACTGAAGATGGACATTCCTGGATTTGAGTCTTAAGGAAATTCACAGGTATCCGACTTGACTCTAATGCATAAACAGGACTCCTCCCTTTGGCAGCAGTCAGGCTAGCACTCAGCACAGTCTGCACAGGACTGCAGTCAGGACAGAACAGAGCTCTTTATCCTAGCCATTGATATAAAGAGTCAAAGGCCCCAAAACAGTGACTTTGTAGATACAAGATGTGATATAGTATAGTTATGCAATTAGTGCTTAGAGAAGAGTTGGGGCGGGGAGAGAAAGATACACACAGCAGCTTCACTAGACAAACTTTTCCTTGAAAAAAAAATGAATTATTTTTTTTTTGGTCTTTTGAGGGCCACACCAAAGGAATATGGAGGTTCCCAAGCAAGGGGTCAAATCGGAGCTATAGCTGCTGGTCTACACCACAGCCACAGCAACCTGGGATCTGAGCCACGTCTGCGACCTACACCACGGCTCTGTGACCTACACTACAGCTCATGGAAACATCAGATCCTTAACCCACTGGGCAAGGCCAGGAATCAAACCCAAGACTTCACGGATATTGGTCGTGTTCATTAACCACTGAGACGTGATGGAAACTCCAAATTATACTTCTTAAATACACATATTTAATCCCTGCTCCCTCCTTCCCAAAAGTCTAGTTTAATGCCATTACACATTTTTCATGCTTTGTTATTGTTTATCTGTCTCCCTATATGTTTGTTTTAAGGTATAAATACACAAAGAAAATACAAAGGAACTAAGAGCAAAAAAATTTGGAAAATGGAAAGCAACTGGGTTCGTAGTAATAGACTCAGCAGAATTATAAACATGAGAACAAAGGAGATCCTACAGTTTGCAGAAAAGAAGTAAGTTTTCATATAAAAGTTCAAGAATTATATTGGAATAATAGTTCTAAACAGAAATCTTGCAACCAAAAGAAAATTGAGCAATCCCTTCAAATTCTGAAGGAAAATTACTTCCTACCCAGAAGATTATATCTGAAGAAGCTGTCAATTATATGTGATGAGAATAAAGCCGTATTTGGATTCACAATGTTTAAAAAATTTTATCTTCCAGGTACTTTTCCTTGGGAAGCTACTAGAGAATGTGTCCCATAAAAACAAGAGAATAAACCAACGAGAAGAAGGCTGGAATGCCAGGAAATAGAGAATCCAACATAACAATGAAGATTCATAACATCAGAGGGAATCTCCAGGGTGATAGTGAGAGATATTGCAAGAAAACTGTGCAGAAGCCCTAAGAGAGAAATTAGTTCAGGTTGGGTTCTCCAGAAGCAGAGGCTGAGAAGGAGTTCAGCATGAGAATATTTATTGGAAATCAATACTTCTCAGGAATTGGGAAGAAGTGAGAGGGAAGAAGCAAAATGGAACAGTAGGAGAAGCTGAATTATAATGCAGATACAATAAAGCTTTGGCCAATTCCTCAGTGACTCTAGAACATTATAGTCCATTTGAGTTGCTCCACAGTGGGCTGAAGTGACTTGAAGTGACTTTTATAGCTTCTCCATTATCAGTTTTTGGATATGGGCCACCTGGGGAAAGGCATGCTCTTGGGCAGGACAGCTCTCTGCAGCTGAGACAAAAAATGATGAAGCTGACAGCTGGAGGCTGTCTGCTGACTTATTCCCAGCAGCCAGAACAAAAGGTCCCTCCTTAAAGGGGTTTCTGGGCAACATATTTCCATGGCCACCCCCCTGCTCCAGGTTGGAGCAGATTAAAAGATTCCAGAAGAAAGTTCTTCAAAGAGATGAAATTGATAGACTATCTAATGTGTTTTGAATTACACAACCGGGTGTTAAGGTTAAGGATGAATGAATGAATGATGAGTACACAGAAACCTAAGGAAAGGGTAAAAACAAGAGTAATTCCAAGTACAAGGAAATACTGTGCAAGAAACTAATCATACAATACTGCATAAATCATCTTAAGTGGTCATACAATTACACGGAGAGAATGAGGGAATGAGAAAGGTAGATAGCGATAAATCCTCATCTACCATAGTGTAGTAATTAAAATAGTATTAGAACTTAATGCAGTTTTGACACATCAAGAAATAGCAACATAAGCTTGGCTTAAATATATAGAGAAAAATGCTGAAAGAGTCTAAATGCTAAAAGAGTTAGAAGTGTTGCAATTGCTGCCGCCAAAAAGAGGAATATAGGAATAGACAGAGAAGCGTTACTTTTCATAGAATTACATACACATATAGCTTTGACCAAATAGAACCTAAGTTTAAAAAAATAAAACATATTCTATGACATTCTGTGCTTCCCGATGGCAAGTATTAGGGATTGGTTCTTACTACATTTTTCCCAACCTATTCAAAAAGGATAGCCAAGCCATTCTCTAGCCCACAGTTACCCTCCCTACCTGGCTCTTATCTTCCAAAAGTGAGACCTTAAGAGCATTTTGCTGGGGAAACAGAAGCAGCGAGTGCCTTCGAGTAGGAGGAAGGGAACACAAAGAGGAGAGAGGATCCCTAAGACAAGGAAGGTATGGGAATCAGAGAGGTCCTATGAGTAGTGTTCAGTCACTGGGGCTCCCAGGCTAAGCAAAAATTCTGGAGTGAAGTTTGTGAGGGAGGGAAGTTTCAGAGCCACCTGAACTTAAGATACTCTATACATTTGGATGATGAGAACATCAGTAGTGTCCATGAGAGCCTGAGGAAACAGACACCAACCCCAATTCCCCAGCTCCACTTAGTATTCTGATATTTTCTTGGCTCTCTGGAGACTACAAATACACTATGTAAGAACAGTGGTATTATTATCATAACTACTGTTTAGAATAACAAACAAGAAGACTGAATAGCTTTTATTTGGTAACCCATAAACCTGTTTTAGCAAAAATGTTACCTGCCTATATAATCTTCTGGACTATCTTATTCCAGTGTATTTTAATATACGGCTAACAAATCTCAAATTATCAAAGTCTTACTTCAATACTCATTCAACAAGTGGAATGACAGAAGAAAGGTTATTGATGGCTCTGAAAACAACCTGGATATTCATCAAATGTTCCATGTTTCTAGACTTAGGGCTTTGTATATGCTTTTCTGTCTTCCTGGACCAGTCTTGTCTCCAGCCTCCACAGAAGTTGCTGCTTCTCATTGAAGTTTAAATGTCAGCAGCAGCCGTAGGCCTTTCAGGATTAGGATCACTCTATCTCAATAAGTCCTCTGTTACTCTCCAGCTGAGTCCCCCAACACTTTGGACAAACTCTAATTATTTTATTTATGAACTGATCTGTTTTTTTCTTAACTCTCTTCCCACTCAAAAGCCATTTCCATGCAACCAGGAGGCTTGCTGGTCCTTTTTACTCTATATTCAGGTGCTTGGTAATGGCTTAGTGAGTAGTCACTGAACTTAAAAAACCAATGCGTTTTTAACACAGTTAACAAGATTAGGCAGCCTTTGATTTTCAGTTATATTTTAAACTAGCTAAAATGTCAGTTATGGAAGCTGTCTGACTTAGTCACTACAAATATGTGATAGAGGATCCTGCTGTTCATATAATAAAAAAGCAGTTGAATTTTCAAGGTTACTGTACAGATATGAGCTCATGTATCCCAAACCATGCCTTCCTAAATTCCAAAACTCAGAGCCACAGTTGGTAATTCATCATTCAGGATATCCCCGCTGTTCTGCAAACATAGGAATTGACAGAAAGTAAAGATATGAACAAAATATTACTATCATTTATTGAGCATTTACTACACATATGGCACTTGGCATAATATATTTTTAATCCTATAACAATCCTGAAAGACAGTTTGGAGTTATCTTTTAATTCTACTTTAAGATGAGAAAATAGAAGTTCAGAGAAGTGAAGTAATGTGTCTAAGAACATACAGAAAGTAATTATCTGAGTGTTGAATGAGAAGTCAAGTCTGTCGTTTCTAAAGCTGGTGTTCTTTTTGCTATAAAATGTCATTTCTGAAATTTAAATGTGTACCTTTTTACATCCACAAGAGCAAACCACAGTAGCTACAACTGTGCTATTATAATAACACAGCCCTTTTTAAAGGAAAATGCTAGGAAACCAACTCCTCTTTTAGTTTGATGTTAAGAAGTTTAAAGAAAATTTCTGTTTATGGAGCACTTATGCAATTTTATATAATGACCCTGGGAATCATGGCTCAATTGCTGAGGTCTCAGCATAAATCAAGAGGGCAAATGATAATAATTGTCTTTGAGCTAATAATATAAAAGTATCCAAGTCTTCAAAGGGGTACAAGCTAGCAAAAAAAGTTACAAAATGCAAACGACACTGCATTTACTATAAGAATGATATACAAATATTCAGAGGAATTTCTTTCCACCATGAACTCCCAATGAAATGTTGAGATCAATGTCAACCAGGTTATTGAAACAGGACGTGGAGTAGATGTCAAAGTAGTCAAGAGGAATGAAGTCAGTTAGAGGAAACAGGGTCACATGATCCTTTGTATTTGCTTTCTAAGAATAAAGAATTGCTTTCCTAAATTTTTTTCAAAGCAATAGTATTTAGAAGTTATTAGTCATGGTGAAAACGCCAAATTTTTAAGGTAGTTATAGCTTCAGTACACTTTGGACAAAACCAAAAATAATCTCATTACAAAATTTATTAAAATTTTTAAAACCCTCACTTCAAGTTTTCAAATTATTATTTTGATATACCAAGATAGTTTATAGAGAAAAATTTATAGAAAAAATGCTTTATTCATCAGAATATATCTTCAATTTCCTATTTTCAAAAGAATTGTAATCACATTATTTCTAATTATAAAATATATGTTCATTTGAAACCTGAAAATAAGAAAATCCTCCCATAATCCCACAAACCATTATAATTTTCTTAAAAGTAGAAATATGTTTTATATTAATATGTAATACATATTTCAGGCTCAATTTAGAATGCTCATAATTTTTTCCCTACTCTGTTCTTAGGGATTAGCTTTTCAAGGACAATAATAATTTTATGTAATTTTTTTTTCATAGCCACACCCAAGGCATATGGAAGTTCCCAGGTCAGGGATGGAATCTGAGCTGCAGCTACAACCTACACCACAGCTGCAGCAACACCAGATCCTTAATCCACTAAGCCAGACAGGGGATCAAACCTGAGCCTCTGAGTGATCTGAGCTGCTGCAGTAGGATTCTTGACTCATTGTGCCACAGCAGGAACCCCAATTTTTTAATTAAGGTGGTTTTTATTAAAAGTATGGTTATACATGAATTGATTCACATGCCTTCAACAAGCTTTCATATAAATGCCATTTTTAAGTCTTTTGCTGGATGTAGTCTTTATCCTGAGTTCGAACACTATGTTACTAAAACCCTGTAATTATCTTCACTGCACCTGTGTTTTCACACATTCTCTTGCAGGCCTTACCCAGAAGGACATGAGTTAAGGGTGTCACACTGCTGCTAGTGAAGCCCCATCTTGCTGGCCACTCTTAGCACTATTTCCTTTTCTCTTTGCTTTATAGCCATTTGCTTAAAAATCTGTTTCAGAATCTCGCATTATAAATTATCTGTGAAAATAGAGTGGGTTTCACCCTTGCTCACTCTTGTCGAAAGCCAGTCCAGAGGCTTCTTCTTGGCTTCGTCTTCCACATCATCAACTATTTCTCGGGGGTGATGACAGTCAACCTGTTTGTTTGTTTGTTTGTTTTTAAGGGAGGAGGATTCCTCATTGCCCGAGCCATGGAAAAGATGGCAGAAGGCACCTCTTACAGCTCAATAAGGTCGTGGGCTGAAAAAGTTGTAGAGGACTGCTGTGTGGACCCTGCTGTCCTTCACATGGGCATCCAGATCTGACCCTCCATCTCACACCTCCCAGCTCCACAAGGTCATTGCTCCTCCTCCCCTGAAGCATACCTGGGCCACAAGTCCGATAGAGAACTCTTTCAAAAAATTTCTTGTGTTGGCATAATGTTTATGCCCCACCTCTCTCAAGCTTGCCTTCTGACTGCTGGGTCACAAAAGCCCGTGTTGGAGGTTGAAAACAAAACAGAAAGGAAAAGCTCACCCCACCGGCTCTTTCTTACCCTTTCATTCCTGCTTCCCCCAGACTTAGTGTGAAAACCACTGAGGAAAGGTCACATGCAAGGAAGCAGAGAAAAGGAAAGCATGCTGATTCATATTCCAAAATACCATTACACTAATTAATCACCGTCTTGCCCCTCAGTGACTGCGAGCTGCTTGAGGGCAGAAGTGCCACTCCTGATACCGGCACCCCACTTCTCAGGACCACATCAGGCACAGCTGTGCAGCCTCAGAACTACTCCCTAAATGGATACACATGTGAGCTATCGTTATTTTTGATTATCAGATATGGAGAAATTTGGCTGCAACAAATGGTGTTCTTAACAACTTCCAACGGTGCAAAGTTTCGATCAAGCAGAAAAAAAGCTCTACTTCTCAGTAGAATACTGGAGTACTTCGTGTAAACTGCTGAATTAAACAGATTTATGATAGTTCTGCAAAAGTAAAGGTTTACAAGGTGTTTTAAAGAAACTGATATCACAGGCCATATAATTTCCACAAGCATTTCAATGTGAGACTGTAATTTCTCTGCATCTGATGGTGATGTAAGTGCAGGCGTCGAATATTCAGCCCTCCACCCTCAGTCAAATGGGATGACCAATAGATATAAAATTAGGGAAAAACCTGCAACAGCACTGGAAAATAGGAAGGATGCCATGCATATGCCTGACACGTTAGGGCATGTGTATTTCATACAGGCTGATGGTAATGAACAGAAGGTACCATTTAGGCTCGATGTATGAATGTCCCAGTGATAGAGAAGGAATAGCAAAGAAGAGGAAGGACCCAGACAACTCCTTTAAAACCAGCTAATTTGGAAGGGTGAAAAGAGACATTGGGAGAGGAAGACCCAACAATCAAAATGCTATTTCTGCTGCTAAGCCTTCTCCTAAGCCAAGAATCATCAAGAAGGAAGTGCTCACAAACAGAAGCAAAAAGCCGCCTAAATGCAAAGGCATCCAACACTGGGTCAGCCTAGGTCCTGAATAGATGCTGCAAGGCCAAATAAGAAAACCACCTTGAAAACATGAAATTATTCCTTTGAAACATTTACTCTAAGAAATGAGCACACAAATATGCCAATCTGTGTCTCAGAAAGATTCCGGAGGGTTTTTCAATCAGTATCTGATAACAGCAGTGGAAGTTAAAAAAAAAAAATTGTTGAATGTGGCATAAATGGCTGATTATCCACTAAAAATTCACAGTCCCCCTTCTGTTACTATTCTTGGGAGACACCTGTCCCTTAACTTTGGAGTAGAGCCACATCAATAGTTCTTACAAAGGTATATGAGCACAAGTAAAGTATCTCTCCTGGGCTAAGGGTTTTGTTTGTTTGTCTTGTAAGAAGCCAGTGTGCCTTCTCTATCAAATCTCTCTGCATTGGCTAACTGGTGACAAAGGACTCAGGGGTCCTCAGAGGTGGAAGGAATCTGAGACCTGGAACTGTCACGTAGAGGCAGGACAAATGGATTTCTATTTTTAAGTAGAATATTGCCGTTTGTTGGAATGGTAAATGGTTTAATGGCTGCAAATTCCTTCCCTCACAGTATCCACACCCCACAGCAATGTGACTTTACTGTGCCTTTGGAAAGGAAAAACGATTTCCTCTCTATGCTCTCTTTGCCAACTAAAGGAAAACTGTTTTTCCATACTCTACTACACTCACTCCCATAGTCACTTCTGACACCAGATGTGTATATTTTTTCCCACACAAAGGAATTCTCCAATCCTCTGCAGGCAACAACTAGGTGTCCTATAATTCAATTAAATTTTCTTTCTTTTTTTTTTTTTTTGTCTTTTTAGGGCTGCACCCACAGCATATGGACATTCATAGGCTAGGGGTTGAATCGGATCTGCAGCTGCCACAGCCACAGCAATGCCAGATCCGAGCTGTGTCTGTGCCCTACACTACAGGTCATGGCAATGCCAGATCCTTAGCCCACTGAGTGGGGCCAGGGATCAAATCTGCATCTTCATGGATACTAGTCAGGTTTTTTAACCTCTGAGCTACAATGGGAACTCCTTTTTGTCTGGGGTTTGGTTTGGTTTGGTATTGTGGAATTCTGATACTACCTACCTAGAGTTAGCTAGTTAGTTAGTTAATCTCACAAGTTAAGGGCTTAGTACCACAAGACTGCCTCCACCTTAGATGCCAATCACAAGTCCAGGTTGTCATCTGCTCTTCTAGCTGATCAGCTATAAATGAAAACTTCCCATGACCTCCTCCTTGGGTTCAACAATTTGTTTAAATGGGTCACAGAACTCAGGAAAACAACTTACTAACTAGATTACCCATTTATTTTAAAAGGATACAACTCAGGAACAGCCAAGTAGAAGAGATGCAGGGTAAAGTACTGAGTATAGGCCATAGGCCATCCATGCTCTCCCTGCATATGCCACCCTCCCGTGTGTTCAGCAACCTAGAAGTGCTCCGAACCTTTCCTGTTAGGATTATTATGAAGGTGAGACAGGAGATAGGCGAATCCCAGGCTGAGCAACCAATCCCTGTGGACAGATAACTTCAACATAAAGATTATGGCAGGACCAAGGAAGAGCCGTGCCCTGTTTGGATAAAAGATAGAGAGCACCTATTTCTCACTCTTGAGGTCAAGGAGACCTCTGCAACTACACAGTAAGGTTCCCCAAAGATCAGAGAAGGGAGGGGCACCAGACCATGGTACATCCTATCAACTTTCCAGAAACTCTGGTGGTAGAATCTGTCTTGGGTAAAAGATGGGCACACACAGAGGAGGGCCCTGAGTCAGGCCAAAAGTGGGCACGAGGCAAGATGAGGCAAGATGACTGGCCAGAGGAAGCACGGAAGGACGGCCCCATACAAGTGATTTAAATGACCTCCAGAGCAGGTGTTGCTCTCTTTCTCTCTCTGCCTGCCTCTGTCTCTCTCCCTCTCCATCACCTCGTCCTTCCCCTCCCCCTCCCGCCACTCGCCAGAGCTTGCTTGTGCTTTCTCCACACCTATCTTTTCTGTTCTCTCTCTATGAAAACACGTATTTGCCTCACTACTCTCGGTCACTCAGCTGAATTCCTTCTCCAAAGGGACAAGTACTGGGGACCTATAGCAAGTGGTTACTGTGTTCTCACCCCACAGCCACCTGAGAACAGAGGCTTCATGTCATAGGCATGATTGATTAAATCATTGTCAATTAGTGATTAAATCTATCTCCAGCCCCTTTCTGCCCCCCAGAGGTTATAAGGTGGGGCTGAAAGTTGCAGCTACCTAATCACAAGGTTGGTTCCTCTGGTGACCAGACCCCATCCTGAAGCCCCCATTCGGGAGCCCTCAGCCACCATCAGCTCATTAGCATACAAAGTCACTGTCACCTTGAAGATTCTGAAGGTTTTAGAATCTCTTGGCCAGGAACAATGGGGACAAAGATAAAACATGTATTTCTTATTATAAATCATGATGTCACACCCTTCTATCCAGAGCAGATAGAATCTGGTTGGCCTTGTGACCTGCTTAGGCCAAAAGAATGTGGCAGTAATAACACTGTATGAGTTCTAAAGCCTAGGCCATAGCTTTAATTTCCACCTTTTGGAACACTCCCATCACCATGTGAGAGGACCGGGGCCAGCAGAGAGACTGAATGGACAATGACTCTAACAGGTCCCAGATGGTGCATCAAAGGCCATCTTAGACTCTCAAGCCCCAAGTGAGCCAATGACAGATCACAGCCATGTCCAGGAGTGAGCCCGGGACAGACCAGTAGAAGAACCAAAGAATATAAAACTCTGGGGGAAATAATATTTAAAAATAACAATAGATAAAAAACAGATGTCTCTGTATTCCAAACTTCCAGAAAATAGTGGAGTGATATCTAGAGCATTTTGAGGGGAAAAGATTATGACACAGAATTCTGTAACTAAACAATTGCTTTATATATCTGAGGCTGAAAATTTTATGCTGAAGGTTAAAAGATGTCAACATTATATTGTCCATATATGCTTCCAGCAAAGTATATATGGTCATCCATATATGCTTTCAAAAAAGCATATATGGATAAAAATTACTTGAAGATTTAATCAAGACATAAATCACAATTATAAAATTCAAGAATGAGGAAGTTGTGGCAGAAAAGCCTCAGTGATGCATATGAAACTTAACAAAGAGTTGTTTAAATAATTATAAATATGGCTTTAAAATTTAATACAGATGTTAATAATAATTCTTATAAGAGAAGCTATATGATTAAGATGCCAATAATTAGGGTTAAAGTCAAAAATTATTATCAATAAAAAATAGGACATGTGGGAAAAGATATACACAAGTATATTAAATTTCTTATGCAATGGAAATGAACAGTTTAATTCTCAACATCAAAAACTAAAGAAAATATATTCAAATATATTTTTAATTAAAGAGAAAAATATAGGCTAAATAAAAAGATTGCATTTTTATTTTTATCATTGAGACTTTGAGCAATATATTCCCAGTCCAGTGACTTCTTAATAAGTATTATAAACATATATCATCATATGCAAATGTTTATGTGCATTAATTATAGAACATATGGTCATAGAATCATCAAGAGGATGAGACAAACCTGAAATTAATCCTAATTTAAAATAAATTTAATTACATTTATTAATAACAAAATAACTTTCTTTTCTCACTAGAATAACAGCTTTTAGTGGGAGCTGAATGATTAATTTGCTCTCAATGTTTTTAAAAATCTTGTTTCCACACCTTGAAGTACAGCAATTCAAAGGTATGATTCTGGGGTCCATTTTTATTTCAGACTTGGTTGTAATGACTGTAACAGCTGAATAAAATTCTTCACAGACAAACTCAAAGTGAAGAAGTATGTCATCGGCTATACTTAATAATCACGACACTTATGTTCTATTTCCTCTACCAATTATGTAATTGTTATTGTTGAAATGCGGTAGTAAATTTCCACTTTCCATGATATCCATCAATTGTTCTTGAAAAGTACCTCTTGTAGTTTTATGCTTCAACAAATGGGTTTAAAGTTCTCTAAAACTTTTAAACAGGATAAAAATTCTATTTCCAGTGTTTTAAGTGTGTTGATATGAGAGATTATTTTTTATAGGTATAACATTTATATTGTTTTCAGCAATGTATCAGATAGCAATGGAAACATACCAGGAAACATTTCCAAACATCCGTTTTGAAAATGCTCTCTATTACCTCATAATGTGGCTAAATGGTGAATTCCTGCCAGGAAAAGGGAAAGTATGAGCTAGACCTGGTCTTGTGTGGGGGAGGGGAAAGGGTTGTTATTATAAGTCTCTTGTGTTTGCTTTTTCATAATGGACATTACTTTTCACCTGGTTTGTTTGTTTGTTTAAGGAATCATCTTAAGAATCTTGTCAATTCTGTGAATTATCTTACATAAAAGTAAACAAAATAGCACTTAAATCCGCTTAACTGAATACACTTAAATTCCAGCAAGTCAAGGAAAGTGAGCAAAATGTAAAAGTGTAATACTCATTGACTCTGACCTCTAGAAATCATTCTCTTCAATCCCACTTCCTACAAATCAACTCAGTGAATTAGCCTTAAATGTGGACCAGAGCAAAGTTATCATTTCACATCAAATATTAGTAAAGCTTAATAATAGCTTTTTAATTTTTTAAATAAAAACTAAGATTTTCTTCAGAGTCTCCAATGAATGATCTTATATATCAACTGGGGTAAAGGCATCTCACATTGGAGAATAAAATAAATCATTATGGAAGTATAGCATAAAGACAATCACAGAAATAAGACCAAAATATTGATTATGACAATAAATAAAAATGGTCAGAAATCAAAACCTAGTTCTAAGAGACATCTCTAAAACCAAGGTATTAAGTTATGTTTAGGTAGTAAAAATACAAAGACAGGGAAAAGCACACTTTGGTTTTATCATATCCAAACAAAAAGAAATGAGGAGTCACAATATTAATTTCAGACAAAGGCGAATGCAGCAAGTAGTATTAAACAGAACGGGGTACATCCTTGCATATTGACAAAAAGCACAGTCTGTGAGATTTCAGTAATAAAAAATGCACATATATTAGAAACACTAGGCAAATATACAGAAGCACAACTGTTAGAGACTAAAACACCACCCCAGCCTTAGCCACTCAAGCCTTAGCCTATATTCCACCAAGAAGATAAAAAATACGATTAATAAGGTTAATAATTTAATACATACATAGTGATTTCAGGTGAAGATACAGAGATTATACCTTCATTCTAAGATTTTATGGAACATTTATATAAATAGGTCATATATTTGGTTGCAAGAATAAAGCCAAGATCAACACCCTAAAGTAGGAATTGTACAGGTCATATTCTCAGAGCACAGTTAATTTAAGTATAGAAATTAATAACTTACGTGGTCTCATTGGCTTTTTACTATAAACCATCTCCCCGAAACATAAGCCTTCTATCAAAACATCATAGAAATTACTGTTATCTAGGAATATATACATTTATTATGCCCTTGGAGTATTCCTCTTCTACTAACTTTATGGGAAAAAAGATAATCCAAGGCTTGAAACCACTTCATAACTAAAGAAATGCATGCATATTGTAAGGAATTCTGACAATCAATAAGAGGGCAAAGAAAAAAGGCAAAAATCATCCATAACCACACTAGCCAGAGATAATTTTTATTTTAGCTTTTCAGGCTTTTGCCTATGCATAAATACACTGACACACACACACTCACACAAGCACTCACATGCTTTTCTCCCCACAAAATAGGGTGATTAGTGTAAGTTTATAATTTTCTATTCAAAAATATAGGTACCACAGGCATATTTCTATGTCAATAAATAACAGGCTACACTGTTGTTCTTATTTTTTTTTTAATTTTTTTTTGTCTTTTCTAGGGCCGCACCCGCGGCATATGGAGGTTCCCAGGCTAGGGGGCTAGGGGTCCAATTGGAGCTGTAGCCGCCAGCCTACTCCAGAACCACAGCAACACGGGATCCAAGTCGCCTCTGAGACCTACACCACAGCTCATGGCAATGCCGGATCCTTAACCCACTGAGCAAGGCCAGGGATCGAACCTGCAACCTCATGGTTACTAGTCAGATTCATTAACCACTGAGCCACTACGGGAACTCCCTACACTGTTGTTTTTAAAAACAGTGATTTCCCAAGTACTTACATATAACAGGAGTTATTTCACCAATCCTTCACTGAACTCTTTATTCATTCATCTATTAATACTTGACTATATATGTTACTTATATTGTGTTCCAATTTGTCATTTGATGGTGTTAATTTTCTGTGTTGTTTTTTGTTTTTGTTGTTGTTCTTCGGTTGGTTTGGTTAATTTTTTATATTTGCATTTTTGTTAGTTTGGTTTGGTTATGCTAAGATCTTTTAAAATTTCTAGATGTAGTCAAATCTATTATATTTTTTTATAATTTCTGATTTATTGTCACTTAAAAATGCCTTACATTCCAAAATCATAAAATATTTGCTTATATATTCTTCTAGTTCTAAATGAAATTTTTAAACTTCAATCCATTTGAAATGTATTTTGATAAAAGACATAAGACTGGGAGACAGTATAAACCCAGAGCATAAACCCAATTGAGAGTTAAGAGCGTAAAACCAAAAACCAGACTGCCTGGGTTCAAATTCCAGCTCTACTCCTGAATAGTTGTATGACCTTGAACAAATTATTTAACTTAACTGTGTCTCAATTTCCTCATTGGTATAAGGATGAGGTACTACTTAATTCTACAGTACCTACTTACAGAATTCTGATGAAAATTTCAAATGTTAATTGGTATAAGGAATGTGGAGTCATGCCTTGCACAAAGCACTAGATATCATTTTTCTAAATGACTAGCCAATTGTGCCAATCCCTTCCCTGAATAACCTCTCCTCTCATTCCAAGTTGGAAACCCCATTTTTTATCTGATTTTATCAGATTTTCACCAAAATCTCGTTTACTCTCTGTTATGTCTGGCACTATTCCTGTACCAACACCTTGAGGTACTCACTTTTTTTTTTCAGGGCTTCACCCATGGCATATGGAAGTTCCCAGGCTAGAGGTTAAATTGGAGCTACACCTGCCGGCCTATGCCACAGCCACAGCAACACAGGATCTGAGGCGCATCTGCTACCTACACCACAGTTCACAGCAATGCCAGATCCCCGACCCACTGAGCAAGGCCAGGGATCGAACCAGCATCTTCATGGATAAGATCTGTATTCATTTCTGCTGCGCCACAACAGGAATGCCCTAGGGTACTCTAATTTTAAAATGTTTCCATACATCTGGTGTAGGGATGCCTTCATCATTCCTCTTTGCCAAAATTTCTAGACTCACCCTACTCTAATATTTTTCTAGATGAAGTTGGAAATATTGCATCAAATTCTAAAAATAATTCTATTTGAATTTTAATTGGGATTGAGTTGAACCTATGGATTGATTTAGGATTCACTGGCCTCTTCACATCAAAATCATTTTAATAACAAATAGTTTACATTTTCCAAAAATACACAATGCTTCTGCTTGACAGGCAGATAACAAGGTTCAAAAAGGCTCAGGAGCTCACAGAGGAAACAGGTAGCACAGTTGAGATTTATATCTGAATCTGTTAAGCTGTCACCTAGGTGAATGTGTAATTTAGTGGTGTGTTTAGATTAATTTGAATACACATATATTCAAATATTATTTTGATATTAAATATTTTTATCAACATGTTCATTTCCATCCATATTTCTAGCCATTCCTTTTCCATTTCATGGATATGCATTCCAAAAGTAACAAGTAATCTTGGATGTCAGTAAATTCTGCAAGCAGTGGCAATGTTCTCTTTCCATAGCATGGCTATAAGCAGAGAAATCTCATCAAATGCTGACATAAATTTCTATTTAGTAGTGTATCTAACCTAGAGACAATATTCAAATATACATAAGGTTTTGCTAGTTATATAAGGTATGTTTAACAGAAGCATTTCCCATGTTGTGAGTTCTTTCAGTTTGCTACTTAAGCCTTTGATAGTCTATTGTGTGCCAGTGTTTATGCAGGTCCTGGGGTGAAGAGATGAATAAGACATAGTCTCTTGCCTCAAGAACCCTAGAGTTAAATGGTTAGATATATACAAATACTTTAAATACTTTGGTTATGATTATATCTCATTTCCTGGAAATATGGACTAGGTAGCAGGAAAACTCATAGGAAAGAGGAACAGAGGATTCTTTGGGGCCCACGGAGGCCTTCACTGAGCATGTAGTCTTACCTGGGTCTTGATGAGTGGGTAGGAGTTCATCACTGGGCAGTGGGAGGAAAGGAAATCTATGAAGAGAGAAAAATGAGGAAGAATTGTGAGGTCAGGAAAGCAGGTCATATTTGAGAAACTGCACGTGATTTCTTATGTTGACCATTCAATGTAGGTTCCACGCCCCAAAAGATGTCTTAGAACTTCAGTATATGAAGACTTTATCAGACTCCTATCGACCAACTGGCCATTCCTTTTCTCAAGGTCACTCTGTCACCATCAATTACGAAAGTTTTATCTCGCTTCTGACTTGATACTCTCCTAATTTTCTTCTTTTATGAATGGTGGGACTATATTGAGCAGAAAAAAAATTTTAACACCTTCCCCTTCTCTTCTGCTGAGGGGAAAATTTGACTCTTACCCATTTGTACTAGCCAATTGATATGTATGGTTTACGTTGTGTGGCATCACCACATACTTCATTAGAGTAACACTCCCCAATATGTTGCTTGGGAGTCTAGCTAATCCCCAACTCCCAGTGTTTCATTAAGCTGAATGCAGAGCTAGGTCTCTGCATCATCTCTGCAGAAGGCAGAAGTCTGAAGAAAGTATCCACACATTGGAGGGTGAACTTAGATTCAAATCCCAGCTCTGCTATTTATCCTGTGAGTGATCTTGGGAAAGTCATTTGTCTTTCTGAGCCTAAGTTTCCTCAGCTAGAAAAATGGAGGTCCTTGGATTTGCTTACTTGGGTGTCTATGAGGAAAAAGAACAAATAATTTATATGAAAAGTCTAGGTAAACTCTCAACTTTTTTTGGTTTGTTTTTTGTTTTAAACTCTCAACTTTTTGAGGATGTCTTAATGCTTAAAGAAAATAAAATCCTAGAAATGAAAAAATTAGATGATCTTCAGCTCCACTAAAATTGCTAGTCTTTGAGTAGATTTGATTCTACCACAATAAGTCATTTTATAAATTGTCACATGGTAGAAACCAAAAATCCCGAACAGCAAATACTCCTATATTGTGTCCATGATTATTTTATAATTAGAAACAACATGAGTGGGAAGCAGAGACAAACCAAGTACCGAATAATTGCTAAAACAAACAAACAAGCTAACCTGCAAAAATCCACCACTCTAGGTCATGCTATGGTCTGAGGTGAATCCAAGAAGACAAGAAGAGGGACTTGAATATATTTCATTGCAAGGGCTTGTCTTCTGTCCATGCTGATAAGAGTCATCATGGGATATTTCTGACTCTGAAGCCCTCCATCCCTGTTTCCTTTTCTGCTTCTGTTTTCCTTTCTCATTCCATTAGTGTGATTAGCATTATTCTCAGACTCATTTTGGCAGAATGGCCACTCTTATGCTTCCAGTTTCATGCACTGAAGGTCTTGGCCATAGCAATAAGGCAAGAAAAAATGGTCATCATTAATAAGTCCACAAATAACAAATGCTGGAGGGGGTGTGGAAAAAAGGGAACCCTCCTGCACTGTTGGTGGGAATGGAAGCTGGTACAACCACTATGGAGAACAGGATGGAGGTACCTTAGAAAACTATACATAGAACTACCATATGACTCAGAAATCCCACTCTTGGGCATATATCCAGACAAAACTCTACTTAAAAAAGACACATGCACCCACATGTTCATTGCAGCACTATTCACAATAGCCAAGACATGGAATCAACCCAAATGTCCACTGATAGATGATTGGATTAGGAAGATGTGGTATATTTACACAATAGAATACTACTCAGCCATTAAAAAAAAAAACAAAATAATGGCATTTGCAGCAACATGGATGGAACTAGAGACACTCATCCCGAGTGAAGTAAGTCAGAAAGACAAATACCATATGATATCACTTATATTTGGAATCTAATATTTGGCACAAAGGAAGCTTTCCACAGAAAAGAAAATCATGGATTTGGAGAACAGACTTGTGGTTGCCAAGGGGGAAGGGGAGGGACTGGGAGCCTGGGGTAAACAGATGCAGAATGTTGCCTTTTGGATGGATTAGCAATGGGATCCTGCTGTGTAGCACTAGGAACTCTGTCTAGTCACTTATGATGGAACACGTAATGTGAGAAAAAAGAATGTATACATGTAAGTGTAACTGGGTCACCATGCTGTACGGTAGAAATATATATATATATATATAAATGATTAAAAAAAACAAAAAAATTTAAAAAAAAGAAGTAAAAATCTGCAGTATGGAAAAAGCAGTTAATTATTATTATTTTTTTTTGTAGAAGGCATTATTATGTAGAAAATTTTAAGGAATCTACCTCACGCCCCCCCCCCCAAAAAAAATAGAAAGAAGTGAATTTATTGTGGTCACTGGATATAAGGTTAATATATAAAAATAATTATATTTTTATATACTGAAAAGAAATAAAACTTTAGAATGAATGCCACTTACAAAAGCATCAAAAACATAAAATAATTAGAATGAAATTCATTCTAAAAGGGGAAATTTCTGATGTGACAGACATGTCCTGTATTTCAATTGAGTAGTAACTGCACAAGTATTTACATTTTTTGGACTTATTATTTTTATTGACAAAGTTTATAGGAACAAATATTTAAAGCCAAAGGCCAATTCTTAAGTCTCATTAGTTGTTTATTCCATTCATTTGTATTAAGCATCCCTTTCTCTAATGTCTTAATAACTTTATCAAGAAACAAGTCAAACCTGTGAAAATACCAGTCATTAATCAACATATCATTTATATGTATTTCTGTTCTATGATGCAAAGATATTTTAAACACTCATTAGTTTATCAAAGGCCTAATTCTTGAATAATCAGCATGTTCTATTTTAAAATTCAGAGGTTTAATAAACTGATTAAGACAAAATTAGTCAATTTAAAAGACAAAATTAGTCTCACTAAGGAGTAGTCTGTCTGTATGTTGATCACCTAGAATCCTGATTGGCCAAAATTTAAAGCCTAACACCCCTGATTCCATGAATACATTAATTTTCCTAACATTAAGAATAATCCTATATGGAATTCCCGTCGTGGTTCAGTGGAAACGAATCTGACTTGTATCCATGATGACACAGTTTCAATCCTTGGCCTCGTTTAGTGGGTTAAGAACCTGGCATTGCCATGAGCTGTGGTGTAGGTTGCAGATGTGGCTTGAATCTGGCATTGCTGTAGTTGTAACCCAGGCCGGTGGCTACAGCTCCAATTCTACTCAGCCTGGAAACCTCCATATGCCACAGGTGCAGCACTAAAAAGACAAAAAAAAAAAAAATCCTGTTTCCTGTTATCACTTTTGAGAAATACTTTGTCAGATACTCATATCTATACATTACCTACATATTATCATCTTCTGGCCTTACAATGGGGACTTTCACAGGAATTATAAAGGTGGCCAGGTTTCCTGTAAATATCAGCATTTTATATGGGCAAAAGCAGTCAATAAAAATCAGTTCATTTACTATAAGCTAAACGTGCTTGTACCTAACGCCAATCTTTCCCAAATTTTTGAAGTTTTGATGTGTTGATTTTAGTCTATCCTTAATATAAAATGTATCTATCTACCCACACTCTCACAGAGTTAACACTACAACTACAAACTGATGACACTTCCCAGCCCAAGCAGAGAACTATCTGTTCCTTTGGTGATTTCTTCACTGAATTCTGACTTTCACTGCCCCGCCATACCATCTGGCTGAACCCTGACATTTCATAGTTTTTAACTGTATAGACCTACCTATATGAATTTAAAAATTGATCTGAACAGAGGAAGTAAAAAAAAAAACTTTATGGACAACAAATTTGTTTTTAAAAATACAAAGAATAACATCTGTCTCATCATGCTGACAATTTGACATATATACACATGCAGGAGAAAAGTTTTGATTTAGTCATCTGGACAGCTGAAGCTTGTATATTTTTAATATGATGAACACACTGCTACTAAGTGTTCACACTGACACACATATTTTCAAAGTATTTCACATACTAAACACTGCAATAGTTTCTGCACGCATAAATGCCAGTTGTAATAGTTTCTGTTCTCCTTGATGAAAAGTATATCTCAAGCTAATATGGAGCACACACTAAAAACTACAACAGTTGAAGAATCTATAACCTTATGTAAAGAAATCCAATGTACAAAAGACAACTATAAAAGCAAGGGACAATTACTGCCATGCAAAAAATTTAAACTAAAAACTGCACAGAAATGCAACTTAAAACAGCAAACTCAAATTACGTAACACTCAAGATAGAAAGGTCAGCACAAAGTTCTACCAACACAATGCTTACAAGGAATTTAGAAACGGAAATGCATTCTTTTTGCAGGTATAGTGCTTTAAATGGTTTAAATCAGATCTTTAAATCCATGGGTACGAGTCAATTGTCTTTGTCCTCTTTCTCAAGAAATTAGCTCTTTAACTGTTGTTTTTATGAACCCTTTTCTTTCAGTTAAGCCATAAGCAGGATAATTTTCATATACCTCTTTGTAAGTCTGCTTCATCGGGACCTCCTCCAAGTTAGCACTGGCCAAGAACTTCTTTGCTGTTTCCTTTGTAGGAGGATTCTTCAATTTTTAAATTAGGGGTTCATCATCTGAACTATCTGCAGATTCACTTTCTTTTTTGAAACTGTTTTGATTCTTCTTGGTGGTAACTGCTATCTACCTTTTTAACATTAGCACATTTTACAGCTTTTTTACTTTTAGAAGTGGCTTTCTGTTTGGATTTTTCTTTTTGGATGTCTTTTTAGGTGGCTCCTCTTCAATTTCTTTATCTTCCTCATCAGAAGACTCTCCCTTATTTTTCTTCTCAGCTTTATCACTGCTGAATTCATCCGACAGAATTTCAGGACATTTGGTTTGCTTAGCTTTCCTGGCCATTCCAGAATTATTCCGTTCTTTTTTGTGGCTTTTGCTAGAGGTTTTTTCAGATTTTGGAAATGGTTTGCCAGAAGGCTTTGGATACATTAAGAAATTCAAGATCCTTTTCACCAGTTCACTATTTACACCTGATCTTTCCAAGAACCTCACAGATGCTCGTTAACATGGCATTTCTAATTTTTTTTTTAACATTTCTTCCTTCTTTTTATATTGGATACTTCCTTTTCCAAATGGAAAGCCACTGAACTTGACACACATTCTTCTTCAAAGAGGACACTGTGCCTGGTCTGTTATAAAGAGCTTATGTAGATTTCTAAGCTCATCTGTTTTCTTCTTACTTAGAAAAAAAAAAGTATCCTTTCAATTTCACAAAATTTCTGCCGCTTTCCTTGTGCAATTGTAAATGGCTCTCTTTGTAAGGAAGAGACTTGCATTGTCAGCCTACTTTTTTTCTTTTCCCTCTTGCTTTCCACGATTAATCAGACTTTTCTTTCTCCTCTTGCTCCTCCTCATAGTCCTCATCCCTCTCTTCACTTTCCTCTCTCCGGCCAGCATTTCAGGCTCTTTCTCGGACTCAGGCTGGGTGGGAGTTCCCTCTTCTTCTGCAGCAGGGCCAAGGAGGGCATGCTGTGGACCGTGGGTCCCTGCGGCTGCTCGAGGACACGAAGAGACTCCGGGAGGCAGTGGCAGCAGGCTCCAAGGAGGCACTCGGGCTGCTGGCTAGCCTGACGCTCACGCTGCGCTCTCCACTGCCCAGAATCAAAAAGCTACATTTTTTAAAAAACTCTTTAAGCTCTATTCTTAACATCTGTACATGATTGTATGTGAATTTTACCTTAAAATTTTTTTAATAGATTGTCAGATTTTTTTTTAAAGATATCTTCAAAACATTATGCTAAGTAAAAGACAACAGACACTACAGGTCACATGATGTATGAATTCATTTTCATGAAATTCCCAGAATAGATAACTCCGTAGAGACGCCACAGATCGATAGTTGCCAGGGCTGGCCCAGAGGAGAGAATGCTTAATGGGCATGGGGTTTTACTTTGGACTGATGGAAATGTTTTGAAACTAGATAGAGTGGTTGCACAACACTGTGAATGTGCTAAATGCCACTAAATTGTTCAATTAAAATGGTTAATTTTTTGACATGTGAATTTCACCTCAACAAAAACAACAAACATAAAAAGGATGTTGGACTAGAAAGCAGACATGAGTATGCTTGAGACCTGGAGTTAGTCACTTCCCACCTCTGAGCCTCAGTTTTTTGAAATATAGTGTGGGGCATTTTCTTTGTGCCTGGCCCTGTGCAGTAGGCTTTACATGCTTTTTCTTCCTGAATTTACAGAGGAGGAAACAGGCTTAGAGAAGTTTAATAACTTTCCCAAATACATACATTTCATCTGTGTTACAACACAGCTGAATTTTGTATCTCCCATATCTTGAAGCACTAGCTTCAGTGGTCAGATCAGGTTAGATAAAGAAGTGGATCTCAGAATGATCTTATAAACGGTGATCAGACGCTGGCCTAATATCAAGCATTTCCAAGCATCCTTGCCTAAAGACCCTATCTATAGAAGTAAAATTCAAAGAATCTAACCTGTTTGAAAATTACAAGTAAGAAATTCTTCAAGTGTTTTTCCTGTAATTATATGCAAAAATAAGAACTTTATACTAACTAATGTACCTCACTCTTTTGAGTGCCTTTTATGTTGAGTGGCTTGTATGCAACTTCCAATTTCGATTCTTTCTTCTGAAGCTTCTGAGTTTTCCATTTTGCAACTTATTTACTATTCCCTGCAATGTCCTAATAACAGGTTAAACTCAAGCTCTTGTAGAGTTTGTGCCAAGATGAGATTTTTTAAAAAATCATATCTAAATTACTTCATGAAATAATGTCCCTATCTGCCTCCAAGCTGCTGTCAAGGCTGACGCCAAAAGCTGTGCTAAGAAGAGAGCAAACTGAGCCAGGGGTCTCCAGGGAAACAGCAGAGCAGAAACCAGCTCTGGGGAGGGCCCTTGGTAGACATCCTCTTATTTCATATTTTCCTCTAAATGGTGAAGGTGTCACCTTTACAAAGTCTATCTCCTAATCAGATTTGATTCTAACAGGGGTTGGACACCCCCAAAACATGTGCCCTTGACTCTCATCTGAATCTCAACTATGATGAAAATGAACTAAGAGGGAAATATCTCAGCTTTCTTAGATTAAGTAACTGGACCCTTAATATAAAATTCAGTCATTCATTTACTTAGCAAACATTCTCTGAATGCCTGCTAAATTACAGGCACTGAATATAAACATGCATAAAAACAAGGTCCCTGCCCTTCAGAAAATCAGCCTCTGATAGAAGTGATAACCATAAAGAGAGATTATTAAAGTATAAAGTGATAAGGAGGTAGTATTGTCCGAAGATGGATTAGTGATACTTTGAAGGTCGGTGGTACACTGCCCTTGCCATTTTTGTTTGTTTATTTATTCTTCCCTCACTCAGCAAACTTTTACCAAGTAACCACACTTTGCAATGTGCCATTCATTGCTCGGGGGTGTACAAAAATGAACTGGATAAAAAAGTGTGCACAAAAATCTTTTGTCAATTTTATTGACTTATTAGAGAGACAACACATGTGCTAGATATTTCCTATTGTGCCCCTCTAGACTTATTATCTTTTTACTCTGCTCTGTAACATGCAAAGTACACTTTTAGGGGACTTCAACATGGATTAATTTTCCTCCAAGATGTTTTGCAGAATAAGCAAATCACTATACCATTTGAATTCCTTGATCAATAATCTTTATAGCAGGGTAAAACTATGTGGATTTCTGTATTTTACTATTTACTTAAATTGGGTCCACATGGTCTTTTCCATTTACATCACAATAAAGACATTTTTTAATTTGTCAGGTCTTTTTACGGTGTTAAAAATTTCAAATTATACATTCTGCACTGTGATTTCCTGTTGTTGTTGAGATTATTTCTACTGAGTCCATTTTTTAAAAATCTGAAAAAATTTTGCAGATGAAAATCTGTTTAAAGTAATGTAATATTTTACCCAATTTTAATTAATAAATTTAACGACATATATTTGTTATCAATATTACTTTATGTTCCCTATCTCCACCTGCAATATTTGTGATTTCATTACCTGCAAATAAAATGAATGGTTTTAGAGGTTGTTTAATTTCAGAAGAACTTTTAATTTTACCACGGCAGGATTAAAATTTCGATGTCGAAATAATGAGATGAAAATATTTTGCTTTGCATCGTGCGGCTTCTTGGGTTTCCACACTTTAAAAGCACCTAGTACAGTATTTTGAGACTCATGTTTGCCTCCGTCAGGAAAACGTGAGCTCCTAAAGGAAGAAATTAAGTATTATTTACTGCTGTGAAACCAACGCCTTGCTCAGCCTGCCCCAGGTGACGTTGAGTAAATGTAGGCTGATTGTAGAGTCATAAATGTTTATGGCTTTCCAGGTGTTTCATCTAAAGAACTAACAAGTATAATGTTGTCAACAGTCTTAGGTGCAGGAATCCTACAGTCCCAGAATCACTTACGTGGGTTAACCCTGTTCCTACTCTTGTCAAAATTCATGCTCATTTGTCCACACCTTTTCCCAAGCCTTGGCCATCAGATGAAAACACTGAGCATCACACACCAGTCTTGACCTCAGATGTATCGCTCTTGGGGCTAGATTATAGCCAATCAAGTTCTGCACCAGATGCTGAGAGCAAACAGGTTAAAGAGTGCGGTAGAAGAAGGAGCCAGGGAGGAAGGATGGGAAGAAATGCTGTGTTGGTGTATACTCACCAGTCTGTTTACTAAAAGCTCCACAGAGGCAGCAAATTCATCTGTTTCATTCACTATGATGTATCCAGTTCCTAGAATACATTCCTGGTACATAGCATTTGCTCAATAAGTATTTTTAATTGATGGGAGACCAAAGAAAGGACACTTGCATTCACTGAAAATCACTATTTGACAGGTTTGGTGCTAATCACATTCATAATCTCATTGTAAATGTGATCCTCAAGCCATCTTTGCGAGGTAGGTGGCATCACTCCTGTTTCAGGAGAAAAACCCAGGACCCTCACTACTACATCCCTGGCTGTCAGTAACCTTTCACAGATTAGATATCATGGAGTGAGAGGTTTGTCAGAGCAAAAGGGAACTTAGAGATGATCTAATCCAACCCTCTCATTTTACTGTGGAAGAAAATAACCCCCAGATAGCTAAAGTGACTCTGCTAAGGTCTCACAGGGGTTAGGGTTGGGGGCTGGACCTGAACTCAGCGTCCCACCTCAGTCAGGGACCTCTCTGCTTTGCTTTGATGTCTCTTGCTTGTTTCTATCACTGCCACATATAGAGAGGACAGGAAATCATCAGCCATAAAGTTGTTCAACCTCAAAGAGCTAATTTCAAATGTTATTTAAATTATGTTTCACAATCACCTACCATACCCATCAACTCCATGAATTTTGTCTGCCCTGGGTAGCCTTGTGTGCAGCTCTTGGCCCTTTAAGCCCCTAATCTTCTGTATGGCCCTGAAAACTGTGTAACATTTATACTTGGCAGAGGAACATGTACCAAAGAACAGAACATGCTCTTTTTCTTGTTTTAACTTGACTCCATTATTCACCAAATACAGTTTTCTTTCTGTGAAGTATAGCTGAAGAGTTTATGACAGGATTTAACGTTGAAATTTGTAATATAATGATCTTTGTCCCTGTACCTTGACAGCTTGTCAAATAAGGTTAATGTAGATTGCTAAAAGCATGACTGCATTATTAAATAATTCCTTAGGTTAGCTCTTTGCATCCATGCATGTTGCAGACAGCAGAATCAACAAGAGGAATGGGATCAGGAAGCAAAAGAAGGGGAAATGCAAATATAAACCTATGCTTCTGAGGGGCACCGGTTCTTGCTGTTCCGGAGGGCTGCAGTCTGGATTCCTGAGATGGGCATCACACACTATCTCCTTCATTTCCTGTGTACTCCTCTGTTTGCATCCCAAGAAGACACTTTCCTCTTGTCCTCTATTAATTGCTTCTGTATCAGTCTAAGAAAGTGGGGTTATTTTTCATTCAAGACTATAGAGTTTGATGATATTTATGATGAGCTAAGTGTTTTAGCAAGCAAATGAAACAGTAAGTAGATGTAGCAGACATTGGTTAATGGTGGTAAATTCACACCCACCGCACGTCTTGGGTGCACTGCTGCAAGAGTCTCCTAAATAGTTTCCCTGCTTCCCTCCTACCTCCCTGGCATCATCTCAGAGTGATATTTCTAGAATAAATCTCATCCTTTCACTCCTCTTAGAACCTTTGAATATTACTTTAAAACTTACAAAATGAAGTACCAATTCATCAACATGGCAGGTAGGTGCTTGAAAATCTGAACCAACCTACCAGCCTAATGTCCTCTACTTCACACCACATTGTCTCTTCTCCAACAACACTGAACACATTATTTCTCAACAAGACACTCTGCTACTTTGCAAATACTACTCTTGTGTCTTTTTTTCTGCCTCATGATCTCCTAATTATACTTCAAGACCCACTACAGATGCCCCATACCCTGGAAATCATGGAGGCCCTTCCAGGTAGAGCTAGCCATGCCTCTTTCATTACAGCACTGATCACACTGAAATCTGTTATCTGTCCCCTTATCCATCTACTCCACTGGACTGTGAGGTCTTCAAATCAGGAGACCATGCCTTATCACCCTAGGAATTAGCACAGTGCCTGGCCAAATAATGAGTCTAAAAAAATATCCATCAAATGAACATTTACTCTGTTTAAAACCCTGGGCTAAATGCTATGAGGAATGCAAAGGTAGATTATTCAGTCTGTTCTTAATAAACTTGGCCTTCATTAGGACAATGATTACCCACACTAATTTGTAGACATTTTACACAAATACATTTTGTGACAACTTTGATGGTACACAGTTGGAACTGAATTGCACCTAGGGTTACTAGGTCTTTCACCTGCTCACTCTTTAGCACTCCTTGAGAATTTTTACATTCTAACTTTCCTCTTTTATACATACACTCATAAGGCACACAGCTAAATGTGTTTCAACCAACACAAAATTAACACTTTGATGCTGCTTGATTTTTTTTCTGTACCGCTTTTCCAAAGCAGTATTTATTCTCAGTTGAAACAAATTTAAATGTACACACTGATCAAAAGCTGACATAATATCTGAGATGGGTTTATGATACATCTGGATGATAAGACATGCCAAATGAACAGGTAGTTATTATATGCATATAGACTTTAACCTAGGAAAATATCCTATAGACACTATAATAAAGACATTACCAGAAAGTTCTAAAGTAGCAAGAAAAAAGAAAAAGAAGGACCAAGGAAGGCTACACAGAGAAGGGAATATCTGAACCTGATGGAAAATGGAACTTACTTTTAAATCCTATAAATAATTCATAAATTTTACTTGAATCACTTTTTGATATGTCAACAAGGTAACTATCACTGAATATTTCACCAGGAGCAATCTAATAACTAAATGTATGCAAAACAAGTGGAGAATCAACACAGAGATGTAATTAAATAGCAGAAGAATCATTTGAGCAAACCAGGGCTGGTCACAAAGGGGTTGACCTTAGAATTGGGCTCTGTGCTTGGTAAGAGGAAAATTACAAGACTCTTCTCAGTTGAGGGTGATAAAGATGAGCAATAAAAAAAAAAAAATGTTTTCGGAGCAGAAAACATTTCCTCTCAAAAATCCATAACACCTGTCCAACCATGAGCAAAATCTCAGTTACACTCAAATGAGGGGCATTCTACCTAACCAGTACTCCTTAAACCACCAAGGCCATCAAAAATAACAAAGGTCTGAAAAGCTGCCTTATACTAGAGGAGGCTAAGAAGAATGGCAATTAAATACTACATAGAATCCTGGGGCAAGAACAAGGACATTAGGGAAAAGCTAGTGAAATCCAAATAAAGTGTAGAGCTTACTTAATAGCAATATAGCAATAAATGGTTAATAGCAACGTTGGTTTCTTAGTTGTGACAAGTGTACCACAGTGATGTAAGACATTAACAATCAGGGAAACTGGATTAGGAGTTTACGGGTACTTTCTGTGTCATTTTTTGCAACTTTTCTGTAAATTTAAAATGATTACAAAATATTTAAGTTGATTTTTTTTAAACAACCAAGTTGCCACAAGTCTTACTGAATCTGGCTTAGTGATGTAATCAACTTCCAAGGGACAGTTTTGCAAAGGAGATAAACATTAATGGGCTAGTCAGAAATCACAAGGGCAAATCCATACTGAACCTTAACAGTTAATTGACCTTAAAATTCTATAAGCCTCCACTTTCTCCTACATTAAACAGGACTGACAATACTTCCTTGCCTATCTACTTCAAAAGAAAGGAAAAAAAGAAATATATATATATATATATATATATATATATATATATATATATGTTGAGTACCAATTATGTTCCAGGCAGGCAGCTTACATACCTGTCTTCTTGAATCCTTACAACAACAGCAGGAACTAGAAAGCCCATTTTGCAGACAAAGGAGACTCAGAAAACTAAGTAACAGGCTTTAGGTCATGTTAGTGGGAAGTGCTAAAGTCAGATTTTGTACACAGGTTCTCTATCTTCAAAGTTGCTCCCTGCTGGCTTCCTTCCTCCAGGCTGCCTCCCATGAAATATAAACACACATGCTTTGGAAACTGCCACACAAGTCTACAGCCCTGTGTGAACACTGCTGCCAAGACAAATGTCTGAAAGTCCAAGCACAAATGTGGGAAAGGGTCTCTTGCTACTTGCAAATACTGACAAAGCAGCTCCACAATTGGACAAGGGGTACTTGAACAGCCTTCCAAGGCACCATGAGCCTGCACCTCTTGTGAGCTCTCACGTTCCTCTTTCTAGGTCCTTGGGGGCTGCCCCAGAAAATGCTCAGCCTGCCTCCGGGCAGCTCCACAGACTCCTCTCTGCTGCAGAGTGCTTTATATCAGGGATGTCTGGGGCAGGAGCCGGGGAGACGCATTGGTAATGTGATGTGATAATAGTGTATCAAATACAAAATGCCCCTTCTGCCAAAAGGAATTTAATTAAGCACAAAAGTGGGTTACTGCAATGAAATGCACATGTGTTCTTTAAAGTCATGCGTGCCTTTGGGTATTGGGAAAATACCCTAAATGCACGTTATTACAGGAATCTTGTTATCAGCCAGAAAGAAGGCTTTAGATCCTAGGTATACGTTTTGAAATATGTGAGCATCTTGAAACCTTGGTGTTAATGTGTCAGTTTATCTGCATGAGATAAACTGTATTCTGTACCCAGGCCAAGGCATAATCTTCCCCCTCACTAATCAAGATACAGTGGACTTTTCTAGTTTAAAGTTTCAGCTTTGCTTTCAAAACTAGACCAGGCTTTCCAAAGACAGCTTAAGAAAGCTGCTATTACTATTTTCACTTTTAATAAGGGTATTAATTATCTTTGAACGTAAGCATTTGTTATCAAATATTCATTAAAAAATCATGGACAGTTAAAGGCCATCTAACTAATCTCTTCTTTTGGTAAATGAGGAAACTGAGGCCCAGAAAGGTCACTAGCCCAAGATAGCACACTGTGTCACTCACTGCAGAGCTGAGCCCATAACTCAGGCTCCAAGCTTGTGACAAACAGCTCACAAAGATCTTATTTGGGACTAAGTGGCCCATTAGTATACATGTGATCCAGTCTCTTTTAAAAGTCACACATCCAGGGAGTTCCCACTGTGGATCAGTTCCCAAGGTAGTCTCTGTGAGGATGCAGGTATGATCACTGGCCTCATTCAGTGGGTTAAGGATCTGGGGTTGCCGCAAGCTGCAGTATAGGTGGTAGAAGTGGCTAGGATCTGGTGTGGCCTTGGCCGTGGCTGTGGCATAGGCCTAAAGGTGCAGCTCCAATTCAACCCCTAGCCCAGGAACTTCCAGATGCCATGTGTGCCATAAAAAGAAAAAAAAAAAGTCACATATCCAGTAGAGAATGAATAACCTGATTCAAGCGGGGGGGGGGGGGGGGGGGAGAGAATGGAATGCACACCAAATAAGAAATATTTTAATTTAAAAATGGAGAAGAAATTATAATCTCAAAAAATATTAGTGTTGTAAAAGGCAAAGAAAGTCTGACCAGCTGTTTCTGATGAAAGGAGACAACTACATTCATGACTAGACAAGACTGTACTAGAGGAGGAAATGCTAATTGGGTTAACAGATCACTGAAATATAGACCATAAACTGGAAAAAATATGTGTCACAGTTAAACTTATTAAGGCTGATCACTGTACTGTATTCATAGAAAAGGATATCTGTGTTCCTAGGAAATGGACAGTGAAGCATTTAAGGGTAAATGAATATAACATGCAACTTACTTTCGATTTGTTCAGAAAAAAATTTATATGGACAGATAAAACAACACAAAATGTTAACAATAGATAAACCTTGTTATAGGCTATAAGAATATTACTTGCTCTGTTTTTGTAAGTTTGAAATCATTCCAAATAAAAAGTAAAAAAAAAATTTAAGACATGCAAATGATTACCACCAGTACCACAAAATTATAACTATTCTTCATTCAAGAGCAAAGGAAAGGGCCTTTTAAGAACATCTCCAAAAATATAGCATCATGACATTGTTCATGCATATTTACTATAAAACCAAAAACTCAATAAATGAAGGCAACAAGCAGGGTCACCTCAGAAAGCCTCCTAACTTAGTGTTTATGTCTTGATTTTGGGCTGGCACTATCTCTTCTGGGACTGCTGCCATTTACCCATTTTGTTATGATCTTTCATAGTGGGGAAAAAAAAGACCTTTCTATTATGAAAAAATTACAATGATAAAATTGATACCTACTGATAATAGCAAAGTAATTAACCCAAATGTGTTCTCTTAAAAAAAAAAAAAAAGTGCCTAAGGTCACATTTCTGGATATGAACAGGAAAATGGTCACATCATGCCATGCTGAGGGTCCTGATTCTAGTGAGGAAAAGACAATAATCACTTCCCTGGAGGCTTCAACAATCAGCTTCATGACAGAGCTTCATTTATACTCATTATTTACACTGGCCCAGAATAGCAGTGCCTGCCATCCCAGTGGAAAGCAAATCCTCTCCTCTGAATGTGCCGTCTGACTCTGGGCAGTTTCTGTCAGTTGTCTGCTTCATGAGCCCATGCCTGTACTGACTATAGACACGAACCATGTGGCATTGGTGTTCCCCAAAGACAAAAACAAACAGGGTAGGAGTTCCCATTGTGGTGCAATGGAAATGAATCTGACTAGTATCCATGAGGATGCAGGTTCGATTCCTGGCCTCACTCAGTGGATCGGGGGTCTGGCATTGCTGTGAGCTGTGGTGTGGGTCCCAGATGTGGCTCAGATCCCGCACATGTTGCTGTGGCTGTGGCATAGGTCGGCAGCTGTAGCTCCGACTGGACTCCTAGCCTGGGAACTTCCACATGCTGTGGGTGCAGCCCTAAAGAGCAAAGCAAACAAACAAACAAAAGCAAGCAGGTAGCTTTACTAAGTCATTCATGGATAAATTTATACCAGTATGTTTAGAAATACTGGCATATGCTCTGTTCTGGTGAAGAAACTAAATCCAAAGGCTGGATCCTGCCCTCGGGAAGCTTATAATTGCACTGGAATTGCAAAGAGCACACAAGGCAAACGAAAGCAGACACACTGGCCATGGGCCATAAGCCCAGAAGCTCTATGCCAAAAAAAAAAAAATTTTTTTTTTGTCTTTTCTCTATTTCTTGGGCTGCTCTTGTGGCATATGGAAGTTCCCAGGTTAGGGATCCAGTCGGAGCTGTAGCCGCCGGCCTACACCAGAGCCACAGCAATGTGGGATCCGAGCCTCGTCTGCGACCCACACCTCAGCTCACGGCAACTCGGGATCCTTAACCCACTGAGCAAGGCCAGGGATTGAACCCGCAACCTCATGATTCCTAGTCGGATTCATTAACCACTGTGCCACAACGGGAACTCCCAACCAAAAAAATTTTTTTAAGCTTTAGAAAGAGGAGAGTTGTAAAAGCAGTAACCCTGGCACGGAAGGCACTTGCATAGCAGTGTTTCTATCATATTGTTTACTCACCCATGTAGGTATGCCTAATCAAGCCAAATGTGCTATGCTCTCTTGTCTGCTGGTCTTCGTACATAATGTTCCTTCTGCCTAGAACTTTTTCTCCCACCCCACCCTCACCACCCAATATCCTGCCTTCCCACCATCACTTTACCCCATTTTCTTTGGTTAATTCTTACAGTTTCTAGCTTTGATATGATCACCCTAGAAAAGCTTTCCTTAGCCCCTTACTTCTTGGCTGGGGTCCTTCCTATGCTATTCCATTATAACCCTTACCATGTTGCAAGCTCAAGAGTCAGATTGTTTGGGTTCAAATCCTGGGTCCCTCACCTACTGACTTCAAGGCCTAGGTCAAGTTAGTCAAGTACATAAACCCTCTGTATCTACTATGGTTTATTATCTCATTTAGGCTCTAACCAATCCTCTATGAGAGGTGTTGCCCTAACTTCACAAGTGAGGACACAATCTCACAGAGGTTACATATTTTACCCAATGTGGCATACCTAGGGAATGGCAATCCAAAGCCAAATCTAGAGTATATTAAAGACATGAGTTTTAAGAAACACGGTGAACCTTCTGAATCAAGTGATACCAAAATTCTGCATTGGTATCAGGGATGAGTTTTGGCAGAAGGAGGCAGGGTGGCTTTTCTGGAAAAGGCCAAGTAGAAGTGCAAAGAGATTGTGGGCTGAGATCCCACCCCGAAGACTGTCTTCCAGGGAGGGAACCTCCAGGTGACAACTACAAGAGACTGTTTGAGAGCCACTAGTTTAATTTTAATATCACATTTAGTGACACAGTCCATTATTTTATGTTTATATTTTCATTTTCATTAGGAGTAGGGGAGAGAGATAAATTATGCTGACAGAGGGTCCTGATCACTCCTTTCCACAGGCACTTGGAATATGCTTCCCATTTCCTAGAGAACAGAGATGATGAGACTTACATATAAATCCACAGGAAAAATATTCACAGTAGAAACAGGAGGCAGTAAAGCACAGAGCTTAAAAATCATGGATTTGGGAATCAGAGTTGACCCAGCCTCTTCATAGATGTGTGGCCTGGGGAAAGAAAACAGAGGGACTGAAGTGTTCTCTAACTAGAGTTAAGCTAAGTATTCCAAGTCAAACTGGTGTGTCAGACAGATATCAAAAGAGGGGAAAGAGAGCAGTGCAAGGATGAAGGGGTAGTGTGTCTTTCTGGTAATACCTCTAAACAGTGCTGGAAGAACCCCACTCCTGTTCATCATGATGCGTCCACTTCTACTTCACAGCTGACTTAAAATCCTTCTCTGGTAAACAGGTTGCTGTGATTTCATCTCAGCTGTTTGTTTAGAGGTTTTTCAGTGTTAAATTTTGATTGTGAAGTCAAATTATCCCTTAAAAATAGTTTCAAGATGCCTTAACTTGGATAGCAACTAAAAGGGAATAGCTGTTCTAGTGTTGTAAGCTTCTCTACACACATTGGGGTCTTCTTTCAAGAGACTTTCTTCAAGCAAAAATTTATCTCCAGATATCTATATTTTAATCATATTCATTTTCTATATTTTAAGAATCATTGTTATTCACCACTTACAGGAGGAATGGGAATGCAAATGTTTCTGTTGGTTTGGTACATAATCTCATTTTCTGAAAGCCGGTTCATAAAGATCCTACAGGACTTGCAAATGATCAGTACATGATCAGCAATGACAATAAAAGAGGCTTTGTGAGGGAGGGAACCTAAGGTGAGGCTTCTGGGAATGGAGTCACATGGTAGGCTTGGACCAATGGGTGAACACTGCTGGATAGGAAGTTGTGAAAATATACCAGACAGCCCCTAGCAAACAGAATTTAGGCTGTTTGATTTCAATGGCAAGGGCCAGACTCCTATACGTGATGGGCGTCTGTAAGGGTTGGCATATTCCACCAAACTTATGTTAGTGCCTTTTGTAAAAGAGTCACTTGTTAATCCTTTGCAGGTGGGTGAGATGGGGTAGTTGGAAAAGCACCAGGTTCATCTATCTTCCCGTAAATTAGAGAAACTACATGAGGAACAAAATATTTCATTTCTTCATAATTGCCCATATTTTAGCATACATAATACAATTATAAAGGCATGGAAACATTTTAATTTTTAATTATAATATAGAAACATTTTTGATGTGTATGATATTTTAATTATTAGGTAATTTGCCAATAGCCCAGGTGTTGCTGGCACAACTCTTTTTCTATCATTAAATGCATAAGCCTTTGCTCAAATTTATCATCAGTTTTCTATACAGAGATGTCCCTGCAGGAAAAAGTCCCATCATAATCAGTGTCTATAAATTATTTGCCTTCTCTGCCCACAGTTTAGCAACCCTAGACTATGACTCCTGGTTCTATGAGATGCCACACCAAGACCTCTCCGACAGAAGGTAATGAATGCCGCATGGCCTATGTTTTGAGTCAGATCCACCTGGATATAGTTTTTAATTTGACAATAATTTTCAGTCATATTCATGGGACACATTTAGCTGCAGGAATGAACATTAATTTTATTCATTCAGATATTATTAGGTTAATAAAGTTTGTTTATAGCTTTTATCTTCCTTCATTGTGAACTGTTAGGACACACCAATTGTACTTAGTGATGGAGCAAATTTAGATTCTCAAAGCCTTTACATTTTTATTGTAAAAGCAGTAACATTAAAGGAAATTTTCACAAAGAATTTTTTCTAATCCCAACATTCCATCAAAAAAATTTATTTTTACTGCAACCCCATTCCTAGCTTTAGTTTACATAATTGCAACCATAGAACACATAAATTTTTATAATCTGCCATTTCACTTCACTCTCAATTGCAAAAAAAATTTCAATGTTGACATGTAATTTTTATTTCATTTTTTGGTATAAAATGTATAGTTTTTGGTATAAAATGTATAGTTTTTCTGGCTGCGTAGTTCATTGAATACTGTAACTTTTTTAGTCAATCCTCTAGTAATTTGAACACTTGATTTGTTTCCAATTCTGTGTTATTTCAAAAAAAGTTACAGTAAATTAACAAGTAGGTATGGTTTTTCCTTAAAATAAATGCCCAGAACCGAGATTTGTTTGATAAAGAGGAGAGCATTTTTTGGCTTTTACTCAAACCACTTATTAGCAGCTTGGATGAGCCCTTGGTAGAAATCTTTGCCAGTTCTCCCCTTCTCAGTCTGGGACATGACTTCTCTGAGCTCTTTAAGTCCTCTTGGCTCTCTGGCTCCCCCTCCACTCCCAGGCCCAATCCAGGCAAATGAAGGATGCTAACCAGGATTTTAACATTTGGCTAAACAAATCCTAGGCAACTTCACACTTCATTACTTTATCTCCACGTTCCTTTGTTTCTAAAGAAATGCCATTTCTTATAACGAATGAGGTGAATGTATATAAGCCTCAGTTGTTTGGGTGCATTTATAAAAATTCACAACTATGGCAACCTAGCAAGTTAGCTGAACTAGAGATGTGACTGACACACCCCTAGGGCTAATTCTACTCCACAAATACTGAATAAGGTTTGATGAGGAGCAAAGAAAATAAAATATGGGAAAGTACTTTCTAAACAGCAATAGAACATGCATAAAGTATAACTACTATTAAGCACCTCTAAATTTAACCTTTACCTTTGTGGCATAATGGGAAATATATATATTTGGTCTTTGTCTCCATTTCCTGGCACAGAGCTCCTAAAACACTAGGAATTTCCTAAGGATGAGATTGATAGGAGGGTCTTCTGTTATTCATAATAAACCATTTTAGACTATACCTAAATTTATGCTAATGAGGTGAATCTCTAGAGGGCCCTAGATATCTCTAGGATAGAGGATGGTCAGTGGAGAGACCAAACCATGATTAGAGGGCTGGAATTTTCATCCCTCACCTGTATTGCCTACCAGGAAGAGAAAGGAGGCTAGAGCCTGAGTTCAATCACCAATGGCCAATGATTTAATCTATCAGACCTACACAATGAAACTTCCATAAAATTTTTTTTAAAAACTAGGTTTAAAGAATTTCCAGGTTGATGAACATGTGGACATGGTATATCTGGAGAGGGCATGGAGTCTCTGCACCTCTTCCCATATACCTTACTCTATACATCTTTTCCATTTGGCTGTTCCTGATTTTATCCTTTATGATAATTCAGTAATAGCAAGGAAAGAGCTTGCCTGAGTTCTATGAGTCCTTCTGGCAAATTATCAAATCTGAGGGAAGGGCTGAAGGAACCCCCAAATTTGTAGTTGGCCAAGGAGAAATGTGGACAGCCTGGATGACCCATTTTCAGTTGGTATCTGACATAGGGGCAGTCTTGTGGGATTAAGCCCTTTAACTGATGTGATCTGACGCTAGCTCCAGGTGGATAGTGTCATAATTGAACTGAATTTTTGGGCATTCAATTGGTGTCTGTAAAATCACAGAACTGATGTTGGAAAAGGCAACACATATTTGGTATTGAGGGAAAAAACTTCTCAATATGACTCCCTTGGTGATATCATTAAAATGCAAATTCTGATTCAGAAGCAAAAAGCTTTTGCTACTTACAGTGTGGAGGATCAGCAGCATTGGCATCACTTGGGAGCTTGTTAGAAATGTAGAATCTCAGGAGTTCCCATTGTGGCTCAGCGGTAACAAACCCAACTAGTATCTATGAGGACGAGGGTTCGATACCTGGCCTCACTGAGTGAGCTGTGGTGTAGGTCAGACATGGCTCGGATCTTACGTTGCTGTGGTTGTGGCATAAGCTAGTGACTACAGCTCTGATTTGACCCCTAGCCTGGGAACTTTCATATACCATGGGGGCAGCCCTAAAAAAAAAAAAAAAAAAAGTAGAATCTCAGGGTTCATCCCAGATCTCTTCAAGCAGAATCTGCATTTTAACAAGATCCCTCAATGAGTCATGTGCACAGTGAAGTTTGAGAAGAACTGGTCTGAGTCTCGGTTTTCTTCTTCTTAGATGCTTTGCAGCTGGTACACACTACACACTCAGGAGTGGAAACCACTATAGACTTTGTTCTGGGTTCAGAGTTGAGATTTTTTTTTTAAAGCATTCATTATAACTGAACAAAAAATAACTGCTGCTAGGTTTGAAGCTTGTGAGCAGGTACAGGGATGTACACTAAGTGCTCTGAACAGGCCTTGCAGATTCAGCACAGCACTGCAGACATAGCTGCTTGGTTGTCAGGGAGAGAGGATATCCAACAGAGCTATTAAGCAGAACATACTTCTTTAGTACAGCCTCAGGAGCCAGTGAGGTGAAATCAGGCTGCAACTATCATGTCTGAGATATCAGCTCATACCCTGAGTCCCTAGGAAGGCAGAGTTGGACAGAGGCTGGCTTGAGGCTCATTTCAATTCCCCCTAACCAGGCTCCATAGGAAGACACTGACCAGTGACAGGCACACTCTCACCATCCAAACCCTTTCAGCTGCAGTTCAGGACTTCCAGAAGCAACTCTCTCAAAATGACCTCTCTTTATTTTCATTACAACAATCTTTTTGGGAAAATGTTTTTTGAGAGTTAAATTTAGAAAATAAATGCTGCAGCCAACTATAATCTAAGGCTTTAGAACCACAGTCTTAGCCTAACCTCCTATATACACAACTGAGCCATGTGATCCCCCACCAGCAGGCTCATTCCCAGCCAAAATTACCGGCCCCTCCTATTGTGAAGCAAGGGGGATATAAACAGCCACAGCTTAAAAATAGGAAACATCAACTACCAAGTCTTGACTTTGAACTCACTGTGATGTTAGAGTCAGACAAATATAGCTTCAGTGATGGCTTTTCCTGCGCTTACTGTATGACCTGCGGAAAGCTACTTTACCTTTTTATAACTTAGTTTATCTCACCTAATAAAGGCAATAACTATATCACAGAGTCACTGTAAGATTTAATAAGAAAACATAATTATAGTAGTTAACACTGTTACTAAAGGGAGAAAATGAGCCAGGCTCTGTGCATAGCTCTCTATGTGGATTCATTCATTCATTTGATACATACTTATTTAGTACCTATTATGTTATTGGGCATTTTTGCTGGGGCATGGAATAATAATAGTTAATACTATTGAACACTTACTATATGCCAGAAACATTTCAAAACAAGTTATTTCTTTTTTTAAATTCCATCCTTATTGATATAATTAGTAAACAAAAATACACATCATTAATGTAAACAATTTGGTATATTGGACATACTTATACACCCACGTTAGCATCACCATAATCTAGGTAGTAAACATGCAAAAGTTCCCCTGTGTCCATCTGTTGGATAAACATTATTTTTCATTAGTTCCCATTTCTTTATTTCTTTTTAAAAATTTTATTGGAGTAAATAGTTAATTTACAATGTTGTGCTAGTGGCAGATACAGAGTAAAGTGATTCAGTTATACATATATATATATCCCTTCTTTTTCAGATTCTCTTCCCATACAGGTTATTACACAATATTTAGTAGAGTTTCCCATGCTATACAGTAGGTCCTTAAAACTCTAAATTTATCCCTCCCCACGTTTCCCCTTTAGTAACCATAAGTTTGTTCTCAAAATGTGTGCATCTCATTCTGTTTTGTAAACAAGTTCATTTGTATCATTTTTAATTATATTCCACATATAAGTGATATCACATGCTATCTACCTTTCTCTGACTTACTTCAGTTATTACAATAATCTCTAGGTCAATCCATGTTGCTGCAAATGGCATTATTTCATTATTTTTCATGGCTGATTAATATTCCATTGTATCTATGTATCACATCATCTCTATCCACGCCTGTCAATGGACATTTAGGTTGTTTCCATGTCTTGGCTATTATAAACAGTGCTATGATGAACACATATCTTTTTGAATTATGGTTTTTTCCAGATATAGGCCCAGGAGTGGAATTTCTGATTCATAAGGTAATTCTATATTTAGTTTTTTAAGGACCCTCCATACTGTTTGCCTTGGAGGGTATACCAATTTACATTCCCACTGACAGGAGAGTTCCCTTTTCTCCACATCCTCTCTAGCATTTATTGTTTGTAGACATTTTCATGAAGGCCATTCTGACTAGCATAAGGTGATGCCTCACTGTAGATTTGATTTGCATTTCTCTGATAATTAGTGATGTTTAGCCTCTTTTCATGTACTTTTTGGTCATCTGTACGTCTTCTTTGGAAAAATGTCTATTTAGATCTTCTGCCCATTTTTTGATTGACTTGTTTGGTTGCATTGTTGTTTGTATATTTTGGAGGTTAATCCCTTGTTGGTCAATTTGTCTGCAGAGATTATTTTCCCATTCTGTGGGTTGTCTTTTTATTTTGTCTATGGTTTCCTTTGCTGTGCAAAAACTTTTAAGTTTAATTAGGTGACATTTGTTTATTTTTGCTTTTGTTTTCATTACTTTAGGAAGTGGATCCAAAAAGATGTGATTTATGTCAAAGAGTGTTCTGCCTGTTTTCCTCTAAGAGTTTCACAGTATCTGGTCTTACGATTAGGTCTTTAAATCCATTTTGAGTTTATTTTTGTGTACAGTGTTAGAGAATGTTATAATTTCATTCTTTTACATATAGCTGCCCAGTTTTCTCAGTATCATGTACTGAAAAGACACTTTCCTCCATTGTATATACTTGCCTTCTATGTCATAGATTAGTTGACCATAGGTGCACAAGTTTACTTTTGGTCTTTTTATCCTGTTCCATTGATCTGTATTTCTGTTTTTGTGTCAATATCATACTCTTTTGATGACTATAGCTTTCTAGTATAGTCTGAAGTTAGGAAGCCTGACTCCCCCAGCTCTGTTTTGCTTTCTGAGGTTTGCTTGGGCTATTCAAGGTCTTTGTGTTTCCATACAAATATAAAAATTTTTTTCTTCTAGTTCTGTGAAGATTGTCATTGGTAATTTGATAGGGATTGCTTTGAATCTGTGAAGACTGTCATTGGTAATTTGATAGGGATTGCGTTGTCTTGGGTAGTATAGTCATTTTGACAATATTGATTCTTCCAATCCAAGATCATGGTATATCTTTCCATCTCTTTGCGTCATCTTTGATTTGTTTCATCAGCGTCTTACAATTTTCAGAGTATAGGTCTTTTACCTCCTTAGATAGATTTATTCCTAGGTATTTTATTTATTTACAAGTGATGGTAAATGGGTTTCCTTAATTTCTCTTTTTGATATTTCATTACTATAGTATAGAAATACCACAAATTTCTGTGTATTAATTTTGTACCCTGCCATGTTACTGAATCCATTGATAAACTCTAATAATTTTTTTATTGCATCTTTAGGATTTTCTATGTATAGTATCATGTCATCTGCAAACAGCAACAGTTTTACTTCTTCTTTCCCAATTAGGATTCCTTTCATATCTTTTTCTTCTTTGATTGCTGTGGCTCAGACTTCCAAAACTATGTTGAATAAAAGTGGTGAGAGTGGACATCCTTGTCTTGTTCCCAATCTCAGTAGAAATACTTTCAGCTTTTCAGCATTGAGAATGATTTTAGGTTTGACAAGCTGTGGGTTTGTCATATACGGCCTTTATTATGTTGAGGTAGGTTCCCTCTGTGCCACTATCTGGAGAGTTTTTATCATATACAGATGTTGGATTTTGTCAAAACTTTTTCTGCATCTATTGAGATGATCGTATGGCTTTTATTCTTCAATTTGTTAAAGTGATGTATCACATTAGTTGATTTATGGATTATGAAGAATCCCTTCATCTCTGGGATAAAACCCACTTGATCATGGTATATGATACTGTTAATATATTATTGGATTTGGTTTGCTAGTATATTGTTAAGGATTTTTGCATTTATATTCATCAGTGATACTGGTCTATTACTTTTCTTTTTTTGTAGTATCTTTGTCTGGTTTTTGGTATTTGGGTGAAGGTGGACGCATAGAATGAGGTTGGCAGTGTTCTTTCCTCAGGAGTTTTTTGTAGGAGTTTTTTGTAAGAGTTTCAGAAAAATAGATATTAACTCTTCTCTAAATATTTGATAGAATTTGCTTGTAAAGCTATCCAGTCCTATACTTTTGTTTTTTGGAAGTTTTAAATCACTGTATCAATTTCAATACTTGTTATTGGTCCATTCATCTTTTCTATTTCTTCCTGGTTTTGTCTTGGAAGGTTGAGCCTTTCTCGGAATTTTTCCAACTCTTCTAGATAGTCCATTTCATGGATATGTAGTTTATAGTAGTCTCTTATGATCCTTTGTTTTTCCAGTGTCTGGTTGTAACTTCTTTTACATGTCTAATTTTATTGATTTGAACCCCCTCCATTATCTTGATGAGTCTGGCTAAAGATCTTTCAGTTTAGTGTGTCTTTTCAAAGAACTAGCTTTTAGTTTCATTGAATTTTTCTTTTGTTTTAGCTATTACTATTTCATTTTTCTTATGCTCTGATCTTTATGAATTCTTCCTTGTCACTTTGGGATTCTTCTCCCTCTTCCCCTTCTCCTCCTTCCCCTCCCCCACCCTTCCCTCTCCTCCTTCTTCTCTAATTGCTTTAGATGTAAAGTTATGTTTGAAATTTTTCTTGTTTCCTGAGATAAGATTTTATTGCTAAAATCTCCTTCAAATCTGAATGACAGCCTTGCTGGGTAGAGTATTCTTGGTTGGAGGTTTTTTCCTTTCATCACGTTAAGTATATCATGCCACTCCCTTCTGGCCTGCAGAGTTTCTGTTGAAAAATGTGCCGATAACCTTATTGGGGGTCCCTTGTATGTTATTTGTTTATTTTCCCTAGCTGCTTTCAAGATTTTCTCTTTGTCTTTAATTTTGGTTAGTTTCATTAATATGTGTCTTGGGGTATTCCTCCATGGGTTTATTTGATATGGTACTCATTGTGCTTCCTGGATTTAAGTGAGTGGTTCCTTTCCCATGTTAGGGAAATTTTCAGCTATTATCCCCTGGAATATTTTTCTGTCCCCTTCTCTCTCTCTTCTCCTTCTGGCACCCTATAATACAGATGTTGGTGCAATTAACGTTGTCCCAGAGTTCTCTGAGACTCTCTTCATTTGTTTTCAATCTTTTTTCTCTTTTCTGTTCTGCATCCGTAATTTCCACTAATCTGTCCTCCACCTCGCTTATTCGTTCTTCTGCCTCCTGTATCCTGCTGTTGGCTGCTTCTAGTGAATTTTTTCTTTCAGTTATTGTATTTTGCATCTCTTCTTGTTTAAGTTTTATATCTTGTCTTTCTTTGCTCAGTGTTTCCTGTAAGTTATCCATCTTTGTTTGCCTCCAGTTTATTTCCAATGTCTTGCATCATCTTCAGCATCAACAGTCTAAAGTCTTCTTCCTGAAGGCTGAGAATCTCCTCATGGCTTAGCTGTTTTCTGGGGTTTTTCCTTTCTCCCTCATCTGAGTTATAGTTCTCTGTCTTTTCATTTTTATAGGTTTTTGGTGTGATGACCTTTTTACAGATAATAGAGTTGTAGCCCCTCTTACTTCTGATGTCTGCCCCCCTGTGGCTGAAGTCAGTATGGGGGGCTTGCTGTAGGCTTCCTGATGGGAGGGGCTGATGCCTGCCCACTGGTAGGTGGAGCTGATTCTAATCCCTCTGGTGGGTGGGGCTTCATCTCTGGATGGGATTAGAGGCAGCTGTGTGCCTGAGGGGTCTTTAGGTAGCCTGTTTACTGAGGGACAGGGCTGTGATCCCACCTGAATTGTTGTTTGCCCTGGGGCTTCTCATTGCTGACTGATGGGTGGGGCCAGATTTTCCCAAAATGGCCACCTCCAGAAAAAGGCACTGCTGCTGAATGTTCCCAAGAGCTTTGCTTTCAATGTCCTTCCCTCACAACAAGCCACATTCACCCTTGTTTTCCCAGGATGTCCTCCAAGAACTGCAGTCAGTATTGACCCCGATTCCCATGGAGACTTTTCTTTGCCCTGGGACCCAGTGCTCCTGAAAGTCTGTGTGTGCCTTTTAAGAATGGGTTCTCTGTTTCCCCCAGTCCCATGGAGCATGGAGCTCCTGCTCACAAGCCCCACTGGCCTTCAATGCCAGATGCTCCCTGTGCCAGATCCCTGCATGTGAGGGTTTGATGCGTGGCTCAGAACTGTCACTCCTGTAGGTGAGTCTCTGTGAACCAGTTAGTTTCCAGTCTGTGGAGCTTCCCAACCAGGAGGTATGGGGTTGTTTATATTGTGAAATCGCCCCTCCTACCTCTTGATGTGTCCTCCTCTTTTTCCTCTGGAGTAGGATATATTTTTTAAGGTTTCTGTTCCATTTGGGTGATGAGTGCTCAGTCTTTAATTGTCAATTTTGTTGTTTTTAGGAGAGAAGTTGAGCTTCAGTCCTTCTATTCCACCATCTTAATCCCGTCTCCTATTGCTATAATCTTCACTCTTAGAACTGCTTTTGTTGCATCCCATAGGTTTTGGATCATTGTGTTTTCATTTTTATTTGTCTCTCCGGGCATTTTTGTTTGTTTGTTTGTTTGTTTTTTGTTCTTTTTGCCTTTTCTAAGGCCTCTCCCAACGCATATGGAGGTTCCCAGGCTAGGGGTCTAATTGGAGTTGTAGCCACTGGCCTACACCAGAGCCACTGCAACGTGGGATCCAATCTGCATCTGCGACCTATATCACAGTTCACAGCAACACCAGATCCTTAACCCCTGAGCAAGGCCAGGGATCAAACCCACAACCTCATGGTTCCTAGTCAGATTCATTAACCACTGAGCCACGATGGGAACTCCTCTCCAGGCATTTATTTATTTCCTCTTTGATTTCTTCATCAATCTATTGGTTGTTAACAACATATTGATTAGCCTCCACATGATTGTGTTTTTACAGTTTTTTTGTAATTGATTTTTTTTTTGTCTTTTTAGGATGGCACCCATGGCATATGGAGGTTCCCAAGCTAGACGTCGAATCAGAGCTGTAGCTGCCAGCCTATACCACAGCCACAGCCACACCAGATCTGAGCCACATCTGTGATCTACACCACAGCTAATGTCAACACCAGATCCTTAACCAAATGAGAGAGGCCAGTGATCAAACTTGCATCCTCACGGATACTGGTCAGATTGGTTTCTGCTGAGCCACAATGGGAACTCCTGATTTTTTTCTTTTAGGGCTGCACTGGTGGCATGTGGAAGTTCCCAGACTAGGGGCTGAATTGGAGCTATAGCTGCAGGCCTACATCACAGCCACAGCAATGCAAAAACCAAACCTCATCTGTGACTCTGTGACCAACACTGAAGATCAAAGCAGTGCTGGATCCTTAACCCACTGAGCAAGGCCAGGGTTCAAACCTGCATCCTCATGGATACTGCTCAGGTTTGTTACCACAGCCACAACTGGAACTCCCCTTGCAACTGGTTTCTAATCTCACAGCATTGTGGTCAGAAGAGATCCTTGAAATATATAAATAAATAAATAAAATTTTAAAAGGATAAAAAGGAAGTCCCATCAGGGAGCAGCAGAAACAAATCCAACTAGGAACAATATGGTTGCGGGTTCAATCCCTGTTCTCGCTCAATGGGTTAAGGATCCTGCATTGCTGTGGCTGTGGTGTAGGCCAACAGCTCTAGCTCTGATTGGACCCCAAGCCTGGGAACCTCCATATGCCACAGGTGCGGCCCTAAAAATGCAAAAAAAAAAAAGAAAGAAAAGAAAAGAAAAGATCCTTGATATGATTTAAATTTTCTTAAATTTACTAAGGCTTGATCGTGGCCCAGGATGTGATCTATCCTGGAAAATGTTCCAAGTGCACTTGAGAAAAATTTGTAAATAATTTGCAAATCTCTCTTTTTTGTCTCTGAATACCTGTATATTAAAATGGGGATAATTTGGTAAATCAATTATAGTCACTGGAATAAAAAAAAATATCAATCGTTAGCCACTAAGTAGAAGTTATCTATTGCTGCAAACCAATTACCCCAACACTTAGTGGTTTAAAATAATGAATATTTATTATCTCACAATTTCTATGAGTCAGGTATTCAGGAGCAAATTAGCCAGGTGGTTCTAAATTAGAAAGCTGCAGTCAAGATGTCATCCATGCTGCAGTCATCTGCAGCTTGGATGGAGCTAGAGGGTCCTTGTCTAAGATGGTTCATTCATACAGCTACTGGTTAGACTCATAAATTCCTTTCTGGTTTTGGCAGGAAGCCTCAGTTCCTTTCCATATAGCCTTTCCATAGGGTTTTTTGAGTGGTCTTAATGCAGGTAAGGTGATTTCCTGCAGAGCAAGTTTTCCTAGCCTTAGAAGTGGCACAGTATTATTTCCAGAATACATTATTGGTTTACCCAGGTCAGCTCAATTCAGTATAGAAGAGGACTACATACAGGATGAATACCAGGAGGTGAAGCAAATATGGGCCATTGTGGAGGTTTGCCAGCATACCCCTGATTTCAAAAAGGAAGGAATTATCATTAACCCATTTTACAGGTAGAATAGCAGAAGTTAAGTCTGAAGACAATGAAATGTAGTGGAAAGAGCTCTGTTCAGGAGTCAGAGGGCTGAACCTCAATTCTATTGCTATATGTGCAAGCATGAGGAAGTCCCTTCCCTTCTCAGGACACAAATTCATTTAAAATATCACATTAGCATGTTTACTTCCCAGGAGAGGAATACTGGGGCCTCATATTTAGCCTTGAATGTCAGTAGAAGAAGGTGAGTTAAGTAATATCTTGAGGACCACTCTGGAAGAAGTATGGAGGATTAAGTAGAGGGACTGAAATAAGATGTAAGCAGATCAGTAAACAAAAGATTCAGGAATGAGGTACAGGAACCCATTCTTAGCTGGTTCTGTTAGGAATGAAAGCACATAATCAGAAGGGCTCAGGAACCTACCTATCACATCACTGCTCTATTTCTATCTGTGCAGCATTTATAAGGACATGTCTACTTAGTGTCCACAAAAGTGTAAATCTCTATCCCTTTGCCTTTTTTCTGAAATGACAACCGTGTCCTAATGAATTTCCTGATTTTTATAGCACCATTAATCTTTGCCTTAGGACCCAGGATACACTGAAGGCTATGAAACCAACAGAAAGACAGGAACTATAAATAAGGTTGTCTCCATGAGATGGTTTGCATTTCAGTTCAAATTCTTCTTCAGACACAATGAAAGCTTTTACTCTAGTCATCAAAACATTAAAAATAGGGAGTTCCCATTGTGGCGCAGCAGAAATGAATTCGACTATGAACCATGAGGTAGCAGATTCCATCCCTGGCCTCACTCAGTGGGTTAAGGATCCGGGTTTGCCATGAACTGTGGTGTAGGTTACAGACGTGGCTCGGATCCTGCACTGCTGTGGCTGTGGTGTAGGCCAGTAGCTGTAGCTTTGATTCGCCCCCCTATCCTGGGAACCTCCATATGCCATGGGTGTGGCCCTAAAAAGCAAAAAGCGAAAAAAAAAACAACTAAAAATAAAAAAATAAAAATAACACAATTCTATATAGTAAAATAGGATATGTGCATCACTCTCGCAGAGAGAGAAGAAAGGAAAAATAAAAGACTGGAGTCTGGTATCCACTGAAAATATGTCTGTTCTTTTTTTCCCTCCCTGAATTCAGAAAAGATTTTCAGTATTTGCTATGTACAAAGTGCTGAGAATTAGCTGATAGAGTATGTGTTTTAAAGACATAATGAAGACAAACATAAGTTCAGAAGTAAAGCCTTCACTGAGAGTACAGCTAATATTATCAGTTTAGGTATTTTTTAAAAATTTGTAGTGTACATAGGGTGGGGGGATATAAGCTGCTTTAATAGCTTCTCTTTGAATAATAGGAATGTCTTCTACTAAATGCAACTCTGAAAGAATAGAGAAGAGCCATGAAAAATAATTTTAACAGCCATGATTCCCTGTCCTCCTACTTAAATAAACATTGTTTATTCTATTAATTAAGGCATTATATCATAAGCCACAGAGCCAGGAAACTCCCATTCTTTCCACAGACGCACTCATGCATAGAATGTTTGTGATTGATGGGCCAGTGAGGCTGAAATGTGCAAATGGAGATGAAACATTCCAAGATTAAATATCTCCCAGGTAGGATACTGGCACCTTTCCAGGATCTTAGGCTTGGCCAAGCTGTGCAGGGATGAGTATTCAAGGAAAGATGCTCACTCTCAACCAGAGACTGGAATAACCCCTTCCCTTCCTGAACTTCTGAATATGCCCCACCAAACTTCCTCTTTCATGATCTATACTCATTTACTCAACAAACATTGACTGACAGCCTAGAAAACTCACTCTTATCCAGGCCGTGAGGAGATACACTGTTAGTTAAGAAGGGGTCCAAGATCAGAGGAACCTGAGAGGCTGGGACAATGTTTCTAAACACTGAATACACATTAAAATTACCTAAGTCTTTTTTAAAAAAATACTGATGGGCCCCACTGCTTAACTAATTAAAGGAGCCAAAGTGGAAAATCACTAGGAAAGAGACATACAAACAAATAATTGTCATATATTCTTATTGAGGCAAGTACAAGATCTATTAGAGCCTAAAGGAAGAATCCCATCTCAATTCTGAGGGAGTCACAGATTGGCTGGAAGGCAGATGACATCTTGTGTCATACTTGAAGAGGGAAGGAGGTAGCAGAGAAAGGCATGGTAAAGAATGAAGGTTGAGGGAGCAGTGTGTGCAAAATTAGATAGTATGGCATTCTCCAGAACTTCAAGCTGCGTAGTACAGCTGAAACAAAAAATTCCAATGGGAAAGAGATAAGTGATAAGACATGAGGCTGAAAATATAGACAGGAATGGCCATGGATATTAATAAGCATTTGGTTGAGAATAAATATCTCAACCAGATTTCTATTTTAGAATCACCTTCTGCTTGCAAGTGAGGAGAAGTGATGGGGAAGGACAAATGTATTAAAAGGGGTAAGGAATAGAGGAATAAGAACAGTTAAGACCCTGGTGATATACAGAGAGGGACAGATGACGGAGGACTGAACCATAGAAGGAAGGATGAAGAGAGAATGGATTTGAGAGACAATAATGACAGAATAAATGAAACTTATTGCTCAATTAGATGTGAAAGTAAAACAAAGAGGAGGCTGACTCCCAGCGTCCTGGCCTGAATGGCCAGATGCCTAGAAGAGCACCACTTCACGACCTAGTCATATCTTCTACTGGCATTTGAAGGAAGCACGTCCAGACTTTATTTCTGTAGATAATACAACAATAGGAAACCTATGGATGGATATTTTTCAAAGGTTTTGGATTCTTTGAAAGAGTTTATTACAGCCCAGTCCTCACCGGGGTCTCACCACCATTAGCTAGGTCAAGCATCTCCTCTCTCCCAATTCTTGCACCTATATTACCCTGTGTCTTCTATTTTGATCAAGTGTATGCTTATATACTAGATTAGAAGGTCTGAGTGATAAGAATTGACCATTCAGTTTGCAACTGAGAAGTTAAAATGTTTTTAAGAATTTTTACTCAGGTACTCAGTACTTGTAGAATTAGTGAAATAAATAAATGCATGTTGGATGAATTCGTTCACACATAGAAAAACGGATATGGCAAGATACGAAGGAGATGTCTGAGATTGCCTGGGGTAGGGGGGGAATGGAGGAGGCTGTTTAGCACTAAGAAAGTCAGAAAGGGGGAAATCAATCATTGGGTATTCATTCATACACTCATTCTCCATGCACCCTGCTACTCATGTCATCCTCCCTCAATGAAAACAAAGTGAACAATTCTGAGCATTTCTCTATGCATGGGGTAACTCATTAAGTCTTCATAATAACCCTGTTACGTGGGCACTATTGTTTCACCCACTTTATAGACAAGAGAAACTTAAATCATTAACTTGCCAAAGTCACACAAGTAGGAGTGAGGCAGAAACTCAGACCCATACAACTGCATTTGAGAATCCAAGTGCTCGACACTATGCTTTAGCAACTCCTACTTGCCAGCCAGGATTCTCCTCATGGAGCTACAGAGAAGAATAAGGAAACAGCCTTCTTCTCTAAAACCTCATCATGTAAAAAACTAATAATCTCACTCTGTCCGGTGTGTCATATACTACAGTGGAGATGCATAAAATGCTGAGAAATGGGGTAAAACAGGAAGGAAAGCTTGGGAGATTTCATCCAGAAGGTGACAGTTGAGCTGGGCCTATACGAGGAATGGCATAGGTCTGTACAAGATGAATGGGGATACTGGAGAAAGTCAAGCAGACAGATTACCAGGAACCAAGGCACATGGAGAAAGTGTTCCCATGTGACAAGAGTGTCTGGATAGAACAGGTGGAAGGAAACAAAACTTTAAAGGAAGTTTGTGTCCAGATCATAAAGAGCCTTGATTTCCAAGTTAAGGAACTGCTCTTGGCAATTAAGCATGACTGAAGAGTTTTAAATGAGGAAATAACATGATGAAATAACATTTACTCCTGCACTGTATGGAGCAAAAATCATGGAGTGGAGAGATATCAAACACAGAGTGTATAAATAGGTTGAAAGGTACCCATCAAAAATTCCTGTCCACCTGGAACCTCAGAATGTGACCTTATTTGGAGATGATGCCTTGGCTGATGTACTTAAGGTATGGATTGACAGGAAATCATCTTGGATTAAGGTGGACCCTAAATCTAATGAAAACTCCCTACAAGAGACAGAAAAGGACAGAGAGGAGAAGATGACATGAAGCTGCAGGTAGAGACTGGAGTGATGCACCTGTAAACAAAGGAATGCCAAGGACTGCCGGCAACACCAAAAGCCAGGAAAGATGCATGGGACACTTTTTCCCTCAGAGCCTCCAGAAGGAACCAACTTTTGACACCTGATTTCAGACTTCTGGCCTTCTGACTGTGAGAGGAAAAAAAAAATTCAGTGATTTTTAAGCTACCAAGTTTGTGGTGATTTGTTACCGCAGCCCTAGGAAGTTAATACATAGGGAGATTAAGTGGCTCTTGCTCTAATCTGCGAGAGAAAACAAATCCTGATTTGGAATGAAGGTACACGGACAGAGAGGAGAGGCCAGATTAAAGAAATGAAGTAAAGTCAGAATGAACTGAAAATGGTCACTTGTTGGTTCGGGAAGAAATGAGGAGAGAACGTCAAAGACGGTTTTGTGGTTTCCATCTGGATCATTAACTAAGACTGAGAATATAAGGAAAAGAGCTGATGTGGAAGAAGGAAGTCAGACTTTGAACATAAAATTAATACAGTTTATTGTTCCTTAAATTTCCCATTAAAAAGCAGATATCCTATTTGGCTTTCTCTGTGCAAATGAGATTATTAAAGAAGGAAGAAAGGAAGAGAGGGAAGGAGGAAGAAAGGAGAGAAGGAAGGAAAGAAGGAAGATAGATCACAGTTTGCTTTTAAGACTCAGAAAAAATGGGGAGATTAAACTCCTCTTGCTCAGCCCCATCTGTGTCTGCTCTTCTTGGATGCTTACATGACTGCTCATGATTCATACAAAGACACAAACAAAAAAAAATGAATTACTATCATAAAGTTTATAGTCAATAAAAATAAAGGCTTCTTCATTTTAGATTTTAATTCGACTCCACGAGACATAACCAAAACCTAAATAACTCAAATAATACTTTGAATATGTTTTTCATGAGTGCCTTAGATGGAAGATTAGAACTACATTTTTTGCACGTGACTAGGCACTAAAGTATATATTAGGATGGATAATTACTAACTGTATTAACTGGGACACATGGCAGATTTGTACCAAACTCTAACGTGGAAACGTTTACAGGATTAGTTGTTTTGTTTTGGTTTTTTGATTTTGGTGTGAGCCATACATGGCTCATGAATTTTCCTCTTCTGACTACTTGCTCAGAAAACATAAAAAAAAGCATATTTAACAATTAGGAAAAACAAAGCTTATTTATTTATGAAACGTAAAGTGTAGCCCAAATGAATTTTTTTTCTAAATTATCTGTACTAATCTTACTCTCAATTAAACAGTGCCTATTTTCAAACATAAGTTTATTTCTACTTAATTATAAATACTTGTTAGGGTCCAAAACCAACTGAATGATAAAGACTTCTTCCCCACCCCTCCATCTTCTTCTTATATACATATTTCTTACAATAAAAGAAAGAGTTAATAATATAAGTTACCATGTAATTTAAAGGTGGGTCTGGAAAGAAAATTAAGTCGTTTTATCTCCAATTACCCACCTTCAACACCCCCCCCACACACACACACACACACTCACCACAAACACACAGAGCACACACACACCAGGATAACCAGCTCTCGAGGTTTGCCTGGCACAGAGAAGGTTCTCAGGACACAAGACTTCATCGATAAAATTTGGACAGTCCCTAGCAAACCAGAATCACTTGGTCACCCTAATACACACACACAACACACATATGAATTTTCCTCTACATAAAACCCACTTTACAGACCACTGTCCCCATTTCTACGCAGCATCACACTGGAGACACAAAAAGTACAATACGTAAAGAAAAGGAAGTAAAAAGCATACAGATTATAAAATAAGAAATAAAATTGACTCTCTGCAGACATGTGTCTATGTAAAAAGCCCCAAGGAATCTTTTAAAAAACCAATAAGACTAGGGAGTTTATTAAGTTATAGGATACAAAGGTAATTCAACAACAAAAAAAACCAATTATATTTCTATATATTAGCAATGAACAATTATAAATTGAAATTAAATAATAACACATTAAAAATAGCACCCAAAGGAGTTCCTGTCATGGTGCAGCAAGAACAAATCCGACTAGGAACCTTGAGGTTGCAGGTTTTATCCCTGGCCTTGCTTACTGGGTTAAGGATCTGGCTTTGCCATGAGCTGTGCTGTAAGATCACAGACGCAGCTCAGATCCTGTGTTGCTGTGGCTGTGGCGTGGGCCAGTGGCTACAGCTCTGATTTCACCCCTAGCCTGGGAACCTCCATATGCTCTAGGTGTGGCCTTTAAAAGCAAAAAAAATATAAAATAAAATAACAGCCAAACAAAATTCTCATATTTAGGACTGGGTCACTTTGCTGTACAGCAGAAATTGACAGAATACTGTAAATCAATGATAATAGAAAAAATAAATAGAAATGGAAAGATATTCCATGCTCCTGGGTTGGAAAAATTAATACTGTAAAAATGGACATACTACCCAAAGCAATCTACAGATTCAATGCAATCCATATCAAATTACCCATGACATTTTTCACAGAACTACAACAAACAATCCAAAAATGTATGTGGAACCACAAGAGACCCAGAACTGCCAAAGCAATTCTGAGGAACAAAAACCAAGCAGGAGGCATCTCTCTCCCAGACCTCAGGCAATATTAGAAAGCCACAGTCATCAAGACACTGTGGTACTGGTACCAAAACAGACAGACCAGTGGAACAGAATAGAGAACCCAGAAATAAACCCAGACATCTATGGTCAATTAACCTTTGACAAAGGAGGCAAGAACATGGGAAAAAGACAGTCTTTTCAGCAAGCCCTGCTGGGAAACCTGGATAGCTGCACGCAAATCAATGAAACTAGAATACACCCTCACACCATGCACCAAAATAAACTCAAAATGGCTGAAAGATTTAAATATAAGACAAGACACCATCAAACTCCTGGAAGAGAACAGAGGCAAAACATTCTCTGAAATGAACCTTACAAATGGTCTCTCAGGTCAGTCTCCCAAAGCAACAGAGATCAAAGCAAAAATAAACCAATGGCACCTAATCAAACTGACAAGCTTTTGCACAGCAAAGGAAACTAGAAAGAAAACAAAAAGACAACTTATGGAATGGGAGAAAATATTTTCAAACAATGCAATGAACAAGAGCTTAATATCTAGAATATACAAGCAACTTAACAGCAAAAAAGCCAACCACCCAATGGAAAAATGGGCAAAAGACTTGAATAGACATTTTTCCAAGGAAGATATATAGAGGACCAACAAACACATGAAAAAATGCTCAACATTCCTGACTATTAAAGAAGTGCAAATCAAAACTACCATGAGATCCTACCTCACACCAGTCAGAATAGCCATCATTAATAAGTCCACAAACAACAAATGCTGGAGGCGGTGTGGAGAAAAGGGAACCCTCCTGCTCTGTTGGTGCGAATGTAAGCTGAAACAACCACTATGGAGAACAGTATGGAGGTACCTTAGAAATCTATACATAGAACTACCATTTGACCCAGCAATCCCACTCTTGGGCATATATCCAGACAAAACTTGCCTTGAAAAACACACATGCACCCACATGTTCATTGCAGCACTATTCACAATAGCCAAGACTTGGAAAAAACCCAAATGTCCATCGACAGACAACTGGATTAGGAAAATGTGGTATATATACAAAATGGAATACTAATTAGTCATAAAAAAGAATGAAATAATGCCATTTGCAGCAACAAGGATAGAACTAGAGACTCTCATACTAAGTGAAGTCAGAAAGAGTAAGGCAAATACCATATGATATCACTTATATCTGGAATCTAATATTTGGCACAAATGAAACTTTCCACAGAAAAGAAAATCATGGACTCGGAGAGTAGCTTTGTGGTTGCCAAGGGGCAGGGGGAGGGAGTGAGATGGATTGGGAGCTTGAGGTTAACAGATGCAGACTATTGCCTTTGGAATGGATTAGCAACAGGATCCTGCTGTGTAGCACTGGGAACTGTCCAGTCACTTAGGATGGAACATGATAATGTGAGAAAAAAGAATGTATACATGTATGTGTAACTGTGTCACTATGCTGTACAGTAGAAAAAAATAATGTATTGAGGAAATGTTAAGTAAATAAATAAATAAATGACACCCCAAAACAAAAAATATTTTAATAAATCTTCAAAAAATGTGAAAGACCTATATGTATTGAAAACAACAAAATGAAGATTTAAAAAAAATCAAAAAAAGGTAAGGTAATGGTGAGTCTGTGCTCATATATTGGAAGATTCTATATAGTTAGAATGGCAGTTTTACTCAGAGCGATCTATAGATTCAACACAGCCACAATATTAGATTAGGTAAGCAATTCTAAAATTTATATGGAAAGGCAAAGGAACAGAATAACCCAAATACCGTGGAAAAGAACAACCTGGAGGAGTCACATTATCTGACTTGAAGACTTACTATAACGTTTTAGTAAACCTGACAGTATGGAAATGGCAAAAGAACACCTAGATAAGGGAAACAAAATAGATTCCACAAGGAGACTCACACATTTGGTTTTGAGAAAAGGTGAAAGGTACACTTTCAACAAATAGTATTTAAAAAATTGAATATTCACATGCAAAAAGAGAACCAAAATTCCTACTATTCACAACGTATCAAAATTAACTCAAAATGAATTAAAGCACTAAAAGTAAAACAAAAAACTATGAAAATTCTGAAATAGGACAAAATCTTTGTGGCCTCTGGTTAAGCAAAGATATGTTAACATATACTAACAAAATATAATCCACAAAAGATAATACTGATAAACTGAACTCCAACAAAATTTAAAACATTGTTCTCCAAAAACTCCATTAGGAAAATCAAATATTGTTCTCCAAAAACACCACAGACTAAGAGAAAATATTTGCAAAAAACAGATGTGATAAAGTATGTGAAGACACTTTTTATTTGAAATTTTATACACTAAAATTTAAATACTCTTTTGAGTTCCTAGCCTAGTGATTTTGAGAATAGCTTTGGAGTCAGGTAGACTGGCATTCTCTCTGAAAACTTTGTTTTCTAATATGTAAAAAGGAAATAGTATCTAGTTAATGAATTATAGAAAATAAATTAATATAAAATATTCAGCAGATTTTGTGGTAGATATAATTCTCAATAAAAATATAGAACAAATTTTCCACTTCAGTGAAGAATTTTGCAAGCAAAATTTTATAAAAGACTTCAGGATACAAAAGTACCACAAGATACCATTCTTCTATTTGGGGATAAGTTGCTTAGAATTGCTACTTATCATGAATAACATTATGAAAAATATATTTGTGCTCGAAACTTTTCCTACGTTTTAGATTATTTCCTTAAGATCAATTCCTAAATTAAGGCATGTATTTATTTTTAAGGCACATGGTAATTCTTATGAAGTTATCTTTTCAAAAGGTTGCACCTATTCACACTCTTACCTATCAGCAGAAAGGAGTTTCAGATCATTACACCCTTGACAACATTGATTTTTTTAATTTACATGTTTGTTACAGAAAATATAGCAATGTCTACAACTCTGGCAAGCTGGTAGTCATTTATAAATAGGCATAAATATGCTGTATTAAATATAATACATATTATACTAAATATAACAACTAAAAATACTCACAGCAAAGTTTAAGAGAAAGAAAAATAAAATCTGAGAAACTCAAAGTCTGACTAGTAAGCTTTAGTGAGCACCCTGGCCTATGAATATCAAACCCAGAAATAGGCCAGAGGACTAAGAGATGGGAATCTAGCATCCACTGTAGAACAGGAAACCAGGCCAGATGAAGAGACACTTACATTAACTTTGGACCTTCAAAAGCCTACCCTTTTTATGCAAAGAATATTTGAAGAATCCTAAGAAATAATTCTCAGGATATCAAGGTAATTTGCTATATACTCGGAAGTTAGAAAAGGAAAAAAGTTCTGTGAGAAATCTAGACTCAGAGTCTATACCACACATGAGTGTGACATTAGGGTGACCAATTGATCCCATTTGCTAATATTCTCCTGGTTTTAGCACTGAAAATCCTGTATTTTAGGCAATATCTCTGCCCCAGTGCAACCTGGAAGCTTGGTCATAACCCAGCATCAAAATGTACACAACCCACATTTTGCAAGAATCCCAAGCCAGGTAAGTATATTAAAAACTAGCCTGACCTTTGTGAGTCCCTGTGGATTAAAATGGACTCAACTACACAATCATTCTATGGACAGACTTTCACAAAGCAAGGTACTGAGGACTCCCCCAATAGCATTGTGAGATAAAATACAGTTCACTCAGTTAAGTTTCAAGTTAAATGATTTTCAAGTTGCAATTTGGGGGCATTGCTATGCTAAAAAATTAGCTGTTTTTTTTTTTTAAATTCAAATTTAATTGGGTAGTCTATATTTTTATTTGTTAAATTCAGCAAGCCTGCAGTGCCAGAAATAAACAGTAGAAAGCTGCAAATAACCATGTGTCCTGGAGATAGAGTCACTCACAAAAAATTTTAAATTACACAAGAAAATGAGCCACAATGATGGATAGTTAGCAGACACAGAAAATGCAATAATTTACACTTTAAGAACCAGAAACTGTATTCAGACAATACAAGGTAAATGCCTCAAATTATTAAAAAGAGGAAAGAAGGAATGGAAACTATAATGAAAGAACAGGAAGCTGTTAGAAAGAACAAACATCTATAAAGAAATCAAATAGAACTTGGAGAAATGAAAAAATATAGTCATCGAAACTAAAAACTTGAGATCTAGGTTAAACAGTAAATTAGAGAGCTGAAGAGAACTATATGACCTTGGACTAGTTAGTTAACTCTCTGTGCCTGTGTTCTCATTTGTGAAATAGGGATAACAATGGTACCTATATTTATAGGTTGATGTATAAAAATAAATATATGCATTCAGAATATAAATATAAGCATTCAGAATAGTGCCTTAGTTTCCAGTCTATCAATCAATAATTATTGCTTAGTCATGACTTAAATAAGTATCTAGAACGTCCTTACATAGCAGCATGCCCCAAATGCATGGAAGTTAGCCCTAAAAGATGCTCTGAGGGAAAAAATTACTCAATAATTATTGCTTAGTCATGACTTAAATAAGTATCTAGAACGTCCTTACACAGCAGCATGCCCCAAATGCATGGAAGTTAGCCCTAAAAGATGCTCTGAGGGAAAAAATTACTCCATGATGAAATCCTTTGGGAAATCCTACATCACCCTAACAATCTCTCAGAGATTCAGTTGACATTACCACATTAAAGACCCTAAGAAGTTCTGCTATAAAGAAATCTCTTAAAAATAGTTTCAAATGATGCAACCGACAAGGGATTAATCTCTAGAATATATAAACAACTTATACAACCCAACAGCAAAAAAGCCAATCAATCAATGGAAAAATGGGAAGAAGACCTGAATAGACATTTCTCCAAAGAAGATATACAGATGGCCAACAAACACATGAAAAAATGCTCAACATCGCTGGTTATAAGAGAAATGCAAATCAAAACTACCATGAGATACCACTTCACACCAGTCAGAATGGCCCTCATTAAGAAATCCACAAATAACAAGGGCTGGAGGGGCTGTGGAGAAAAGGGAACCCTCCTGCACTGTTGGTGGGAATGTCAACTGGTACAGCCACTATGGAGAACAGTTTGGAGATACCTTAGAAAGCTATACATAGAACTTCCATATGACCCCGCAATCCCACTCTTGGGCATCTATCCGAACAAAACTCTACTTAAAAGAGACACGTGCACCCGCATGTTCATTGCAGCACTATTCACAATAGCCAAGACATGGAAACAACCCAAATGTCCATCGACAGATGATTGGATTCGGAAGAGGTGGTATATATACACAATGGAATACTACTCAGCCATAAAAAAGAATGACATAATGCCATTTGCAGCAACATGGATGGAGCTAGAGAATCTCATACTGAGTGAAATGAGCCAGAAAGACAAAGACAAATACCATATGATATCACTTATAACTGGAATCTAATATCCAGCACAAATGAACATCTCCTTAGAAAAGAAAATCATGGACTTGGAGAAGAGACTTGTGGCTGCCTGATGGGAGGGGGAGGGAGGGGGAGGGATCAGGAGCTTGGGCTTATCAGACACAATTTAGAATAGATTTACAAGGAGATCCTGCTGAATAGCATTGAGAACTTTGTCTAGATACTCATGTTGCAACAGAAGAAAGGCTGGGGGGAAAATGTAATTGTAATGTATACATATAAGGATAACCTGACCCCCTTGCTGTACAGTGGGAAAATTAAAAAAAAAAAAAAGAAATCTCTTAACCTTGTCATTTGGATAACTAAAAAGATGATGAAATAAAGACTTACAGGGGTTCTGCCACTCAGCAAAGATCCTTCAGATGATAAATGGCAGAACCGTCTGCAAACCAGGAATGTTTGGCTCCAAAGTCCATGATTTTAACGATAGCACAATATGGTAAAGTGAAGAAGGAATTTGTAACAATCTGTTACAAGAAGGCTTCTTTCTGAAAGAGCAGAAACCCAAGGATGAGCTTGCCCTAGTGTCCCTTCATACCTGCTGCTGCATGTCTGCCTCAACAGCCCCCAGCCAATCCTCTGAAGCCCAGAGGACAAGCTAAGTGTCCTCTGAGTATTTTCCCCTCTTCCTGAGGCACAGGCAGGGGAGAGCAGGAGAGGGACTGCTTCTAGGGCCCTGCCTCTAAAAAGTCTCACCAAACACCATTCAATCACATCATAGTTTTTCTTCCACAGCACATAGCTGATATGGTTGTGCTGGTACTGAATGATACCTCCACATGGTTTCCCAGCCAAACGTGTGTTTGGGGATCTCTCAATAATTAGCAACTGAAAACAAACAAACAAACAAACAAAAACACAAGTATGAAACCACTAATATTGTTGGTATTTTTCACCTCAAAAAAAATTTTAATTAGTCCATGATTGTTGTGCTATTACTGTCACAATCAATATCCTTTTCTTACACAAATATTCAAGATTCTACTTACAAGAAATTAAGGTGGAATTTTCTTCATTTAATTTGATTCACAGCAGGAATTTGAATTTCACAAGAAGTGATAGAATTCAAGCAATACTGATGAACTGATTTTCATTAAAGGTTAATCCTTCCCTAGCTGTGAGTTAAGTTGGAATTTATGTGCTGGGTGTATCACTTTTGTTTTCTTAAAGCTGCTCTTTTAAATAATAGCTATATTAAAACCTTTTCAACTACACTCAGAAGTCAAAAGTAACCATACTTAGGACTACAGCTCATTGGTATTAAGGTGAAGTTAGAGAAGCTAACTAACGATCATCAAAGATTGGGACAGCAGAGAAATTCTTTCTAAGTGAATCCTTAATCTCTATAATACTTGGCTGCTTCTTTCATTAACATTTCATTCCTTTTAGTTCACAGAAATTTTAAACACTCTTATTCACATCATATTCTCAATCCTCAACTCAAATTGCTTAAGCATTTTTTAAGTGCCATCCTCTAAACTCGACACTGAAGATTCTAACATTAATAAGACAGGTTTGGTCTTCAAGGTGTATGCTGTGGATAAAGGGGAAAAAAAAAAGTCAAGCAGTTAGACGTAACCAACCAATGCCTCACTAATGTAGGGACAGCAACATAAATGGATCTTAAAATTAACATGTTACTGAGCTAATTTAAAAAAAAAAAGAGCCATATAAAACAACAGTATTTCAATACAAAACTACATTGAATATTTTGTGATAATACTACAAATTCCTGCTGTAGTGCAACAGGATCAATTGCATCTCTACAACACCAGGACACAGGTGCAAACCCTGACCGGGCACAGTGGATTAAAGTGTAGGTCGCAACTGGGGCTCAGATCTGATCCTTTGCCTGCGAACTCCATATGCCACATGGCAGTCAAACACACACACACACACACACACACACACACACACATCTCTTAATGGTTGCCTGTGGGAGAGGATGAAAAGGGAACGGGGAAAAGAAGGAAAGAAGGAAAAGAGAGAAAGAGGGAACAAAGGTTTAACTTTCAAGCAGCTAGCAGAGCTGTCTGGCACATAGGCAGTATTCTTTATTTTTTTAAGGTTTTTATTTTTTCTATTATGGTTGATTTACAGTAGGCGGTATTCTTTAGATACTTCACCTAATCTCTTCCTTCTTTGTCCCAAGTCCCTAATTCTGAGGAATATTCTTAATCAGAAAAATGTTAAAATAAGAAATAAACCAATAATAAGCTGTGCAACCATTTAAGTGGCTTGACTTTCAATTCAATAAGACAAGGGGCGTGTGTAGGTGAGCACATACTGCTTTTTTACCCACCCTCTGTAAACACCAGATCCCTTAAGACACAATCATCATGGCAGAGCAAGAAGAGCCAGCTGCCCACTTCTGCCCTCACCTCAGCATGGGTCGGTGCTCATGTTTAATGTGACTTAGATTACAACCTGCATCTCTTTTTGGAAGATTGTACCTTAACCCACTTCTGGAAAGGAAAAGGAATGGGACTCTTCTTCCTCAAAGTTCTAGGCTTGAGAGAGACCAAGGGAGAGTCTTTCTGAGCCAATCTATTCTTTCTCTGGGATACGACACAATCATCAATCAATATGTATGAACTGCTCCTCTCCCCCAACAAAGGCAAATCCTCCTAATGGGTTCCCAAAGCAGCTTGCCAAATAAAGTATGGCAACTCATTTCAACTTGAATTTCAGAGACAAAATAAATAATTTTTTAGTATAAGTGTGCCCCAAAGATTGCAGGGGCTATACTAAAAATATTATTCATTGTGTATCTGAAATTTAAATTGAACTGGGAATTCTATATTTTCATCTGCTAAATTTGACAGTTCTACCCTAAAGTAATGGAGCAATGGCTAGAAAGCTTGGTCTACTGAGGGTTACTGGGGCACAACCTAGAGGGATAGCAGGATGGGGCTAAATTCAAGAGCCGAAATATTCCAAGTTTTAAAATACTTCGTTTTGTTTTTCATAGGACGTATGATTACAAATAAAATAAAACAGCTTAACCGCATAAATGAACTACAGTTTTTCCACATGAGACATCTCTAGTAAGAGAGGCAGTGTGGAATAGGGAGAGAAACAATGGCTAGAAAAAGATCTAATTTTAATCTCAGCTCTATCTCTAACTAACAGGGAAGAATCAGGCCATTTATGTCCCCTGTGTGGTACTCGGTCTCCCCTTCTGCGGAACGGGAATGGAAGCCTAAATGATTTCTAGTAATTCCTTCTGCTTCAGCCCTCAGTGGCCCTACTGTATAGATCATATTTGCCTAATTTAGTGAGGACAGTTTTGTTGCTCTAATCCATGCATGAACAATAAAACTAATACAAACGAAGATTTCTTCCTCATCACATTCCAGTAAAAATTCCTCTGTGAGGTATTATAGTTGTTATGAACACTGAAACCAGAAGTTCAGGCTCAGTAAGGAGGCTAAAGATTGCAAATGCCCTGTTACCAAAAAACCAAAGCAGAAGCCTTGCTCTAAATAGCATTGCCTTTAAGGCAGACAGGGAGGATTCTGCTCAGAGGAGATCTTAACACGGCTTAGCCAGGCTGCTGCATGCTAGAAGGGATCTTACGTGCTCTCACACAAGGTATTTACCTGTAAAATAGAACTAACAATCCCTCCTACCTCCCTTGTAAATTGTCTTGAAAGTTAAATGAGATAATGTCCGTGAAATCCTGCACTTGATGATTTCATACACCCCAAATTCTATCTCAAATGCTTTATACAGAAAGTAAATGCTTATTAAGAAGTCTAACAACAAGTCTGACTTTGAAGCCCGTTATTTCCAGAGCATATATCTTAATTAACAAGGTTTGAAGAGCAAGAGTTGGATCTGCCTATGTTAAAAAATAAGAGCAACCACCAATAGATGATCCTAATATTGCTAACCTAAATTATTCTGCGTATACCCTAAAACATCTAATATAATATAGTTGAGAAAAAATTTTCCATCCAGAATATTTAAAGTCAGAAATATGTCATTTATAGGAACAAATTTTAGTGATATGGAAAATTAATTTATTCACAATAAATTCTTCTGTGATTTTTTTTTTTTTCTTTTTACAGCCATACCTGCAGCATATGTAAGTTTCTGGGCTAGAGGATGAATTGAAGCTGCAGCTGCCAGCCTATGCCACAGCCACAGCAACACTGGATCTGAGCTGCATCTGTGAACCATAACACAGCTTATGGCAATGCTGGATCCTTAAGCCGTTGAGAGAGACCAGGGATCAAATTCGCAACCTCACGGACAATAGGTCAAGTTGTTAACCTGCTGGGCCACAATGGGAACTCCTGATTTTTTTTTTTTTAATAGCCAATCATGGCTGTATGGCTAGAGGCATGAAAAATGTGCAAATTTAACCAATTTTGATCATTACCACTCCAGTGTATTCTACTATAATCTAAAGATTCTGAATTTAAAGATTTTTTCTTGCTACCCAATTTAAATTTTCAGTCCTAAGCCCAAGGGGAAGTAAAGAATTAATATGTCCAAAAGGGTAGCTAGGAGGATGTCACATCTACCTGAGATCCATTCATGAGTCAACTACTGTGTTTCTTGTACCAGAACTTGGCCACAAAGAGAAGACAAGTTGGTACATTTTAGTGAACATAAGTAAAGACTTCTTTCTGAAGTCACATTATTTATGCTGAAACCATTTCAACTCAGAGCATGTGGTTGATAAACGCTGTAAGAAATGCTCTAAGGAGTCCCCCCATTTCTTCAGATCTTAGTTCTTTTGCCTCAGATCACGACAATGCATCAGCTATACCAAGAAAGAAATCAAGAATGTGTTGTGTCCATGAGTTGGTTTCTACATTAAGTCATGTCTAGTGCTCCGGAAGCACATCATGTGCTCAGAAAAGTCTGTATTAGGTGCCAAAGCCTCCTGCCATGCAAGCCTGCTGTCTAAGCAGCTTCTGCCAGCAGCATGAAATACAAAGGGGATAATCCACCAAGGGATTATGTATGACAGTCTTGCTTTCATTTTCCTATTGACATGATTGAATAAAATTGGTCACACAGTTCTATTACTGATTCTGTCTCATTAATTTCTATTCCTGGCGTGGCCTATAAGTATGAGAATGTCCTATGAAACAAAACACAGTGTAATGGCTTCTTCAAACTAGGGAAACTTGTGAAAAAATAAACATTAGCCACTTGTTGTAGTAATGAAGTGAATGAAAGTTTGCCAACATGATTGAACCTTGGCTCTGCCATTTTTTAGGGTTATCTTATCTCGTTAAGCCTCCATTTCTCTAACTAAAAAATAAATTTTAAAATATTTAGCAAACACCAACTATATGCTCTAACTCTTTAGGAATTCATCAGTGAGTAAAATAAAAACCCTGCCCTCACTGAGCTTACAGTACAGGGAGAATATATTAAGATAAGCCAATGAAGCACAAATTATGACATACTCTAATAGTTCACTGCTTATAAAAATAACATTTTGGGTGTTTTTACATTGTAATAAAAACAAAAAAGTTTTTATTATAATGTAAAGTTATGTAAAGTATTAGATAAAATAAAACTTTAAAAAGAAAAAACAAATTAGAAAATCATCACTTAGGAATCCCCTCATGGCTCAATGAGTTAAGGATCTGGCATTGTCACCGCTGTGGCTCTGATTACAGCTGTGGTAGTGGTTTGATCCCTGGCCCAAGATCTTCCACATTGCTGTAGGCATGGCCAAAAAAATAATAAAAAATTTAAAAAAGAAAATTACCACTTAGCAGCCACCTAGTTTTGTTCATGCAAAGCTTATCAACACATGGTAAAACTAATAGGTGACAATTTTAAAAGAATAGGATGTGTATATAGTCTCAAATATTTTCTCACAAGATACTTATTAACTCAAAAGAAATAGGAAAGAGCCGATTCCACTTACATTTTTAGGAAAAAAATGTAATCTAGGCCTTAGCCAATCAGTGCATTCCAATACTCTGGCCACAGGATTTTTACATGGGAGGATGACAGAATCCACCTTAACTGTGGGATCAAAGATAACATCTCCAGTGATAGGAAAAGTAGGTATTATATACCTCCTGATACAAGGCACTGAGAGGGGCACAAAAATATCTTCTGTGGTATTCCAATCAAAAAGGCATAATCTAAATCTAATAATGAAGAAACGTTATTCATAGGGAAAACCAAACTGAAGGGTATGCTACAAAAAGTGAATAGTGCTTCTTACTAGTGTTGAGGGCATGCTAAAAAAAGAAATACCATAGAACTGCTTCAGATTTTAAAAGACTAAAGAGACACGACAACTAAACACTGCATGTGATCCAAGACTGGATCCTAAACCAGAAAAATAGATTCTTTTGCTCTGATGGATATTAGCAGGACAACTGGTCAAATTACAAGGTTTGTATATCAGATAATAATTACTGTATTAATGCTAATTTACTAATTGTGACTTCTGTACTATGGTTATGTAAAAAATGTCTTTGTGTTTAGGAAACATACACTGAAGTGTATAAAGGGGGTTATTCCTGTAATTTATCTCAAATGGTTCAGAAAAAGAATATATATATGGGGGGGCGGGAGGGTGGGAAAGAGATGGAAACAGAGAGACAGAGATAGGAATGAAATTACAAAACAAATGTGTTTTTCTGTTTTGTTTTGTTTTTTGGTTTTTGTCCTTTTAGGGCCGCACCTGCAGCATGTGGAGGTTCCCAGGTTAGGGAGCTAATCAGAGTTGTAGCTGCTGACCTACACCACAGCCACAGCAATGCCAGATCCAAGCCACATCTGCAACCTACAGCACAGCCCACGGCAATGCCAGATCCTTAACCATCTGAGCAGTGAGGCCAGGGATTGAACCCGCAACCTCATGGTTCCTAGTCAGATTTGTTTCTGCTGCACCATGATGGGAACTCCTACAAAGTAAATGTTTTAAAATAGAAAAATCTGAGAAATACAAGTGAAGGGTATATGGGAATTTTTTTGCACTATATTTTCAGTTTTAGTGTTGCTAACGATTTGGCTGTGAGCTATCTAAGCAATTAATCCAAAATAACATCACTAATGGTGATAATAGCATCAATGATAGTGGGACAGGCTGGTATTTTATGCTCCCTAATGTGATGCAACATGAAATATACAGTGTTACCTATGATGTATTCTTGTCAAAAATGTTTTCTCTCAATCTGATTAATCTTTTACACACAGTTTCCTATTAACAAGAAATAAGGTGATGGAGGAGTGCATTAAATGACACCAAGTGAAAACAATCAGAGAAACTCAGAATGTGGGACATTTTACAGGACAACTAGCCCGCACTACCATGATGTAAAATAACAAGTGGAAAAAAAAGATAGTGGGGAACAAAGGGAGTGTGAGGTGTGAGTGTTATGTGAAGGTCTAAGAGCTAACAACAAAATGCACTGTGCATTTGCATCCTGTTTCCAAAAACATTTTTAAAAGTTCCAAAAATGTTTTTAAAATAATTGGGAAAATTTAAATCTGGCCTGAATTTTGGACGGTATGAAATTGTTGTTAATTTTCTTATGACTAGTAGTTTGTAGGAGAGTGTCCTTATCTTTAGGAGATGTCTGCTGAAATATTTAGAGATGAAGTGCCATGATGTCTACAATGTACTTTGAAAGGGTATAGAAAATTTTATGCAGAAAGAGAGAGAGAGAGAGAGAGAGGGAGGGAGGGAAGAAAGCAGTATGTTAATAATTTTTTAATCTAAATAAAGAGTATATGGGTGTTTATTATATTTTTATTTCAACTCCTTATATAATATTTTCATAAAACATTGAGGGAAAATAATAATGTTTGTACTTTTATAATATATTCCTATTAATTTTCTTTTAGAGATTTGAAGATTTGAAAATTAAGAAAAAAATGAAAAGAAAAAAGCACATCATTATTTACAAGTTTGGTTCTAAACTCTCTACATTTAAAAGGATTTATACAGTTTATCTCAGGGCTGTATCTGTAGCATGGATGAAGGAGAGCTGAACAGCTGCAGCAATTCCCTCAGTGATAAGCAAGGTAGGGAATAGGACATAATTGTGGCTGCCCCAAAAGTTAGCACCCTTCAAACCTGTGGGTGACTGGGAGATCTTTCAGTCTCAGACTCGCCAGGTCTGAGGTACATATGTAAAGTGGATGCAAACTTTCTGTTCTAATTCCTCTCTGACAGGTGGAGTTGTTCTTTCTCTAGACATGAATCCAGACCATTTTTCAATGCCAGCCATCTACGTTGAAAACGGATAACGTTAACTTTCAGTGCTTTTGAGTACTTGTGTGTTTTCCTGTGTTTTCATAAGTGTTCTTATATTGGCATGTGTGTGGTTTTATCACTGGGAGACAAGGAAAGAGCACACCTGCACTCCTGCGGTCTATGTGTGAACAAAGTAATAGACTGATGGTGATGTGATTGGTGGCTGATCACACCATGCATTTGTTGTTTACATAGTGATTTGTGGACTGAAGAGCTAGCAGCAAAGTCTGTACTTTATACAGTTACTTACAACTAATATAGCTTGGTAACTGAAATTTGAACCATGATATTGGTGTGCATACCATAGCTATACCTGTACTCCCATTCTAGCCTCTTTTTTATGATCCTTGAACACCCAAGAAAAAGTGTTACGTCTAGGTCTTTTGCACTGGCTGTTCCCTTGGCCTGGAACACTCCTCTCTTGGATGTTTACATGAATATTTAGGAATATTTGAGATCTCAACTCAAACTCTATTTCTTGACCAGTTCCTTCATTTGGCTTCATTATGACGCTAGTTAAAAAAAAGAAAAGAAATCTAGGATGTCTAGAGCATGATTCTCTAGCCTTTAAATGATCATGCATCCAATATTCATGATAACTCAAATGTGTGCAAGACTCTCCATTAGAGAATTAGCTGGAAGTGTGCATGGAGATACTGCAGATATAAATACAAACAGGACGTGTTTTTTTGCCTTGGAGAAGCAAAATGTAGTTAGGTGATAAACTAAAATTCAATTCTGATCCCACTTCCTTCCAAATGCCCATCCTCCTTCTTTTCTCCCAGCTCTCTTGAAATATTTTGCTTTCTAATCTATTTTGTAGGTATTTCTGGTCAGCCTATTACATGTGAGCATACTAGGCATATAATCCCTGTAGGTTTTAGTTTTAAATCATCATAGGATTCAGCCCAGTGTCTAGAACATGGGAGGTTCTTCTCACAGAAACATTTACTTAAAATTGCCTTAAACATCCCTTGTATGTTAATAATAGAGCTTTGCTATACCATCCCACCTCTTAGAGAAAATATCAGATTACAAACAATTCAAATATGTGAGCACCATAAGTGTCTTGGTGTTAGGGTCTCCCTTTAGCACAGCTGATGAAGAGCCTCTATTATCTGATGATTTTCTACCCCGTAAACACATCATTCTGGCACCTACTCAGTGCAGGACCTGAGCTGGGAAATGGAGACGCAAAGATACATCGGAATCCTTCCATTTAGGGTGCCCATAATCACATAGAAATCAAGACATTAATAATGTTCCTGTTCCCCAATTAACAGGCAGGATTATAATAGGGTTTATTCAAACTGCCAATACAGAGACAGAATGGAGAAGCTGAAAGTGAGAAAAGAAGTCATATATACTGAGAAGATAGGAAGAAACCAAAAGCTTTTGAAAGGAGATGAGCAGGTATTATGACTGAAAGTCAGGTATCAAATCTGACATAAAGGCATCTTTAAAAAGCAGAGACCAAAAGCGTGGGACAAATTCCTGATCAGAGCTGGGAGGACTGGCTAAGACAAGGGCAAGGACAAGGCAGATGGGTCACTAGTGAGTTAAGGTCATTGTTCTCTGAGATCATCACCTGACGTTAAGTATATGGCAAAAACAAGCATGAGACACTCTAGGAGAATAATGGAAGAAACTGGACTTCAAAGGTGAGATTTCAATTCAGAATTTATCAGGGGTAGATAAAAAACGAACAGCCATTGGCAGAAGAAGAAAAGTATGAATAAAGCAAAGAGACTGGAAGCTGGACAGAGTATCATTTATCATGGGCAGGGAAGACAAGACCTGTGGTTGAAACATAGGGGCAAAAAATTCTCAGGGAGGACTCACAACAAGTTTAGAGTTAGACTGGGAAGGGCCTTGGAAGACATGCTAAAAATTTTGAACCTGATCCCAGAATCAACAGAAAGTCTATCTATGCTTTTATGTAGGAGGTGTTGTGTTCCAGATTGGGTTCCACAGGGAGCTGGTTCAGAGCAGAGGTCTGCATGCAGCAAGATTACCAGAGAGTGCCAGAGGCTCAGCACCTATGCAGCAATGAAAGAAGTCACACCGGGCAGAGGGAGAAGTTGGGTTGAGATGCTGTCACAACAAAGGCCTCAGCTTATCCCCAGGTACTACTGCGAACAAGTAACAAGTCAGTTCTGCTGGAAGACACAAAGCTGGAGATCAAGCGTGCTCTATTCATCACTACAAACAAAACATGCAGCAACACCAGGGTGAGCTCCTTCCATGTGCCAGAAACTCTGCTAAGACATGTTTCATGCTGTACCTTTTTAAATCCTCTCCAAATCTTGTGTATCCTTTCCATTCAACAAACCAGACTATTTTAAGAACCTGAGAAGTAAATTCAGGTAAAATCAATGAGTAAAAATAATCTTGTAACCATATTTAAAAAAAAAGAATTAAAAAAAGAGATAACCCTGGAGTTCCCTTGTGGCTCAGCAGATTAAGGAACTGGTGTTGCCACTGCTATGGCTTGGGTCACTGCTGTGGCTCAGGTTCAATCCCTGGCTTAGGAACTTTTGCATGCTATGGTGGCAGCCAAAAAAAAAAAAAAAGATAATCCAACATAAATATTTTTGTGGGATAATTTTTTAAAGAATTATTTGAATCTTGGGTAGAAAAAAAGGGGTTGGAAGTTTGGGTTTTCTTTGTGAGATTTTTTTGTTTTTTGTTTTACTGTTTGTGAGAGTGAAATTTGGAAAAAAAAATTCCTTTGCAAATAAACTGTTGCAAACTCTCCACCAGCTTTTTGTGAAACAAATCAAATGGAAGAAAAGAAAAGATGAAACAGAAAGAGAAGAAAAGGAATTAAATCAGTGTTTCAAAATAGAATCACCATCTAGGAGAACAGATTCACAGTCCAAGAAAGAAAAGAAACGGAAGTATGAAATTGCTACTCTTCATTTTACCTACATTCTGCCCCGGCAGATATATGTGCATATGGGTGACCTATATTGTGTCCTAACACAAAATGAAATGTTTATAACAATCACTGACATTTTTTCAGCACTTATTTTATACAGAGATCTTCATATTTATTCCTCATTTAATCCTGTTAAAAGATATACAAGCATATTAAAAACTTTAAGAGTTTATTTGAGCAAAAATTGATCGAACTGGACAATACCAAACTGGAAGTGATTAGGAGCATTCCTCCGACAGGAGCCAGAGGAGACATATAGAGAAAGTACAAAAGCCAAGAAAAGAAATTATCTGGATATAGCTTAAAGTGTAGTTGGCCATTTGGAAATGGCCATACTTAGCATTTTGATTTTGTAACTTTGAAGCATTTATAGGCTTAGATCTTGGTTTGGTAATGAAGGCACCATGGCATTAGAGCCACCTCTGTCTAATGGCCTCCCTGTTTCATTAGTTTAACAATTCTCATAGCAACTCTGAGGGTATGTATACATATTTTTGAGACCATTTTATCACCACATATGTTTTATTCACCATTTATACAGATGCAGAGACCAGGTCTCAAAGAGGTTAGAGATCTGGTCCACCACCAAACAAATGACAGAAGTAATACCTTTCTTATATCTACAAAGTGCCTACTCAGCCCTCAATTCATGTGCCCTTTACAACTGTAGGAATGTAAGTCAGCAATTTGCAGTTGAGGCCCAGAAAACTTGAACAACTTGTCCTGATCACAGAGCAGGTAAATGGAGAAACCAAGGCTTGAACTCCTGATAACAAACATTGGGATTTTGCCTCATAAACCACACTGATGCTGTATTTACAGGAAAAAAAAAAATACAGGTTTGTCTGTCAGATGCTTTAAAAGATACAAACATCAAACATGATTAACTATTGGCACAGGCAGATGATAATAAAAATGGTTGGTTGAAAGAGCCATTTCTGTGAGACACCAGTAATACACATCCAAGAGCAACCTTGGGAAAAAAATTCTGGCTGACAGAAGAGCAGTTCAGTACCAAGTTTTTGGAATATTATTCAGCAATATATACAGAGAGTTTTAAGCGTACAGACTGGCTGGCCCAGTAATTTCATCTCTACTTTACAGTGGCATCTGGCTAGCAGCCCCATCCAGAGCTTCTGTCATTAAAATGCACATGAAATCAGAGAAAAAGAGGAAAACCTCTATCAACACTGAAAATGAAGCCTGAAAGCAACAAAGAGAAAACCTGGAAATTCCACTCTGTAGCATGGGTATTGCTTTTTGAAGTAACCAAGATGTTCGTGTGTCCCTATCTGAGGATTAAAAGTCGAAGCAATCACATGTCAGGGTATGTGAGAAGTTCTGAGAGCGGGCGTGGTGCACCTAGTAGGTAGAGCACCCACCTGAGGTCAGTGGGAGCTATAGGCAGAAGCAGGAGGAGGAGGAGTCAGAGAGCAATGCATGCAGGACTCTAGAATGTCATCATGGCTTCTATCAGTTCTAAGTGTCAAAGAGCCAGGTGCTGAGGATGGAGAACATTCTACCCCAACCTAACAGAACCCCTCTAGTTAAAGGCCAAATCCTTGTGGAGCTTTCCTTATGAGGAGAACTCAGGGGAACGTCAGACTGCTGCTATTGCTGAAAAACTTATAGGACAACCAAAAAAGAATATTAACCATATCAGAGGTTACTTCCTTAAAATGATTTATGACAGGAACCAAAAGAAAATTTTAGAAAGCCATATAGTGTCTTTTGTAGGTTAAAAAAAAAAGGCATGGTTGTTTTTAAATAGGGTCAGGGTGGGGGTGGGGGTGGAGTGGTCAGGTCAAGGAGGAAGAAGCCATAAAGAGAGAACAAGATGAAATGAAAACAGAAAAGAATGAGATAGAAGAGGATTATAGAAAACAATAGAGCCATTATTACAATGTATGAGAAGGCAATATTTTAGAGATCGAGAATTTTACACCAAGTCAAATGGATGCAATACCATTCATTTTTGGATGCCAGAAGCAGATATTCTCAGATTTGTTAAGTCCTTAGAAAATACATACGTATGTTTAAATATTTTTTGAAGATATACACGAGCCAACAGAAAGATAACCTAAGAATGAAGAAGTCAGGGTATAAAAGAACCAGTGCTAACTACTTAAATGCAGTAAACATAAAGCTCAGTTAAAAGTTTATAAACACGGTTATAAAACAAAGCAACTGTTAAAAGAAGTATTAAAAACTAACAAATATAAGGCAAAACTACATTACCTTAATAAAGTTCATGTGTTGCAAGACTTACGTACAGGGAGACAGGACACCGAGGCCTCTTTGCCAGGAAGCAGCACAGGCTCAGCAGATTTATATCCAAGACTGAGCCCCAAACACAGCTATCTTATATACCCATCTGATATTTTTTCTTTTACCCTTTGGTCCCTTTGTTCACCTTATAAGTAACTTACATTCTGTAATTTCCCAGTGGACAATTAGAGATATGCTTGCCCCCATGGATTCAGGTTGTTACATTGCTACGGAACTGCGCCTGCGCATACAGGTGCTGACGTTATATGTTGACTTCACTTTGTTCTGGGAGGGCCCTTCCCCCTCCCCACTACATATGTATGAGGAGAAAAAGAAATTAGGGAGAAAGTAAAGAGTGTTTAATTCTCAGTATAAGCCGTTTGACTCCCCAGATGCCCCAAGTAGGAAGTCATGACTCCTAGGCTGTCACTTTACAGAATGAGATACTCAAGTCCAGAAAGGGGAAGGGCATGGTCCAACGATATAAACCTACTTTCATGGATTGTGAAAATACAGAGCTGCCTTAATTTTCTACTTTTAGTTTAGGGCCAAGAATTCTATTGACAAAATTTCTAGAGAAGAAAAGAATAAGAGGCTTGCTTTTACTGAACTCTAAGAAATCAGTAAAGAGGTGTTAATAGAATGAGATGTGCCGACGTCAATGCTAACAAATGCAACAGGAAATGTTTGTCATAATTTACTTTGTTTTAACTTAGAAATGGATCAGTTGAAACCAACACTTCTAAATGCTTTCAGGATACAGCAAGTACAATCGGTTCTTTTTTTCTCTCCCTTTCACCCCCTAGCCCAATCCCACTTATTACAGAAAAATGCTTTCACTTTTCTCACAACATACTTACTTTGGGAATTTCAGGAAACATTACCTATGACAATGTATTAATTAGCACAGGACCACTTCCTTATAAAAAAAATACATCCTCATTTGCTGAAACAGATTCCAACTATAATTGTTACTTGCATTACTTTGATGGTTATGATTAATGACCATCAAGTTATCAATTAAGAATATGCAAATAAGCCTTATCTGGGGATTCATCAAAGAATCCAAGACAAGATAGTTCATGTCACTAAGTTTCTCATTTTCTCTAGTTCTTCATTGGCTCTCCATTTTTAACCTCATGAGGACTTTAAAAGACATCAAATACTGTGGTATGTTTCTAATTTATTTACTCTTAAATCATCAAAATGCTCTTTTGTAAGAGCTATTTGATGTCCAAGTATCCTTATGGGGCCTTTTCATTAGCTATGTTCCTGCCCTGGAAAAAACAGGAAGTCACAATTTGCCACAATTAAAAAGACTGAGGCGGAAAACAAGGTTTAAATTCAGTTCCACATTAGTCACAGAACTCCTGCCTCTCTCCAAGTAGCCTTCTTGTTTTTCAAAGATGTTTCAGAACACAGCAGGTTCCTTTAAATTTAAACTTCACCAATGGATAGGAGAGTTCATAATAATTGCACTTGGGTAGTAGTTTACCTTCCCAGTGTGTGTGTGTGTGTGTGTGTGTGTGTGTGTGTGGGTGGGTGGGTGTTGGGGAAGAGGGGTATTATGATCCCTTAAAATAGACGCATAAATAGGAGGGGTAAAGAGTCTTAGCTTTGCAACTGAAGGTACCGTGATTTCCTTTGAGTTGAATCAAAGTGATTCATGGCCGAAATAAAATTGTAGCAATTATGTACTTGAAAAAAAACAGTAAAGAGGCACTTCACAATTTTGTTTTTCTGCCATGAATGTAAATTAGATCTTTGGCCTATTATTAATTGTTGCTAATAAGCTAAGACAATAGCAGCTAAAGAGAAAATGATGTGTTTTCTTGGTGCAAATGGAATGTCAGTCTTTCATAAGGTTTTGCTTCAAATACCGTAACTTCCAGGTATTCTGCTTCCTGAATGAGTCTAGGATTTCCTAAGTTATCTGTCATGATCCAATCCGGAGCCAGAAACCATACCAGTTGTTTCGAACAGAGATAATTCAATATAAAGAATTGCTAAATAGGCATCACAGTGGTTAACCAGGTAACAGAATAAGTAGTAAGAAGACTCAAAGGTATCAAAGAGGTAGCAATTTCAAAAAGCAGCTAGCACTCCTCAGGCTGAGGCAACAGAGGGTTTAGAAATATGAACACTCTCAGAAGGGCCATGGAAACCACACTCAGATTCCTACAGAGGTTTGAAGGCTCCCTGTCCCAGCTCTACAATGTAGAGCATAGAAGGGTGGGTTTGGAGATGAGAGAAAATACTTAATGTTATCAGTCATCTGAAATATAAAGTAATTTAGGAAGGTGCTTGAGCTGTCTGAGAGTTATTATTCCAATTTTATTCATAAAAAAGGAGACCGAAGAAGTGGGTGCTGCAACAGAGTCAAATAGCCAGTAATAATAAAATAATAACAATATTTACCAAATGCTGGGAGTTTCCACTGTGGCTCGGCAGCAACGAATCTAATATCCATGAAGACGCAGGTTCGATCTCTGGCCTCACTCAGTGGGCTAGGGATCCAGCGCTGCCATGACCTATGGTGTAGGTTGCAGATGTGGCTTGGATTCCACCTTGCTGTGGCTGTGGTGTAGGCTAGTAGCTACACTTCCAATTCTCGATCCCTGGCCTAGGAACTTCCATACGCCAAAGGTGTGGTCTTAAAAAGAAAAAAAGAAAAAAAAAAAACAAATGCTACATACCACATATGGTTCTAAATGACTTATAGGTGTAAATTCTTTACAATAAACTTTATGTCTTCATAATAACTCTATGAGATAGGTACAACAATTAACATATTTCTACCTGTGAAAAAACTGAAGCGCAGAAAAGTTTAAGTAACTTGCCCAAGGTTGCTTAGCAAATAAGAGGTGAATGGGAATTGAAGCTCAAGCAGTCTGACTCTGAAACCTACCATCTTAACCACTACATAATGCCACCACTACAGTATCTGTCTTCAAGTATCAAACTGTCTCACTGGCATATCAATACTAGTTAATTATATTATAGCTAATTAGCTACTGCAAGGCCCTGGTTTTAAGAGCCACAGATGTATTTTCTAACTAAATTCTCACATCGACTGTCTGATGTAAGTACTATTTTCTTTGTTCTGTAAATGAGTAAACTGAGGCACAGAGAAGCTATTTATAGCCCAAAGTCTCAGGCCTGATAAGAGATTTAGTTGTGATTGAATCCAGAGTGTTTGGCCAGAGAGCTCATGCTTTCAGACACAATACTAGAATGCATGATAAATTAAACCTCAGTAATGCAGAATTTATGGCATCTCTCCTTGAAAACCCTTTGGCTAATTATAGTAAATGGGCCATTTACTCCCATCTTTTTAAGATAATCAAACTCCCATCTTTCTAGATATATTCCATAATGCAGACTTTTACCAATCAAGACTGCTCTTCCTTTCAGATTTTTGATGAGAATTAAAGAAGCTTTGCTTTATGTCATGGGCCATGAAAAAGGGAGTTTCACTGAAGATCATGCATTTAAGAAAACCGAAAAGTCTCAATTAGTGTTTCTCAATGACCTCAGACACCCGGGTAAGTGCAGCAAAATCAGACTGAAGCAATAACATTCTATTGATCCTACTCCCTCAGGTTCTTCTCTAGATCTGAGCCATTTGCTGAGAATCCAGATACCAAGTGAAGTAGCCAAACATGCAGTTCTCCTGGGCCATTTGGCTCATCCTAAGAGGAGCAGCCCTCAGCCCTCCTCAGACATTCTTTTGGAGATCCCTACTCTGAAAATTAGATGAAATGGCTAAAATATTTTACCACCTATCTACAAATACTAATCTTCTTCAACAGAAGGATCAGTGAGAAAATAATAAGGATCTTCCCAGAACCTATAAAGATATACATTTATCATAATTATTAGGTGAAAGAATAGCTCTCTTGGACTTCAACAAAGAGAATAAAATCTTTAAAGTTACAAATGTATTCCTAGATAAAGGAGCGTTTTCTTCTTTAAGGAAAGTTTCCAGTCAAGACCCTAGGGACAGTGATTTAATGAAGATTGAAAATACAGGTATTAACGTGATTTAGAGGAATATTATAACTCCATTTAAAGAAGACTCACTCAATTTTAGTAGAGAACATACCCAAAGACATCCAGGAGTTCCCATGGTGGTGCAGCGGAAACGAATCTGACTAGGAACCATGAGGTTGCAGATTTGATCCCTGGCCTCACTCAGTAGGTTAAGGATCCCATATTGCCGTGACCTGTGGTGTAGGTCACAGATGTGGCTCAGATCTGGCATTGCTGTGGTGTAGGCTGGCAGCTGCGACTCCAATTAGACCCCTAGCTTGGGAACCTCCATATGACGTGGGTGCAGCCCTAAAGCAAAGCAAAACAAAACAAAACAAAGCAAAAAAAAAAAGACATCCAATATCTTTACCAATTTACACATTTAGCTTTGTGATAATGCCCATTCTCTTTAATGGTTCTTCGAAAAAAATTTAGCAATATTTTTAATACAGATTGTTTTGAATCTTTTTGAAATATTTAAGATCATCCCTTTCTATTTAAATGTATATATGGACACATGATATGTATGCACAGATAGCTAATAATTCATTTATTTGACAAAATTATGTGATTTTTATATTTTTCTGTTCTCTGATTATTTTTTATTTCCTTGAGCTATGTTACTATCTATGTTACAGTGAAAACCTGTCTGTGAAAATTATGAGAAGGAAACATTTGTGATATTATTTCCTTTTCCAAAAAAAACTCTTTTATTGTTTAACAAGAAGAGCATATTTCTCTAAAGCCTTTTTTTTTTTTTTGTCTTTTGTCTTTATAGGGCTACACCCATGGAATATGGAGGTTCCCAGGCTAGGGGTCTAATTGGAGCTGTAGCCGCTGGCCTATGCCAGAGCCACAGCAACGCGGGATCCAAGCCACGTCTGCGACCTACAGCACAGCTCATGGCAACACTGGATCCTTAACCCACTGAGCAAGGTCAGGGATCTAACCCTCAAACTCATGGCTCCTAGTCGGATTTGTTAACCACTGAGCCACAATGGGAACTCTTCTAAAGCCTTTTAATTTGTTAAACTTTTATTACACACAGCCTTCCAGATAAATCCATCCACTGTCCAAAGTGAAGTTATACCTATTTAATCCCACATACATTCAAACAATTACAATTAAAAGAACTAAGGTGAAGCAAAACATCCTTTTATAACTAAAATAAGAACACAGTAGGCACAAAAGAACTTTATTAAAACTAAACAGTGATAATAAAAATTTAAAGGGCCCAGGAAAGAATCTAAGTTTCCTAAAAATCAATAATAAGACTATCAAACTACAAACTCATTTATATACTTCATTCATTGTAGTATAAGTGTTCTTTGCAGAAAAGTGAGAAAATCCATTACATTACACACTACCGCCCCAAAAAATGAAGATTGTGAAAACCACTCAAAGTCCAGGAAAAAAAAAGACTGCTGAAAAATTGTAAGTACCCTTCTAATCTCTTGTCTGTGCACACGCATACATGCACATAAATAAATGCATGGTTTCTCTTTTCAAAATTTAGCTCACACTGAACACACTGTTGTGTAACCTGCTAGGCCTTTTTAAGCCCTGAAATTCATAACTCAAGCCCTTGAGGCAAACTCTGGAAGAAAGGGAGGAACACGCTTGAATACCAATCTTATAAGAAAAAGAAAGGGAAGGAAAAATGGAAGACAAATGAGATCAAAGAAGACAGAGGATATGGAGCTGAAAGGATATCATAAAGGAAGCTAAAGATAAAGACGGACTTTTTCAATTTAAACTCTATTTTCTAATTTTCTTAATTGCATCAACATTGCACTATTGTGTGTTTTTTGGAAATTTTACTCCTCTTCCTCCCCCTTCTTTGCGGCTGGGGTAGTTCACAGCACAGTGCAGAGATGCCAACCACTGGAGCCAAATTCAATTCCAAATCCAAACATAAGCAATGTTTGCGAATCGAGACTCCTTTGAGGTTCACCCAACTCCAATTTTACCAATTCCCTTCAGGGAAAGATTTCCCTTTGAAGCTTCTGTGTAGCTGAGTGCATTCTGGGATACATGTTTGAGTTTCTAGTGTGGGGTAATTTATGTATAGATTGAATATGCTCTGCACCTAACCCTCTCATTACTTTACATTGTACTTGGAGGCATGGCTGGAAAACATTTTTGTTCATGTGCATCTAAATTAAAATTCAAAAGGCAAATTGAGAATATTGAATTAGCCCAGATGTTGTAAAGTTAATGCGCGTGTTGATTTCTCCAGAAATGCTCTTTAGCTTAAAAAAAAAAAAAGAGAGAGAGAGAGAGACAGTGGAGAACTTGAAATGAAACTGATTTTAAAATCATAGTTTTAAAACTGTTAATTGTGACAATCACTGTCTCCTACATAACTGTCACAGGCCACAACTTGAAAGGCTTAAACAACAACAAAAATTTTTTTCCTAAAGAAAATAGCCTGCTAAGTATGTAGATTGGAGCAGTTTTCCGAGTGGATTTGGAAAAGGGGGAGTGTAGCTGATCAAGTTTAAGAGAATCTACCTGCCCTGAAAGGCCTGAAAGCACAACTGGGAAAATAAGTAAGCTTGAGCTTAAAGTAAACTAGGAGCTGGGAGAGGGCTCAGACTTGTGCCTGTGATGAGAATTACGTACTAATAGAGCCCAGGTGTGCGTGTATGTGTGTGTGTCTGTGGGTATGGGGTGGGGCGGGGGGTGATCAGTGCTATTTACGAGTGGTTACATTATCACTTTGTGGGTGAAACGAATCCAAGGAGAATTCTTTAAACCCAGCTAGGAACTAGAGCCCCTTGTTTTCCTGGCTTTCTTGGAACTCTCTTCCCACTTCCTTTACACCAGGTCAAAATGGCTTGTGACCAAAACAAGACAAGGTGTTGACATTTTCAATATGGGTCCTGGTTGACTCCATTCTTAATCCTCCCCATCCCCCACCAGGCATACCTGTTTCAATGTCTCCTCTCAGATTAAACTTGCAGAAAGCCTAGAGTTTGTCTCCTTGTTTAACCCTTAGGCATTACTACCCTGGGCCTCATCATGATGTCACACATTCAATGTACACTCAGGAAATATTTCAGAAGAATGGCCTCCATTATCATTTCCTTCTTAAATTACTGAGAACAGATTTGGGAGTGGGCCTGCAGAATTACATCTCCTGGGGCTCTGAGAGTCTTTATTTTATACTCCATTATTTTGCATTATCCTAGGCAGTTTCATTTGTTGTTTGATCAAAAGTAAGTGCTATTTGATTGACCCAAAATTATAAACTTTTCTAAAATACATAAATACTTCGAAAATAAATACCTATTCTTTATGCTATCCTGCTTTCCTCCCTTTGCAGAACCTAGCAATTACCTGTCAATTTGGAATCTCCAACCTAACAAAAGTCCCCATACTGCCCATATTGGCTTTTTCACCATTATTCTCCGTAGGTTTCCCCAAAATAAATATGCTTTTGACACAACACGTATTTATGAAATTATAGTGTGTACATATCATTTTATAAACAAATGTGTGGGATAATGGAAGTGCACTTTTATGATTAAAAGAACACTATACTAAGCTTATCTTATTCACTCAGATATGAAAACTAAGGTGGGGTCCCTTTACCATCCTAAGCACCCTATATATACATTTTTTGCTTAAAACTGCATGCACATCATCCTCTTATGAGTTGAATAAAATCACTGATGCTCCAAGTTTTACTTCAATTATGCAAGAAAACTTGAGCGGACAGATGACAAGATTGATGATGAGTGGATTCCAAAGTACAAAGAACAGCTATTATTCATACAAGATGATTGATAATATAAAATATGGTAGTCAGTATTATCCTCTCTTCAACATTCAGTCCATATGACACAGTTGCAGTACATAAAGAATGCCAGCTTTATATCCAAAATCCTAGGTTCCTTCCCGTTTCCAGTCTAGCACATAAGGAGCTTAAAAGTTGCCACTCCATCCTACCAAAAAGTAATAAGCTGAAAAAACTGAAAACCCAATATCTCTTTATAGATCTCTCAGAGAAGAGAGGTCACAGGGGAAACTGCTTCCTCCCAAGAGGGACAGACAAGTGGATACAGAATACCACAACCTGCCAGAACAGAAACCTGTGAACAGAAAGCTCCTTGGAAACAGTGCCATGGTAGGAAAGCCTGAACTTGGTGAAGTTTCAGGAGGTTCAGTGTGAACATCTCTGAGAATCAAAACACCAAGAGGTCATTCATAGGGATGCCTCAATACTTTGTAAGTTTTACTTTCTGAAGAACTATCAGGTTTAAACAGTGACTATCAGAAACAAATCCCCTCAGACTTCTAGCAGAAAAAGGGAAATGGATGAATTTTTTAAAAGAAACAATCAGCCAAAATTCGCACAAGTAAAACAGACAATCTGAAAAGGTTTATTCTCTATTAAAGAAATTGAGTGACTAATTAATAACCTTCCAAAACCAAAATCTCCAGTCACAAATGTGTACACTAATGAATTCTACCAAACAATTAAGGAAGTTATAACAATTCCCCAAAATCTCCTTCAGAAAATAGAAGAAGAGGGAATACTTTCTAATGTATTCTATGAGGACCTAGCACTATCCAAGTAACAAAACCAGACAAAGACATTATAAGAAAAGAAAAACTTCGGGCCAATATTCCTCATAAACATAGATGCAAAAATCCTCAGTGAAATATTAGCAAGTCAAATACAACAATGTAAAAAAATAACTATACACTATGATTCCATATCCCAAGTATGGATGCCTGGCTCAATAATTCAAAATCAATTAACATAATCCACCACATAAATAGACTAAAAAAGGAAAAATAACATGATTATATCAATACATACAAAGCATCTGACAAAATCTAACATCTATTCATGATTAAAAAATAAAAACTCATCAAAATAGGAATAGAAAAAAACTTCTTAAACTTGATAAAGAACACTACAAAAGCCTACAACTATCACCATACTTAATGGTGAGGTTTTCTGCTAAGATCAGAAACAAGGAAAGGATATCGCCTTTCACAACTGCTTTGCAACATCATCCTAGAAGTGGTAACTAATGCAATGAAGTACGAAAAGGAAACAAAAGGAATAGGGTAGGAAAAAGTTATCTTTATTCATAGACAACATGATTGTTTAAGTAGAAAATCCAAAAGAACTGACAAAAAAGCCCCTCTTGGGACTAATAAGCTATTATAACAAGTTGCAGGATATAAAAGTCAATCGCTTTTCTATATTCTAGCAATTAACAAGGAATTTGAAATTAAAAATTAAAAATATGCTACCATTTATATTAGCACCCCAAAAATATAGATAGATGTAAATGTAACAAAATATGTACAAGATTTACATGAGGAAAATGATACAACTTTAATGAAAAAATTAATTAAAAGATTACTAAGTAAATATACAGATATTTCACAATTGATTATTGGAAGATATTGTCAAGATGTCAGTTTTTCCCAACTTCATCTATAGATTCAATGCAATCACAGTCAAAATCCTAGCAAGTTATGTTGTGGATATTGACAAAATGATTCTAAAGTTCATACAGAAAAGGAAAAGACAAACAAAATTAGAAATGAAAAAGGAGAAATCACAACGGATACTGCAGAAATTAAAAAAACCATAAGAGAATACTATGAACAACTGTATGCCAACAAATTTAACAATCTGGAAGAAAGGGACAATTTTCTAGTATCTTACAGCCTGCCAAAACTGAATCAAGAAGAAATAGACCAACTGAACAGACCAATCACTAGAATTGAAATTGAAAACTTCATAAAAACACTCCCTACAAATAAAAGCCCAGGACCAGATGACTTCACAGGTGAATTCTACCAAACATATAAAGAGAATCTGGTGCGCATCTTCCTTAAAATTTTCAAAAGATTGAGGAAGAAGGAACACTCCCAAAGACATTCTATGATGCCATCATCACCCTAATTCCAAAATCAAAGATACCACCAAAAAAGAAAACTATCAGCCAATATCTTCGATGAATATAGACACAAAAATTCTCAACAAAAATTTTAGCCACCGAACCCAACAACTTATCAAAAAGATCGTACACTATGACCGGGTGGGGTTCATCCCAGGTTCACAAGGATGGTTCAACATATACAAATCAATCAACATCATATACCACATTAACAAAAGAAAAGTCAAAAATCATATGATCATCTCAATGGATGCAGAAAAAGCACTTGACAAAGTCCAACATCCATTTATGATAAAAACTCTTGCCAAAGTGGGTATAGAGGGAACATTCCTGAACATAATCAAAGTCATTTATGACAAACCCACAGCAAATGTAATGTTCAATGGAGAAAAATCAAAAGTCTTCTCACTAAAATCCGGAACAAAACAGGGATATCCACTCTCACCACAGCTGTTCAACATAGTTTTGGAAGTCCTAGCCACAGCAATTAGACAAACAAAAGAAATAAAAGGCATCCAAATAGGAAGAGAAGAGATAAAACTGTCACTGTATGCAGAAAACATGATACTATACATAGAAAACCCTAAGGACTCAACTGCAAATTACTTGAACTGATTAACAAATTCAGCAAAGTAGCAGGATATAAGATTAACATTCAGAAATCAGTCGCATTTCTGTATACTAACAATGAACTATTAGAAGAGGAATGTAAAAATACAATACCATTAAAATTGTACCACATGTAGGTCACAGATGGCTTGGATCCCGCGTTGCTATGGCTCTGGTGTAGGCCGGTCACTACAGCTCCGATTAGACCCCTAGCCTGGGAACCTCCATATGCTGCAGGAACAGACCTAGAAAAGGCAAAAAGACCAAAAAAAAATGCAAGACAATAAATCAAATACCTAGGAATACACCTGACCAAGGAGGTAAAGGACTTATATGCCACGAAATATAAAACATTAATCAAGGAAATTAAAGAAGATGTAAAGAAATGGAAAGATATTCCATGCTCCTGGGTTGGAAAAATTAATATTGTAAAAATGGACATACTACCCAAAGCAATTTACAGATTCAGTGCAATCCCTATCAAATTACCCATGACATTTTTCACAGAACTACAACAAACAATCCAAAAATTTATGTGGAACCACAAGAGACCCAGAATTGCCAAAGCAATTCTGAGGAACAAAAACCAAGCAGGAGGCATCACTCTCCCAGACCTCGGGCAACATTAGAAAGACACAGTCATCAAGACACTGTGGTACTGGTACCAAAACAGACTGACAGACCATTGGAACAAAATAGAGAACCCAGAAATAAACCCTGACACCTATGGTCAATTAATCTTTGACAAAGGAGGCAAGAACATAAAATGGGAAAAAGAAAGTCTATTCAGCAAGTATTGCTGGGAAACCTGGACAGCTGCATGCAAATCAATGAAACTAGAATACACCCTCACACCATGCACCAAAATAAACTCAACATGGCTGAAAGACTTAAATATAAGACAAGACACCATCAAACTCCTGGAACATAGGCAAAACACTCTCTGACATCAACCTCATGAATATTTTTTCAGGTCATTCTCCCAAGGCAACAGAAATAAGAACAAAAGTATACCAATAGGACCTAATCAAACTGACAAGCTTTTGCACGGCAAAGGAAACCAAAAAGACAACTTATGGAATGGGAGAAAATATTTTCAAACGATGCAACAAACAAGAGCTTAATCTCTAGGATATACAAGCAACTTATACAACTCAACAGCAAAAAAGCCAACCACCCAATGGAAAAATGGGCAAAAGACCTTAATAGACATTTCTCCAAGGAAGATATATAGATGGCCAACAAACACATGAAAAAATGCTCAACATCCCTGACTATTAGAGAAATGCAAATCAAAACTACCATGAGATCCCACCTGACACCAGTCAGAATGGCCATCACTAATAGGTCCACAAATAACAAATGCTGGAGGGGGTGTGGAGAAAAGGGAACCCTCCTGCACTGTTGGTGGGAATGTAAGCTGAAACAACCACTATGGAGATCAGGATGGAGGTACCTTATAAATCTACACATAGAATTACCATATGACCCAGCAATCTCACTCTTGGGCATATGTCCAGACAAAACTCTCCTTAAAAAAAGACACATGCACCCACATGTTCACTGCAGCTCTATTCACAATAGCCAGGACATGGAAACAACCCAAATGTCCATCAACAGATGATTGGATTCGGAAAATGTGGTATATATACACAATGGAATACTACTCAGCCATAAAAAAGAATGACATAATGCCATCTGCAGCAACATGGATTGAACTACAGACTCTCATACTGAGTGAAATAAGTCAGAAAGAGAAAGATAAATACCATGTGATATCACTTATAACTGGAATCTAATATACAGCACAAATGAACATTTCCACAGAAAAGAAAATCATGGACTTGGAGAATAGATTTGTGGCTGCTGGTGGGGGACAGGGAGGGAGTGGGAGGGATCAGGAGTTTGGGGTTAATGGATGCAAACTATTGCTCTTGGAATGGATTTACAATGAGATCCTGCTGTGTAGCATTGAGAACTATGTCTAGATACTTACATCACAACACAACAATAGGAGGAAAAAGTATGTACACATGTATGTGTAACTTGGTCCCCATGCTGTACAGCAGAAAAAAAAATAAATTAAAAAAAGAAGAAAAGGAAAAGACGCAGAATAGTCAACTCACTACTGAAGGGTAAGAACAAATTTGGAGGACTGATATTATTCTGACTTTAAGACTTACTATGAAGCTACAGTAATCAAGACAGTCTGATATTGGTGAAAGAACATACATGTCTGTTAATCTTTGTTTCACATATTTAGATGTTCCTCTATTGGGTGTATACATGTCAATGAATGCAATATCCTTTTTGTATTGATGCTTTTATAATTATATAGTGTCCTTCTTTATATTTAAGGCTTCATTTAAATGTCTATTATGTCAGATATAAATATTGTTACTACCCCTGCTATTTTGTCATTAATGTTTGCATAAAATATATTTCTCTATCCCCTCATTTTTGTTCAATATGTGTTCTTCACTCTAAAGTAAGTCTCTTGTAGGCAGCATATTGGAGGCTCTTGGTTTTGTATCCTATATGTCACTCTATTTCTTTTGATGGGAGGATTTAGTCCATTGACATTTAACATATTTATTAAGAGATATGCTTTTTTTTTTGCTATTTCTTGGGCCGCTCCCACGGCATATGGAGGTTCCCAGGCTAGGGGTTGAATCAGAGCTGCAGCCACCAGCCTACACCAGAGCCACAGCAACGCAGGATCCGAGCCGCATCTGCAACCTACACCACAGCTCACGGCAACGCCGGATTGTTAACCCACTGAGCAAGGGCAGGGACCGAACCCGCAACCTCATGGTTCCTAGTCGGATCCTAGTGGTTTTAACCACTGCGCCACGATGGGAACTCCGAGATATGCTTTTAATGCCACTCAAAATCTTGTTTTACAGTTGATTTTGTATTTCTTCTTTGTTCTTTGTCTTTCTGTTTTCTCTTTTGTATTATGCTTATATTCTCATTTTGGGGCGCTTTGTGACTGTATTGCAATGTTTTGATTTGTGGTTATCATGGTATTCAAGTATGTTAACCCATTCGTATACCCATTTACTTTAGATTGGTAGCCCTATAAACTCAAAAACATTCTAAAAAGAAATCTACATTTCCTTATACTCCTTCCTCATATTTCAAGATGTTGATGTCATTTTTTACATCTTCATGTTTACCCTTTTGCTATTCATTGTAGTTGTCATTGCTTTCATAAAAAAATTTGTGATATTTATTTATTTTATGTACTTTCTTAAGTAATTTACTTTCCAATTGTAATTTTAGTTCAGACTAAAAATCATAAGACAATACTAAAAAAACCACTGAATTTTATATTTTAGCCAATTTTATGGTATATGAATTATATCTTGAAATTTTTAAAAGTGAAGAGGAAGGCAGAAGAGAGTCAGAGAAAGAGATGCAATGCTGCCAGCTTTGAACATGGGAAAGGGCCCAAGACCCAATGACTGCAGGTGGCCTCTAGGGTCCGGAGAAGGCAGAGAAACAGATTTCCCCCTTGAGCTTCCAGAAAGGAGATTAGCCCTACCTTCACCTTGATTTTAGCCAATAGAGACCCATGTCAAATTTCTAATGTTCAGATTTATAAAATAATAAGTTTAAGTTGTTTTAAACGGCTAAAAGAAATCAATAAGATGACAGAGATCCTAAATGATACAAAAGGACAGTTATACTTAATTAATATTTTCAGGACAGGAAAACCTGCCAAAACCAGAATACACATTATTTTCAAGTGTGTATGGAACATTCTCTAGGATTGAACACATATTAGGACACAAAACAAGCTTCAACAAATTTAAGAGGACCAAAATTATTTCAAACATCTTTTCTGATCATGAGAGCGTGAAACTAGAAATCAACCATAGAAAGAGAAATGAAGAAAAAAAAGACTAATGGAGACTAAACAACATGCTATTTATACAAAAATGGGTCAATGACAAAAATCAAAGATGAAATTTTTAAAAAACCTTGAGATCAATGACAATGGAAACACAACCATATAAAATCTATGGGCTGCAACAAGAGCAGTTCTTAGAGGTAAGTTTATAGTGATACAGGCCTTCTGTAAAAAAAAAACTACAATAATAAAAATCTCAAATAAACAACCTAATTTACCACCTAAAAGAATTGGAAAGAGAAAAATAAATAAAATTTAAAGTCACCAAATAACTATGGTCAACTAACCTATGACAAAGGAGGACAGAAAATACAGTGGAAGAAAGATAGTCTCTTCAATAAATGGAAATAGATATTTTTCCAAAGAAGACATACAGATAGCCAACAAGAATATGAAAAAATGCTCAATATCACTAATTATTAGAAAAACACAAATTAAAACTACAATGATATACCACCTCATACCAATCAGAATAGCCATCATTAACAAGTCAACAAATAACAAATGCTGAAGTGGGTGTGGAAGAAAAGTACCCTCCTCCACTGCTGGTGGGGATGTAAATTGGTACAACCATTATGGCAAATGGCATGGAGGTACCTCAGGAAACTAAATATAGAGCCACCATATGATGCAGCAAGTCCACTGCTGGGCATATATGAGGATAAAACTTTCATTGAAAAACATATGCACCCCAATGTTCACAGCAGCACTATTCACATTAGCCAAGACATGGAAACAAGCTAAATGTGCACTGATAGATGAAAGGATTAAGAAGATGTGGATGGAGGGGATTAAGTTGGTGAAATAGAAGAACTGGAGCTCAACTTCTCTCCTAAAAACAACAAAATTCACAACTAAAGCCTGAGCAATCTTCACTCAAATGGACCAGAAACCTTAAAAAAGATATCCTACTTCAGAGGAAAAAGAGGAGGACACATCAAGAGATAGGAGGGGCAATTTCACGATATAAACAACCCCATATCTCCTGGGTGGAAAGCTCCACAGACTGGAAACTAACTGATTCACAAAGACTCACTTACAGGAGTGAGAGTTCTGAGCCCCACATCAAACTCTCACGTGGGGGGATCTGGAACTGGGAGAAAGAGCCCCTGGAGCATCTGGCATTGAAGGCCAGTGGGGCTTGTGAGCAGGAGCTCCACGGGACTGGGTGAAATGGAGACCCTATTCTAAAAAGGCACACATAGACTTCACATGCACTGGGTCCCAGGGCAAAGCAAAGTCTCCATAGGAATCTGGGTCAAACCTAACTGCAGTTCTTGGAGGACATCCTGGGAAAATGTGTGAATGTGGCTTGTTGTGAGGGAAGGACATTGGAAGCAAAGCTCTTGGGAATATTCAGCAGCATGCCTTTCTCTGGAGGTGGCCATTTGGGGAAAAACCTAGCCCCACCTGTCAGCGCTGAGAAGCCCCAGGGCAAACAACAATCCAGGTGGGATCACAATCAACAAAAAAGACTGAAAACTACCAAAAAGGATATTCTACACTGAGAGAGAAAGGAGAAGCCACAAGAAGAAGGTAGGAGGGGCACTCTTGCAATATAAGAAAATTCCATATCTAGAGGGCAGGCAATCCACGAACAGGGAAAAAAAAAAAAAAACTGTATCACAGAGGCTTTCCCACAGGAGTAGGAGTTCTGAAAACCACATTTTGTTCCCCAGTCTGAGGGTCTGGCATTGGAAAGAGGAGCCCCCAGAGAATTTGGTGTTGAAGGCTACTGGAGCTTGCGTGTAGAAGATCCACAGACTGGGGGAACAGAGACTCCAGACTTGGAGTATGACACATGGTTTCATGTATGCTGCATCAGAAGAAAAAGCAGAAACTCCATAAGAATTTGGGCCAGACCTATCTGCAGGTCTTGAAGGGTCTTCTGGGGAGGCAGGGGTCAGCTGTGGCTCACTATGGGAGGCCACTAGAGGTGGAGAGCCCCCGGAATAATCATTAGTGCGAGCTCTCTTAAAGGGTGTGATTTTGAAAATAAGATCTTTCCCTTCCCAATAGCATGCAAGCTCCAGTGCTAAGAAGCGCCAGGCCAAACAACCAAAAAGATGGGAACACAGCCCAACCCACCAGCAAGCAGGCTGCTTAAAGTCATCCTAGGCACACACACCTCTAATCACACCACTCTACATGGTAATGCCCTCCAGAAGGACAAGGACCCAGTCCACCTACCAGTGGGCAGGCACAAGTTCCCACCATCAAGATGCCTGCACAAGCTCCTGAGACACCTTTTCTCACAAAGGTGAAGAAGCAAGAGAGGCTACAACCCTGTAGCCTCCAGAAAGGAGACTACATACACAGAAAGCTAGAAAAATTGAGATGGCATAGAAATATATTGCAGATGAAGGAACAAGACAAAAACCTCAGAAGGACAACTAAGTGAAGTGAAGATAGAAAAACTACATGAAAAAGCATTGAGAGAAATAATAGCAATGATGCAAAACCTCAGGGAAAAAAATATGGAGGCACAGGTCAAGAAATTATAAGAAATGTTAACAAACAATAGAAGATTTAAAGAACAGAGAAGAATGCTACAATAACTGAAATGAAATATACACCAGAATCAAGAGCAGAATACATGAGGCAGAAGAATGAATAAGTGGAATAGAAGACATTTTGGTAGAAAACACTAACGCAGAATAGAATAAAGTGAAAAGAATAAAAGGAAATGAGGACAGTCTAAAAGATCCCTGGGACAACATTAAATTTACCAACACTCACCTTATAGGGGTCCCAGAAGGAGAAAAGATAGAGAAAGGGCTGAAAAAATATTTGAGGATAATATAGCTGAAAAATTGTTTAACATGGAAAAGGAAGCACTCACTCAAATCTTTGAAGCACAGTGAGGCACAAAGAGGATAAATGCAGGGACAAATACGTTAAGACACATATTAATCAAATAGATCCAAATTAAAGACAGAGAGAAAATATTAAAAACAACTAGGGAAAAGCAACAAATAACATATAAAGGAACCCCCATAAAGTTATCATCTGAATTTTCGGCAGAAATTCTGCAGGCCAGAATAAAGTGGCAGGATATATTTACAGTGACAATAGGGAAAAGGTACAACCAAGAAAAATCTACCCAGTAACACTCTCATTCAGATTAGCTAGAGAAAGCAAAAGCTTTACAGACAAGCAAAAGCTAAGATAAACCTTCACCACCAAACTGGATTTAAAACAAATGCTAAAGGAACTACTCTAGGAGAAGAATAAGCCACAACCAGAAACCAGAAAATTATAAATTAGAAATTCACTGTTAAAGCCAAACACACAGTAAAGGCAAGAAATTATCCACATACAAATATGATATCAAAACAAGCAATCATGAAAAGAGAAGACTACTAATTCAGGATATTGGAAAGGCATTTGAAATTAAGACAGCAGCAACTTAAAATGATCTTGTGTGTGTGTGTGTGTGTGTGTGTGTGTGTGTGTGTGTGTGTGTGTACTGTTATATCAAAACCTCATAACTACAAACAACAAATCATAATATATACGCACACAAATATGAAAAAGGAATTCAAACACAACACTGAAGAAGTCAGCAAACCATAAGAGAAGAAAAGGAGGGGAGAAAAAGACCTACAAAACCAAATCCAAAACAATTAACAAAATGGCAATAAGAACATACATATCAGTAACTACCTTAAATGCAAATGGATTAAATGCTTCAACAAAAACACAAAGACTGACTGAATGGATACAAAAGCAAGACCTGTACATATATGCTGACTCTATGAGATGCACCTTAGATCTAAGGACACATACAGAGTGAAAATGAGAGAATGGAAAAAGATGTTCCATAAGAATGGAAATCAAAACAAAGCTGAAGTGGCAATATTCTTTTTTTGGGGGGTGGCTGCACCCACAGCATATGGAATTTCCCAGGCTAGGGGTCGAATCTGAGCTGCAGCTGCCACAGCAATGCCAGATCCGAGCCACGTCTGTGACCTACCCCACAGCTTATGGCAATGCCATGTCATTAACCCAAGAGTGGGACAAAGGATCAAATCCATGTCCTCATGGGTACTAATCAGGTTCATTACCACTGTGCTAAAACAGGAACTCCTAGAGTAGCAATATATATATCAGGCAAAATAAAGACAGTTATAAGAGACAAAAAAGAGCACTACATTCATGATCAAAGGATCAACCCAAGAAGAACAGAAAACAATTGTAAATATATATGCACCCAACATAAGAGCATCTCAGTATATAATTCAGATGTTAAGAGCCATAAAAAGAGATATTGACAGTAACAGAATGGTAGTGGGGGACTTTAACATCCCACTTACACCAATGAACAGATCATACAGTGAAAAACATCAATAAGGAAGTACAAGCCATAAATGATGCATTATTACCACGTGGATTTAATTGATATTTATAGAACATTCCATCTGAAAGTATCAGAATACACATTCTTTTCAAGCACACATGGAATTTTCTCCACGATAGATCACAGTCTGGGCCACAAATCAAACCTCAGTAAATTTAAGAGAATTGAAACCATATCAAGCATCTTTCCTGATTGCAACACTATAAGACTAGAAAACAACTATAAGAACAATACTGCAATACGCAAGCATGTGGAAACTTAGCAATATGCTACTAAACAACCAATGTATCACTGAAGAAATCAAAGAGAAAATCAAAAAATACCTAGAGAAAAATGACAATGATAACATGACAATCCAAAACCTATGGGACTCAGCAAAGACATTTCTAAGAGTTTTTCTAGCTATATAACCTTACCTCAGGAAACAAGAAAAATCTCAAATAAACAATGAAAACTTATACCTAAAGCAACTAGAGAAAGAAGAGAACAAACAAAGTGAAATGAAGGAAAGAAATCATACAGATCAGAGCAGAAGTAAATGAAATAGAAAAAAATCAATGAACCTAAAAGCTGGTCTCTGAAAAGGTAAACTTTACTGATGAAACTTTAGCCAGACTCATCAAGAAAAAAGAGAGAGGGCTCAAATCAATCAAATTAGAATTTTAAAAGGAGTAGTTACAACTGACACCACAGAAATACAAAGGATCATAAGAACCACTATAAGCAACTATATCCTATAAGATGGTCAACTTAGAAGACAGGGCAAAATTCTTAAAAAGGTACAATCTTTCAAGTCTGATCAAGGAAGAAATAGAAAATATAAATAATGAATCACAAGTACTGAAATTGAGACTGGGATTTTTAAAACTTCCGAAAAACAAAAACTTTTAAAAATTTGGCTTCACAGGCAAAATCTATCAAACATTTAGAAAGGACTTAACAGCAATCCATCTGAAACTTTTTCAAAAAATTCCAGAGTAAGAAACACTTGTAAACTCATTCTAGGAGGCCAAAACCAAAGATATCAGGAAAAAAGAGGAGGAGGGGAGAGAGATATAATTACAGGTCAATATCACTGATGAACAGAGATGAAAAAACTCTCAACAAAATAATAGCAAACTGACTTGAAGGAGACATTAAAAGGATCATACACTATGATCTAGTGGGATTTATCCCAGGGATTCAAGGATTCTTTAATATCTGTAAATACATCAGCATGATACATACATTAACAAATGAAAAACAAAAACCATAGGATTATCTCAATACATGCAGCAAAAGTTTTTGACAAAATTCAACATCCATTTATGATAAAAACTCTCCAGAAAGTGGGCAAAGAGGGAATCTACATCAACATAATAAAGGCCATATATGACAAACCCACTGCTAATATTATACTCAAAGGCAAAAAAACCTGAAAGTATTTTTGCTACAATCAAGAACAAGACAAGGATATCTACACTCACCACTGTAATTCAGCATAATTTGGAAGTCCTAGCCATGGTTATCACAGAAAAAACAGATAAAAGGAATCCAAATTAGAAAAGAAGAAGTAAAATTGTTACTGTTTGCAGATGATACCATACTATACCTAGAAAATCCTAAGATGTGACCAGAAAACTTCTATAGCTCATCAATGAATTCAGTAATGCAGCAAGATAATAAAATTAACACACATAAATCTGTGTCATCTCTATACACTACCAACAAAAGATCACGAAGAGAAATTAAGGAAACAATCCCATTTACCATTGCATGAAAATGAATAAAATACCAATGAAACATCAGAAAGAGAAATTAAGGAAACGATCCCATTTACCATTGCATGAAAATGAATAAAATACCTAGGAATAAATCTACCTATGGAAGCAAAAGACCTGTACTCTGAAAACTGTAAGACACTGATGAAAGAAATAAAAGATGACACAAAAAGATGGAAAGATATACCATGTTCTTGGATTAGAAGAATCAATACTGTCAAAATGACTATACAACCCAAGGCAATCACAGATTCATTACAATCCCTATCAAACTACTAATGACATTCTTCACAGAACTATAACAAAAAAAATTTTAATTTGTATGGAAGCTCAACAGACCCCAAATAGCCCAAGCAAATCTCAAAAAGAAAAAAAGAGGTGGAGTAATCAGGCTCCCTTACTTCAACTGTACTACAAAGCTACAGTTGCCAAAACAGTATGGTTCTGATATAAAAACAGACATATAGATCAATGGGTCAGGATAGAAAAAGCTCAGAAATAAACCCACACACTTATGGTCAACTAATCTATGACAAAGGAAGCAAGAATATACAATGGAGAAAAGTCTTTTTAATAATGGTTCTGGGAAAACTGGAAAGTTACATATAAAAGAATGAAATTAGAACATTCTCTATCACCACAAACAAATATAAACCCAAATGGATTAAAGATCCAAATGTAAGGCTGGATGTGATAAAGCTCTTACAGGAAAACAGGCAGAACACTATGATGTAAATTGCAGCAATATCTGTTCGGGCCTACCTCTTAGAATAATGAAAATACAAACAAAAATAAACAACTGGGACCTAGTTAAACATTAAAACTTTTACACAGCAAAGGAAACATAAAAAAAAATGAAAACACAATCCACAAAATGGTAGAAAATATTTGAAAATTAAGTGAGCAACAAGGGATTAATCTTCAAAATAAAAACAACTCACACAGCTCATATCAAAAAACAGAATTCAATCCAAGAATTGGCAGAAGATCTAAATAGACATTTCTCCAAAGACATACAGGTGGCCAAAAAACACATGAAAAGATGTTCAACATCACTAATTATCACATAAATGCAAATCAATATTATAACGTGGTACCACCTCACACTGTTCAGAATGACCATCATCAAAAAGTCTACAAACATTAAATGCTGGAGAGGGTATGGAGAAAAGGGAACCCTCCCTTTGTTGGTGAGAATGTAAATTGGTATAAGCACTATGGAAAACAGTATGGACATTCCTCAGAAAAATAAAAAAAGAACTACCATATGATCTAGGAAGCCCACTCCTGGGCACATATCTGGGGAAAACCATAATTTGAGAATATACATGCTCTTCAGTGTTCATTGCAGCACTATTTACAATAACAAAGATGTGGAAACAACTTATTGTCCACAACGGATAAATGGATAAAGATGCAGTACACATATACAATGAAATATTACTCAGCCATTAAAAAAAATGAAATTATGTCATTTCTAGCAACATGGGTGGACCTAGAGATTACCACACCAAGTTAAGTAAGTCAAAAAGAGAAAGAGAAATATCACATAATATCACTTATATGTGGAATCTTTAAAAAAATGATACAAATGAACTTATTTACAAAATAGACTTACAGACACAGAAAAAAAACTGATAGTTACCAAAGGGGAAAGGTAGGGGAAGGGATGTATTGGGAGTTTGGGATGGGTTTATGCACAGTATCCTACATGGAATGGATGGTCAACACCAACCTGCTGTACAGCTCAGGGAACTCAATTCAATATCCTGCGATAACCTATATTAGGAAAGAATCTGAAAAAGAATATATATATCTGAATCACTTTGCTGTACAACAGAAATTAACACAACATTGTAAATCAACTATGCTTCAATAACATTTTTAAAATGAAAAAAAGATGGTCATTACTGCTAATTACTAGAGAAATGCAAATTAAAACTACAATGAAGTATCACCCCACACTGGTCAGAATGGCCATCATTAAAAAGTCAGTATATAACAAATGCTGGAGAGGGTATGAATGAAAGGAACCCTCCTCAACTGTAGGTGTGAATGTAAATTGGTGCAACCAGAATGGAAAACAGTGTGGACTGTCCTTTAAAAACTAAAAATAGAGTTTCCATATTATCCAGCAACCCCACTCCTGAGAACTTATCAGGAAAAGATGAAAACTCTAATTCAAAAAGATAGGTGCATACTAGTGTTTATTGTGGTACTATTTATAACAGTCAACACATGGAGGTGATCTAAATGTCTATCAACAGACAGACAGATAAAGATGATGTGGTATAGATATACAATGGAATACTTCTCAGTCATAAAAAAGAATGAAATAATGCCATCTGTGGCAACATGGATGGACCTAGAGATTATCATACTAAGTGAAGTAAGTCAGAAAGAGAAAGATAAATACCATGTGATATCACTTACACGTGGGAATCTTAAAAAATGATACCAACAAACTTATTTACAAAACAGAAACAGATTCACAAACATAGAAAACAAATTGATGGTTTTACCAAAGTGGAAAGGGTGAGGGAGAAGGATAAATTAAAATTCTGGGATTTGTAGATACACACTACTATATACAAAATAGATAAACAACAAGGTCCTATTGTATAGCACAGGGAATCATATTCAATATCTTTTAATAAACCATAATAAGAAAGAATCTATTTAGGGAGTTCCCATCATGGCTCAGCAGAAACAAATCTGACTAGTATCCATGAGGACACAGGTTCGATACCTGGCCTTACTCAGTGGGTTAAGGATCCCATGTTGCCAAGAGCTGTAGTTTAGGTCACAGATGCAGACTGGAGCCTGTGTTGCTATGGCTGTGGTATAGGCCAACAACTACAACTCTGATTCAACCACTAGCCTGTGAACCTCCATATGCCACCAATGCAGCCCTAAAAAGACACACAGAAAAACTACATATACTTTGCTGTACACCGGAAAACTAACACACTGTAAATCAATTATACTTCCATTAAAAAATTAATATTAAAAAAGGATCAAATGCCTAAATGCAAAGTGCAAAATTACAAAACTCCTCAGGGTTAACAAAGAAAACTTATATGATCTTGAAGATGGTAACCATACCAAGGCCCAATCCAAAAAGAAAAAATTGATAAACTGGACTTCAGTAAAATTAAAAACCTCTGCTACTTGAGAGACAGTGTCAAGAGGATGAGAAGAGAATTTACAGACTGAGAGAAAAAAATAGACAGAGCTAATAAAATGCTATTATCCAAAATATACAGAGAACTTTCAAAACTTAACAAGAAAATGAATAGCCTGGTTAAAAACTGGGCAAAAGGTCTGAACAGACACCTCAATAAAGAAGATATATCAATGGAAATCAAGCATATGAAAAGATGTGCAACATCATATGTCATTAGCGAATTTCAAATTAAAACAATGAGATACCATTAAACATCTACTAGAATGACAAATATCTGGAACACTGACATCACCAAAGGCTGGCAAAATAGGAACTATCATTTCTTGCTGGTTGGAATGCAAAATAGTAGTACAGCCACTTTGGAAGATAGTTTGGTAGTTTCTTACAAAACTCAACATACTCTTAGCATATATTCTGGCAATCACATTCCTAGTTATTTACCCAAAGAAGCTGAAATTTATGTCCATACAAAAACCTGCACATGGATGCTTATAGGAGCTAGTTTTATAATTGGCAACTGTTGGAAGCAACCTAGATGTCCTTTAGCACATAAACTGTGATATAGATGATGGATGAAATATTATCCAGCACTAAAAACAAATGAGCTATCAAACTATGAAAAGACATGTAGGAATCTTAAATACATATTAGTAAGTTAAATAAGCTGATCTACGAAGGCTATATATTGTAATTACAAGTTATGACATAATGAAAAGTGAAAAACTATGGTGATATTAAAAATATAAGTGGTTTCCAGAAGTTAAGGGAGAGGGAAGAAGGAACAGTCAAAGCACGGACTGACGATTGTGGGACAGAGAAACTTCTGTATGATTCTAAAAGGGTAGATAGATATATGCCATTATATGTTTGTTGAAACCAAACAATGTATAAAACCAAGACTGAGCCCTAAGGTAGGTAGTTCATCAATTGTAACAAATGTATTACTCTCAGGCAACCAAGGCCGTTGATAGTGGGGAAGATTGCATGTGTGGGGACAGGCTGTATATGAGAAGTCTCTGTACTTTCTAATCAATTTTGCTGTGAACCTAAAGCTGCTCTAAGAAGTAAAGTTTATTAGTTTAAAAAATGAAAGTCATGGGTTTGAGTTCTGACTCTGCTGTTTACTAGTTAAGTTACCCTGAGCTAATCAACTAATCAGGCCTTATAAACTGCTGGTACAAGTGGTATTTGCCTCCCAGGCTTGCCAAGAGACTGCAGTGAAACATTGGGTGTGAGAACACTTTGTAAATTGCTATAGGCCCGTGCCTTTGGCTTCCTACAGAGGCAACCAAACAATTCCTCAACATTTTCCACTGAGCAAGCATTGGTGGTTGCAGATGTGGAAATACCTCATCCTTTTATGACCTTAAAGAAATTAGCATGAGCTCCAAGAAAATCCCAAACAAAAACTGATGAAACTTTGTTGGATGCCAAGGAAGCAGCTGGCACCATAAACACTCTGAGAGTTTTGCTGGCATACCTCCTTCTACTGTGCTCCCAAACCTGCTTGATGGGGGGATCTGGCATTGCAGTAGGGAAACAAAACATAGGAGAAGAGAAGAGGTCATCCTGTAACCTGCCTCTGGACTAAAACAAGGGGATGCCTTTGGAGAAGTACTCTTGTAGCACCCCACCAGGTTGAAGTGCATATTCCAGGCTATTCCCCTTGGGGAAATGTAAGGCATGGCCTAGATCCTTTGGGATGAAGCATCCAGGTAACATAAGTACTGTTTTTGTTATAAACATACCATCAATCTCTTTTTCTTTAAATCTCTGAATAGAAACACAATCTTTAATAACTTTCTACATGTTAATATGTTTGGGGGTTTTTTTGTTTACTTTTACCTTCTTATCTTGTAGGACATTTTCCAGGCAACTTTTGTCTTTTTCTCTCTCCTTTTTTTTTTGTCTTTTCTAGGGCTGCATCTGCGGCATATGAGTTAAAATACTAATTTCCTATACATAATGAATAAAATGAAATGAAATATGTAGGAGGGTGTACACATTTCCCCCAAAATTACAAGTAATGAATGAGATTTTTAGAATCCAAAATTTCATGTGTCTTCTTGAAAATATTTCAGCAACATATTCTGTAGCTCATACTCCGCAGAAATGAAATTATAGGGACAATGAATGTTGGCAGCCAAAGAATAAAGATTAAGGAGTGGTCACAGGGCAGGGGTCAGAGACACCTTCCAAGCATGACCTGTGGTAGAGCTCAAAGGAACAAAAGATAGGGCAAGATCTTTATGACCAGAAAAAAATTTAAAGCACCTTCCACCACTGGGGAATGCAATGCTTAAAGTAAGTGGCAAATGACAACCTGTCTTGGTGAGAAGATTTTACCAGCCACACAGATGAAGGCAAGGAAAAATAATAAAGTCAACTATAATATCCCAATTTCAGTTTGATGACAACTTCTAATTACAAGAAGAAATGAAGTCCCCAGAGGACTTCCAGATTTTTGAGCTTACACTTGCCCTAACTCTATCTATAGCACCATCTAGTAAAATAACAAAATACTTGGGCTTTTAAAAATCAAAACTTAAGAAATGGTTAAAAATATAAACCAATGAAAGATGTAGGGCTTTTAAAGGATGGAATGAGGGGGAAATGTGTTTACTGTCTTACCTGAAATATGTTTTTAAAATATTAGATAATATAAGGATGATTTTAATTCAATTAGTCATTTGATACAGCAACCATCCTTAGGCACTGGTTTTGCATTACAGGGAGAGAAATGGAGTAAGGAAGAATAAAAAATATTGGCTGTGGAGGCAAATACTGGAGCTAAGCTAAGGGCCTATGAATTCCTAACTGAGAAGATGAAAATCTACAGTGGCATGCTGGAGCCAGCTAGCACTGCTGGAGAGAGCCAATTGCACACATCTATTCTCAACTTTTTGTTCAGTGATGTCTAATTTATAACTTGAAATTGGCTGTGGTGGGACTAATTACACAATGGAAATTGGCAAATGCTACAAATCAAGGTTACTCACTCCCAGTGAATACACCAACCTCTAATCTTCCCAACTGACCACAGTCCTTATGGATGAAGTCCAAAAACAAAGTCTGGTGGTGTTCATAGCCCCACTAGACAAATAAATCTGAGTCTAAATGGTATATGGTTTGTGTGCTAATTAGTGGCTGCTAAGACATCAGCAAAAATGTCAAAATTGCCCAAACATAAAAAAAAAAAAAAAGTAGTTCAAGCTACTTTAACTTTCAGCAAACAATTAAAAATGCCTCCAGCACCTTGGAGAAAAGAGAATTCAGATGCTAAAAGTAGCTAACATGCATATCATGCAGGAAAGGATGTGGAGACAACAGAGCCAGGGTCTGGACTGGCTTGACTTTCTTCAACAGAGTAGCCTTGGACAATTTAGACACTGGGCTGATTCTTCAACTAAAAGTCAAAATTACACTAGTGGACTTTTCTCTCTTTAATTAATGGAACCCTATCCTCAAATGACCTTTTACATGCAATACCAATACTCTGTAGTAAGCTTCACAGTGTCATTTAAAAGGCCAGCGCCTCTGGAATATCCAAAGCTCCTCTGAAAACCTCAGAACACAGTGTGAAAGCCACAGAAGTAAGATTGTTTTCAAGAGTCCCATTTCCCTTCCAACACTGGTATTCTAAACAAGGAATTGGCTGACTATCAGCTATACTTCCCTCTACCATAGCCCCCCGCCAATTACCTAGAGGAGTTAGCCTCCTCCCCTTCTACCCAACCTAAGGGGATGGAGTGAACAGAGTCCAAAACCTGCCTCTCTCCATAGATGCCCCAAGGGCTCCACTTCAATTGGGTTTTCAACCTCTAAACTGTTGATCTGTAAGTCATAACTTGATGCTCATTGAAATCCTATCTGGACAATACTTCTCTGTTCCATTCCAAAAACATACTGGCATTGGGAATTTGTATGTGTAGATGAATTACCCATCCTTTTCTGAAGTGCTTTGGTCTTATATGAAAATGGCTTGAAATTTGTAATTTTTATCAAGAGATAATGATCAAGGAGGGTTACATTTTCTCAAGCTTTTAAAAAATTATTTATAGTCAAGAACAGTAAAGATAACAGTTAATTTCAGAGCTAAAATCTTCTCTTTGATTAGTTTGTGGCTTTTTCATTTAAAAATTATTATGATTCTAAGGGATCTAAATTCATGCAGATAGAAGTAGTGTCTCCTGACCCATACAGAATAACTAGAGTCCCACCGGCTGGCACCAGATATCAGAAGATAAATAGTGATGGTCCATAGGACAACTTTAATCTCTAAGAGAACAATGAGGATTAGCTGCCAACATCTAAAAATTGGAAAAATATCACATGAAAATTCAGATTTGTGACTTTTTAGGGGGTGATACAAACAGGATACAGTAAAATTGGGCCGGCATTCCTCCCTGGCAACCATCAGCTGGACTGGTAGCTGACATTCCTTTTCTACGTGGTCTTCTTGCTGCCCATTGTAACACCCATTTGGTTACATCCTTGCGCTCACTTGAGTTTGTGCTCATTGACTTAGGGCTGTGCCAGACTGACCTGCAAGAGACACTGGACCTTTCTGAGGAAGGTGAAGAAAATTCTTGGATACAATGCACTGAAAGGTGTTCAGGCCTGAGCTCCATCTGGGCCCTGGGCCCTGACAAAGGGATAAGAGTCCTCCATGCAGGCAAGAACACACTCTACGTAGCGTGCAAACTGACAACCTGAGCTGCCTTTGGAGCAAGATGAGGAGTTTTTAGTCAAGTACATTTATTTCTGAACGTAATGACATGAAGAACCACAAACCTGCCCACACTATCAACTTTTCATAAAAAAAGGAGAAAGGCTATTGAGTCAAATGTTCCAAGAGCACCAGGGCCAGGGAAACCTCTAGTATATTTATAGCTTAGATATACAAACAGGAATGCCTTATTTAATGGAGAAAAGTAATAAGAGCTACCACCACTGACCACTTGTTTTGCACTCTCTTTCCATGCTCAGAATCACCCAGAAGAGTTTTATATTTATAGATGAGGCATTCAAAGCTCAGAGAGGTTAACTAACTTGGATAAGTCACATAGCGGGTTACTCGACAGAACCAGCACTCGCTGCATAGGCCAACTACAAACCTGTGCTTTCTGTACAATGTTGCGCTGGAATTTAATATTTTAAAATAGACCTGTTTGCTCTCCAACACAATTTCTTACTTCCCTTGAGACCTGTAACAAGTGTATAATGTAGAGGAATTATTATCCCCATTTTACAGGCGAAGAGCTGGAATACAAAGAATGAAATAATTTAATAATTAGTAACTAAGAGCTGTTACCTAGGTTTGCTGACTTCTTTCCATATCATCATACTAAAAGCTGACTCTGGGCTGAATATTTCTGTCTTCCTCTTCAGATGTTTAATGTTAAAAAGGTATAAAATTTTTATACAATAAAAACGGTTTGCATTTCTTTTAATGAAGAATTATTTTTATTTGAAAATAGGGCTAGAAAATGAAGAAAACAAAACTTTCATATTATTTTACTCATTAAAATAACCATGATTCTTTTAAGGTAGCCAGTAAAACTTGTCTGTCACTGAGCTCTATTTATAATAGTGACAAATTTAGTCTTTTGTGGTAAAGGCAGTTGACAAGGAAAATAGGTCTGGGTAAAATACTTTTTTTGCTTCTCAAAATAGTACAACCCAGTTTAGCAGCAATCGAAGTTAAAAAGTGATGCCATGAACTGAATTTTTTTTTTTTAAAAATCGTGGTAATGGGGCAGGAAGGGGAGCTTGGAAAGACCAGTGGTTTAAACAGATTGATCTTTAGTTTCAGAGAATGTATTTTCTTTATCTGCATATGGTTTTATAGGTGAGAAATTTCCATAAACAGGAATATAAAAAAGGTGAACCTGGACACTATAGAAATTGAATAAATTGTTATAATACTCTGGAGAAACAGTCTCTCTGGATCCAGTCATGCCAGGAGAGCATCTCATGATTTTCCTTATAGTGTTTCCACTGAATTCATAGATTCCTCCAAGTTAGAAGGGAACATCCAATCCACCCTCATCTACACATGCCGCTTTCTTCTTCCATGACATAACCCTCAGACAGCAGATGCCTGCAAGTCCAAATCCAATTTATTCTATAAAAGGGACGTTCCCTGTATTTGACAAGAAGGCAGGGCTTTGAAATCTCTTCCAGCAGAGGGAAGGCCATGCTGGGGATGGACTATTATGTGCTTTAGAGGATGTGGGGATACAAGGCGCAAAGACTAGAAGATGGCAATATCAGGGGTTCCATCAGACTGGGGACAGCAACCCTGTGCCAGGAAGACAGGTGAGAATAGGATGAAATTCCATGTTGGAAGATTCTTACAAAGATAGTCACTGAAACAAGGAATTAGTAGACTTGAGGCATAGATTCATGGTTAGTCTCAGAATATTGAGCTACAATTTCTTAAAGCTTGTCTATCCTTTTTTTTCTTGTCCTGGAGGCACAGCTAGGTTGATGTTATAGCAGGAACTCAAGAAGCTCTCTGACAGCGATGAAGAAGTGGTTACAGGGATAGGAAACCTAGTAGGCCATTGTACTACTACAGAGTCATTAAGGAGGAAAAGGCACCATCTCCTTAAATTGGCCTGACAAGACATTGGCTCTGCATTCAGTGGCAAAGAATGAAAAAGAGTTTGTCGGGGAGTAGATTCATCAGAAGAGCACTGATACTCACAGGTCACAACAGGTAGCACTCACTGAATATGTGCTAGGAGTTAGGCATGGTCCCAAGCCCTTCACCTATACTAACTCATTTAATTTTCATCTTATAAGAAAAGTACTCCTTTATTCCCATTTTTCATTTAAGGAAACCAAGGCAGAGAGAGAGTAAGGAATTGGCTCACAGCTTATCACTTGGTCGTATAGCTAGGAAGTGGCAGAGATAGAGTGGGAATCCACTGTGGTAGACAGAATAATAATCCCCTAAAGATCTCCATGATCAAATTTCCGGAACCTATGAAGGGTTACCTTACATGGCCAAAGGAACATTCTTGATGGGATTAAATTAAGGGATTTGAGATTGAAAGGTTAGGGATTATCCTAGAGGGCCCAAGGTAATGACCAGGGTCCTTTTATGAGGGAATCAAGGTCAAAGTCAGAAATAGGAGATGTGTCATCAGAAGCAGGAGGTTTGAGTGATACAAAGAAGGGACTATGAGCCAAGGAATGTGTGCGGCCTCTAGAAGCTAAAAAGAAAAGGAAATGAATTCTCCCCTGAAACCTCCTGAAGGAAAGCAGGCCTGCCAACACCTTGATTTTAGACTTCTCACATCCAGAACTATGAGAGAACAAATGCACATGATTTTAAGCCACTACGTTTATGATAACTTTTTATAGTAGCAATAGGAAACTAGTACATCCAGCCAGCCTAACTCCAAAATCTGTATTCTTAAATATAATTAGATCATTTTTCCAATGTTAGACGTCAAGATTCCTAGAAAAGACTCTATAAGAAAATTTCACATTGGTTCCAGGGTTTCCCTTATTTAGTTCCATAGCTGATGATGTCTGCAGGACTTTCATTCTATTTTAGATTCATTGTATACACACTGACCTGATATTCAGCTCATATACACTGTCATGCAGCAATCATTGCTAAAATGTTAAACAGTTGGGAAATAGCCCCCAGATCCTCCCTGCTGTTCTGGATACCTTAGTGTCTCCCTGGGAATCACCTTCCCCCCATCCCATCCCCCAACCCAGACATCCCCAACCCCTGAAGGCTTAGAACCTGACAAGAAGGGCTCCTCCTACAACCCAGGCCCAGTGCTGCAAGCTGGGTCCTTCTAACAGTCAGTGGCCATGCCAGAAGCAGATATTCAATATTTTGAACATAACCTCAGAATGTATACGCACTGATTAATAATTCAAGACACCCTAGAAGCTTTCAAAGAATTTTTACTTATGACTAGAGTTTCAGAAATTTTTTTATCAATGAAAGCAGATTACCACAGAATACTAAGTAGTACCTACTGTAACCTCTTGGTAAAACAGATTTCTAGAGAGTACAACAGTGAAACTCTCAGAAGCTAAACTCTATACTTGAACCGTGATGGCCTCAAATGAAAAGAAGCCACTCCCAACAAACCTTATCCGCAAATACCTTAAAGATTTGACTTTAGCATGTGTCCTTTTTCCAAGTGAAACTATGTGGGTGTCACACCCCTTATCCTGCCCTTTTAACTAGGACAAGAGAACTTGAGAATCAGATAAGTACACTGTGTAAAAGGTATTATGAAATACACATTAATTGTTTTTCTTTGACATTTCTGGCTTCACTGAAAAGGAATTCCACTGTTGGTTGATGCCTCATATTCTTTGTCTCCTCTGAATAATATAATGGGGTGAATCAGTGTTTTCTTCAGAAGATGAATGCTGGTTTATAGCCTAAAACTCTTCTCTACTGAAAATCCCACCCCATGGAAAGACTCACTTAAGGAAAACTTTCAAGGAAATATATCAATATCCCTTAAAGATATATCATAATGTGCTGGGCATGCCAGGCCTCCATGGGGTTAGAAGAATGGAATACCAGACTTTGGAGTTATATCAGTGGCAGGTCACCCTTTACTCCACCACTGTCAACTATATGACCCTCACAAGTTAGTCAACCTCTGAACTCTTGTCACTAGAAAGTGGGAATGGCATTCCTTCCTTATACCCTGGTTGAGAAGACTAAATGAGCTAGTGTGCTAAAATACCTGCCCTGATACATGTGACCTACAACTTATGGATCCCTGGTAGTTCACTTCCTATCTTCCCCATGTTAGACCCATTAAGAGACCTGGCTTCTTGCCCAATACTTTTCAGATTGCTAAACAATGTTCTAAAATGATAAAATATCAAGTACGATTCTCCTTGATAATTAATTGTGCTTTGCTTCACCATACCAAGCAAGAAGAAAAAGGATCAGAAGCCATGCACATGCCATAAGACATTTAAAAAGTTTCAGGTTTTATAAGCCCAAAGTTAAACTTTAGTATGTTACACCTCTAAGAAGTGAGAACTATGCAAATGACAAATGTGAGGTGGAGGCAGTGTCCTTGGGTCTAAGTAAAAACTCTCATAAGTCCCATCCAACAGCAATTCTGAAGGTGGAAACCACTATTTTTCTTTGCCCAACGATCAACACTCTTGCTTCTTCATCAATGTTTATTTCCCACAAGATTCAGAAAATTGTTTAGGTGGCCCAAGGTTGCCACTTTTGCCATTTATAAATCAGTAATTTAGAAGACTAATCACAGATTCTGTTCCTTCCTTCCTTTTTCCAGGCACACTGCTGGGATAAGATGAAAAAGATCAGCCACTCTGCAAAAAGATAGGGAACTGGAATCCAGCTGTGACCCCCAAAATAGACACAGATACAGAGAATGTATTTTTCTACCCAATAGCCCAAGGGAGAACCTCTTCAGTTAAAAACACTTTTGATACAAAGCCAGACTGACCAAGATGACCATCTAAAAATATACGAAAATCTAGGAAAAACAAGCTCTCCATCCTGGGGGGAATGTCAATGGAAAATAGTTGCTAGGCTTTTCCCGTTACCAGTAATAAAAGAAAAATAGGCTCTCCATTATGAGCCCAGAGCTGGAGGGGTCGTCAGCTGGTTCTGAGCCAGCCTCGGGATTTTCTGAGTGCGTTACAAATTACAGGAACAAAATGTGGACTTTTCACTTTAACCATGTTTTCTGAGCCCAGACAATTTATTATTAGGTTTACTTTCTAATAGGCTAGAGTTTTTTTAACTTTTTAACTTTTTTAACTTTTTTAGATTCCTCCTTGTGTGGATAATGTTTATAAGCTTCTAAACTACATACAGTCTTATACTGAACAGCAATTATACAATGCACATAGACTTTAAATGAAGGAATTAGGAAAAACAAAAACAAATGAGGCATCAATCCTTTCATTTATCAAACATTGATAATATACTTAAATACATATTCTTGTCAAAAATTTCTGCCCCTTCATGTCTAGTAAGCTGTATATTACTTTTGTTTTCTAGATGACTGTGAAATCTTTTAAAAGCAGGGTCATATCTTATCATCTTTGAATTTTAGATATTCAATAAATGTTTGATGAAGAAATTTCTCTTTTGTGAGCTGCAGGAGAAAGATTTTACAATATGTTTTTCATGGACTCATAGTCCTCTTAAAATTTAATGCTCAGAAGAAAAAAAAAATCTGCCATGATGTTCTCCATCTTTACATAATAATAAGAGCAATACAGCATATGTTTCCCTTGTTTACTTGAATTCCACGAAGCTCAAAGCCAAGTTTTAAGTTCAATAGTCACTCTCTTCAGCCTAAGATTTTTTTGAAAAAACACTTTCCCTCCTTACTTTCTCTTTTACCTTGTTCCTTGTCTTTTATCCTTGTTTTACATAACTTTAAGCTGCCTCAAATTCCTATTGAAAGAAAATAGGAAGTAAATAGTGAATTAAAAGTAATAAATGAATAAAGAACTGAGAAAAGAAGTCAGCATATTTCTTTGCAATGGTCTCTCATATGTGCTGCAGAAATACCCTCAAGTTGCTGTTATATCCAAGATCATTTAATATGTGTCAATAGAAATAAGCAGAGCAGACACAGCATGATCCTGAGGAAAGACCACTGGACTGGGAGACTAGCATCACAAATTAATGAAAATTCAACCTCTGCATCTCACCTGCTGCATGACCTTGAACAAGACACTTGATTTCATGAGCATCAGTTTCCTCAGCTCATAAATGGAGTGCATACTATGTGACAGAAAGTGTCAAGTAAATGAAATGAGATCCATGTAATGAAGTTAGTACACCGTCTACTAAGAGAGACAGAAAAGCAAACAAATGATTATAGTAAAATGTGATCACTGCTACATTACATAGCTCACAAAAGAAGCACAGAAGGGAGACATCTAAATCAGACTGGAGGATTCCAGAGGATTTAAAAAGAAGTGGCAGTTGCATTGGTTTTTACAGCTGATTGGGAATTAATTAGATGAAAAATGGGACAGAGGAGGGCATTTTAGGACTCAGGAAGAACATGTGAAGTCACAAAAACATGAAACAGCATGACAAGAGTAGGCAACTGCAAAGTGTTGTAAGATAATATGTATCCCATCTACCTCCCAGGGTGCTTTCAAGTACTGGCTGATTTGGTGTATACACTGAAAGTGTCTCGTAAACTGTAAAGCACCATACACATGTTCAAATGTAAAAGATTATTATTAGATACTCATTTTTCTCCCTCCAAATTGGAAACATTTGCTGAAGTAAACATTGCTGATGCATTAGCTGTCAGGATGGTGTATTATATTTGGAAAACATTTGCCAATGCCTATTCAGTTTTTAAATTCCCAGTCACATGTGTTTTTTGTTTGAGAAAATACATCAAGTAATAATGGATTTATTGTTAATTGTGCAACACTGCAGCTTCAAGATTTAAGTAATCTCTCTTCCCTGTTGATTTTATACCATGTTGCCTGTGGAGCTTGAAGTTATTTATTTAGTAATGAAGACTGATAAGTGAATGCTATTACCACCTTGTAGTGATCAAATTTTGTTATCAGAGGAAATTCAGGATTCTTTACGTGGACAAATGTGCAGATGAGAACAAACTCCTTCTGAGAAAAGGAGGAAAGGAAGTATGGTTACCTCCACTTAAGACAACTTTCCAAAGAAGTCAAAAGGAGCTCACATCAAAATACTCATCTCCTTGCTTAACATTTCAAGAACCAAAAACTTCCTTCCCAGGGACATTTTTCCATGGTTAGAAATATCAACAAAAAGCATTTTGGGTAGAAATGTTAGGATGGATAACTCATGTTCAAAATTTTTGACATTCATACACTGTTAGTCATTGGAGAGTTTGAATCACAGCATTTAAAAAGTGCATTCCTCCTTTCCTTCCTTCCTGTAAGAAATTCCTATAAGAGGAATATCTGAAGAAGAAAAAGATAATATGATTTTTTTCATGTTGCTAATGAGTTGTCTTAACATTTTCTAACATTTTTTTAACTTTTAAGCTCTCAGGAAATAATCAGATCCTGCCCCCTCTCCTCCTTGCAAGATAGAAATGCTTCAAGTCTTAGAAGGTCTGTGTTAATGGTGATATCTTATACTGAATTATGATTAATTAAGCCACTCATTAGCAATTTTGGTCATCGAGATGTAATATTCCAGGTTGATGAACTAAGTAATACATTCATTTATTTCCATTTGTGTAGAGGAAAACTGAATCATAATTCATCAAAGATAGACAGGACCTGAAATGTTATTCTGTATCACATTTCATTTTATGGATGGGAAAAAGTGAGGAAAGTCAAATGATTTGTTTAAAATCAGGCCATAAATAAATTGTACAGTTGGGATTAGGAGCTAATACTGTTGTCTGGCGGAGAACACAAGGCCAACATCCAGAGAAAAGACTTAGAAATTGCAGTTTCTTGGGTGAGTGATTTCAGGCAAGGGATCCACCTGATGACATTCCAATTCCACCTGTTGAGAAGGCTGTCAAGGCCCTTTGGTGTTCTTTACAAAGGTTTCTTCACAAACAAGAAAGTTGGCCCATGATGCATGAGAAGGAGGCAGTTCCTGCTAGGCAATTTAAGTGGCATCAGAGCTGTGGCAAGGCTCTCACTTGGAGCAATAAATCTGTTGTGCCTGTACAAGAATGGTGGCTGAAACCCCAGACAAATTGACTTGCTTTAAGGCAAGCTGGGAAAAAATGATTTGTTGTAGAATTCCTGTTAGTCCAGTCAGCTCCCATTCTCTTGTGAAACCGGATTTGTAGGCACATGCACTAGCCAATGAGTCAGCCCTTAAAAAGTCATTCATAATTTATGTATAAACAAGAATAGCTTTTGTTTCAGAGAATTTGGGAGGTTTTTGTAGCCTGCTTTCTTCTAGTACCATTTCTGAAGCACTGTTCCTGTCTCAACGCAGTTCCTATAGGCCTATAAATACTTTGATGTTCAGACATCTGGAACTTATATTTGGTGTTGACTAATGAGTATTATTATTTTATTATGTATTTATATATGATCTAAAAGAAATTTGAGGTTATATGCCACATAACTCTGTATACACACTGAACAATGACAAATTCTTTTCACCCATTACACTTATGATTTATTACTTGGGCAGAAGAAGTTCTGAGTCATTCAATTGACATATAATTGTGTTTTGGAAGATAGTAATGGGATAGAGAGAATGTAAAATTGCCCTTAACATATATTGTTAAAATAATTTGTAAGTGGACAAAATGGACTCCAGAGATACTTCTCTCATTTTAAAAATATCAAAGGATAACCAATATGGCAACAAACTCCAGTGCTCTTTTTGAATGAGTAAAGAAGAGCCTTGGTCTTAGAAATACATGTGGTATGTTTGAAAGGGCAATAAACAATGCATAATGGATCTGACTTCAAAGAATGCCTATTAGAAAACCAGACCTATTTCAAAGTCAAATGCTGAATACCCAAGTTTGCTTTGGTACCAATAAGCCACAGGTAAACACTAAGATCAAAGGGAAAAGTGATGTGTGGAGGGGCATGTGATGACATTACTTTCTCCACAAAGCACTTCTCCCAAGGGACACTGGGGACAGCACCTTGTAACAGTGTCTGTTGTATATTCAGGAATTCACTTTAGAAGAGTGTCAGATATTTCAGTCTGTACGAACTGCAGCTTAAAGGCCACTAAACAAGAGGCACACTGAAGGTGGCATGCACTTGGGAAAGAGGATACTGAGCTGGAAAGGGATTAATGGTGCCTTTATAGGCTACTCTGATCCAGGCTTGCTTGCTTGCTTCTCTCTCCCACTAGCAACATCAGTGTAAACTGGTTTGGCTCATCGCAGGCCAACTGAGACATGCAGGCAGAACAGTTGCCAACAAAGGCCCACTGAAGTGTTTAAAAGCTCCAACTTCCTGCTGAATCAAAGCTTTTCTAGAGGCTGAAGCTGTGAACAGGATCTCTCGTCAACAGGGAGAGGAACTCTTTTGTAGCTCCCCTAGAAAATCCTTAAAATTGACCTATCAGCTTTTCCAATAGTCCCCAGTTTCAGTGTCCACAGTGTGGGTAGTATTCATTTAAAGTCCTTACCTGGAGTTCTGTTAAATCATACTGAACTGCATTTTGGGGACTGATCGGGAGCTAGCAGACTCCATAGCAGGGGAAAAGTAGAAAGGACCCTGTGCATCTCACAACAGAAAGAAAGAGTTCTGAAAACAAAACAAAATCAAAACTTGGTTTCAAGAATGTCATATAATTAAGTAATATTTCCAGTCTCCTCCCACATACACACACAACTTGCAATGACTTTATTATCCATGATAAGCAGATTAGAATATTGCTCAGAAACATAAGCTTAAGAAGAAATGTTAGCCTTATTTTGAATAGTTGCAAAAAATGTGAGATGAAGGGATAAAACTTTTGGGCTATGTTTAGGTGCATGAAAATTATCTCTCCTATATATTTTAAAATGTGTCACAATAGTTTCCTTTGACTGTCTTCCAATGACTATCTTTCTTGTCCAAGGGATTATGTGAGGGTTAACTGATTAGAAGCAAACAAGAACCACATATACTGAAAGTAAACAGAGCAACAGATGAATTGCATGAACATATCTCACCATAAATGACTGAAAATAGATAATGTCAGTCTTTATCACTGATTGCCTTAGTATTTACTAGAAATGTTCTCTTCCTGAATAGTTATTCTTACCTCAATGCCTAAGCATGTACCTGCTAAGTAGGTCAAGATATCAGCTAATCTTCTCTACCATACTTCCCATTTATTAGTCTGCTGAGACTTAAAATTAGGCCATGTTTCCACCTTGAGTTGATAAATTTGGGTTTCTAATAAAATTATAACTAAGTTCCAATCCTCTCATGCCAGAGCTCCTATATACTCTCTCTCTCTTTATATACTATGTATATGTATATACCTAAGTATATATTCTGTGCATATACACATTCTAAATCTCAAAATCTGTCAATCCAGATTTATCCCATCTTGAAGATTGTGCTTTTGTTTCCTGACATCTATATGTAATCATACCATTTGACCTAGTGGAGATAGAGTTGCCCATCACTAGGTCACACTCTATCTAGTAAGACACTGCGACCCTCATGATTTTGCTCAGGCCACATTCACAGGACAATATCCCAGTCCATGCCATCAAATTTTGAGGAGCTGCTATTTTTCTGCTCTCTAGACTCACTCCTAAATGGTGGTCACTGCCTGGATTCCCAGATTCTGAATGACCCATATGAGAATCTACAATACCAACTGCTTCCAGAAATATCCCTGGTATATTCCCAGAGGTGTTCTTCCAGGACTGCTCCCTGATCTCTCTAAAGCCAGGCATGCACCTGGGTCTACCTTCAGCTTTGAAAAGTATGTTTTTGCCCAATTTTGGTTGCTTTCCCCTCTCCATTCCCCAGTTTTACCAAACTTAACCCATAATATGTCAGATCTGAGCTATCCTGAGTTATGATGGTAAATTATCAATGATGAGGGAAATAAGGCCTCCTTTCAATTATTTTTACTGCTCTCATCTCATTGCCAATAACAATGATGATAAGCATGTCAGTCAATCATCAGCCCCTCAAAAGGCATCTTTACTTTCAATGAGAATAGGAAGTATTTTTATACAAAAATCCACTTTGAGAAGCTTTTTCAAACAAAAAGAAGAATCATATAAGGGGTGGGGCAAGAACAGACAAACCGTCTGACCCAAGGTGGTGAGGACATGCATTCATTTATCCATGCAATAAATATTTATTGAGTGCCTACTATGTGCCAGATCCTACTTGCTGGGGATATAGAAATAAACAGAACTGATTAGAACACTTGCTCTCACAGAACTCACATTCAGAAAACCACTAGCTCTATGATCATAAGTATGTCATTTTACCTTTCTGAACTGTTTTCCTTGTCCACAAAGTCGGAATTTTTGGGTAAAGGGAAAGAAGTTTTTTTTCAACTCTAGCACTCTGTGATTCTCTAAAACTGCTAGGTAAATATGGGCAGACCCAAATATTATGCCAACATAAAAACACTTGCCTGAATAGATGTCAAGGAAAGATGATAGATAAAATTCAATTTAACCACAATAACATTCACTGAGCACCTACTAGGTAACAATAGGAGTTAGAAATACACAAATTAGTAAATTACATGCTCACAATCCCTTAGCACCACAATATCTATGGAGGAAGTCAGGCTTATGAAATAAATTATTTGTAACAAATTGGTTCTTGATAAATTACATTTCTTAGCTATTACCAATTTATATAATATGCAAAGATACACAGAAGAACACGAAAATCACCAATATGAAATGGCTGACCAACAGGGACCGGCTGTATAGCATGGGGAACTCTACCCAATATTCTGTGATAATCTATATTGGAAAAGAATTTGAAAAAGAATGAATGTGTGTATATGTATAACTGAATTACTATGTTGTACAACAGAAATTATCACAACATTGTAAATCAACAATACTTCAATAAAAATTTATAAAGCAGGAAAAAATACTAATCTAATATTCAAAAAATAAAATAAAATAAAAATCACCAGACACCAGAGTTCCTGTCATGGCTCAGCGGAAACGAATTTGACTAGCATCCATGAGGACGCAGTTTCAATCCCTGGCCTTGCTCAGTCGGTTAAGGATCCACCATTGCTGTGAGCATGGTGTAGGTCACAGACACAGCAAGGATCCCACATTGCTGTGGCTGTGGTGTAGGCCAGCAGCTACAGCTCTGATTTGACCCCTAGCCTGGGAACCTCTATATGCCACAGGTGTGGCACTAAAAAGACAAAAAAAAAACAAAAAACAAAACAGAAATCCAATAAACAGAGACTGTCATACTTCACAAACTAGTGAACCTTCTTCCAGACATTCTAGAACATATATACATAAATTCCATGTATTTTCTATAAACTAGAAAATGCAAATATTTAAATACTGCTTTTGTCCTCAAATACATGTCATGGATCCCCTCCTTGGCAAAAAATATGTATGTATATAATCATTTTAACTGCTATGAAATATTTCTTTATTTGTCTATACTATGGAATACTTAATCAGCTTCCAATAAGTGGGTATTCTATCTTTTTTATTAACAAGAATATCTTTTTTTCTTATTTTAGGGCTGTACCTACAGCATATGGAAGTTTCTGGGCTAGGGGTCAAATAGGAGCTGCAGCTGCCGGCCTATGTCACAGCCACGGCAAAACCAGATCCAAGCTGCGTCTGTGATCTACACCACGGCCACAGCAACGTGAGATCACCAAGTGAGCACAGGGATCAAACCCACATCCCTCGTGGATATTAGTCATGTTCTTAATCCAGAGAGCCACAATGGAAACTCCAACGAGAATATCTTAATCCTCACTTTTTTATTATTTGTGTCAATATCTCCTTCAAATAAATTTCTGCAAGTAGAATGTGAATGTAAATGTATATTTGCACTTTATGTTTTGAAACATATTGCCAAACTACACTCTTAAATGTCTGTGCCAATTCACATTTCCAAAGACCAGATAGGATAGCATTTACCTATATACTCTCATTATCTTTGAGTATTCTTTTCTTTTTTTTTTTCCAAGAAGTGATTTTTATTTTTTTTTAATTTTTTTTTTATTTTTATTATTTTTTTTATTTTTTATTTTTTTCTAAATTTCTTTAATTTTTGCCAATCTTATAGGTGAGTTTTCTGTTCATTAGCTTTTTTTTTCTGTTCATTAGACTGTCAGTGAGGCTGGAAATCTTCATACGTATTGGCTATTAGTATTTCTTCATTTGTGAATTGTTTGTTCATGTTTATTGCCATTTTGTTTTAATTTGTAAAAACTTTCATGTATTGGTTAATAGTTCTTTGCATATTAGAAATATTGTCCCTTGATTATCTACTGGTGCTGCAAATATTTTTCCAGTGTGATGTTTCAACTTTCTATGATTGTTTTTAGCCACCCATGATTTTGTTTGTTTGTTTTTTGTTTTTATTTTTGTTTTTTGTCTTTTTGCCTTTTCTAGGGCCACTCCCACGGTATATGGAGGTTCCCAGGCTAGGAGTCTAATTGGAGCTGTAGCCACCAACCTACACCAGAGCCACAGCAATGCAGGATCAGAGCTGCGTCTGCAATTTACACCACAGCTGACAACAATGCTGGATCCTTAACCCACTGAGCAAGGCCAGGGATTGAACCTGCAACCTCATGGTTCCTAGTCGGATTCGTTAACCACTGAGCCATGACGGGAACTCCCCAAGATTTTTTAATTATTAAAAATTTCAAGCATACAAAAAAACAGAGGAAAAAGAGAAAAATATAAATGAACTCCAAGTGCTTATCACCTAGCTTCAATAGGTAATAAATGCATAAACAATCTTGTTTCCATTTTAAACACCTCCTTCTTTCAAGCCTCTATTCTTTTCTTCTTTTTTTTTTTTCCCTGGGGCTGCACCCACGGCATATAGAGGTTCCCAGGTTAGGGATGGAAACATAGTTGTAGCCTCTGGGCTACACCACAGCCACAGCAACAAGAGATCTGAGCCATGTCTGTGACCTACACCACAACTCACGGCAACACTGGATCCTTAACCCACTTGGCAAGGCCAGGGATCGAACCTGCGTCCTCATGGGTGCTAGTCAGATTCATTTCCACTGAGCCATGATGGGAACTCCCCAACCTATATTCTTTTATAACAAATCCAAAACATCATATTATTTCATCTATAAATACTTTATTCTGTATTCTAAAAGATAAAGATCTTCAGAAGTTCTTTTTTTTTAATATCAGTAAATTTGTCATCATTTTCATTTACGGCTTCTGGTTTTCATGATATACTCAAGTCATTCTCAAGGCCAAATTATCTTTTTAATGTGTTTATGATTTATTCAGAGATTTGCACATGACTACTCTCTACAGAGATGTCAACAAATGCAGAAGTCTAATATAGTGTGATCAAGCAACTCAGCTTTATCAATAGTGGAAACACCACTGAGTGAGTGGCATTCACTTGAAGATATAAATGTCCTACTTTGTCATTTTATGCTCATTTGCAAATCTTCCATTTGGTGTGACTGAGATAGCCATCTATAATGGCATTGATTTATTTTTTTATGGGCAATCCCAGAACTAAGTCTTTCATTCTTTGTGTGTGTGTGTGTGTGTGTGTGTGTGTGTGTGTGTCTTTTTGCTATTTCTTGGGCCGCTCCCGCGGCATATGGAGGTTCCCAGGCTAGGGGTCTAATCGGAGCTGTAGCTGCCAGCCTACACCAGAGCCACAGCAATGCGAGACCCGAGCTGCATCTGCAACCTACACCACAGCTCATGGCAACGCCGGATCATTAACCCACTGAGCAAGGGCAGGGACCGAACCCGCAACCTCATGGTTCCTAGTCGGATGCGTTAACCACTGCGCCACGATGGCAACTCCAAGTCTTTCATTCTTATTTAATTTTTTTATAATTACGATATGTTGCCAACAGGTGAATGGAAGTTTCTTAGTGATAGGCTGGTTAGAACTGTGGCTGCCTGATGGGAGGGGGAGGGAGTGGGAGGGATGGGGAGCTTGGGCTTATCAGACACAACTTAGAATAGATTTACAAGGAGATCCTGCTGAATAGCATTGAGAACTTTGTCTAGATACTCATGTTGCAACAGAACAAAGTGTGGGGAAAAAAATGCAATTGTAATGTATACATGTAAGGATAACTTGATCCCCTTGCTGTACAGCGGGAAAATAAAAATATTAAAAAAAAAAGAACTGTCAGGCAATCTCTATATATGGTTAATTGAAAATGTGACTGAAAGTTTTTTTATAATAAAATATATTAGTTTTTAAAAGTAAACAAAAGAACATTTCCATTCATTAATCACATATATTAAGAAGTAGAATTACTAAACTTCAAAACAGCAAATATTCAGATCCTACAAATAAAGGAGAAATAAAGGAACAATGAAAATGTGTTCCTTACACATCATAAATTTAAAGTAATATTCATACTCTTTACTAAAGTTGTGGATCTCAGAATGCATTTATCTTATTTTATACATAGTTATGAAAACTGCACTAGCCTATCCCACCTCTTATCCAAAAAGAAAAACAAACAAACAAAAAAAACCACCAAACTTATGGATAAGAATGAAGAGAGAAATATGAAAGTAACAACTTGAGAGAAGATTATGAAGCCTGTCAATAAAAAAGCACACGTGAAACTCAAAGAACTAAGTGATCTGGAGGCAAAGAGGCCCCACACACAGTTGTGAAGACCTCATTGTTCCATAATATTGCACAATATTCCTAGAGATAAATCTGGGGCATTGAAGGTAAAACTACTGCAGTTACTATATTCTCCTTAAGAAAGCATGGAATTAATTCATTCTTTATCATTTTCCATCAAATGGTTGCACTAAAAGTTACTTTAAATTTAAGCATTTTTAGTAAAATTTCACTTAAGCAATTCATTTCTTCATTAAGTCATATAACTTCAGTATTAACCAGTAGCATTTCAAACTTATATTCAACTGGAACAAGATTTTAAGAAACACAAACTCTTAGATATATTTCACACTAATTTATAAATAGCTAAAAGTAATTTTTAACCCAACACAGATTCTGATGCGTTTCAGTAAAACTTGTTTGATCTCGGAACCTTTTTTCAGAGAGCATCTCAGAAGTCAAATCTTTTCTTGAACATGTAAGATAAAATACTGCCCTGGTGCTCTATAAACTTTAGAATACCATATAAGAATTTAGTAACCACCCCTAATTCAAAAACTGGATTCACATTACAAAAATATTCTAACTGGATTCACATTACAAAAATATTCTATGTAGTTTGAAATCGCAAAAACAAAACGAGAAATTGGTTCAATCCAGTAATCATAAAATACAGCCTAGAGAGAAAATAACTAGGATTCTGCCAACAGGATATTCTTTTCTGTCTTTGCCTGTACTAAACCAAAATTCTTAATGTGAAGTGGACAGTAGATTATTCAACCCTAGACTAATGAGTTTCTGGTCACCAGCAATAAGGCATAGGAAGAATTACATCTTACAATTAATTTTAAAGATCATTCTTGAAGACTTGATTTACAGCTATTATTTGCTCCTGTGAACATCAAAGACCCTGAGTACTCTCCTCTCATTTTGTGGAGTTGATTTAAACCCATAAAACATTTCTAGAGGCTCATGTTCTTTTTCCTCTATCTCCGTTTTTTTGTATGCTCTCATGTGTATAAGAACAGTAAGTGGCCAGGTCTCTAAATGTCTGTGTCAACTATTAGGGTAGTTCTCATTAAGCCTTGGCTTGAGTGGCCTCTGGGACCTTTCAATGATCTGAGTCATCTTACTGAATTCACTTATTCACTCAACAGATGTTACTTGAGGGCCAACAATGAATCGGGCCATGGAGAATATCAATCAATCAAACTGGTGGCACAACACAGCCATTCACAGTTCTGGTAGAACAACCCAACAACTTCAAGTCTACTATATGTGCAGAACCTAGTGTACCCAAACACTAGATGGTCTTATACAAATCTGTTGACAGGAACCACTGTGTGGAAATACTGCACTGTGAAATATGCATATGGTGTGACCGCTTTCCAGAATCTCAAATCCAATGATACTCTATGGATTGACTCAGAAGCATTTATGCTTACAAGAAGTATAGAAGATAGGAATGAAGTCTGATTTCTGGTCCCAAACTTGACTCTTGACCTCCATTGAAGTCTACTATCTCTAACATTACTGTAAGTTGTTCAACTGTAAGTAAAGAATAATCTTACTTTGGGCTGAAAGGAGCTCTTTGGCTTTTGTTTTCTTTTTCCAAAAAAAAAAGTTAAAAAAAAAAAGCTTAACATGGATTTTGTACTTATGCTAACTTTTCTTAAGCCAGTGCCAAATTGAGAGAAGATAGTGGAGGAATAGGACACAGAGCTTAGCTCTTCTCCCAAAACATTAAAAATATATCTACAAGTGGAACAATCTATGCAGATCATCTGCTGAGTGCCAACAGAAGACATTCCAAAAAGGCAAGAAAATCCAAAATGAAAGGAAAAATAGAAAAAAGAGAGAGAGAAAGGAACTGGGATGGGACCTGAACCCCACAAAGGGAGCTGTGAGAGAGGAAAAGTTCCCACACCCTGGGAAGCCCTCTCACTGGCTGGGAAATCAGCCTGAATGAAGGGGGAACTTTGGAACCTAGGAGAGCACCAGGTGGTCTGCAAGGAGCAAGTGAAACAGAGTAATCTGCGCTGAGGGTCAGCACTGTGGCACTGTGCTCCCCAGCCTCATCCTCTGGAGCCAGTAGGGGCTGGTAGCTGAAACTCAGGATTCAAAAGTCAGATTCAGGGACATGACCAGGATTGGCTCTGTGGAGAAAGACTAAAGATGCTGGACAATGACACTAGAGGGTATTTTCAGAAGAAACCAGGTTCCCCCAGAAAGCAAAGTGCCACTGTTGGGGGGGAGGCATTCAAGGAGAGAGGCAGGACTGCCATTAGGGCTTCCTCTGTGAGTGCCCTCAGTCAACAGGAAACTTATCTACTAGAGTACAGGGCAGGGAGTGAGCCTCTGGCACCACTGTGAGCCCAGAGGCCAGCAGCTCCTAGGAGACCAGTGGCAAGCAGGCACTGAACCCTGCCTCTGAGATCCATGAAGTGCCCAAATCCTAGATATCTCAGCAAAAACTGCCAGCAACTGTCAGGCCTAACTCCCAGAATGCCAGGAGCTCTCTAGCACCAGTCTTCCCCGCAAAAACTGACACTGCACTTCTGATTCAACTCCAGCTGTAGTCAGGGTGCAGGGAACACTGATAACCTGTGAAACCTGTGAGAAGGCACCAAAATCTGCTCCAGCTGCTCCAGGAGTGCAGTGAAACAGAAATACCCTGTGAAATTTGCCAACAGGCAAAGAATCTTCTCCAGCTGTCTTGGGAGTGCAGGGTGTTGTAGAAACCCCGTAAAACCTCTGAGCCAACACCAGTCTCTGTTGCAGATGCCCTGGAAGTACGGTGAGGTGCAGATACCCTGTAAAATTTGCCACCAGGCACCAAAATCTGCTACAACTGTCCCAAGAGTGCAGGAAGTTGCAGATTACCCCTGAAATCTGCTAGTGGGCACCAGACTCAGCTCCAGCTGTCCCGGGAGTGCAGTGAGGCACAGATACTCCAGGAAACCTGGTAGTGGGCACTGGACTCTGCCCCTACTATCCTGGGAGTGCAAAGAACCCCAGATACCCCATGAAACCTGAGAGTGGCACTGGACCCTGCCACCATTGTACCAAGAGCGCAGAGTGAACGCCATGCACCTTACTGCTGTCCCATCACTTCCCTTTTGTGTTCCTGCTACCTTAGAAGCAAACCCCAGTGGGTTGCCCACACATAGAGATGAGGGCTGTAATTACAGTAGAGGCCTTGAAAATAAGGGAAAAGAGCTGATATCTCTCCTCCCAGTGTCAGAACTGTAGATTTACACCTCAATATATAAGCAATCCCATACATGCAGGGTGGATGACCTACAGACTTGAAAATGACTGTGTCAAACTGTTACACTTGGACAGTGGGGTCCTATTGTACAGCACAGGGAAATGTGTATAATTGGGTCACTTTGCTGTACAACAGAGATTTAAGAAGAATTGTAAATCAACTATACTTTAATTTTTTAAAAAAATAACTATATCGCAGAGGGTCTCTTACAGTAGTGAAAGTTCCAAACTACACCTCAGGTTCCCCAGCCATGGTTTGGGAATTAAGATGAGGATCCCCCAGAGTATCCCAGAACAAAGCAGGGATATCATAAGAATGTGGGTCAGACCTATCTGCAGGTCTTACAGGGTCTCCTGTGAAAGCAAGGTGTGGCAGTGGCTCACTGTAGGGGCAGGATACTGGAGGAAGAAATCCCAGGAATAATCATCAGTGTGAGCTCCCCTGAAGGCTGCCATTTTGGAATGTATGGAATGTGTGCCTGAGAATCCCCAGGCCAAATAACAAACAGGGTAGGGACACAGGCCTCCCCATATGTAAACAGGCTGCTTAAAGTACTCCCAGGCACACAGCTTCCTCTAAACACATCCAGAGAAAAGGCCCCATCCAACAGAGGAACAAGACTCAGCTCCATCTACCAAGGAGCAGGCACCAGTCCCTCCCATCAAGAAGCCTGCCAGAAGAACCTGTATCAACTTCACCAACCAGAAAGCAGACACCAGAAGCAAGAGAATCTACAGCACTGCAGCCTTCAAAAAAGAGACCAAACAAAAAGCTCTACAAAACAAGAAGGAAGAGAAATATGAGCCAGATAAAAGAAAAAGACAAAACCTCAGAAAATCAACTGAACTAGAGATAAGCTACCTCCATAAAAAAGATTTTAGAGTAATAATAGTAAAGATGATCAAAGATCTCAGAAAAAAAAAACTGGAAGAAAAGACCAATAAATTAGAAGAAAAATTTAACCAAAAAAAAAAAGATATAAAGACTAAACAAGTAGAAATGCAAAATACAATAACATAAATAAAAAAATCACTAGAAGGAAACAAGAGCAGAATACAGGAGGCAGGAGGACAGATAAGTGAGGTGGAAGACAGACTTATTGAAATCATTGATGCGGAACAGAATTTTTAAAAAGGAATGAAAAGAAGTGAGGATAGTTCTAAGAGAATTCTAGGACAATATTAAATGCACCAACATTCACATAATAGGGGTCCCAGAAGTAGAAAAGATAGAGATTGGGCTGGAGAAAATATTTGAAGAGATAATAGCTAAAAACTTCCCTAATATGGGAAAGGAATCACTCACTCAAATCCAGGAAACACAATGAATACTTTACAAATGAGAAGGATTATTGTTAAAGGCAAATACATAATAAAGGTAGGAAATCATCTACACACAAATATGATACCAAAACCAGCAATTGTGAGAAGAGGAGGGTACGAATGCAGGATACTGGAGATGCATTTGCAGTTAAGAGACTAACAACTTAAAAAAATGTTGTATGTATATAGAGACTCCTATATCAAAACCTCATGGTAACCAAAAACCAAATATCTGCAATAGATACACGCACAAATAAGAAAAAGTAATCCGAACAGAACATTAAAGATAGTCATCAAGCAGCAAAAGAGAACAAGATAATAAGGGAATAAAAAAGACCAACAAAAGCAAATCTAAAACAATTAACAAAATAGCAGTAAGAACATACATATCAATAATTACCTTAAATGTAAATTGACTAAATGCTCCAACCAAAAGACATAAACAGGCTGAATGGATAGAAAACCAAAACACATATATATGCTGTTTGCAAAATACTCACTTCAGTTCTAAGGATACATACTAACCAAAAATGAGAGGAGAGAAGAAAATATTCCATGCAAACTAAAATTTAAAAAAAAAAGCTAGAGAAGAAATACTTATGTCAGACAAAGAAGACTTTAAAATAAAGATAGGAGTTCCCTTCATGGCTCAGCAGTTAATGAACCCTATTAGGATCCATGAGGATGCAAGTTTGATCCCTGGCCTCACTCAGTGGGTTAAGGATCTGGTGTTGCCATGAACTATGGTGTAGGTTACAGACACAGCTCGGATCCTGCATTGCTATGGCTGTGGCTAAGGCCAGCAGCTGCAGCTCTGATTCAACCCCTAGCCTGGGAATCTTTATATGCCAAGGGTGTGGCCCTAAAAAGCAAATTAATTAATTAAATCAATCAAAGATGGTTACAAAAGACAAAGGATATTACATAATGATCGAAGGATCAATCTAAAAAGAGTAACAATTGTAAATATGTATGAACCTAACATAGGAATACCTCAATATATAAGGCAATTGCTAACAGACACAAAGGGAGAAATTCACAATAATACAATAATAGTAGGGGAACTTAACACCCCACTTATAGCAATGGACAGATCATCCAGACAGAAAATTCTAACAAGGAAACATAGGCCTTAAGTGATGCATTACACTGGGTGGAGTCAATAGATATTTATAGAATATTCCATCCAAATGCAGCAGAATATACATTCTTCTCAAGGGCACATGGAACATTTTCTAAGATAGATCACATTCTGGGTCACAAATCAAGCCTCAGGAAATTTAAGAAAATTAAAATTATATCAAGTATCTTTTCCGACCACAATGCAATAAGACTAGAACTCAACAACAAGAAAAAAACTACAAAAAAAAAATTAACATGTGGAAACTAAATAATATGCTACTAAACAACCAATGGATCACTGAAGAAGTCAAACAGGAAATTGAAAAAAATTGCCTAGAAACGAATAACAATGAAGACACAATGATTCAAAACCCATGGGATGCAACAAAAGCAGTTCTAAAAAAGAAACTTATAGTAATACAAGCCTACCTCGGGAAATATGAAAAATCTCAAATAAACAACCTAATCTTACACTTAAAGCAACTAGAGAAAGAACAAGCAAAACCCAAAGTGAGAAGAAGGAAAGAAATCATAGAGATCAGAGCAGAAATAAAAATGAAGAAAACAATAGAAAAGAAATAAAAACAAAAATAAACCAAGAGGACCTAATCAAACTTACAAGCTTTTGCACAACAAAGGAAATCTAACAAAAAAAAAAAGAACCTACAGAATAGGAGAAAATAGTTTCAAATGATACAACCAACAAGGGCTTAATCTTCAAAATATACAGACAGCTCATACAACTCAACAGCAAAAAAAAAAAAAAAAAATATATATATATATATATATACATATATGTATTGAAAAATGGGCAGAAGACCTAAAGAGATATTTCTCCAAAGAAGACACACGAATGGCCAACAGGCACATGAAAAAATGCTCAACATCACTAATTATTAGAAAAATGCAAATCAAAACTACACTAAGGTACCACTTCACAGTGGTCAGAATGGACATCATTAGTAAGTCTACAAATAACAAATGCTAGAGAGGATGTGGAGAAGAAGAACCCTCCTACAGAGTCGGTGGGAATGTAAATTGGTACAACCATTATGGAAAAGAGTATGCAGATCCCTCAGAAAACTATAGAGAACTACCATATGATCCAGCAATCGTACGTACTCCTGGGCATATATCCAGACAAAACTTTCACTGAAAAATATACATGCACCCCTTTGTTCACTGCAGCACTATTCACAATAGTCAAGACATGGAAACAATCTAAATGTCTATCAACAGAGGATGGATTTAGATGTGGTACATATACACAATAGAATACTACTCAACCATAAAAAAAATCAAAATAATGCCATTTGCAGCAACAGAGATGGAACTAGAGACTCTCATACTAAGTGAAGTATGTCAGAAAGAGAAAGACAAATATCATATGACATCACTTATATCTGGAATCTAATATATGGCACAAATGAACCTATCTACTGAAAAGAAACAAACTCATGAACATGGAGAACAGTTCTGTGGTTGCCAAGGGGGAGGGGGAGGGAGTGGGATGGACTGGGAGATTAGGATTGGTACATGGAAACTTTGCATTTGGAGTGGATAAGCAATGAGATCCTGCTGTATAGCACAGGGAACTATATCTGATCACTTGTTATGGGACATAATGGAGGATAATGTGAGGAAAAGAATGTATATATATATGTATGGCTAGGTCACCTTGCTGTACAGAAGAAATTGACAGAATATTGTAAATCAACAATAATAAAATATTTTTAATTAAAAATTTTTTAATTAAAAAAATCTTCCAATAAGGAGTTAACATTGTGGCTCAGTGGGTTAAGAATATGACTAGTATCCATGAGGATACGGGTTCAATCCCTGGCCTCACTCAGTGGGTTAAGATTCTGGCATTGCCCCAAGCTGCAGTGTAGGTCACAGATGTAGCTCAGACTCAACCCCTAGCTCCAGAACACCCATATGCCACAGGTGCAGCTCTAAAAAGAAAAAGAAAAAAAAAAACTTTGAACAAACAAAAGCCCAGGACCAGATGGCTTCATAGATGAATACTATCAAGCATTTAAAGAGTTAACACCTATCCTTCTGAAATTCCTTAAAAAACTTGCAGAGGAAGGAACACTCCCAAGCTCATTCTACGAGGCCACCATCACCCTAAAACCAAAACCAGACAAAGATAAAATTAAAAAATTTTACAGGCCAATATCACTGATTAACATAGATGTAAAAATTCTCAACAAGACCAGCAAACCAAATACAGCCATATATTAAAAGGATTATACACTATGATGAAATGGGATTTATCCCAGGGATGCAAGGATTTTTCAATATCCACAAATCAATCAGGTGATACACCACATTAACAAACTGAAGAATAAAAACCATATGATCCTTTAAATAGATGCAGAAAAAGCTTCTGACAAAATTCAACACACATTTCTGATTAAAAAAAAAAAACTCTCCTGAAAGTGGGCATAGTGGGAAACTACCACAACATATAAAGACCATATATAACAAACCTACAGTTAAACCTCATCCTCAATGGTGAAAAGCGGAAAGAATTCTTACTAAGACCAGGAGTAAGACAAGGATATCCACTCTCACTATTTTATTCAACACAGTTTTGGAAGTCCTAGCAATCGGAGAAGAAAAAGAAATAAAAGGAATCCAAATTGGAAAGTAAAAAGTAAAACTGTCACTCTTTGCAGATGACATGATACTATACATGGAAAATCTTAAAGATGCTATCAGAAAACTGTTAGAGCTCATCAATGAATTCAGTAAAGCTGAAGGATACAAAATTGACAACACAGAAATCAACTGCATTTCTATATACTAACAATGAAAGTTTGGAAAAAGAAATTAAGGAAACAATCCCATTTACTATCACACAAAAGGACTAAAATACCTAGTAATAAACCTACCTAAGGAGACAAAAGATTTGAATACTATAAGACACTGATGAAAGAAATCAAAGATGACACAAACAGATGGACTGGAAAAATATATAGTCAAAATTAATCTACTACCCAAGGCAATCTACAAATTCATTATAATCCCTATCAAGTTACTAATGATATTCTTCACAGAACTAGAATAAAATATTTTTTAACTTGTATGGAAACAAAAAAGACCCCAGTTATTCACAGCAATGTTGAAAAAGAAAAATGGAACTGGAGGACTCAGGCTCCCTGACTTCAGTCTATACTACAATGCTACAGTATTCAAAACAGTATAGCACTAGCACAAAAACAGAAATATGGATCAATGGAACAGGACAGAAAGCCCAGAAATAAACTCAAGCACCTATGGTCAACTAATCTATGATTAAGGTGGCAAGAACATACAGTGGAGGAAAGACAGTCTCTTTAATAAGTGGTGCTGGAAAAACTAGACAGCTACATGCAAAAGAATGAAATTAAAACATTCTCTAACAATAGACACAAAAATAAACTCAAAGTGGCTTAAGAACCTAAACGTAAGGCCAGATACTGTAAAACATAGGCAGAACACTCTTTGACATAAATTGCAGCAATATCTTGTTTGATCCACCTTCTAAAATAATAAAAATAAACAAATGAGACCTAATTAAACTTAAAAGTTTTTGCACAGCAAAGAAAACCATAAACAAATGGAAAGACAACCCATAGAATGGAAGAAAATACTTGCAAATGAAGTAACCAAGGGCTTAACAAAATATACAAACATCTCATGTAGCTTTATATCAAAAAATCAGCAGATCTAAATAGAGATTTCTCCAAGGAAGGCCAAAAGGTGGCCAAAAAAATACAAGATGCTTAACATCATTAATATTAGAGAAATGCAAGTCAAAACTACAATGAAGTATCACAATGTCTACAAACAATAAATGCTGGAAAGGGTTTGGAGAAAAGGGAACCCTCCTACACTTTGGTGGGAATGTAAATTTTCTAACCACCATGGAGAACAGTATGGAGGTTCCTTTAAAAAACTAAATATAGAACTACCATATGATCCAGCAATCCCACTCCTGGGCATCTATCTAGACAAAACCATGATTTGAAAAGATACATGCACCCCAATGTTCACTGAAGCATTATTTACAATATCCAAGACATGGAAGCAACCTAAATGTCCATCAACAAAGGAATGGATAAAGAAAATGTATTATGTATACTCAATGGAGTATTATTCAGCCATAAAAAAGAATGAAATAATGCCATTTGCAGCAAATTGAATGGACATAGAGACTATCACACTGAGTGAAGTAAGTCAGAAAGTGAAAGACAAAAATCATATGACATCACTTATATGTGGAATCTACTAAAAATGATACAGAGAGTTCCCATTGTAGCTCAGCAGGTTATGAACTCAACTAGTATCTATGAGACTGTGGGTTCAATTCTTGGCCTCACTCAGTGGGTTAAGGATCTGGTATTTCCAAGAGCTGGGATGTAGGTTACAGGCATGGCTTGGATCTTTCTTGGTCTGCTTTAACCATGATCTTATTCTACTTTCCCCCGTGGGTTGTTTTTTGTTGTTGTTGTCATTTTGTTTTGTTTTTTGATCCACTGATTTATGACTTTTGTTTAAAATTATTATTTTTTCCTGTACCCATGGCATATGGAAGTTCCCAGGCTAAGATCTGAATCGGCCTACACCACAGCCACAGCTACACAGGATCCAAGCCATGTTTGCGACCTACACCACAGCTCACGGCAACACCAGATCCTTACCCACTGAGAGAGGCCAGGGAGCAAGCCCGCATCCTCACTCATGGATCCTAGTTGGGATCATTAACTGCTGAGCCATGAAAAGAACTGCCGAAATTAAATTTTTATCTTAACCAATCACTGAAAGAATAAAGAATATAATCAAAGTGAAGTTTGTAATGCCCGGTTTTCCAAAATGATTACATCTCACTTTGCACCCATAACTTTACTGCTTTGTGTCCTAAGAGCAAAAGTAATAATCAAGAGTTGCTGGAGTCACACTGCCTGGGTTCGACTCCTGGCTTTGCCATTACAAGCCATGTGATCTTGAGCATATCACTTAATATCTCTATGCTTTTGTTTTCTCCTCCACAAAGTGGCAAAAATAATAATAACTTTTTCATAGGGTAACTGAAAGGCTTAATGAGATAATAGATATAAGCTGCTAATAGTAACTGGTAAACACTAAGTACTTAATAACTGTTGGCTATTATCAATTTTAATCTATTGTATGGAATATGGGAGTAACCCCTTTCTCTGATTTAAGTCTCTATTGGGAATATGTAGCCACTTTTCTCTAGAGCTGACAGTTGATATAATATCCTCTATTCCTCTAGAACATCCAGCACTGAACATCATAGCTTGTATCCATAATTATTGACTACTTTTGTCACCTTCTGTCATTTTTTCTTTCTCCATCACTCTGTCATTATCATTTTCATCTTCGGCTATCATCAGCATTGAATACAGTGCTAAAGACCAAAGTTAGAAAATCAATTCACTAAAAATTCAAAAAGCTACAATAGGCAGTGGATGAGACATGGGATAAAACAAAGAATAAGATGCACATACTGCCTGGAGAGATCCATGGTCTAGATAGGGAGACACATTAGAGTCTCACTTACTCGAATGAAGGATTCCTAAGTTCCATTGGGATCCACGGTCATTGATTCTTCTTGCCATGCAGTCTTGGAGCTCAAATGAAATTGTGAGCCAAGGGGTGAGAATCAGAAGTCAGTGGCACAAAGGTGAATCTAATCATGACCCTGACTTTCATTCTACCAGCCATGGTCCCGAGACGGTGACAGTTTCAAAGACATTCCACCTGGATCCCAGGAGAACTAGAGGCCTGAGATACCATGAATCCAAGGATTGGGTGATTGGCCTTTAAATACTCAAAGGACACGGATAGTGCAATAATACCCTTTCTCAAGGGCCCATGTTGCCTCTTGCTTAGCAAAAGCTGTGCTGGAGGCTTGCGGCTGAATGAAAGGATTGGATGTGAGACTTTGGAACACAGCCAAGTTCCTATGAAGTGAGCAAGAGCTGTGGCTGAGACCCAACCTCTGCCAGTGAAATCCAAAGACCAGTGGTTGAGAAATGCATTCTTGGCCTATTCAAAGAAGTGGTGAAAGTATGGTGCCAAAGTACCATCATCAGCATTAGCACCTTCACTATAATTTATTATTCACTTACTGAAGCTAGGCCCTGTATTCAAACACATGCTTCATACCTAGAAACTCACTATATGAATACTGTTTCCTCCATTTTATGGAAAAGGAGACTGGAGCTCTGGGAATTTAGACAAATTGTCCAAGATCACACAGCTACTAAGGAGCAGCCCAGTCTCTAAGGGATGAAGACAGTTAATTGAATATATATATACCCAAAGCACCTACGCGTTGCTATAATGTAGGTGAAACAAAGTAGTTATTTAACTGCTTTTAGTATAATTACATTTTGTTTATATTACACTGAGAACTGTTCATCGTTCTTATTCGTGTAGCTATCAGGAGTACTGCATGATGAAACATTAATTAGCTATTTATCTACCCTGCAATATCTTCTGTTCGCTCTGGGAAGCCAAATTGATTTTCTCTTTTTTTCACTTCTACCTTAAAAAAAGTTATTCAAAACTGGATAATTTTATGGTTTCACTAGATAATTTTATGGTTCCCAGAAGGGAAATAAATAGCTTCTCTAGAATTTGCAAAAATCTATCACAATGTTTCACTATAAAAATCAGATGTCAGCATTAGGTCCAATCTAGCCTCCATTCTTTCCTCTTTAGAGAAGTACACTTGTTGATGTGTCTCTCTCTCTCTTTTTTAAATCACACATGCAAAGACCCTTTTGCTATGTCAGGTCACATAGTCTTAGGTTCCAAGGATTAAGTATGTCTTATATTCTGAATGTATTATGCTGTGTTGCATTAATCATTACATAGCTACAGGGAATGAAAATAACTAATTTCCTTAATTAAAGGTTTCTGGTAAGACAAAGAGATAATCTATTCACCACTTTTCATTTGTCTTGGCTAATAGTAACAGCAATAATAATAATACCCTGAATTTAGACAGTTCCTTTCTTTCAAGAAGTTCAAAGCTCTAGTATGTCTAGTATATCATGAGGACAGACAGATAAGTAGTAGTAAACTTGGCAAGGAGAAAGAAATGTTATTTATGGAGTTCCCATCATGGCGCAGTGGTTAACGAATCCGACTAGGAACCATGAGGTTGCGGGTTCGGTCCCTGCCCTTGCTCAGTGGGTTAACGATCTGGCGTTGCCGTGAGCTGTGGTGTAGGTTGCAGACGCGGCTCGGATCCCGCGTTGCTGTGGCTCTGGCATAGGCCGGTGGCTGCAGCTCCGATTAGACCCCTGGCCTGGGAACCTCCATATGCCACGGGAGCAGCCCAAAGAAATAGAAAAAAGACAAAAAAAAAAAAAAAGAAATGTTATTTATGCCAAATTAAAACACTAAAATGAGACCATAATTTATTTTATGAATGTATTACCTTACTTAAGATGAATGCAATGTGGCGTAAGAAAAAAAAAAAGCAGAGTTTAAATGCAGGCTCTCCTGTGTAAATCCTGGCTCTGTCATAAACTAGCTGGGGATTCACACTTAAGCAAACTTTAACCTTGCTAAACTTCAATGATCTTGCCTATAACAGAGAAATAGTGAATATCTATCACATATGATTACCATGAAGATAAAATAAGAGTTAAATATAACAATATATGTATATATCTCATATTTAAGTATGGTACCCTATAAAACATGAAGTTTTATAACACAAATCTTAAATTATTTTTTCTCATGAAGCTAATAGAAAAAAATTTAAGAAAGCTAATTTGCATAGGTGCACATCATTCTCTACAATCTATGCTCAACTTTGTATTCTCCAGTCCCTCCCCTGGAACTTAGCATCTACTGGAATGCTCACTGATGTCTGTTGAATTAGGATGGATTAAGTCAGATTGGGTTGATGTTCTTTTATGAAGATTCATAAAAATAATAGGTACAGTAATCTGATGTTCCATGCCTTTTAAATTCTGGAAGATGAGGAGTTCATGTTGTGGCTCAGCGGTTAATCAATCTGACTAGCATCCTCGAGAATGCAGGTTTGATCCCTGGCCTTGCTCAGTGAGTTAAGGATCTGTCGTTGCCGTGAGCTGCGGTGTACGTCGCAGACACGGCTCGGATCCTGCGTTGCTGTGGCTGTGGTGTAGGCCAGCAGCTACAGCTCCGATTTGACCCCTAGCCTAGGAACTTCCATATGCTGTGGGCGCCGCCCTAAAAAGCAAATACATACATACATACATACATACATACATGAATTCTGGAAGATCAGATTCATAACCTACAAAAACAGAGGAAACAGTCCTAAATTGATTCAAGAATAAGAATTTTGGAGGTTAAACATTATTTAGGAAATCAATAGAATCCATGCTTTGAATGCAGTAAAGTGAGAATTTTTTCAATGTTTCTAACATATAATGTATCATTCAAGAAAGGATTAGTATATCTGTAAATAAATAGTAGTTGATATTTATATTTCTAGTACCAAATGATTCCATGGATAATTAAAGGTAACTATCACCTCTTCGGAAAAAATAGTTTTTACGATAGGATTTCAACAAGGGATAATTATCACCTGCATGCATACATCATATTTCCCTCAAAAGGGGCTCTCATCTCTCTTAATCTAATTTTATTCACATTGTAGTTCCCCATTTTACAGATGAGGAAACAGAGTCACGGACTATGTGACTAGATCCTAAGTGATGAGATTAGGATTAAAAAAAAATCAGTTCTTCACTGACTGAAAGAGAAAACCACTCTAGGAATAAGAAATACCATGAAAGGACATTCAACTCTAAGCATTAGAGAGGTATAAATAAATGAGGGATTGATGTAGCTGATTCTATAAAAAAAAAAAGAGGGTGGTTTTACTACCACTGCCAACAAAAACTGAACAGCACAGGCGGCTCTTTTAAGTTGATCCACTCAGTGCCTAAGAGAAAGTCTGGATGTAGCGTTTGAGGATTGTGGTTGGTGGTGGTGGTAGGTTGTTTTTGTTTGTTTTGGTTTTGAGTTTTCTCCTATAATTGAATTAGCAACTACTTGACTAAATGACCACAAGAACTAGGTGTTTGGCGCGCAGGAAAAAAATGACCTAAAATACAAAAGAGAGAATATAAATAGAATAAGGAATAATGGAGTTAAGATAAAAATATAGGAGTTCCCGTCGTGGCGCAGTGGTTAACGAATCCGACTAGGAACCCTGAGGTTGCAGGTTCGGTCCCTGCGCTTGCCCAGTGGGTTAACGATCTGGCGTTGCCGTGAGCTGTGGTGTAGGTTGCAGACGCGGCTCAGATCCCGCGTTGCTGTGGCTCTGGCGTAGGCCGGTGGCTACAGCTCCGATTAGACCCCTGGCCTGGGAACCTCCATATGCCGCGGGAGCGGCCCAAAGAAATAGCAACAACAACAACAACAACAATAACAACAAAAGACAAAAAAAAAAAAAAATATATATATATATATATATATAAAATGAAGGCTATTAAAAATGGACAGCAAAAAGGAAAGAACACAGGAAATGGAGTACACCTGTTGCACCTAAAACAGTTACGTGGTCTTAGAATTCTGAAGAAAAGACAATTTTAAAAATATTTAATCCCTTTTACATATTTTCACTCAATTGTTTTTGTATAATTTTCCTGGGGGAAAAAATGATAAAATGGAAAATAAATTTTAACTAATTACCCAAGATCCTAATATAAAATTTATTCTTTACATTTAAGCTTTCTCGAACTACTTTTTTGGACAGATTTCAAATACTCTTTCCATGTCCTTTAAGAAGGGTGTAACTGTGTTCTGATTTATCTTTGTGTAAGTGAAGGCTTCCATGCAGTGGGTCTGTTTTGAATGAAATTTGGGGTGACGGCAAATCTCTTCTGCGCTTCCCTCTGGCTTCTTGCATTCTCTATGTAATGTCACAGAAGGAGCTGGACTGGGAGAAATGACCCTCTCTTCCAAAGAAGCACTTATAAAAATGTATATATCACATGGACTGTTATCCAAGACTTACCAACAACCTTCTTAATTAAATATGTAAACTTTCTTAAAATAAAAGCTACCACTTGTTGAGAGCTTCTGTTAATCAGATACAGTACCAGGTGCTGTATATAATTTTTATTGTCATCTAACCTAACAACAAACCTGTGACTAGGTATTATCATTCCTGTTTGGCAGCAGAGAAAACTAAAACAGAAAGAAATTAAGTAACCCATGATCAGAGAGCACACAGGTTTTAGAATTGGGATGTAAGTCTAAATCTGCCAAGTTCCAAAGCCTTTTTGGATGTGACAACTGCTGTAAAAGAAATGAGCACAAAGTCATGCTGGTTTTATCTGAAGGCAAGCCACCAGGAGCTCAAGTGTGACAGTTGCTGGATGCAGGTTTTCACTGGAATTGGAGTTGATCCTAGGAGAGAGGTTAGTGAATCCTGAAGAATGGCAGACTGGCACATACTTCAGACTAGTCATCTACTTTGCTAATCACTTTTCCAGCATGATTTTAATGCTACTTCATTCTCTAGTCTATTTATACCTTCAGTTTCTATATTGAGAAGCTAAACCAAAATATGCTTTATCATCTTGCAGGGAGACAGTGTGGAGCTACAAAAAGAACAAGACCTAGAGGGGAGCTTAGGCACCCCTGAGTCCCAGTCCCAGCTCTGCCATGCACTAATTCTGTGGAAAGTAATAAAAACAACAGCAACTAGGTGTGAGGCAAGTACCAGAGCTTTACTTATGCTATTTCATTTAATCTTCAGTGATTCTACCATGTATTTATAGTCACCTCACATAACAGACTTGGAAACTGAGGTTCAGGAACTTCCAGAGTTTGAATTCAGATTTAACCATTCACTCTCTGCATGATTCTGGCCAAGCTAACCTTTTAAAGCCTCAGTTTATCATCTACACTAAACTTACAGAACTACTGTAAAAATATAGTATAAACTTGCACATAAAGGCTACCTGCCTTATTCAGTTTGATATCTCTTCTCAACAACTAACAGAGTACCTTGAAATAGTAGGAATTTAGTTGTGGTTTAATTTACTATCAATATATAGACTGGTTGATGCACAGGTGGAGTGGTGCTGAATGGATGATCTGAAGCAAGCATTCATGGATTAAATCCTTATGAAGCAGGAGAGCTGGTCAGGCCTCTTGAAGGGGGACTCATATGAACTATGGGTCTCAATTTCTCTGCCCACGCCCTTCTTATCTTGGACCAGAAATTTAACTTAGGGTGTTGGAGATGGGAGAGAGGAGAATGGAAGATCCTTTCCCCCAGCCTGCCTTTCTACCATTAGCTAAAGTGTAAAGTCCCTCCATGGTGACTTCAATATGCTTTTCTCCACTGCATGTAGCACAGGCCCTCCTTCAATATCTAACGTGTTGTCCATTCCAGACCAATGGCTTCCTATCCTCAAAATACCTCCATCTTTCAGACCTCTGCTGATTCTATCCAACTTACCTGGAATACACTTTCCACCATCTTTTCTAGTCAGTCTTCCAAATTCTCTTGGACAGAACTCAAATGGCATTTCTCTTAAGGATCTTCTTGCATTTTAACACAGTTAACTAAATTAATTCAGCACACTCAGCCTGGTATTATGGTGAATACCCCCACACAGATATATATTCCCATACACACATACTCAGGGAAATAACTTTGTCTTAGTCCTCTCTGTACCCTCTCTGTACAACAACTACTACAGAGTCTGGGCCCAGGATACATTTATATAGTTGAATGAAATTAAAATAAACCTCTTATCCTTAACCTCTACAATGGACAATAAATCAGTTGTATGTTCCCTAAGGAACTGCCATTATGTTCTCCATCTCCTTCAACCTCTGCTTTAAATAGTAACAAACTCAACATGGCTAAGGTTTTTCCTCCATTACAATGGAAACCGGAATGGGTTACAATTGTTTTTAATAGTGAAAACAGAAAGATTACTGATGAATCATCCTCGTTAGTCACCATAGGGCCAAGCATAAGACACACTGAGAGGGAACTCTGCCCTTAACCACATTTGAATGAAAGAATGTCAAGGTCTCCACCCATCACCTCTTTCCATGATTCTTGGGTCGGGTTTCATTGGAAGTGTTGCAGGGCTATTTTCTACTGATACCAAGGTAGAGTAGGGCCAGGACAGGCCACAGTGAGCAAGCAGTGAGTTTCTAGCACCGGGCCCTGAAGTTACAGTCCTATTGTCAGCTCTACTCTCCCAGTGCTTCCATGGCCCGTGTATAAAAGTACCAGTTGCTTTGAAGGCAGAGTTCTAACCACTAACATTATTTGTACACATATCTGTCCTTTTCCCTTCTCCCTGCAACAAGGAGCAAAGAAATCCTAAAATTAAGACAAAGTAATGGTCAACGCTATGAATCCAATAGGTATGCCAGGAGTTAGGCATGCCGGATACCACAATAAGCAACACAGCCACAGTGCTCGTGTCATGGCAGATAACACAGCAGTAAAGAGTATGGGCTCTAGAGCCAAACCACCTTTCTGTTCTAATGACCAATTCTGTGACCTGTAAGTCATGTGACTTTGAATAAATGGGTTGAATCTCTCTGTGTCTTGGTCTCCTCTTCTGTAAAATGGGAATGATACTAACAGTATCTACCTCTTAGAGCTATTTTAAACATTAAATAACATGTGTAAATCCCCTGATAGATAGTAAACTCTTGGTAAATCTTAACCCTTTGTGTTTAAATTTTGTGAGGGGCACAAGGTTCAACCAAAATAGTCACAATTACAGTGGAAACAAACATGATCATAAGTCATCCATAAATGGTATGCTAATGAGAGTGAATACCAGGAATATCTACACTGGTCTAATGATCAAAGAAGGCATCACTGGGAAATGTGTTAGGGGAAAAGTGGGGTGGGAACTGTTCAAACATAAGCTCTGTGGTGAAGGATTCAGAGCAAATTCCAGAAACTGAAAGAGCTGTGAAGCTGGAGCATCTCTAGCAAAAGTTGAGAAGCCTTGTCCAAGGCAAAGTGAAGGGGTAAGTTTGCATGCCTGATTGAGGACCAGGTGATATAATGGAGGGGCTTGGCTGAGAGTTGAGAGTCTTTGCAGGAGAAATATGAAACTAGTATAAAGATACAAAGAGGATTTCCAACATGACACAAATACTTGCCAGGTGAAATTGTATTTTTAAGTTAGTTGAAGGAAAAAGTAAACTATGGAGGAGCTCCTCCCCAAACCCTCACATCCTTCTTCCCTCTGACCTTAGCCTCAGCATGTCACTCCCAGGAACAGAAAAGATTGCACTCAGGGTAGATGCTACAAGTCATGAATATTTATATTACACCAGAAGGGATTAGAGGCTTCAAATTTCCAAGGGAAGGGTCACTATGGGAAAAGAAGAAAATTGAGAGGATATTGGCATTTGGTAAAGGAAATGTTAAAAGTCAGAGGAACTAGAGGAAGAAGGAGGACAGAACAGCATTAGGAAGGGGTGCCTGCAGGGAATCAAAGGGCTTTACAACCAGAGGATGTATGGTTGGCTTGAGAAAGCATCTCCATGCTTCTCTACACCATTGGGCTTTTCTCCCTAGGACTCCGAGGGGTTGGAATTAATCACTGGAACTCTGTACCAAAGCTGCTTATTTCTAGTTAGAGTATATGTGTGTGCTTCAGGGAGCAGGAGAAAGGTAGGCACTGGAGTAAGGGAAAAATAGTCTGATCTCACTTTCCCTTCCCCATCTTTGGCCACATCCCAGACTATGATGGCTACAATGGCTACTTTCCTGGTGGGCTCCTCTGTGGAGGAGATTTATCCACAGAAAACTCTACTCCAATGTGTTATAGGACTTGAAGAAACTATTTTCCCTTTTAAGAATTGAGTTTCCTCCAATATAAAATGAGGGACCTGGACCAAGTTCAAAAGACCTGTATGAAACTTCAGTTCTACCTGCAATTCTTGATAAGATCCACTGCTTCCATTTTCTACTTTTTCTGTTTTAGACTCAGATTTCCAGAGGTGTAAACCCTCTCATTTTCCCTACATCAGATATGAAATGAGACAATATGCCAAGATTAGGGATGAGGGGTGAGAGAGAAACACTACTAATCAAGATGGATCAGCTGTAAAATTTGTTGGGCCCAGAGTAAAATGAAAATGTGGGGCCCCTTGTTCAATAATTAAGAAGCTTCAATATGGCAATAATAGAGCATTAAGCCAAACACAGCGTTCATCTGAGCACAAGTCTCAGCGTAATTGCGCAGGTCACATGCCCATGAAGCAGCCTTGCTCCTAATGCAGCACTCTTTTCCTCTATTACATGCTAAGTGTACCTTTAGCCCCTTCCCCATTCCCAGCCTCTACTGACGCAGTAGAGAAATAAATGACATTTTAAGTTTGAAAGACTATGACTGGGTTCTTGATGGGAAACTATTCAATCCCTGCAAAGAAGGCAAAGAAAAAAAAAAAAAGAGGTAAAGAATATCTCCTGTTTTTCACCCCCTCCAAAGCTCTCTTCACTTCTAAGAAACTGTCCTGTGAACAGAAAACAAGGTCAGAATCTGGAATTCAGGGACTGGAGATTTGGGAGTGAGAAAAATTACAAATTGGGTAAAACCTTTTTTCAGTAAAAGCCAGTCTGCTATAATAGACAAGCAACATGGACATCTCACCTCAAGGACGAGCTCAGGACGGTCCCGTTTCTTGATACTTGAGTGGGTTACTGACAGTGATCACAGATCCAACAAGACAAGGTTAAACATGGTCAATACAAAGTCCTGCTCCTAGGGGCATCACTGCACTGATAGGCACAACTGGGTTGCTGCATGGAAAAGGCTAGGGTATGAGAGGCTGGTCAACATGATGCTTGGTATGAGCCAAAGTTCTGAAAAATAAAGATAAAGGCACCCCATACATCAACACAAGTATAAAGGCCAGGGTGAGAAAAGTGAAAATACATTTTATGCCGGTACTGGGGGTGGAGTGTAGGGAGAAGAATATTCTCTGTTTTAAGCCCTTCATCATAAATGAGAAAGGGTAACAAAGTGGAGGAGGGTTGTAGGTGAGAGTGGAGAAAGAGCTCAAAACAACCCTATCTAAGGAATAGTTGAGGGAGGAAGGAGTTCTTCACCTGAAGAAGAGCAGAGTCAAGGAAGTCATGGATTTGTTTGAAAGGCGTTACGTAGGAGCTGGACTCAGCATAGCCATTGTGGCTCCAGAAATCAAAAGACTTGGGAGGGTGTTAGACAGGAAGACAAGGATGGGCCTCTGTACTAGAAGTGAAGTGATGAGTACCTATGCAAGCTATTGCAAACTGGAAGTTTTGCTGGGTGGGACCCCTGGGTTCTCTTCCAAGTCCATGAACTTATGGGAATCAAGCATATGAAAAGATAGTGGGTGTTTTGAGTCTTGAGGTGATATATTTCACAACCAAATGAACATATTTCAAAGATTTCCTAACTTCTATGATGGTAAGGGGGAGGGGGAACACCAGCATCTATAGTTAACTGAAAGAACACAGGCTGGACACTTGACAAATGCCTTCCAGAGTGAAGAGGCTCCTGAGACACTGCTGCAGGCACATGAGAGATACTACATTAGGACTAGGGCCAGAATAGAGTTTTGGCTTAATACTGAGTAAGTCATCCTAAGGTTACCTAAGGCTGGCCTGGAATGAGATAGCAATGGCTTTTCTCCAAAGACATTTTCTTTGACCAATCTTGAACATAGATTAGCATCAGCATCTTTTGGCTGTGTTAAGAGAGAAAGCAAAAGAAGTTTTTTGTTTGTTTGTTTGTTTTTTTAAGCAAAGCCTTAAAAAGTTCTTGTTGCCTTTTCCAGTCATATAGTGCTTTTGTCAAGCCAGTCTGATTCCTTGTTTATTTTCTTTGGATGACTCCACCCTGCTGTGGGAAAATTAACTGTTTGGCACATCCACAGATATACAACCCTGTAGACATCCACCCCCAACAACACATCTTTAGAAGCCCCACTGAGGCTACCAGGTTAAAACAAGGGCGTAAAGTCTAATGAGCTGTGCTAATTGAGATTAGAGTATAATAAGCTGTGCTAATTGAGATTATTCCTGCAAATTGGTTAAAATTCTAATGAGTTAGCCTTAAATTGAACCTCCAATTGATGTTTACTCTGGCTGTGCCCCAGTGAATTTGTAAGACAAATGCAATATTAATGTCCTTGCCAGCCTCAGTAAAATTGGGGGATAACATTACTGGATGCTGGAAAGTCACAAGCATTAATCATCATTTTAGGCTGAAAAAAACTGTTGTCAGCTACTGATACAAAAACTGATACTGAACACAATGGGTGTTTTCTAGGAAAGAAGCATCTGCCATGTATCAAAGACTGAGTTGGGGGTGTCTACAACTCAGGGAAAACACAGATGGATACTTGACTGGTTTGATCAGAATTTCCAAACATGATGCTTGTGCGTCGGGGGCTGGGGGGTAACAGAGTAAAGGGTGGTAGAGTTGTTCAACTATTCCTACTATTCCAAGATTTTTACATCACAATTTGGGATTCATTCACTCCAGGTCACTAGCTACAATACTACCTACAAAAAATGTTTTAAAGGAGGGCTTCTAAAAGACAGTGAAAAGATTATACAAAGTTAACATAGTGAGCACTATACATAGATTATAAATTAATTGACTTGGCTATGAATATATGCCTGCACCTTTTTTATATAGTAATAGCCACAATATGAAAAAATATGAGTATCTCTGAATCATGACCTGTGGCGTCACAGAAAAAAATGAGTTAAGAATCTTCTCCTCTATCCCCTCAACCAACAGGAGATACATACTATCAAGTTTTCTATGATGATTCTTTCAAAGGCTCTCTCACATGGATTGAGATCCATGTAATAAAGACAACTCTCTCCAAAGAAATTAATCACACTCCTGGAAGTTCAGCTTCTACCTCTTATATAGCTTAGAAAGGGATCTGGCTAAAAATCCCCTGGCAGAACCAGATCTACAGTCACTCGCATGATCAGGCAGAGGTGTCCACTACCTTGCTTTAGAAAATAAACTTACTGTGTTTTCTCTTCCTTTGGGGTTTTTGCTAAAATTCCAAGGAAACTGGAAGAATCACATTTAACATCCTGTCATGTGTAATTATGGCCCTCTTACTAGTCAAAGGCCTTGGTTGCAGCCAAGTGAATTCCTCTATCAAATTTAAGCAGAAAAGAGGTTTATTGGAATAGAATACAGATCATCTGGAGAAAGCCTGAAATCCAGTTTGGAGTCTAACTGCCAGTAGCAACACCTAAATCATATCACTCCAGTAAAGTACCTCAGTCTCTATGGCTACAGATAGACACCATGGCTTGTACTACCAATCTTGGGGCCCGGATGCAAAGGGTCAGCAAATGTTGACCTCCAAAACAGGTGACACACCACTACTCTCACTAAAAGACATAGTTCATACAGCACCTTATTCTCAGATTGTTCCAATTAATATGAATTGTCACACGAACAGTTCTGGCTAATAGAGCATGTGGTCACATGCCTATGCCCGAAAATTGCTGGCTTCTTCCTTGAGGAAGCAAAATTTATAATTAAAATATTCCTCTGATATAAGAAAGGGTATTCAAAGTTGCTGAGCTGCACAAACAGGGCGAACTCATTTTCACTCATCTTAAATGAAACACTTAGGGCCAGAAATTTTAGAGGTGGGGACAGGAAATTTATAATAACTAGGATAGATCCTACTTTATCATTGCTAAAATAGTTTTAACAGCTCAGTCTCTACTTGAAATGGACTTTCTTTTCAGTTATCTATTTTCTTATAGCTATCTCATTAAAAAGAATCATGTAAGTATTCAGAGAAAATATCTATATAAACTTTTATATAGCTTTATATTCACCAAAAACAAAACTCTGTTACATGAATATGATCATTTTGGCTACAGACAAATAATTATTATAATAATTAACCTGGGGTAAATGCAATGAGAGAGAATCACAGTTTAAATGTTATAGTAGTTTGGAGGTAGGAGCTTATCTAACTGAAGAAAGAACAGGTGGCTTCATATAACAAGTATCATATGTTTTGACCATGAAAGATAAGCAGAATTTCAATAAGAGAAAAGGGTTAAGGGTATTCCAAAGAGAGGGGAAAGTGTGAACCAAATAAGAAGAAGCCAATGGTAGGTAAAGATACCCATGGAAGGAAAGACGTAAACATGAATCGAGGGCCTTAAATAGCATGCAAGTTCAGTGCCCTATTCAATAAACAGTGAGTAGTCCTGATTTGTTGGTCAGTAGACTAAACTATCAGATATGGGCTTTAAAAAGACAAATCAGCATATAAGTTCCCATTGGTCTAAATAAGACTAAAGACGACTGCTGAGCAGATCTGAAATAAATCTGATCAGTTTTATGAGAACAAATTTTCGTCATTATATTCCCATTGCATAGAAATAACTGCCAAGATCAGAACAGGATTTTCTTCAGATAACTGCTTTCAACTAAATTTGGAAATTCTAAATAATTTAGCATATATTTTGGTATAGGAACCAGCCAGACATTTAAACTTGCCATCACTGTATATTCCTGATGCATAAAATGATAATATTACTGCTATAAGAGTGTTTTAGTTATTTATTTATTTTATTTTATTTTTAGGGTCACAGGTGCGGCATGTGGAAGTTCCTAGGCTAGGAGTCAAATGCAAAGGGTCAGCAAATAGCCACAGCAACACCAGATCCAACCACATCTGTGACCTACACCACATCTCACAGCAATGCAAGATTCTTAAACCACTGATCAGGACCAGAGATTGAGCCTGCATGCTCATGGATACTAGTTGAGTTCATTTCCACTGAGCCACAATGAGAACTCCTATAAAAGTGTTTTAGAAACTACCTTGTCAACAAACATCTTTGAAGATGACAGAGTAGAAGGACTCAAGCTCACATCCTCTCACAAAAACACCAAAATCACAATTTTCTGTTGAAGAACTATCCACAAAAAAAGACTAGAAACTACCAAAAGAGATATTATACACAAAAAAAGAAAAAGCCACAACAAGATGGTAGGAAGGGTGCTTTTGCAATATAAGCAAATATAGTACATGTCAGGTGGGCAACCCACTAACTGAAAAATAATTATATCACAGAGGTTCTCACACAGGAGTGAAAGATGTGAACCTGACATCAGGTTCCCCAGCCTGGGGTCTGCCATTGGAAAGATGAGCCCCCAGAGCATTCGGCACTGAAGGCCAGGAGGACTTGAGTGCAGGAACTCTACAGGACTAGTGAAAACAGAAACCTCACTCTGTTTTCAGGTGGGCATACACAAGATTTCACATGCACTGGATCCAAGGGCAAAGCAGGGACTCCATAAAGACCTGGACCAGACTTACCCGTGGGTCTTAGAGGGGCTCTGAGGGAGACAGGAGTCAGTTGTGGCTCACTGTGGGGGTAGAAAACTGGAGGTGGAGGTTCCAGTTAATCATCAGCATGAGCTCTCCTAGAGGCTGCCATTTCAAAAACAAGATATGACCCCAACCAACAACCTGAACGTTCCATTGCTGAGAAGCCCCAGGCCAAATAACCAATAGGGTGGGAACACAGTCACACTCATCAGCAGAGAGGCTGCCTAAAGTCAACCAAGGCAAACTGCTGTCTCTAATCACAGCCCTTGACACAGCCTTTCTCACCAGAAGGACAAGACCTAGTTCCACCAATCAGTGGGAAGGAACAAGTTCCTAGTACCAAAAAGCCTGGACAATCCCCTGGAATAAATTCACCTATTAGGGAACAGACAACAGAAGAAAAAGGGGCTAAATCCATGCAGCCTGCAGAAATAAGGTCACAAGCACAGAAAGCCAGACAAAATGAGACAACAGAGAAATATGTACCAGATGAAGGAACAAGGCAAAACTCCAGAAAAGCAATTAAGTGAACATAGGCAATTTGCCAGAAAAAGAATTCAGAGAAATGATAATAAAAATGATCCAAGATCTCTGGGAAAAAATGAAGGCACAGATCAAGAAATTACAAGAAATGTTAAACAAAGAAATAGAAGATTTAAGGAACAAACAGAGATTAACAGTACAGTAACTGAAATCAAAATTACACTAGAGGAAGTCAACAGTAGAATACATGAGGCAGAAGAACGAATACACAAGGTGGAAGACAAAATGGTTGAAATCACTGATGTGGAACAAAATTTTAAAAAATGAAAAGAAGAATGAAAAGAAGTGAGGACATCTAAGAGACCTCTCAGACAACATTGAATGCATCAATGTTTGCATTACAGGGGTCCCAAAAGGAGAACAGATAGAGAAAGGGATGGAGAAAATATTTGAACAGATTATAGCCAAAAACTTAACATCAGAAAGGAAACACTTACTCATGTCCAGGAAGCACAGTGAGTCCCAATAAGGATAAACCCAAGGAGGAACATGTCAAGACAAATATTAATCAAATTGACCCAAATTAAAGACAAAAAGAAAACATTAAAAACAAATAGGGAGAAGCAGCAAATAACATACAAGGGAACCCAATAAGGTTATCACCTGATTATTCAGCACAAATTCTGCAGGCCAGAAAGGAGTGGCACAATGTATTTACAATGATGAAAGGGAAAAATGTGCAACCAAGAATACTGTACCCAGCAAAACTCTTGTTCAGATTTGATGTAGAAATCAAAAGTTTTACAGAGAAGCAAAAGCTAAGACAATCCAGCACCACCAAACCAGATTTACAACAAATGCTAAAGAAAGTTCTCCAGGAGGAAAAGGCACAACTAGAAACAAGAGAATTATAAATGAGGGAGATTGCATTAATGAACCTGACTAATATCCATGAGGATGTGGGTTCAATCCCTGGCATCACTCAGTGGGTTAATGATGCAGCTTTGCTGTGAGGTGCGGTGTAGGTCGCAGATGCAGGTTGGATCTGGTTTGATGTGCTATGGCCTAAGCTGGCAGCCACATCTCTGATTCAACCCCTAGCCTGGCAATTTCCACATGCCACAGGTGCAGGGCCAAAAAACTAAAAAAAAAAAAAAAAAAAAAAAAAAAGAAAGAAAGAAAAATATAAATGTGAAATCTCACTGGTAAAGGCAAACATATATTAAAGGTAGGAAATCACCCACAAACGACATATCAAAACCAGCAGTCTTGAGAAGAGGAGAGTATAAATGCAGGATATTGAATGCATTTGAAATTAGGACACCAGCAATTTTTTTAAAAATCATATTCATTATATATACAGACTGCTATATCAAAATCTCATGGTAACTGCAAACAAAAATCTATAATAAATACACACAGAAATAAGAAAAAGGAATTAAAACACAATAACAAAAACAGTCGTCAAACCATAAGAGAAGACAACAAAAGAGGAAGGGAAGAAAAAAGACCAATAAAAACAAATCTGAAACAATTAACAAAATGGCAATAAGAAGAATACATATCTAAAACTACCTTAGGGAGTTCCCATTGAGGCTCAGTGGTTAATGAACCCAACTAGCATCCATGAGGACGCAGGTTTGATCCCAGGCCTCGCTCAGTGGGTTAAGGATCTGGTGTTGCCATGAACTGTGGTGTAGGTTGCAGGTGCAGCTCAGATCCCACACTGCTGTGCTCTGGCATAGGCCGGTGGTGGCTACAGCTCTGACTGGACACCTAGCCTGGGAACCTCCATATGCTGCTGGTGTGGCCCTAAAAAAGACTAAAATTTTTTGAAAAATTAATTAAAATATATTTAAAAATAAAACTACCTTAAATGTAAATGGATTAAATGCTGCAGCCAAAACACATACACAGATTGAATGGATACAAAAACAAGACCCATGTATAGGCTGTCTACAAGAGACCCATTTCAGACCTATAAACACATACAGGCTGAAATTGAGAGGATGGAAAAAGGTATTCCATGAAAATGGAAATCAAAAGAAAGCAGGAATAGTAATACTCATATCAGGCAAAATAGACTTTAAAGATGGTGGAGTTCCCTGGTGGCCTAGTGGTTAAGGACTAAGTGTTGCCAGGGCTATGGCTCAGATCACTGCTTTGGCTCGGTACTGCTGCATGCCATCAGAATGGCAAAAAAAGTTTTTTCCAGCCATAAAATAGAATGAACTAATGGGAGTTCCCGTAGTGGCTCAGTGGCAATGAATCTGACTAGTATCCATGAGGACAAAGGTTTTATCCCTGGCCTTGTTCAGTGGGTTAAGGATCTGGTGTTGCCCTGAGCTGTGGTGAAAGTTGCAGATGCAGCTCAGATCTGCTGTTGCTGTAGCTGCGGCGTAGGCCAGTGGCTACAGCTCCAATTTGACTCCTAGCCTGGGAACCTCCATGTGCTGCAGGTAAAGCCCTAAAAAAAAAAGATGAATGAAATAATGGCATTTGCAGCAACGTGGATGAACCTAGAAACTATCATGCTAAGTGAAATTAGTCAGAGAGTGAGACACAAACATCAGATGCCATAACTTATAATAAGTTAAAAATGAACTTATTTGCAGAATAGAAAGAGACTCATAGACTTTGAAAAACTTATGGTTACCAAAGGGGACAGGTTTGGGGGGAGGGATGGCCTGGGGGTTTGGGATGGAAATATTCTAAAATTAGGTTGTGATCATAGTTTTACAATTATAAATATAATAAAAATCAATGAATTAAAAATTTAATTTAAAAAATAAAGTGAGCTACAAGACACAAAATAGGACACTACATAATGATCAAAGGATCAGTCCAAGAAGATACAACAATTGTAAATATGCACCCAAAGTGGAAGCACCTTAATATATAAGGCAAAAGCTAAGAGCCATAAAAAGAGAAATTGACAGTAAAATAATAATAGTTAGGAACTTTAACACTCCACTTAACCAATGGACAGATCATCCAGACAGAAAATTAATAATGAGACACAGGTCTTAAAGGACACATTAGACCAAATGGACTTAACTGATACTTATATAAAACATATCATCTGAAAGCAAAGCATACACATTCTTCTCAAGCACACATGGAATTTCTCAAGGATATATCACATTCTGGGCCACAAATCAAGTTCCAAAAAATTTTTAAAAATTGAAATCACATTAAGCATCTTTTCTAACTATAACACTATAAGACTAGAAATCAGCTAAAAGAAGAAAACTGCAAAAAAAAAAAAACATAACAGGTGGAGACTGAACAATATGCTACTAAACAACCAATGGATCACTGAAGAAATCAAAGAGGAAACTATAAATTACCTATAGATAAATCACAACAAAAATACAATGATCCAAAACCTATGGGATGAAGCAAAAGCAGTTCTAAGAGGGAAGATTATAAGAATACAATCTTAGCTCAAGAAATAAAAAAAAATCAAATAAACAACATAAACCTAAACCTAAAGCAACTAGAAAAAGAAGAGCAAACGAAACCCAAAGTGAGACAAGGAAAGAAATCATAAAAATCAGAGCAGAAATAATTAAGAGGCTAAGAAAACAATAGAAAAGATCAATGAAAATAAAAGCCGATTTTTTGAAAAGATAAATTACATTGATAAACCTTTAGCTAGACTTATCAAGAAAAACGGGAGAGGGCTCAAATTGATAAAACTATTATTTTTTAAAAAAGAGTAGTTACAACTGACACCATGGAAATACAAATGGTCATAAAAGACAACTACCAGCAACTATATGCCAATAAAATTGTCGACTTTTATGAAACAGACAAATTCTTAGAAAGGTACAACCTTCCAAGGAAGAAATAGAAAATATGAACAAACCTATCGCAAGAACTGAAATTGAAACCGTGATTTCAAAACTTCCAACAAACAAAATTTCCAGGACCAGATGGCTTCACAGATGAATTCCATCAAACATTTATAGAGACGTTAACACCTATACTTCTGAAATTATTTCAAAAAATTGCAGAGGAAAGAAAACTCCCAAGCTCATTATATGAGATCATCATCACCCTGATAAAAAAATCAGACCAATACACCACACACAAAAAAGAAAATTACAGGCCAATATTTCTGATGAACATAGATGTGAACATATTCAAAAATTACTAGCAAATCAACTCCAACAGTACAGTAAAAGGATCATACATTATGTTCAAGTGGGATTTATCCCAGGGATGCAAGAATTCTTCAAAATCCACAAATCAATCATTGTGATACATGACCTAAACAAATTGAAAAATAAAAACCATAGGCTCATCTCAATAGATGAATAAAAACTTTTGACAAAATTCAATACCCATTTTTGATAAGCATTCTCCAGAAAGTGGGCATAGAGGGAACCTATCTCAATTAATAAAGACTATATATGACCAACCCAAATTTAACATCTTTCTCAATGGTGAAAAACTGAAAGAATTTCCGCTACAATCAGGAACAATACAAGATGTCCACTCTCACTTTTATTCAACATAAAAATTTTGGAAGTCCTAGCTATGACAATTAAAGAAGAAAAATAAATGAAAGGGGTCCAAATTTTGCATGAAGAAGTAAGACTGGGAACTCCCATCATGGCACAGTGGAAACAAAGCCAATTAGGAAACATGAGGTTGCAGGTTCAATCCCTGGCCTCGCTCAGTGTGTTAAAGATCTGGTGTTGCCATGAGTTCTGATGTAGGTCTATACATAGACCTATACATAGAAAATCCTAAAGATGCCACCAGAAAACTACAGGAGATCATCAATGAATTTGGTTAAAGCAGTAGGATACAAAAGTATTGCATAGAAATCTCTTACATTTCTATATACTAACAACAAAAGATCAGAAAGAGGAATTGAGGAAACAATAGCATCAAAAAATAAAATAAAATAGGAGTTCCCATTGTGGCGTAGAAGAAATGAATCCAACTGGGAAACATGAGGTCGTTGCTCAGTGGGTTAAGGACCCGGTGCTGCCATGAGCTGTGGTGTAGGTTGCAGATGCAGTCAGATCCTGCATTGCTGTGGCTGTGGTGTAGGCCAGCAGCTCTAGCTCCGATTGAACCCCTAGCCTGGGAACCTCCATATGCCATGGGTGCAGCCCTAGAAGGACAAAAAGGGAAAAGAAAAATTAAAAAATAAAATAAAATAATTAGGAATAAACTTTCCTAAGGAGGCAAAAGACCCATACTCCAGTAACTATAACACACTGATGAAAGAAAACGAAGACGACACAAACAAATGGAAAAACATACCATGTTCTTGGATTGGAAGAATCAATGTTGTCAAAATGACTATACTACCCAAGGCAAACTATAGATTCAATGCAATCCCTATCAAATGGTATTCTTCACAGAACTAGCACAAATACTTTTTAATTTGTATAGAAACACAAAAGACCCTGAATAACTAAATCTGTCCTCAACAAGAGAAATGGAACTGGAGAAATCAGGCTCCCTGTATATTTTCCTGTAGAAAGCTACAGTCATCAAAACAGTATGGTACTGGAACAAAACACAAATATAGATCAATGGAATAGGATAGAAAGCCCAGAAATAAACCCACACACCTATCTATGGTCAACTAATCTATGACAAAGGAGGCAAGAATATACAATGGAGAAAAGACAGTCTCTTCAATGAGTGGTGCTGTGAAAACGGACAGCTACATGCAAAAGAATAAAATTAGAACATTCTCTAACAACAGACCTAAAAATAAACTCAAAATGAATTAAAAACCTAAATTAAGGCCAGATACTACAAAACTTCTAGAGGAAAACATAGAATCCACCCCTGAATAATGAAAATAAAGATAAAAATAGACAAATAGGACCTAATTAAACTTAAAAGCTTTTGCACAGCAAAGGAAACCATAAACAAAATGAAAAGACAATGCAAATAATGGGAAAAAATATTTGCAAATGAAGCAACTGCAAAGGATTAATCTCCAAAATGTATGAACAGCTCTTGTGGCTCAATGTCAAAAAAACAAAGAACACAATCAAAAAATAGGCAGGAGATCTAAACAGACATTTCTCAAACGAAGATATAGAGATGGCAGAAAAAAAAACATAAAAAGATTTCAACATAAGCTAATTATTAAAGAAATGCAACTCAAAACTACAATGAGATATCACCTCTCACCAGTCATAATGGCCATCATCAAAAAGTGTACAAACCAAATGCTGGAGAGGGTTCAATGAAAAGGGAACCCTCTACATTGTTGCTGGGAATGTAAATTGGTACAGACAGTATGGAAGTTCCTCAAAAAAGTAAATATAGAACTACCATATGATCTAGCAATCCTACTCCTGGGCATCTGGTGCAGAAAATCATAATTTGAAAAGTTACATGCACCTCAATGTTCACTGCAGCACTATAAACAATAGCTAAGACATGGAAGCAACCTAAATGTCCACTGACAGATGAATGGATAAAGATGTGGTACATATATACAATGGAGTATTATTCAGCTGTAAAAGATGAAATAATGCCATTTACAGCAACATGTATTATCATAATAAATGAAGTAAGTCAGAAATAGAAGGACAAATATCATATGATATCACTTATATGTGGAATCTAAAAAATGATACATAGAACTTATTTACAAAACAGAAATAGATACTCAGACTTCGAAAACAAATTTATTGTTACAAATAGGGAAAGGTTAGAATGGAGAAATGGATTGGGGGTTTGAGATTGGCTTATGCACACTATTGTATATGAAATGGATGGTCAACATGGACCTGCACAGGGAACTCTATTCAATATCCTGTGATAACCTATACGAGAAAAGAATCTCAAAAAGAATTGCTAATGTCTATGTGTAACTGAATCTGTTGAACAGCAGAAATTATTACAGCATTGTAAATCAACTGTACTTCAATAAAATTCTAAAAGAAAGGAAAAAAGAAATTACCTTGTCCCTTCATATGATGTGTGGGGAAACCAAGATCCTGAAAGAAGCCACTTGGGCTTGTGCCATAGAGGAAAACATTGTGTGTGTCAAAAAGAGGGCCTACTAATCAATGAATAACAATTTGTATTCTCCTGTTCTCATCAATACAAAGATAGGGATAAATCTTCTTTTTCATATAGGGCCATATAATACAGTGTAGGCCAATGCCAACTCTCGGATTCTCCACTTACTCCCCAGGTGAGCAAATTACTCTTTATATGCCTATTTCTTTATCTCTAAATAGAGAGATAATAAGAATACCTTCTTCATAAGGTTGTTGTGAGGACTGAACTGAAGTTCTTAGAACACTGCCTTTGACAGTCCTGCATAAATGTTAGCCATTCTTAACTACAACTCAGGTAATGTATCTTAAGGGGTATATTGACCAGCTGCCACATATCTGGAGAAGCTAGGCCAAGATGTTAAAGACCTGGGAAAATATCTGGGGCAAAGAACAGAAGAAAGAATTGAGGTGTGGAAAAGAAATATATGGATGGCAATATGGCAGTTGTCTTCAGAATCTGAAGTTGTATCAAAGCAGAAGAGAGCACAGATTTTTCTATTTTCATTGCAGGAAGAAGAGCTAAGAACAAAACAGAGAAGATTTCTATTTATAGAAAGAATTTCAGAAGTAGATATCTTTCAGAATAGGAACAGTGACTTTAGCAGGGAGTGCTCTATCAACGGACATGGTCAAGTCCTGAAGGCCCAGCAGGCTGGCATCCAAACACCAAATTATCTAGATTAGGATGTCAGCCTGCCCTACACTATGTCTCAGTCTTAAAAATAAGTTCAAAATGTTTAGTGTTACCATTTTATGAAACAAAGAAATCAAGAAGGTAATAGGGAAACAGGACTTTAAATAGTTGACACAGCAATTTCATCTTCAACGTTCCAATGCAGAGTATATGTCTTTTTCTCATTTTATTAGAGAAATCTGAGACCTGGAGAGGTGAAATAATCCACCAGAAGCCACACAGTGAGGGTCTTCTACCTACAAGTCCAGAGGTTTTTCACATGCCGTATTGTGTGTAGTCGTGCAAAGATCACAAATGAACATAATCTTCCAAGAAGTAGGGCACAATCAGACAAGGAAATCAGGTGATATGGCCATCAGTTAACAAAAAAGCACCCATAAGAATTCTAGGGGCTTCTAGTTTGGAGAGGTTTCTGCCAGAACTTTGGAAATTTGGCAGAAAAAGAATCACCTTTATGAGATTATACCTTAAGAACAGTAAATAGAAATCTAATTTGGATGCAAAGCAATTATTCAGAACAAAACCTAGTTAGACTCTTAATATAGTTTAAATATTCAATTATGAAGTTCTGAGCAAGTTAGAGCATTTCTGGCTTTCTTTTCAGTAATCGATGGATTTCTATACATTATATAACTAAATCAGCTCTCCACTTTTGGGGACATAAAAATTTTAAATTCACTTGCATTTCAAAAACCATTCACACACAAATTCCTCTTATGGCTCATGAATAAAGAAATAACATTATTCTAGAGTTACCGTCGTGGCACAGTGGTTAACAAATCCAACTAGGAATCATGAGGTTGTGGGTTCGATCCCTGGCCTTGCTCAGTGGGTTAAGGATCCAGCGTTGCCGTGAGCTGTGGTGTAGGTTGAAGTCACGGTTTGGATCCCGCATTGCTGTGGCTGTGGCGCAGGCTGGCAGCTAGAGCTCCAATTAGACCCCTAGCCTGGGAACCTCCAATATGCCGTGGGAAGTGGACCTAGAAAAAGGCAAAAAGACAAAAAAAAAGAAAAAAGAAATAACATTATTCTGTAAAGTTCTTTCAGTTTACAGTATACTTTTACATCAATCATTGCAACTAAACTTTTCACAATGCTGTGTAGTAAATATCCCTATCCGTAACTTTGTAGTCAAGGATTCAAAAAGTTAGATTGTTCAAGGTCACACAGATAATGAGACCAAAACCATAACCCTGAAACCTGCTAACTCCAAGTTTAATGTTTGTCTCACCACAACAGAGCTATGATGGACAGTGATATGAGCTATCTCAACAAGGCTCGGGTTGATATCTTATACTATTAGACACTAGTGGAAGTCTATCAGGTTTCCATGTCCCTCTGAATTCTCTGGCTGGTTCCTATAGGACTTACCTCACTGGGCTTTGCTTCCCTATCAAGGGGATGAGTGGTTTTCCAGGTACCAGATGGAATTGCAGGGCACTGCAAAAACAAAAACAAAAACAAAAGAGTGAATTGCACATACCAGAAGAAATACAAGTCATAGCATTCAGGAGAGGAAGCTGAGAGGATGCTTGACAAGGCCCAAAGGGGACTGTTTTCTTGGGCGATTCAGAGTCCAGAGTATGGCCTCTCTCCTCTTGGGCTCATAAATTCCCCATCAAAGCCATGGATATGACTAGACCCAGAGCACTGACTCATTCTAACAATGCTCACAGAGACATTCATCAAATTAGCTGCCAGATCTGCTAATTCACAATGAGGAAACTCATTGTCAAGTGGATAGATGCTCATGTCAGCCTGACCAGCTGTGGACAAGCTACACTGAGAGCCAAGTGACTGGCAGGCTCTTTAGTCGGCCTCACCCTGATTAGAGTCAGAGAATTAACCTGATACAAATTGATCGGGTTTATTGTTAACCAGGCCAGGATAACATGATGATGCTTCCAACTCACCATGGGGCAGCCTTAGAGGGAGAAAGAGAAACTGAGGCCAGTCTGACAGGGAGGATCATTCCTGGGCCTGCTGAGCTGGGTACCAGCTGTCGCTTTGATTTTTCTTTAGACATGTCCATTCTTTACCAACTCTTTTCCAACACATTCTGAATTGCATTTCTGTATTTCAAGTTGGTTGTAGCCAGCATTAATTCTGGCCTGTGAGTCATTCTGATTCTTTAAAGAGACTTTGCCCAAATCAGTACTTTTTGATGTTGATTTCTGAGCCTAATTCTCTGAGGGCAATCTGAGTACCTTGTTTCCAAGTTTGTGGTGAAAGCATACTCATCACTGTTACCCCATGCTGGGGCACTGTGACTCATCCATTCTGCCTTTGAAAGTTTAAAAAAAAAAAAAAAACCACTTTAAAAATTATTATTAGAATTTTAAAGTACCATAAAGAAAAACTAGAAAATATACATATTCACAGAATATATACGTTTTTTAAAAATCTCCTCTTGGAATTCGCATTGTGGCTCAGTGGCTTAAGAGCCCAACATACTGTTCATGAGGATGCCGGTTCGATCCCTAGTCTCACTCAGTAGGTTAAGGATTCGGCGTCGCAGCAAACTGTGGTGTCGGTTGCATATGTGGCTCAGATCCGGTGTTGCTGTGGCTGTGCTACAGGGCAGCAGCTGTAGCTCCAATTTGACCCCTAGCCCCAGGAACTACCTTATGCCACAGGTGCAACCATAAAAAAAAAAAAAAAATTTCCCCTAATCTCATTGGCATAGAGATAATCATTCTTGATGCTTTGGTGAACATTTTGCCAATTCTTTTTAGGCATATATTTTAATAAAATAATGTTTTAGAAGTTGATTTTTCACTTAATATATGCATCTTTACCAAGGTTTGATCCGTGGCCTGTATGTGATCTATCTTGGAAAATATTCCAAGTGCACTTGAGAAGAAAGTATATATTGCTGCTTTGGGGTGAAAAGTTCTATAGATAACAGCTAAGTCTATTTGGTCTGGTGCATTATTTTAAGGCCTGTGTTTCTTTGTTGATTTTTTTTTTTTTTGGTCTGGATGATCTGTCCATTGCTGTAAGCACGGTGTTAAATTTTCCTACTATTATTGTGTTACTGTCGATTTCTCCTTTAATGGCTGTTAGTAGTTGCCTTATATATTGTGGTACTCCTATTTTGGGTACATGTATATTTACAATTGTTACATCTTCTTCTTGGATTGATCCTTTAATCATTTTGTAATATCTTTCTCTGTCTCTCGTGACCTTCTTTATATAAAATCTATTTTATCTGATATGAGTATTGCTACTCCTGCTTTTCTATAATTTCCATTTGCATGTAATATTTTCTTCCATCCCTTCACTTTGTCTGTGTGTCCTTATATCTGAAGTGGGTCTCTTATAAATAGCATATATATGAGTCTTTTTTGTAACAATTCAGCCAGTTTGTGCCTTTTAGTTGGAGTATTTAATCCATTTACATTCAATGTATTATGGGTATGTATGTACTTATTGTCATTTATTTAATTTTTTTGGATTGCTATTTTGGGTCTTTTTTCTTCCCTTCCCCTTTGTTGTCTTTTGTGATTTGCTGACCATCTTTAGTGTTATGTTTGGCTTCCATTGTCTTTTTTATGTGTGTGTCTATTATAGTTATTTGATTTGTGGTTCCCATTATATTTTGATATAACCATCTATATGTGTGCAGAATTGTTTCTGATTGCTGGTCTCTTAATTTCAAATGCATTTGTAATATTCTGCATCTGTCCTCTCCTCTTATCATGCTTGCTAGCTTTGATATACTTGTCAATGTGTGATTTCCTACTTTTGTATTATCTTTGCCTTTACCAGTGAGCTTTGTCTTTTGTAGCAGTCTTGTTTCTAATTGTGGTTTTTCCTTTTCTGCTTAGAGAAGTTCCTTTAGTAGTTGATGTAGAGCTGGTTTGGAGATGCTTAACTCCCTTAGTTTTTGCTTATCTGAAAAGCTATTGATCTCTCCATCAAATCTGAATGAGAGCTTTGCTGGATAGAGTATTCTTGGTTCTAGGTTCCTTATCTTAATCACCTCAAATATATCTTGCCACTGTCTTCAGGCTCATAGAGTTTCTGCTGAAAAATTAGCTGTTATCCTTACAGGGGTTCACTTGTATGTGTTTATTGCTTTTCCCTTGTGACTTTTAATATTTTTCTTTGTATCTATTTTTGTCAGTTTGATTAGTATGTGTCTCACTGTGTTTCTCCTTGGCTTTATCTTGTATTGGATTCTCCCTGCTTCCTCAACTGGAGTGAGTGTTTCCTTTCCTGTATTAGGGAAAATTTCAGCTATAATCTTGTCAAATATTTTCTCTGACCCTTTCTCTTCTCTTCTCCTTCTGGAACCCCTATGATGTGAACCCTATGATGTGAATGTTGGTACATTTAATAATGTCCCAGAGGTCTCTTAGACTCTCCTCTGTCCTTTTCATTTTGTTCTCTTTATTCTTTTCTGTGGCAGTGATTTCCACCACTCTGTTTTCCACCTCACTTAATCATTCTTCTGCCTCTATTAACCTCCTATTGGTTCTTTCTATATTATTTTTCATTTCAGCTATTGTCTACTCATCCTGCTCTTTAAAACCTCCAGCTCTTTGTCAAACATTTCTTTTAAGTTCTCTATGTCTCCATTCTTTATCCAAAATCTTGGATCATCTTTACTATCATCACTCCGAATTCTTTTTCAGGTAGATCATCTATCTCCTCATCATTTAATGGTTTTTGCATGTTTTTGTCTTGTTCTTTTGTCTGAAAGATACTTATCATTCCATAATGTCTACATTTCTTTTTTTGTCCCCTTGACAGCAGATATGTAGATGCAGCAGCAGGTGCCCAGTCCTGGAGTTCTCAGGGGTGGTAGTGGTTCATGTGTACCCAGAGCACATGACAGGAGCAGGGGTATCACACTACCTCTCCCGGAGCTAGGGATGGTGTCTGTGAGGAAGATGATGGTGATTCACAGTTCACAGGATTGCTTTTGTAGCATGTGGGCCAGCAGTGGCTCCAGCCCCTCCTGCTACCAGGTAGCTTGCAGGGCTGTTTCCTGCAGCTTGCAATATCAGCAGTTGCTCCTGCAGCCCCTCCCTTTGCTGGGAAGGCTTTAGGAACTGCTCTCTGTAGCAGGTGCCATTCTGTAGCCCCTCCTCTTGTTTGGGCACTCTAGGCATCTCTCTATATAGACTCAAATATGGGGCTACTCCCGAACTGCTGCTGCAGGACATGCACTTCTGGCAGCCTCTGCCCCATTTGGGAAGAATGCTCTCTGTAGCCAATGTGGATTGGTATGTAGACAAATGGGTCTCCCATGGCTTCCTTGGTGAGGACGAAGTGCCACTGGTGTAGGCCCTTGTGGGGCCATTGGCAGGAGCCCCATAGCTCATACTTATCTTCAGTTGGGTAGCCCAAAGCTCCAGCAGGTAGTGTGCACTGGTGGCCCTCTCTTGGCTCTTTTGGCACAGATCAGGTGCCGCTAGTGTGAGCCCCTGCAAAATCACTGGGCAAAGCCAGAGAATTTGTGCTTTTCCCTGTTGGGTAGCTTGTAGCTCCTGTGAGGAACTTTTCCTCTTTTCCTCGGTGTAGGAGCTTTTCCTCTTTATAGCTCCCTCCTAGGGATGCAGGTCCCGTCTTGCTTCTTTTCACTTCTCTTTTTCTTCTTTCTTCGTTCTTTTGTCCTATCTGGTTTCCTAAAGTTTGTCTTGGTATATCATAATCCTGAGGTCTTTAGTCAGTTTTCAGCAAATTTTCTGTGCAAACAGTTCCACATATAGATGTATTTTCACAGTAATGTGGGAGTAGGTGAGCCTCACATCCTACTACTCTGCCATCTTCCTCCAAGTCCTCTAATAGAATTTTTTTAATTATATGTGTGCCTTGTATTATATTTCAACTGGAGAGCAGTACACTAAACTAATTTTATGACCTGCTAAAGGGTTGCAACTCACAGTCTAAAAGCACTGCTCTAGTGGGCTCTGGCTTCCTGACCAGAAAATATGCCATCCTCCACACACATAAGCACCCAGCCCACCTGTCTGAGAGCCACATGGCTAGGAACTAGGCCAGGATTCTCCTTGAAATGAGGCTTTTAGTCTTCAGTGTCCAGAAGAATGGATAGCCTGTGTTCAAAGATCTACTCCATAGACCATGATATAAAATAGTTTACAATTCAATAAACATTTCTGGAGAAAAAATAGACTTGACATCAATGTATTTTGAATGTCTAAATACCTCCTTCAAAAAAATTGTTATCTAAGAATGTATGTTTCAGTGAGTTCTTCCAACAGCCACTGTTCAGCTGTTTTGTTGTCATTATTTACAACCTCACACCATTTTGCATTTCACAGTGGGATTATCACACAAATAATCAGTAGATGTATAAAGAGCTCACTAACTGGCGAATGGGAAAAGATAGGACCTTTGGGATATGTTGACCTTAAAATCTAAAGTAGAATGTTGCTTATTCTGATTTTTAACCATATATGTTTTAGGCTTGAGAAATTTGCATACTCTCATAAATTCTATTTAATAATGGTCAAACTGTATAGCTAAAAGTACAGAGTAAAATAAATCTTATAACATATTGAATACTAGAAATTTGCTAAGAGTATATACATAGTACTCCTATCATACACACACAAAATAGTAATTATGTGAGAAGACATTTAATTATCTTGAGCATAATCATCTCACTACATATATGCATATCAAATTATCTTATTGTATACCTTAAATACATACAATTTTTTTAAGTTTAGAAATGTGGAGTTCCCATTTTGGCTTAGCCATTAGGAACCCGACTAGTATCCATGAGGATGCGGGTTCAATCCCTGGACCCACTCAGTAGGTTGTCCTGAGCTGTGTCAGATCCCATGTGGCTATGGTACAGGTCACAGGTGCAGCTCTGATTCGATCCCTAGCCTGGGAACTTCCATATACCACAGGTGCAGCACTAAAAAGGAAAAAAAAAATGTGCCTTATAGAAACACTGTGACATCAGTAATATAAAATGTCTTGTCATTTTATCTTTATAACTTCTTTATAAATTAAAAAGGAAAACGCATTATACACAGACATTGAAATGACATGTACTATATTTGTTCAATTACTCTTACCTAAAAGACAGTCAGGTTCTTTCTAGTGTAAAATATATTTCTAATGCAAATCAAAACTTCAATGAGGTGCCACCTCATACTGGTCAGAATGGCCATCAAAAAATCTACAAATAACAAATGCTGGAGAGGGTGTGGAGAAAGGAAACCTTCCCACACTTTTGGTGGGAATTAAAACTGGTGTAGCCACTATGGAAAACAGTATGGAGGTTACTCAGAAAACTAAAAATAGAACTACCATATAATCCAGAAATTCCACTCCTGGGTATATACCCAGACAAAACTATAATTCAAAAAAATAAATGCATCCCTATGTTCATAGCAGCACTAGTCACAATAGCCAAGATATAGAAACAACTTAAATGTCCATCAACAGATGAATGACTAAAGAACATGTAATAAAGATACAATGGAATACTACTTAGCCATAAAAAGAATGAAATAATGCCATTTGGAGCAACTTGGATGCAATTAGAGATTATCATACTAAGTGAAGTCAAGTCAGAAAGAGAAACTCAAATACCAAGATATTACTTATATGCAGAATCTAAAAGATGACACAGGAGTTCCTGTAGTGGCTCAGCAGTAATGAACCTGACTCGTATCCATGACGACATGGGTTCAATACCTGGTCTCACTCAGTGGATTAAAGATGCATCATTGCCATGAGCTGTGGTGTAGGTCACAGACGTGGCTCAGATGCCACATCTCTATGGCAATGGCTCATGCCAGCAGCTGCAGCTCTGATTTGACTGCTAGCCTGGGAACCTCCATGTGCTGTGGGTACAGTCCTAAAATGACCAAAAGAAATAATTAAAATAAAATAAAATAAAATAAAATAAAATAAAATAAAATAGGACACAAGTGAATTATCTATGAACAGAAACAGATCCACAAAGAGAACAGACTTGTGGTTGCCAAGAGAGAGAGAGGACTGGGGGAGGGATGAAGTGGGAGGTTGGGGTTAGCAGATATAAGCTGTTATATACAGAATGGATGAACAACAAGGTCCTACTGTACAGCACAGGGAATTTTATTCAGTATCTTAAATTGTAACAGAAAAGAATATTTTTAAAAGAATATATATATGTATAACTTTGTTGTGCAGCAGAAACTAATAAAACACTGTAAATCAACTACACTTCAATAAAAATTTAAAAATAAAAAATAAAATCTACTTCTATGTCTCTGAAATGAAAAGAAACTAATGATTCAGAGTATACCTCAATCTAATCACTAGTTTCCCTTCTGTGCTAGAATAAACACGGTCACTATTATCAAGCAGTTAACTTGATAAGCATAAACATATTAACTTTATTAATGTGCTCATTAACCTAATTAATAAGTTTGTTAACTATGCTCTCTTATGCATACTTTATGCTATTGACTAAATAAGACTTTTTTATTATTAAAGCTTTGCTTAATTATGTAAGTAATATAGGCTCATGGAACTGCATAAACAGTCTAGAGATGCATGGTGTAATGACCAGGAATTATATGGAGAGGTACACTGCAACAATACAGTAAGGATACACTTCAGTAAATGCAATCAGATCTCTCCTGGGTTACAAGGTCCTGGAGGGACTGGGCACCATTTGTTTTTTTAAATTAAAAAAAAAGCTGAATTGTTTTCTATATACATGTTTTATAACTCTTACTAAATGTTTCCTAAAGTTTATCATTTTTGTCTTTCCCACATGTTATTTAATTTTTCTATTCCCACTTCTTTTTTTTAATTTATTTATTTATTTTCCCGCTGTACAGCATGGGAGCCAAGATACACTTACATGTATACATTTTTTTTTCCACCCTTCTTTCTGTTACAATATAAGTATCTAGACATAGTTCTCAATGCTACTCAGCAGGATCTCATTGTAAATCCATTCCAAGTTGTATCCGATAACCCCAAGCTCCCAGTCCCTCCCACTTCCTCCCTCTCCCCCCGGGCAGCCACAAGTCTATTCTCCAGGTCCATGATTTTCTTTTCTGAGGAAATGTTCATTTGTGCTGTATATTAGATTCCAGTTATAAGCAAAATCATATGGTATTTGTCTTTGTCTTTCTGACTTATTTCACTCAGTATGAGAGTCTCTAGTTCCACCCATGTTGCTATAAATGGTATTATGTCGTTCTTTTTTATGGCTGAGTAGTATTCCATTGTGTATACATAGTGCATCTTCCTAATCCAATCATCTGTCAATGGACATTTGGGTTGTTTCCATGTCTTAGCTACTGTGATCTATTCCCACTTATAATTCATTAGTATTCATAAATGGAACTAGGTTTTTATAGGTTAAATTATTTTGTATAAGGCATACATGTATATGTCTCCCTAGACAGTAAGCTCCACAGCTCCAAAAGATCTTCTCTTTCTCCACACCTCATCATAGCAACTGACATAGAAAAGGCACTCAGTTAGTACTAGCTGACTCTAGAGACTCTGGAATAAAGAACTGTGTTTTTTGTCTTCCATCACTGGCTTCTGCTTATACCTCAGATGTTCTTGGGGATGTTTAGGATCATACAGGGCTCTCTCACATCCCAACATCACACCATGGAGGCATATCTCAACCATCTCTTCCATTTTCAGCCAGCGACTGGAGTGATTTCTACATGCTAGACCCTGTACTGTGAATGAGGGAGAAAATTGAGATGAATTCTACCTTCAAGGGACTCACAGATACTTAAGAGAGAGGATGGCAGAGGTGAGCCCAGACTCCATGCTCTGAGGTGAGGACTTACTGAGCCAGGAGGTGGGGCACTAGTTAAGAGAACAGAAGCTATGAGAACTGGGCCTAGAATAGGCCTTGGAAAAGCCTTAAATGGAGCCCAAGAATGAGGAGAGAGACCAGAGATGGATGGGTTTTAGAAAACACAAAGTTATCAGTTCTCCTACCCTTATATAAATCAATATTTAGGCCTGTGAAGACAAATGAGCCATAAATAAGAGCAATCCCTCAAAGACCCAAGAGTAGCCAGGAAGCAGCTGGATGAGGGTGGAAAAATATGGCCCAGGTATCACCATAGGTTGAGGCCCCTTTATGGCCTTTGTGTGTGAGAGGAAGATGAGGAGAAGTGACATGAGGGGTAGGAATAAGGCACGAGAAACAGCCCTATGGACCCAGATCAAAACAGAGAGGCAGCCTTGTATGCTCAAGGGTGGAAATGGGGGAGTACTCAGAGAAGAATGGTCAAGCTGAAAGAAAAAAAAGAGGTAAGAGTGAGGATTGTCGGGGAGGGTACTGTATCAGAGAGAGGATGTTGCATTGGCCTTGTGAGGCTTCAGGAAGAAAACAAGATTCCCCATTTCTATACACGTGCACAGAATCAGACTGTGCTTCCCAGCTGTTGTGAACTGAAAAGGGAGCTGTGAGGCCCCAAGCCACTGCAGGAAGGGGTGAGTGGAGGGCTTAGAGCCAGGTCTCTGTTATCTCTGTGGTGTCTGAAATCAGGTGGCCATAGGAGGTGACCCTGACCTTACTCATGAGTCAGCAAACAATTTCAGGTCACCACACACTTGTGAATACAGCTTCCTGTCTGTCTGGGCTGCGGTTTGCCTTCACCTGATAAAGACAGAGAGAAACTGAAGTGGAGGGCAAAGGCAGATTTTTATGCTTCAGAAATTTCTGCATCATCTACAACAATTAATTGCTCAAGTGCACCAAAAAGGAAATCAATCAGCAAATCCACAGGTCTTTCAAGATACAAACCCAGGAGATTCCTGGAATTCTGAGTGTCCCAAGCCAGAACACGGATAGTAAAAAGCCTATCCATCCACAGGTAGGAGGAGGAGGGGAAAGAGTAAAGTAAAAACTCATATGCTTTTGGCTTCCGTGTGCTATCATTAATCACTTTCCTAGGAATGGAGGATAGTTTCCTTGCTGTAAGAGGAAAAGAGACACAGATTCCTTTGACTAATATGTTACCCAGATGTTCACCAGACCCCAATATTCCCCCTCCCTACTTGATTTGGAAAAGTGAAAGCTAAGATGACAATTGAGGGGAAGTGAGAGGAAGTGGTTCCTGAAGACAGCATCACCAATCACTTCTCAGATGTGGCAACACTCCACCTTCTGCTGGGGGAAAGGGACTACATGATGTCCTGAGAGCTTTCAAGAGCAGTATCCAGCAATATTCTGACAGAAGCCACGGAAGCATTTCGTGTACTTACACTTTCCTGAATCAGCCATAAGTTCTATGAGTTAAATTGCCTTGTAAAATGGAGAGAGGCTTGTATTAGCCCTGTTGCCTGCTGGAGTGGCCCCAATCTGTAATGCCTTGACAAATCTCAGCCTCACCTGGCTCCCCACTGCATCATGTATTTTTTTTTTTTTTGTCTTTTGTTGTTGTTGTTGTTGTTGTTGCTATTTCTTGGGCCGCTCCCGCGGCATATGGAGGTTCCCAGGCTAGGGGTTGAATCGGAGCTGTAGCCGCCGGCCTACGCCAGAGCCACAGCAAAGCGGGATCCGAGCCGCGTCTGCAACCTACACCACAGCTCACGGCAATGCCGGATCGTTAACCCACTGAGCAAGGGCAGGGACCAAACTCGCAACCTCATGGTTCCTAGTCAGATTCGTTAACCACTGCACCACGACGGGAACTCCGCATCATGTATTCTTAATCAGTTCATTGCCACAAGGAAGAATTAAGTCACATACTTGGTGGAAATAATTCTTGGAAGCTCCAAATTAGTGGGACAGAGGTAAGTCACAAAGACTATGAGGTTCAAAAAATTGACCTAATTCTAAGGAGAGTGGGGAGATAGCATCTGCCTTTTGCACCATAGATTTCCCAAAGCCTGAGATGCTGTGGCTCTCAATATGTGTCATTATTTCCCTCTTAACTCATAATTTTACTTATATGAATGCTTGTAAATGGAAACCTTATATCATCATTTTAAATAGTAAGTGAATATCCCTTGCCACATGTAGATGTGAAATATGAAAAATAAACACAGTGAAAAAAGAGGCACTAAAAAATTCATCTCATAGAGTGGGCTGCCCACAGAAGGGTTGAGCCTTGTGTTTGCTTTTGCTTTATTTATAAATAAATAAAGATGACTAATAAGGTAATAAGGATATTTGGGCCCCAGATTGCAGCCTTTTCCTTGGTTAATCAGAAGGCTGGAGAATTTAAAAATGGAATGCCTCTTACTATATGAGCCAACAGTATTTAGCATTGTATCCAGATACCACATCAAGATGACCCCAGTGCCACAAGGGTGTAATCCCTCACTTTGGAAAACACCACTACACTAGAAGGTCTCTAAGGGCCCTTTGAACACTGACATTCAGAAATCTAGGCTGTTACAGCGATATCTTAAATTATGTCATCAATAAAATTATCAATGTGAAGTTGATGTGAATGCATAGAAGGGATTTTGAAAGCCATGAATCTGATTTTCTTGCCTAACTTTGGAAAAACCACCTTAAGTCTTTACAACTACCCTTCTCCCTAGTCATGCCATCATATTGTGGGGTCCCATTATGATTTACCAAGTAATTACATGGATCTGGGTCTCCCAAAACTATGACAGTTCAGGAAATGAATCTCAAAGCTCAGGTAGTTCTTCTATAATCTAAAGCAAGGTTTCCACACAATGTGTTGGGCAAATAAACTTGGGACACCATATAATCTTTCTCTAAATCTTTGTCTCAGTGGAGAGAGTAGAATGTCTCTGGAGTTTAGTTTTTCCCTGAGTTACTATCAATAATGTGAGAAACGCCCCATTAATAAAGCCAAGACAGGTCCAAGAGTAAAAGAAAGTCCTCAAAGAATGGACTGAGCGCAGGAGTGTTTCAGCTGAAGTAATCCAAAAGTCAGTCTATCATCATGGCAGAGAAGCTGTAGTGAGGAGAAGCTATGGTCAAAAGATAAAATGAATTATCATGCCAGAAAAACCAGCTGTGAGTATTGTGGGGAAGTTTTATGGGAGACTGAGCAGTAAGATAAATCAACGGAGAACAGAGAAATAAGGAAGAAGTCAGACCGGTGGTTCAAGAAGCTACACTGAAAAAGACCCAGAACATTCCATCTATGTGGCACCTGCTGCATATTGCTAAAGCAAGCATGTAGGCAAAAACAGAGCCACTCAAAATGCAGAGACAATGTGGGTGGTCAGCATGCCTGCATGCCTACAGGCATGTATCCATCCACCCCTTTCCATTCCTCATTGTATAAGGCTGTGATGAGTGAATGCAGTGGTGACTAGGGTATAGAGTAGAGATTGAGATGTTGAGAAGAAAGAAATAAGACATGAAAAACTATAGCACTTAAGGAAGACTGTGAACAGCAAGTCAAGAGAAGTACAGAAATTGCCATGGGAAGGAGGATGGAGGAGGATGGGATCACAGCTGGCTGGGGTGGGGTGGGGGCAGGGAAAGCCTAGAATTCTTCCAATATTGCTACCTCATCATGAATGCAATACAAGGAGTACTTTTCTGAAAATGGAGCCTTTAAATAATGTTCTGCAGGATAAAGGGAGGCCAAGATGGGTGTGACAATCAGGAAGGGGTAGGATTTCCAGAGAAAACAGTTTGAGCAAAGGGAGGGAGGCCATTATTTACAGCTTCCTAGACGTTTCTAACCACAGAAACCAAGCCCTAAAGAATCTGTCAGCACACTCAAGGATTACTGACTGAATCTTGAAAATTTATAGGCAACTGACACAAGAAGGTTGAGCAATTCCATTGATTTTACTACAGTACCCATGATCATACATGAAGAGCAAGAGGCAACTGCCTTAATGTTTTGGGGGGTTTTGGTTTGGTTTGGTTTGGTTCTACTTAGGGCCACAAGCATGGCATATGGAAGTCCCCAGGCTAGGGGTCAAATCAGAGCTGCAAGCTGCCGGCCTACACCACAACCACAGCAATGCCAGACCCAAGCCCCATCTATGACCTATACCACAGCTCACGGCAACACCAGATCCTTAACCCACTGAGTGGGGCCAGGGATGGAACCCACATCTTCATGGATACCAGTCGGGTTTGTTACTGCTGAGCTACAATGGGAATTCATGATTGCCTTAATGATTTAAAAGATTTTTCTTAGATTCTACAATTTGAAAATTCCTTTCAAATTTCTTCCAAATAAAATACCTTCATGTGTTTATAAACACCATATATTTCAGTAAAGTTATCTTTTACTGGCCCAGTTGGGGGGGGGGGGGCGGTATTAGTAATTGCTTGAATGAAAAGTTGGGAAATTCCTGAAAAAAAATTCAAGGCACTTGGAAACCGCAGCTGGCTTGACCACCTTTCTGTTCCTAAATACTGCAAGGCAGCACAGCTTGCTTCTACTGAGGGGGAATTCTTCCTCTTAACCACATTAGTGCATTGCAACTAATTCTCTTGGTAGTGGAGGTATAATTAAAAAAAAGAAAAGAAAATGTTGATCTGTAATGAAACAGCTTAGGAAAATGGTAAAAATAGAGGAGATCTTCTTGACTCTGAAATAAAAGTGCTACATTTTTTAACTTCTATTTTATAATGGAGCAAATGAGATTCAAAGAAATTAAGTAAATGACCCAAGTTCCTTCACAAGTAAAGGAAGGAAGATTAGGATGAGGAACCCGTAGATTCCCTGCAGTCTTTTATTTGAGCAATGCTCTTGCCCCTCCTCCCTGAACTTTAACCCTAGACCTGGAACTTCCTTTGCTTTCCCCTCTCCTCTCCCCTGGGTCTGCAAGCTGGAACTGAATTCTACCTCATGTGGAATTCCTTCCATCTTGCCACCTCTAGAAGTGAAGACCAGTTACAGAAAAACTTGCTCTTCGCCAAGTCTCTCCCATATCAGTAAATGGTATTATCATCCACTAGGTAGCTAAACTAAAACTCTCAGGAGATATTCTTAACTTGCTCTTTCCTCTCTATATTACTTTCCTGTGGCTGCCCTAACAAATTTACCACAAACTCAGCTTAAAATGAGAAGTTTTTCTCTCACAGTTCTGGAGGCCAGAAGTCCAAAACTAGATGTGGGCAAGTATGATTCCTTCTGGTGGCTTTGAAGGAGAATCCATTCCATGCCTCTTCGACTTTCTGTTAGCTGTGAGCAATCCTTGGCATTCCCTGATTTGTAGAGACATAACGTTAATCTCTACCTCTGTTTTCACATGATCTTCTCCGCTGGGCCTCAGGGTCTGTCTCTTTTCTGTCTTTTATTTGGACATTCATTTTGTTTTATTTTTTATTTTTTTATCGTTCATTTATATATATATATATATATATATATATCTTTTTCTACTGTACATCCTGGTGACCCAGTTACACTTACATGTATACAGTCTTTTTTCCTCACATTATGTGTTCCATCATAAGTGACTAGACAGAGTTTCCAGGGCTACACAGCAGGGTCTCATTGCTAATCAATCCATCCCAAAGGCAACATTCTGCATCTATTTACACCAAGCTCCCAGTCCCTCCCACTCCCTCCCCTTCCCCCTTGGCAACCCCAAGTCTATTCTCCAAGTCCATGATTTGCTTTTCTGTGGAAAGGTTCCTTTGTGCCTTATGTTAGACTCCAGATCTAAATGATATCATATGGTATTTGCCTTACTCTTTCTGACTTACTTCACTCAGTATGAGAATCGCTAGTTCCATCCATATTGCTGCAAATGGCATTATTTTGTTCTTTTTTATGGCCAAGTAGTATTAGACTGTGTATATATACCACATCTTCCTAATCCAATCATCTATCAGTGGACATTTGGGTTGATTCCATGTCTTGGCTATTGTGAATAGTGCTTCAATGAACATGCAGGTGCATGTGTCTTTTTTAAGTAGAGTTTTGTCTGGATATATGCCCAAGAGTGGGATTGCTGAGTCATATGGTAGTTCTATGTATAGTTTTCTAAGTTACCTCCATCCTGTTCTCCACAGTGGCTGTACGAGCTTACATTCCCACCAACAGTGCAGGAGGGTTCCCTTTTCTCCACACCCCCTCCAGCATTTGTTATTTGTGGACTTATTAATGATGGCCATTCTAACTGGTGTGAGGTGGGATCTAATGGTAGTTTTGATTTGCATTTCTCTAATAGTCAGGGATGTTGAGCATTTTTTCATGTGCTTGTTGGCCATCTGTCTATCCTCCTTGGAGAAATGTCTCTTCAGGTCCTTTGCCCACTTTTCCATTGGGTTTTTGGCGTTTTTTTCTGTTGAGTAGTATAAGTTTGTATATTTTAGAGATTAGGCCCTTGTCAGTTACATCATTTGAAGCTATTTTCTCCCATTCCGTAAGTTGCCTTTTTGTTTTCTTTTTGGTTTCCTTTGCTGTGCAAAAGCTTGTCAGTTTGATTAGGTCACATTGGTTTATTTTTGCTCTTATTTCTGTTGCTTTGGGAGGCTGACCTGAGACACCATTTGTAAGGTTGATGTCAGAGAATGTTTTGCCTATATTCTCTTCCAGGAGTTTGATGGTATCTTGTCTTATATTTAAGTCTTTCAGCCTTTTTGAGTTTGTTTTGGTGCATGGTATGAGGGTGTGTTCTAGTTTCATTGATTTGCATGCAGCTGTCCAGCTTTCTCAGCAATGCTTGCTGAATAGACTGTCTTTCTCCTATTTTATATTCTTGCCTCCTTTGTCAAAGATTAATTGACCAAAGGTGTCTGGGTTTATTTCTGGGTTCTCTATTCTGTTCCATTGGTCTGTCTGTCTCTTTTGGTACCAGTACCACAGTGTCTTGATGACTGTGGCTTTCTAATATTGCCTGAGGTCTGGGAGAGACATGCCTCCTGCTTGGTTTTTGTTCCTCAGAATTGCTCTGGCAATTCTGGGTCTTTTTTGGCTCCATATAAATTTTTGGATTGTTCTAGTTCTGTGAAAAATGTCATGGGTAATTTGATAGGGATTGCATTGAATCTGTAGATTGCTTTGTGTAGTATGGCCATTTTTACAATATTAATTTTGGACTTAGATCCAAATATAATCCAGGATGATCTTATCTCATGATCCTTATCTTAATTATATCAGCAAAGATCCTTATTCTAAATAAGATCACATTCTGAGGTTCCAGATGGACATATCTTTTGGGGGCAACAATTCAACACTCTACACCCTCCTTCCCACATCAAATAAATCCCATTGACTTCACTTCCACAATATAGTCCATTACCATTTACTTCTTGCTACTTTCATCACCACCATTCAGGCCAACACCACCATCATCATTCCTTGGACCACTCCTCTAGCAGCCTAACTGGACTCTTTACTTCCACACTCAGATCTTTCCATCTCTTCTCTCTGCCACAATCTGAATGATTTTTTAAAGTTTTATCATATCTCTCCCCTACTTAAAACTCTCCAAAGATTTATCACTAACAGTATAAAATCCATACTCCTCTCCACAGCCTCCTGAGACCTCAGACTAACCTACAGCTCCAGCCCTCCTGGGTTTTTGCTGATCTTCAGATGATTCAGGCTTATTTCCCCCTTGGAATTTGTTCCTAGCTTTCCTTCTAACCGATGTGCCTTTTTTGTCCCACTCCCCCATCTCTGCATGGCCAACTCCCCATCATTCAATTTCAACTTGAACATCAGCTCCTTTAAAAGCCTTCCTAACCACCAAGAAGCCACCATCTTGCAAATTTTCATCAAAAAGCCTAGCCTTATTTGTTCACTAAACATCCAGCACTGACTGCTTTCTTATTTACCTCTTGGTAGTTTTGTGGTATTGTTTGTTTGTTCATTCATTTATCACCTTTCCCATTCCCATTAGAATATATGCCTTGAAATCAGGGATCCTGTCTATTTTTTCACTATTAAATCCTCAACAGAAAATTTTGCTACATACTAGTTTCTGAATAAATGTTTGTCAAGTGACCAAATGAATGAATGGAAGTTACAAATGTTTAAAGGCTTTCATTTATGGATGGGACACAGCTGTTAAAACCCTCTGATAGGGAGATATCTGGCTGGATGAATACTCAGGAATGTCTAAAAATATCTTCTGATGCTTTGGGTATGAAGAGAAACTAGGGACAAGAGATCTCCAACTCCTAGATAATCAGACCCAGAACCTTGCTTTCTTACCTGCACTTAAGTGTACATAATTCCATGTTGGAGTTGATTAGAAGATCAATGTAATTAAGGAGAGTATGGATATCAGCATTGGTTATAGATCCTGGAGAACTTAGAATGAAAACTAAAACTTGGTTTGGCCATGAAAAAAAATCACACTAAGGACAAATTCAATATGGGTCTGCTGATTCTCATGCATCATAATGATTATATATCTCATTCAACACATGTAATTTTAAATGTTTTCAATGACAACAATAAATCATAGACCTTTCTAGGAGGGTACAGGATATATCATTTAAGTGATCTGCAATTCACACAATCAACATTGGGAACTGCCAAAAATGGAGCCACATAGCCAGAGCAGCTTTGAAACAAGAGGTCATGTAAGACACTGGTTTGATTGACACAGTGAAGGACAGTGGCAACTTGTCCCTATTTGTCCAGGACTTTCTTGGTTTTAGTACCGAAAGTGAGGTGATTCTGAAATCCCTTCAATCCTGGGCAAACTGAGATGGTTGTGACCCTAAATGGTAAGGACTCAAGGCTGAAACTTCCCATCTGTTGAATTACTAACTCATTTACCCTATTTCATTCCTAACTCAAAAGTTTCTATAATATTCACTGTTGTTTCACACTCTGGTTTCTCTATCTTACTGATTGTTAAGGACACTGTTTTTAAAATGTTGCTCCCAGCCTTGCCAGCCAATTGAAACTTGGACACATTTCTCCAGCTCAAAGATACCATATATTTTTTTGCCTGAGAGCAAATGCTCCCTTTCCTACCCAACAAGTAAAGTTAACACACCTGGATGCTCCCTCTACAGAAGCCCTATTTTAACCTGCCCTGTCAATGTCTCCTGAGTTTCCTCTAGTCCCAGAACCCACATGGTACAATCCTCTCACACCCATCCCAAGATGTTCTTTCAGCTTCTATCTGCTTTCTGTCTTTCAAAGATTTCTCATAGTCCCTGAGTCACTATGTCCCTACTTTCCCTATATCAGGTAGATACCGATTTATTTTAATACCTGTTTTCTATATTATTTCCTGGACTTGGTGACATAGGAGTGACTATAATACAGGTTCTAACCATTTTAAAATCACACAGCTTGCATGATTTAATCCCAATTTAGAGACACCTGACAAGGCTTGTAACATAAAGGGAAAAGAAGAATGCAAAATACAGAAAAATAAGCAAATAAATGAAATACCCATCACTTCCAAATGTGTGACCAGCACTATTAGCTGTAAACAGAGGGAGGAGAGTATATTGGATCTGCTTTTCTACCCTTGACGTATTGCTCATTGATTTCATGCCTAGGCATTTTTTTTCCTCTAATTTTTAGGCACAACTAGATCATGAGAGCTACTCATGAGCTACTCTCTATACATGAGTTATTCAGGTAAAGTAGTTTTGTTTTGTGTTTTTCTTTCTTTCTTTTTTTTTTTAATGTGGCTCAGATAGGTAGTTGCAGTCAAAAGAAGGAGAAATGGGTGTTAACTGAGTCCTTCCATAGCCTACTGCTTGGGATCAATGGGACTCTATAGAATGCTAAGATGGACATGGCCCAGGCTCTGCCCACATGAAGCCTGCCTTCTGTGCTGGAAGATGACCACTCAGATATGTCATGAGACATAAACCATCATGAAATAAAAACACTCAAACAAGGACTGTAGAAATGCAGAGAAAGAACTGACTAGTCCTGATCAAGAGAATCAAGAAAGGCTTCATAACAGAGGTTACTTTTAAGCTCAGCCATGAAGAAGAGTAGATAAATTTAGGAGGGTATTGCTGGGCAGCCCGAGTGGTGACAAAGATCTTTAACACCACACTCATGAAGCTGAGCTTTATTCTGTACACTGTGGACACATCTTGAAGTACTTTGAGAATATGATGTGAAAAGAGCTTTGCTTCTGAAAACTCAAGCTGGTGCCTATGCACGGGGTGAGGGGGACACAGAGAGGAGGAGCAGGGCCCTGACTCTGACCAAGGTGGGCAGAGAGGGACTATAAGATAGAGACTTTAGGAAGGGAAATCAACAGAGTTAAGGACTGACTGGAGTTGGAGGAAGAGGTAGAAGGAGGTGTCAGATAACTTTGAGGTTTGAAATTGAAGAAATTCTTTTTACATCTCATTGAAATTGGGAGCAAATATGATTGGGAAGGAAAAGACAGTTTTGGTCTGGGTCATCCTGGCATAGTGCTTATTCTTACTTGGAGAGGTTACCAGGCTGAACATCAGCTCTTGCCATGATTGCTGGAAATGGCAACTATCTTTTTTTTTTTTTTTTTCCAAATGAATAATACTTAGCACTTCTCTCAGGATATGTCTCTTACCTATTTCTTCAGTGACTGGCTCTAATACCAATAGCTAAGGGGCCTTTCAAGCTCATCAGGATATTTCTGTCAACCTCGCCCATCCTAACAACACTAATTAATGTTTTCTGTTATCCCCAAAGGAGACAAGGAGAGGCATAAGCAAAAAGAACACAAGCTTCAGAATCAGAACAGTCCTCCAATACGGACTCCTCTACTTCCCCAGTGCAGGACCTTGGGCAAGTTTCTTAATGGTGAAAAGGCTCTAAATGTAATTGGGCTCCACTATCAGAGGGCTGGGTAGTGATGGCTTTTGTGACCAGCCAAGGCTGCCTTCAGAGTGGACAGTTTCCTCCACTATATGCTTATAGCAATAGCATCTTTGTTATCAGCTACAGTGAGAATGGACCAAACACCTCCATTCAGGACAGCATGGGTGGGTGAGCAATTATCAGTTAATTCCAAGCAGTGAAAGAAACTAGGGCAGACAAATCAGGCTAGCCATTCTGGAGAAGTCAACTGCTCCCTCAGCAATCACATAGCACTGGTTCTGCATGTGTGCCTGGGGAGCACCTCATTTTGAAGAGGTCAAGGTCATCATTCATTATAATTAATACCTTACATCTGTACAGTGTTTTATAATTTTAATAGCATTTTCATTTTCATTATCTGCTCCTCACAGAAACTCTCATAGCTACAGATTTTTATGACCATTTTATAATTGTTGATAATTATGATTACACATTAGTAATACAGTATGGTAATTATATTTACTAATTAGTTACTGTATTGCATGTACTGTGCTAAGAGCTTAGCTTACAATATTTAATTCTCACAACTCCAAGTGGTAGGTAATACTAATATCCCTACTTTACTGAGGAAGAAACTAGGACACTGAGTTGAGTCAATTCCGCAAGGCCCTACACTACATTGCAATGACTCCAGAGCCCTCCCTGTTAACCACTGAACAGATTGCTTTTCTAGGAGCAGCAGAAGGAAGCACAGCATGGTTAAAAGTACCTTCTTTTTTCAGAGGTCAGAGGGTTAATAAGTGTAGACTTGCAAATTAACCTATGATCCCTTATGCCGTCCCTACTACCCTCTGCCTCCACGTGTGCTTGGAAGAGCAAAATGGTAAAGGCCAGAGTTCCCGTCGTGGCTCAGCAGAAATGAATCTGACTAGCATCCATGAGAATGCAGGTTTGATCGCTAGCCTCGCTCAGTGGGTTAAGGATCTGGCATTGCTGTGAGCTATGGTGTAGTCTCGGACACGGCTCGGATCTGGCGTTACTGTGGCTGTGGCATAGGCTGGCGGCTACAGCTCCAATTCGACCCCTAGCCTGGGAACCTCCATATGCTGCGGGTGCGGCCCTAAAAAGACAAAAAAAAAAAAAAAAAAAAAGGTAAAGACCAATTCCCATTATCTCATGACGCATGAGATAAGAACATAAGAAGTGACCATTGGGCATCCAAGAAACCCTCTTAGGTGCCAATAATCTCAGAGTCTGTCCTTCCCCCCCCCCCCTTTATTGATACTACACCTGCTGAGTGATGTCTGCATTAGGAGTTCTTACATTCGACCTTCTAGCTAACCCCCTTCTTTGTTTTACTGGACTTTATGGTCAATGATTTCAGCTGCACTCTTACAAAAACCTCAATTCCTCGACGTTCTACAGCCCACTATAGGAGTCCCGCCAAGTGTAAATCCAGATATTGGTCATTCTTTCAAATCTTCTTGAAGTCTGCAGATATTCCTAAAGTGATACAAGTTCAACTAGTTTCTGTTTTGTCTTGATTACTCTAAGGAGTCCATGGCCTCTGCAGAAGGTTTCAGAGGGGTAGTAGACTGGCGGTTGCAATAGCCTCTTTCCTAATTGGGCTCTTTTCATTCCCTCTTCTTACCCAATACATTTGCCCCCATGACATAAGGGCAACCTTTCTGCAACAGAGATCTGATTTTGTCACATACCTGATCAAAAATATTCAGTGACTCCTAGGTGCATAAGAAGAGATTGTAAACTCCTCATCCCAGATTGATTCACAACTTGACTCCTGTTTTCTCCCCATCTGTTCCCACCCACTACTATCATTTCAGTTATTCTTCACAGGACCTGCATTTTCTGGCTCTGTGCTTTGCTCAGACTAACTCTACCACAGTGTCTTTGCCTTCATACTTAAGTCAGATCCAAATTTTTCAAGTATAATTTGAAATCTCACACATCCATCAATTCTTGGCAAAACACTCCTTAATTTAGAACACCTTCTTCTTCATGGTATTCCCCAAACAAGTTACTTGCATGTATTATAGTATGTACTACAAACTGCACTATGTTAGAATTATTTTTATAACTGAGAGTCATATATGTCTCTATACCCCCTACTTGACTGAGAATACCTGGAGGAAAAGGATTCGATATTATTCATTTTTTGTCTCTCTTTTCAAACATAAAATAATGCCTTATACAATATAGAGCCTAAGGTGGAAAGTGCTAGACTTGGGAGTTAGAAAATGAGTAGGTAAAGTGTTAGCTGATGATTGATGATCATGAACTAACAGGTTCCAGCAGAAAAGCAGCTCATTCTCTCCAGGTTTATTTCCAACCCCACACTAAGCCTAGGGTCTGTGCTATTTTCAGAGACAGGCCAGAGATGGTGGTAGCAAGTGTCAGCATTGATCCAGGTCCCTCCCTCCTATTGCCACACCAGCTCCTGCTGCTTCTCATTGACCTCTGACCACTATATAATCAGTGCTGGTTTAACATTGGCATATAATAGTCAGCATTCAATTGCCAGGCAGGACACTAGGTGGAATCTCACTTGTCTCCCTGTTGATAAGTCCCGGCTGAACAAAATGGATACTGCATCAGGAAGGACAAAAGGTATGAAGTGGAAGTGTTGGGAGTTCTTTCTCTTTCTCTGTTTGAAATTCAAAATGGGTTGATGTTAGCAGCTTGCTAAAGCATATCTTCCTTTAATCTAAATTTTAGCAAGGAAAAAATTGGTGATATTCTATCTCAATCATCTCATTTTTAAAAAGCAGAAAGTGAGATACAAAGTATGGGACTTTATCAGTCAGAATCTAGTCATGAAAATATATTTCAAGCTAGCTATATAAGAAATAAGTTATGAAGGTTTCAGAGGAGCTTAAAAGCCAAGGAGAGAATAGAAAGTCAAGTTAGAGATTACCAATAGCTAAAAGCTACCACCATCCCAAGAGCTGGAGGGAAAAAGAGAGGATATACTGTTGCCAGAGCCCAGGAGCTGAGGCTACCAAAAGGCAGCTGGAACCATGGCAGAGCTGCCTGGAAAAAGCAGGGACCACAGAGACAGAGGTTATTCAGTGGGAGCCAAAACTGTGCAGGACAGTCACTGTTCTTAGGAAAGGGACATTTTCTAAGTAGACAGAAGAGGAGGAGAGAAATACCTTGGCTTCTTCCCTTCTCTTCCCTTTAACCTCTCACAATGCCTCACAGTGGTAGAATCTAGCCAGAAGTCAGCTGGCAATGGGCCTGGGAAATGTCTGCAGGGGACAGCCCCCTCATAACACAGAATAGAGCAAAAGAAAGGGCAAGAAAAGGATCCAAGACCCAAGTGGCAAATGAATAGCGCAGAGACTTTTCAAAGTCAGTACTATTTTATCTACCTAATGTTTCTTGCTCTTACTGCCTGTGCCAATATTTTTTGAGTTTGCTTTCTGCATCAAGCTCCAAGTCAGACCCTGAGCACAGAAAACATAGGAGAGACATTGAGTCTGCCCATTCTAGAATATCTCTAAGTCCTGAGGAGGAGATAGAGGGAAACAACCTTAATGTGATTGACACTATATTAGCAATTGGCAATAGAGACAAGTGAGCTGGACTCATAAGTACAGATTTTACAGGGATGGAGACTTTCCAAACACATGAAATAGCATAACATGAAGGCACAGAAGCCTATAAGTACATAGAGAATGCAGGGAGGAAGGTCATCTCAAGGGGGCTAGTGAGTGAGATTTGTCCCGGAGTGGCCAGAGATAAACTAAACATCAGGTAGGACCAAGAAGTAAAGGCTGGAATGTGATGGGGTTCTGACTCCTGTGTATAGGCAAAAGAGAGTCCCCTAAGCTTTGTTGAGTGAAACAGCTTACTTTGTGTGTCAGAAAAAGGACTAAACAATTATATTTTTAATAGTTTATTTTACTTACACTCCTTCTTTGGGTGTTTCATTTTCCAACATTTTTAATGAAGCATACATAAAAGTTTAAATAAATTCATCCCCCATGGGAAGTTCCCATCATGTCTCAGTGGTTAACGAATCCGACTAGGAACCACGAGATTGCGGGTTCGATCCCTGGCCTTGCTCAGTGGGTTAAGGATCCGGTGTTGCCATGAGCTGTGGTGGAGGTCACAGACACGGCTCGGATCCCGCATTGATGTGGCTCTGGCGTAGGCCAGTGGCTACAGCTCCGATTGGAACCCCCTAGCTTGGGGACCTCCATATGCTGCAGATGTGGCCCTAGAAAAGACAAAAAAAGAGGAAAAAAAATTCATTCCCTATGGTATTCCCCCATGAGTACCCATGATATGCATCACTGATATTCTACACTGGCATTTAATATACTTACTTTATTACATATCTAGGCATCTATCCATCTCTCTGTTCAGCAAGCCATTTTACTTCTGATGCATTTTAAGAAAAGTTACAGTCAGGGGAAATTTCCAGGATGGTGGAGTAGGAAGATGTGGAGCTCATTTCTTCCCACAAATACATAAAATGGAACAATTCTAACAGAACACCTACTGATCACCGGCAGAATACCTCAAACACCTGAAAGGATAAGAAAGATCTCCATGTAATCAGGTAGGATGGGACTTGCACCCCTGGTAGGAAGGTGAAGGACAGGAGAGGTTCCAGCACCCGGGGACATCCCCTCGCCAGCAGGGAGATCAGCTGGAAAAGAAAAGGAGCTTTAGAGGCTCAGAGGAGAGTGCAACAACTGGTCTGTGACAGGCAGGAAAGAGTGAGACCTACACGGAGGTATGTGCTGCAACCCTATGCACCCCAGAAAAACCATAATTTGAAAAGATACATGCACTCCCAATGTTCACTGCAGTACTATTTACAATAGCCAAAACATGGCAGCAACCTAAATGTCCATTGACAGATGAATGGATAAAGAAGATGTGGTATATACATACATACAATGGAATATTAGACATAAAAAAGAATGAAATAATGCCATTTGTAGCAACATGGATGGATCTAAAGATTATCATACTAAATGAAGTAAGTCAGACAAAGACAAATATCACATGATGTCTTATATACAGAATATAATTTTAAAATGATATGAACGAACTTATTTTCAGAACAGCAACAGACTCACAGGTCTCAAAAACAATTTCATGGTTATCAAAGTGGAAATGTGGGGGAAAGCGATAAATTAGGAGTTTGGGATTAACATATACTCACTATTATATATAAAATAGATAACTAACAAGGGCCTACTTATGACACAGAGAACTCCAGTCAATATTCTGTAATAAGCCACATGGGAAAAGAATCTGAAAAACAATGTATATGTATAACTGGTTCACATTGCTGTATACATGAAACTAACACAACATTGTAAATCAACTATACTCCAACAAAAAAAAATTTTTTTTAAGAAAACAAGGAAAGTTACAGACATCAATATATTTTACCTCTAAACACTTCAACAGGCATATGATTAACTAGAGTTCAATATTTGTTTGCAACATTTTGGATAAAATTTATACACATTGTAATACGCAAACCTTAAATACCCTTCAATGAGTTCTGACAAATGCTTGTCCCTATGTAACCTAAGCCCCTATAATGACATAGAACATTCATCACCCCAGAAAATTTACTTATGCCCTCTTCAAGCATAAGCACTGTACTAATGTTTTTCTACCAAAGTAAGCACTGTACTAATGTTTTTCTACCGAAACAGTCTATTCTAGGACTTCATTTAAATAGAATAACATAGCATATATTTTCATGAAAATAAATATTCTTCATGCAGCATAATGGTTTTGAGATTCATTCATGCTATTGTATATACCATTGTTACTTCCTTTTTATTGCTGAGTAATATTCCAACATGCCACAATTTGTTTATCTAGTCTCCTATTAACAGAAATCTGGGATATTTTGTTTTGCTATTATAAATGAAGCTACTACTAATATTCTTATGCAAGTATGTTTGTGGACTATTATTTTCATTTCTCTGATGTAAATACCTAAGAGTAAGAATGCTGGGTCACAGAGTACCTATGACAATCACGTTGAACTCATAAGGCTGTTGTGGAAATTAAATGGGATGATGCATAGAAAGCACTTAGCATGGCATCTAGAATAGAGAAATCACTGTAATAATATGCTATCAGCACCAGCTTTTCCTGACATTAATAATATATAATAATAACACAGAATTGTTTTATTATATTTTCGTATTTTAGAGTATTTTAAGGTTACTCTTCTTCATAATCACTCTCCCCCCCCCATTTCATAGTTGAAGAAATTACACACAGACACAATTTAATTTGCTCACTTATAGACAGAATGTAAACATCAAAGTAGCAGTACTTCATTTTAACAGATAAATTATGTGGTCTTTCTTTGAAAAGACAGCAGAATTAGGAATTCACATTGTGGCTCAGTGGTTAACAAATCCGACTAGGAACCATGAGGTTGTGGGTTCGATCCCTGGCCTCGATCAGCTGGATCCTGGTTAAGGATCCAGCATTGCCATGAGCTGTGGTATAGGTCACAGATGCGGCTTGGATCCAGTGTTGCTGTAGCTGTGGCATAGACCAGTGGCTGTACTTCCGATTAGACCCCTAGCCTGGGAACCTCTATATGCCACAGGTGCGGCCCCAGAAAAGACAAAAAGAAAAAGAAAAAAGAAAGAAAGAAAGAAAAAAGAAAAGATAGCAGAACTGCTCTCAGTAAAGTCTTTGGCCTCTAAAAAGTATCTTCTGTTACCTGCAAGCATGGACAGTATCAGTACACAGAATTTCAGCACAGGGAGTAACAAGTGGTAGAGCTCTGGAATCAGGCTGTCCTGGTCATCTGAAAGTGTATTATTTTGACAACTTAGTGTAATCTTTCTGAGCCTCACTTGCTCCATCTACAAGATGGGTATACCAATATCTACATCGTAGGATTATTCTGAGGATTAGAAATTGTGAATGCAGGAGTTCCTGTTGTGGCTCAGTGGTTAACGAATCCGACTAGGAACCATGAGTTTGTGGGTTTGATCCCTGGCCTCGCTCAGTGGGTTAAGGATCCAGCATTGCTGTGAGCTGTGGTGTAGGTCACAGACGTGGCTCGGAACCTGCATTGCTGTGGCTATGGCGTAGGCCGGCAGCTACAGCTCTGATTCAACCCCTAGCCTGGGAACCTCCATATGCCAAGGGAGCGGCCCCAAAAAAGGCAAAAAGTCAAAAAAAAAATAAAAAAGAAAGAAAAAGAAATTGTGAATGCAGAGACTGGGACATGTTTGGACCAATCAACATCCACTATCAATATGCATAAGGGACAAATAAGAATAAGTGAAAGTCATTACATTTGCAGCAAATAATACGTCACAAAAATTAACTCAATCCAGGAATGAAAAACTGAACATAATTAGAAAGGGATATGGTAATTTATTTTTATCCTTTTTCTGATTCTTTTACAAAGTAACTCACTTTCATTTCACCCTCAACCTTTTCTCAAATGAAAAACAAAAGCTATGTAGCAATATTCATTCATTCAAAAGACACTAAACGAAGCCTTCCTTTATAACAAGGCTTTGCTCAGTGCAGGGTACACCTGGATGACGGGCAGAATCCCTGGCCTTAAACTGCCCTCAGTCTACTGGATTAATCAGATACATGAATAAATTACTACAAACGAGTTGCCTTTTACTTGAGGTAGAAAGCATTTGGAGCAACTCTGATACCATTTCTAAGAAAAGCTGACAAAGCAAGAGGCCCTGTGACACTGATGTTGATGTGCCAGCTATTCTTAGTCAAATAATTTGAGCATGCTGGGATAAGTGATATAATAAAGGCCTACATAATGAATTTGAGAGAGACCAGAGAAAATGGGGGAAGAGCTGTGCAAGAACAAGACTGAGAAGCAAAAGTAAGAAGAGAAGAGAAGAAAAGGAGAGGGAAAATAATATGAGTAGACAAAGGAAAAGGGAAGGAAAAAAGGATGTGAGAGCCCATAGAAAGGAAAGGCTGCCTGGAGACATTATAGACAAAGGGACATTTGAGCTTGACTTTGAAGACTGAGAAAGAGTTTGAGAGCGTGAAGATATTCCAGCCAGAGAAAACAAGGTATTTAAAGGTGTATATTCGACATGTGAAAATGTTGATGTAGCTGGAACGCTGTGTGATTTTCTTAGGTCATGGACAAAGGTGGTGAATATCGTCAGAAAGAAAGAACTAGAATCAGATTATAAAAAGCCTTAAATGTCAAGGTTAGAGTCTGATCCTTTTCCTGTGGGCAATGGAAAGCCACAGAACAATTCTGAGTAGCAGCTTATATTATTAAACTCGTGTTTTAATAAAATATAATCTGATGGCTGGAAGCTCCCTGGTGGTCTAGTGGTTAGGACTCAGTGCTTTCATCCCTGTGGCCCAGGTTCAATCACTGGCCTGGGAACTGAGATCCCACATCAAGCCACTGCCAGACTGCAGCCAAAAAAACAAACAAACAAAACAACAAAAAAACTGATTGCAGAATGGAAATATGGTGTAACGTGCCCCTCAGAGCCCACTTCAAGAATGAAGAATTTGTAATGAAGTTGCTGAGAATGCTGTCAGCTAACCCCCCACCTTGGGGACTGCCCCAGTTGAGGAAATGTCCCCTCATACAAGGTCATGTGTATCACCTGAGGTGGAGAGCATGCAATAACTAATTGATGTGGGATGTAAAGGTCCAGTCCTATCACCCTAACTTGAAACAGCTCTAAAATGTTGTTATCTCATCCTTATGACACCCTCCAGGGTCTGCTGAGGCTTTCACTGAGATTACACCCTGGCCTGAGTTCTCCCTCCACCCAATTCTGCCCTCCATCCTCCCATCTCCCCCAACCCCTGTCTCCCTTCCCTTCCCTTTCCCAAATGTTGGTCCCAGGGACACTCTCTAAGTGTACACTGATCTAAGTCTCAGCTTGCTTCTCAGGAAACCTAACCTCAGACAATGAAGTAGGTTGAAAAAGAAAGAGGGAAGAGGTAGGAAGAGAGCTATACTCTTGGCCTATACTGTGCTTGCCAGGACCACATCTACTGGATTCCCCATGACAATCCTCCATCCAGTCTATGCATTTCATCACTCCTGGGCTGGTCTCCTGGCTCCTGGAGTCACCAACATGCTCCAGAGATCAAACTGAATTTTCATCATTTTTGGAAAACAGAAAGGAGAATCTTCTGTAGACAATTAAAACACAAAGAGAAGAAAGTAGCATTCCCATTGGGCAGCACAGAATGGTAGAAAGGATGGATCCACCATACCAGAAAGGGAGGAAGTGAAACAGACCAACAGGACAGCTGCTTGTAAAACCTGTCTTCTCTCTTAAAGAGATGTCATTCAAGAGATAGCTCTTTTAAATATTTAAACAGACACTTTCCAAACCTTTTTAATCTGTGAGAGCAGAAATAAAATTTTTAACAATATCAGAATGAAATTCTGTGCAGTTGCTTTTTTTTTTTTTCCCTGCCCTTTTTTTTTTTAGGGCCACACCTGCAGCATATGGAGGTTCCCAGGCTAGGGACTAGTTTGGAGCTTAGTTGCTGGCTACACCACAGCTCACAGCAACACCAGATCCTAAACCCACTGAGCAAGGCCAGGGATTAAACCCGCATCCTCATGGATACTAGTAGGGCTCATTACTCCTGAGCCACAATGGGAACTTCCTCTGTGCAGTTTTGTACCTTTCTTTCTTTTTTTTTTTAACCCTGTATCATTTCATTCCTACTTCCTATGTCAGGAAGAGAAAAAAACCTTTTGATTCGAGAGGGGTCCCAGGGTCAGTTTTCACATGTGGGTTTTTATTCACAGTATAAAGCAATTGCTGATATAAAGAAAGTGGGGTCACAGTAAGCTGGCAACCAATAAGATGTCCTTCCTTCAAATGAAAGGGTATCAGCCACACACTTACCTCTCTCCCCATACATCTACTGCCTACCCCTGATAGAAGAGTTCAGTTTAATTGTTTAACTAAGTATGGTAAATATAAGTAATAGTCATAAAATATATAACATATAAAGAGTTACTCTAATGAATACCTCTATTCTCACTTGTCTTGTTAAAAAAAGAATATTATCATTACTTTGAAATCCCTTATGGGTGCCCCATCCATGCCCCCAATATTCCTTCTCCATAAAAATTAGTATTCACCTTCTCAAATTTTGTGTTTTTCATTTCCTTGCTCAATTTTATAGTTGTATACATATGCCTGCTTTATACCATAAACACAGGCACAGTTACCTATTTTTACCTTTATATAACTGAAATCATACTGTCTGTATTCTTCCATGCCTTTTATTTTTCACCTAACATTACCACCCTGAGATTAACTCATGCATATTTTAATTGAAAGTAGCTTTATTTCATCAACTCTGAATCATAAACACCACTGGTATCTGATGTTAATAAAAGCCCTAGGTAGTCAGAGAAAAGAGATATTTGCAAATCAGCGTCAGGGTTTCCATAAGGTAATGGTCCTGTGGGAAAACACTGTTCTTTTCCATTCCTCTCACCACTCCACTTCCTGCAGGGATACTGCGTCCCGCTACCAATGTCACCATGGAAAAACGCGTCCAACGTCCAACGAAACACCCCTCTCAGGGAGCCAGGCAGTGCAACACCCGCTGCATCTGAACTGTGGACGGAGACGGGGCAGACACGACCACGCCTTTCACAGATAACACACATGAAAAAAAACAGTCTTGGGGAAACTACTATCCACTGATGTTCTAGACTTATCATTTCATTTGGCATTTTGTTTCTGAGCCAGCTTTTCCAAGTCTAAAAAGCAACCCCACATGGAAAAAAGGTCATATCAAGAGCCATTTCCCTCTCATTTCAGCCAGATAAAACAAGTCTTGTTCTGTGAGCCTTCCACATTTAGCATTTCCACTGTGACCGCTGCTGAGGACTTCCCCTCTCTGAAGAAGACCAGATTAGACCCACAGCCAGGCCACAGAGAACGCTGGATCCCAAGTGTCAAAGATTTCCACCCAAGAGACTCGGATCTTTTCCTCACATTATTTTGTCTGCTGAGGCCCAATTAACAAACCATTGACTTGTCTTTTCCAGAGAATCTATTCCCTGGTCCCAGGGAGGAAATCTGGTTCTATATGATGCATTCTTTCTTCACATGAGATGTGCCTGGGGACTCTGCACCTTATCTCTAAAGTCTTCCCCAACCATCCCCACAACCCCGGCACAGCTGACTTGCCGCTTCTCTCTATCCCTCACTCACTCCATATGGATTTCTCTCATAGCACCCACAACCTATTAGTATCTTTATTTAGAACGTTTTCTTCTCTATCACGTCCTAGGCTCCTTTAGGGCAGGAGAATGTCTGGTCCATGTCTATATCCTCAACTCAGCTCAAGGCCTGACACAGAAGAGGTACTCACGGACCCTATGACAGCTGTCCCGAATTCCCTCCTACTCCTGGGCCACACCAACAGGTGACCTAGAAGGCTACTGGGGGTGCCAGACAGCAACTTGGAATCAGAGGGTGAGTTCTAAAAGGCCAATAAGAGTATCTTTCTCTGGAAAAGAAGCGAAAGAATGTGAAGCAAACTCTAGGCCAAGTCCTTGAAATAAAATAAGAGATAAACTGGGGATACCAAGTATTCACATAGAATCTGATATGTTAGGTTGGGATAGTTACTAGAGACAAAGTCAAATGTCAACTGGATACTACAGTAAATTATAGCAGATCAAGAACAGTCTAGAAGGGCTTAGAACCATGAGCTGGCCAAACTTAAACATGGTTAAGTTAAATAGGTTGTAACTCAAGCTTGAACAGCCTTGAATGCCAGGCTATAGAGTTTGGATACTATCTGGGGCAATGGCAAAACTGCCCCATGGCACCTGAGGCCAACTGTTTTCCTGCAAATGGAGCCTGGTGTGAAAAAAGACTGCTTGAGAAGATGAATGCCACTTCTCAGATTAATAGGATTTTAACTTGAATTCTGTCTCTGACTCCATAAAGGGAAAGGCACCTATGTGACTCAGAGTCTTGGTACAGGGTTAAACTCCATAAACTTAACCTAAAATGGCAAGTTTCAAATGGAGGAAGAGAGATAGAATCAGGCCATGACAGCTTTCTCACTTATTCTCCAGATCTCAGCTACGCCCTCTGTAAAATGAGGATATGAAGTTTTCCTCACAGAGTTCATAATCTATGAAGCTATAAAACATGCTCTTTTAAGAAACAATTAGAGTTCCCTGGTGGCCTAGCAGTTAAGAATTTGGCATTGTCACTACTGAGGCTTGGGTTTGTTTCCTGGCCAGGGAACTTCCATGGGTGTAACCCCCCCTCCCCGACACCAAAACTCTGCAATTCTACCATTAACTGTTTGCTAAGAATTTTGTGACATAGTGAAAGCATCCATATTCCTAGTCTGTCAAATCAGGACACTAAGTAGTGCAGGAGACTGCAGCACTTGACACAATGTCTCCAGGGATCTGGAGCTGAGAGAGCTTTGCCTGAACAATTTCTGAAAAACCCAGATACCATGTAGAGATTATTCCAAACTGAAGCCATTCTGGCCAGATTCACCTGGTTCCCACATTCTTCAATCTAAAACAAGATAATCAAATTCTGCTAAAAATTTCCTAGACCAAAAGTGCTTACCATAAACTTTAGTTTAGAAAGCCAATATTGATTTTAAAAGGAAAGAAGGAAGGTAGGAAGGAAGGGGAGGGGAGGGGAGGGGAGAGGAGGGAAGATGCAAGTAAAGCATTTCAGACCAGTAAGAGCCCTTAGAGGTCATCTAGTCCAAGACCCTAATATTACAAGTGAAGAAATTAAAGCCCAAAGTGGGAACTAGAATTAGCCAATGTCACAAATACGAAGAGAGGAAGAACTGAGAAACAAAATCATGTCTCCAACCTCAGATAGCTGTCTTAAAAACTGACTCAAGTATGGTTTTATTTTTTAAATGGCACTATAATGAAAGTATGATAAAATGGGAGATAAATTCAATTCAAATATTAAGGGGGAAACACAAACAACTAAGGAAATAAACTCTCCAAATAGCTGATATAATCACAGAATGCCAAGGCCCTAGTTAATTGCCTACGATTTATGAAAATGTGAAATGAGGTTGATCAAGCCTGGCAACGGCCCAAGCTGGACAACTGATGTTGAATACATGGGAAGTGAAATGAATAGGTTCGCTAAACAGAAAGGAGATAAAGAAAGAACTGGATGTGAGTTTAGATGTGCCCTGAATGGGGGACTCGAAATGGGAATGCAGTAGGTGGGGTAAGTGGAGCCCCCTGGTCCTACTGCTTCCTCTCTGAACCTTGAATAGCAGACAATCCGTACGAATGCTCCAAACACATGAATTCCTTTCATAACCCTCAGTTTCCACAGCCCCCAAACGGAGGTTATAAGAACAATTTCCCAGAACATAACAGGAACAGCATCAAAACCTCCTGGTAAACCATTGCTTAAGGGCATTGTTGCTCAAATGTTGATGGGACCAAGGAGGTTTGTTCAAGATTCTGTAATTTGTGTACCTGCTTTTTGTAATAAATGACAAAAAACATTCCACAAAGGAATTAGCAGAAAATTCTCTTCAGAAGGGAGTGAAGGGAGGTATTTAACAACCTAGCAAAACAACCATACATCTTGCTGCCTGCTAGACCAAAAGCCAAACCATAAATCTAAATGGCAAAAGCAAAAAGAAAGAAAGAAAGAAAGAAAGAAAGAAAGAAAGAAAGAAAGAAAGAAAGAAAGAAAGAAAGAAAGAAAGAAAGAAAGAAAGAAATGTATAGTTTTTAGAATAAAGGAATTCCAATGTGCCATCTCCTGTGCAATTATCTAAGCAGTTCCTTGTTTAGGATGGTTTTTGGAAGACATCAGTCACCAAATGTAGCTGCTAACCACTGCTTCATTTCATGCTGTTCCCAAAGACTTCACCTTGAAAACATCAACCTAGAAAACAGGAGAGCTGAGGTCTCCTTTTATTTTATTGAGTGACCTCAAGCACACCTCATCCCCTCTCTAGGTTTCAGATTTCTCATCTATAAAATGAAGGTTTGATCCAGAGATATCATCTATTTAATGCTGAGTCTCACATTCTAGCTATTGGCTTCCTAACACACCTGTGTGTAAAAACATCATATAATGAGAGAGGATGGGCTGTCCAAGCATGACACCAAATGGTGAATGCCTTGGCTGCTTCTTTTTGGACCCTTCCAGGAGTAGGTAGAATGAAAAGACAGGACAGGGTCCCAGTCTAGGGTCATTTCCTTTTTGTCGACTGCCTCCCTTCTTTATTTGCCTTTCTGTACCACTTCCCACCCCTACACTCACCACTTCAGAATGACAGTGCCCTCTCTGCTGATAATCTACTGCCCTTCTGGATACCAGGATATGGAGAGCTACACATTTACATATGGCACTTGAAATACAATACTGACTGAAACTAAAACACAGCTATGACCTCCATACAAGAGAATATTCAGCAATCATTTCTAATCTCTGACAATCAATCATGGACAGATCATGAGCATTTCCAAGAGGAGAAAACTAGGACCAATTAGTGCAGGAGGATAGTTTTAACATAATATACCCAGTCCATTTCACACTATTCCTAAACAGTACTAGTCAAATAAAACTCTTTGTCTCTAAAATACTTTCTAAAAATCAATGAATATATATGTAATTATCTGACAGTATCCTATGTGTATTTTTTCACATGCTCTAGGTGCTGTTTTATGCTTCAGCCAACAAAGGCTATCAAGCAGGTTGTATCAAAGGGAAGTCTACCCTTAACCAGGACTTGAGTGTGCTCTGCAACATGTGTGATTTATCTACCATGGCCTCTTTTTATGCCTCTGTGTGTGTGTCCATGTGCACACAGTGGGACAGCAATTTTGACCCACTGTAGAACGCAAAAGCTATATAAGAATAATTCTAGATTTTCTAGATTTATTTCTCCTGTTGGTTGTTAAATTGCAATGAAATTACAAATCTGTCCACATCTTAAGACTCCTTCAAGGAGTTCCCATGGTGGTGCAGGAGTAACAAACCCGACTAATATCCATGAGGACATAGGTTTGATCCCTGCCCTTGCTCAGTGGGTTATCAATCTGGCACTGCTGTGAGCTGTGGTATAGGTTGCAGACACAGATCTAGCACTGCCGTGGCTGTGGTGTAGACCAGCAGCCACAGCTCCAATTCAGCCCCAGCCTAGGAATTTCCATGTGCCACAGGTGCGGTCCTAAAAAGTCAAATTAAAAAAAGAGAGGGAGAGAGAAAGAAAGGAAGGAAGGAAGGAAGGGGGGAGGGAGGGAGGGAGGGTGAGGGATAGGGAGGGATGGAGGGAGGATGGAGGGGAGGAAACGAAAGAAGAAAGAAAGAAAGAAAGACAGAAAGAAAGAAGAAAGAAGACAGCAAGAAATAAGAACGAAAGCCCCTGGACCTTTCTTGTCAGGCTTTTTCTTGGGGGAGGAGTTGGGGTGAGGAAGGAAGGAAGGAGAGAGAAAAGAAAAGAAAAAAGACTCCTTCAAGAAAATAGACAAGGAAACCAAACGTGATGATTAATAGATAACCAGGATGGCTTCAGCTGGATTGGCCCTATACATGGCTTGCCTAGACTACATGCTCATTAATGAAGTTCCTGCCCTCCTCTCCATGCTTAACCACCTGGATCAGCCAAGATCAATAGTTTTGCCCCAGAGAAGTAATCTGCTTGGACCTACTCCTATAAGCTGGAAGTTGGCCAGGGTGAGTTAGACAGAAAATACAGAGCAGTCCACTGTGCAAACCACTTTCTTGTCAGATATTCAAAACCTACACTAAAGCCCTAACAGATGGTCCAGCTACATAGACTCCTTCTGTTTCCTAGCATTCATTCAAGAACTTGCCCCCTGACTTCCTAATAAGCAGGACATCTTGTGAATTTTCAGAGATGCTCTCAGAGGTTCTCTGTTCAACCTGCCACCTTCTGGGAGCCCTTACCTATCAGGGGCTCAGTACCCTTTAATACATAGTTAAGTCTGTATTTGTAACTCAGGTTTTTTTTAACCATTTTTCATTGTCACTTACATGGACATAATCATTGATAAGAGCAATAAACTATTTGGTTGGAAAGAAGATGACAAGCCAATAATTATAGATAGTAGGAAGACTTCTGACATTGTGTGACCTTGTTGACATCATAAATAATCCTTCAGCCTGGGAGGATTGAGCAACCATAGTCTGATAGAGGAAGCCACAATGGGAAGTATGTGGTTGGTGATATTAGAGAATATGAAGAGACAGAAGAATCTTGGGAACACATTGTGATAGGGATGCATTGTGTACAGAGACCCTATATCATGTAGATTCAGTTAAGGGTCCAATTTCTAGAACACATATCCTAGTGAGATCTGCAGTGGGTGAGTCAATGGCAGTAGGCCATTTCCCAACACTGGAGGTTTTCAAAGATGAGTTGGGTGTGAAAGGATGTATGTATAAGGATGTTCATTTAACATAATTTATAATAGCAAAAAAATAGGAATAAACCAAAATCCAACAATAGAGGATGTTACAAAAAGTATAGTAAACTCTTACAATGGAACATTATAAAAATCAGATGTAACTATGTATTTATATACTTAATATATTGCTAAGTAAACACTGAGGTATAGTGCAATCGCATTCACAGAAAGATTCTGGACAGCTAGACACCTAATTCTAACTATACTTATCCCTGAGTGGTGAAATTATAGTTGTTACTGTTGTTTCTATTTGGTTTATAGGTGAATATATAATTTGTATAATATTTCAAAGCTGAAGTAGATAAGCATTGATTAGTGATGGCATTTAAACATTCCCCCAACACTGAAATCATGAAACAAATTACTTGAAACTAAATAGTTAGTACTGTGGACCCTCCTCCCATCTAACCAACCACACAGGCACACACATACTTACACACACAGCTAATCTGGAGGCTCTTTTTCATTCCCTGCATATTATGTCACCAGCAATGGCCAGAAAGCCCATCCCTGGCATGGGGCTACAATTATAAGTCACACAGTAGTGATGAGAATTTTGATGGCCACAGCACTACTGCAGCAGCACATCCAAAGTGACAACATGGTTGAAATAACAGCAGCACTCTGCAAATAATAAACAGGATGGAGCGCTGCTTGGCTCAGGTAAACTCCACAGTTTGTTTTCTTTTCATTATATTTCCCCTTTCACAAAACAAGAACTTGCCTTTGGATCTCGCAGGTTTGGATACTAATATTTTGACAGTTGTTCAGTGACACTGCAGAGGATGAAAGGGCATTTGTTAGCTTTCCATCTAAACCCAACGGCCACTCCAGGCAACATAAACACTATTATCTTGAGTTGATGGATGAGATTTATAGACGTGTATGTAGACGGCAACTTGAACACTGGCAACGAGTAGAGAATTAGAATGAAGATAATAATGCAAGTGGTCCATTTTGTCCACAAAATAAGCCAAGAACCATATTTTTCAATGAATTTGTGAAAATATAAATACATTTTTAAATAGAGACTGATATCTCAAATATCAGATCAAGATTAAGAGCAACAGCAAATGCTAAGCCTCCTACCTCTCAGAAGTATTGAGGATTTAGCTCTAAGAAGATAATGGACCTGAAAATCCTTTGTACCTTCTGTGAGGAGTTCTTATTTTATGAGTAATGGTAAGAAAACAATGTTTACTTATACTCTGATTTCTTAAGAACACCGACTTTCACTAAATATCTGTCTTGCCTACTGTGTTAAGGTATAAAAAACCATATTAGGAATAGCATTGTATTTCTTTGCTGGAAAAAAAACTGAACCCCAAATCTAGAACCCTACAGAATATGTAAAACATAAGGAAAAACATCTTCATTCAAATAGCCATGCCAGTCCTTACTTTAATATATAAAAATATTGTACTGAAAGGAAGTTATAATTTAAAATGCTACTTGTCCCAAGTCACTTATGAAACAAATACTAAGACTTTAAGTCACTAAAAAACTTTTTAGAAAAGCAATGTTTTAGGAGCCTATAGACAGGTACTCCATATGTTTCACCGTTGACCTGAAAAGGGGATATCAGAGCCACATTTTATTGTTGAGAATTCTGATGCTAAGAGAATCTTAGGCAGAAACTTTGAGGGCCATAATTCTAATCCACATTATTTGATTCCAAATCTCATGGCCTTTCTACTTTAAATGAGTTGCCTCTTTTCCTGTCCCATTACATAGCACCATGACATAGCATACATAGGTTTACTACTTGAAAACCTCTAGTTCTACAGAGGAATAGCTTATAGACAATGGCTTATGCTAGGCACATCACCCTATGCCCTACTTGTGATCTCCTGGTTGCCTAACTCATGACTGCAATGAAGTCACAGTTATCCCAATTGCCCATCACCACATGACTGAGCTATGCAGAAAGGTGTTTCCTCCCAAACACTGAGCATTTGGATCATTGCTTACAATGGAAATAATGTTAGGGGCTGGCCCAAGATAAAACAGTGGTCATATAATTTTAAAAACACATTCTATTAACAGGAAGAGTAGAGGTTAGTGATGCATAGGGCTTGATTTGTTACTGTCATTCTTATATAGCCTCCATTTGAGTTGAAAAGGAATGAAAATAATGAACCAACACCCACACCTCGAAACTTCATTAGAATTAAGAGGAAAGTATCTCCCCTAAAGCCAACTGATAGAAAACTTTTGAGAAATATTTTAAGGCAATAGAGAAGGCCCAAATTTTATAATCTCACCACCCTGGTTTTTAATATTTACTGAGTTTTAAGATCTGGGGATATTTTTCAATCTTTCTGATCCTTAATTTCTTCATGTGTTAATGTTTTTCTATAACTCTGACAGCTAGGTGAGCCAGGACTCAAAATAAAATTCCATTCAAGGGAAGTCTGTTGCATATTACCACGCATGCACATTTCAGAAGACAAGTGAGCCTGCATGTGTAGAGGGTACAGAGCAGGGAACCTGATTCTTCCCTGAGGGATACCAGAGACCAGGTAATGATGGAGGGTACATGAGAGAGGCTATTTGAGGAAAAGATATGTTGATGGAAAACTAGCTGCCCACACGAGGAATTCCAAGCCAAAACTAATGCAAGACTCAAAACCCAGAGGAAGCTCATGAGGCCATCTGAGAATCTGAGGAAATGGATTTCCAAAGAGAATTTCTTCCCCAATTTGTGAAAAACTAAAATCCTGAAAGCTCCCAAGGCACATTTCAATCAAATGTGTTCTTTATCTGACATTCATTTAGCATTTATGCTGGGCAGACACTGAGGGACCTTGCCCACAGTAGAATTTAGAATCCAGAAGGAAAACAGATATATACTATCAAGATGAAAACTACGTACAATGAAAAGGTAAAAAGCATGAATGAGAACTAAGGAGAAAAGCTGCCAGTCTTAAGTCCCTAGAGTTAAGTGAGTTATAAGGTATGTTTTATCTAATGGGGGTAATGTCTTCCTTGATCCCCTTCGGTGCCTCCAAATCATTTCTCCTCCCTACTCTCTAATTCCTACTCCAAAACAAAAATAAAAAACAAAAAACTCAGCTCCATTGAAGGATTTATCATTAGACTCACCTCACTGTTGGACTCCTCCTTCACTAAAGAGTTTAGAACTTGGTGACTCTTTTTCTCCCACCACTTCTCTTATCATCTTGATAAGAATCTTGGTGACTCTTACTCATCCATGTAGATTTACTCACCCATTGCCTAGCCTCTCCCTATTATCTTTAGTTACACCTTGGACTTTATACACCAATACCATGCCAGTGTGGAATTTCTCTTCTTAGCCCATTCTTGGATGTCTACCTATCTTACCAGCTTACATACTCTACAATGACCACATCAACAGTTCTTGGACTCAATTAAGAGCTCCAATCAACTGGGTTCACAAATTTGTTACATTCCATCATTTCTATCATATTCTCACTTTCTTCGACCCCAGGAGAGTGTCCATGATGTACTTCACAATCACTCCCTTGCCCCTTCTACTCTCTTGCCCTAGCCATCAAGCTACCCTGGAAAAATGTCATCCAAATCTGATCTGCCTGGTCTTTTAGCACAAACCCTCCACATTTGCGACAAGGCTTCAAAAAAACTGGAGGCCTAGACGGATTCTCTCTAGGTATGTTAATTGCTTCGAGCCAATGAATTAACTGGCTTTTGCACAAATGTTGTTACATGTAGGTAAAAGAAATTAAAGCATTGTTGATTTACAGAGATTAAGGAAAGGAGATTAAAGGGAAGTAGGAAGGAGTACAATTTGAAGTGACATCTGAAAAATACATCTCTGGCTTTAAAACAAATAAAGTAGGGAGTTCCCACCATGGCCCAGTGGTTAAGGAATCTGACTAGGAACCCTGAGGTTGCGGGTTCGGTCCCTGCCCTTGCTCAGTGGATTAAGGATCTGGTGTTGCCGTGAGCTGTGGTATAGGTTGCAGACATGGATAGGATCACACGTTGCTGTGGCTATGATGTAGGCCAGTGGCTACAGCTCTGATTAGACCCCTAGTCTGGGAACCTCCATATGCTGCAGGAGCGGACCTAGAAAAGGCAAAAAGACAAAAATAAATAAATAAATAAATAAATAAATAAATAAATAATAAAATGAATAAAGTAATTGGAATGGCTAAAGCATTGCCAGGCAGAAGTGAGATCTATTAAACAATAAGAAAAAGCTTTCTCATTTTTATTTAACAAATTGCCTGAATGGCATGTAAATGAAATATAATAAATTTCTTAACAGAATTATTCTCAATCAAACATTAGTAACTAACACCTTAAATCCTCAAGATTCAGGTAACAAATTTCTTTGTAGAAAATAGGAAGTAAAACTTTAAAAGGAAAAGGGTATGGTACTACTATGATCATAAATGTTCATCATAGAAAATTTGAAAAATTATAGACAAGAAATGTGTAGAACAAGGTGAGTACCCAATAATTATTTTCTTACATTATTAAACAATGTTTGTAGATACCATAAAGACTACATCCTATTGATACTACCTAAGATTGAATCACTACCCTATATTGGGGCAATTACATTGCTTCCTTTAAAAATAACAATTATAATAAGACACTGATGAACGAAATCAAAGATGACACAAATAGATGGAAAGATATACCATGTTCGTGGACTGGAAGTGTCAATATTATCAAAATGACTATACTACCTAAGGCAATCTACAGATACAATGCAATCCCTCTCAAATTACCAAGGAAATTTTTCACAGAACTCAAACAAAATATTTTAAAGTTTGTTTGGAAGCACAAAAGACCCAGAAGAGCCAAAGACATCCTGAAAAAGAAAAATGGAGCTGGAGGAATCAGGCTCCTGGACTTCAGACTATACTACAAAGAAATAATCATCAAAACCATATGGTACTGGCACAAAGAGAGATCAGTGGAACAGGTGAGAAAGCCCAGAATTAAATCCACACACCTACAGCCAACTAATCTATGAAAAAAGGAGGCAAGAATATCCAATGGAGAAAAGAAAGCCTGTTCAATAAGTCGTGCTGGGAAAACTGGACAGCCACATGGAAAAGAATAAAATTAGAACACTTCTAACACCATACACAAAAATAAACTCAAAATGGATTAGAGACCTAGATATAAGACCAGATAGTATAAAACTCTTAGAGGAAAACATAATCCAAACACTTTCTGACATAAAGGACAGCAACATCTTCTCAGATCCACCTCTTAGAGTAATGACATTAAAAACAAAAATAAACAAATGGGACCTAACTAAACTTCAAAGTTTCTGCACAGCAAATGAAACTCTAAACAAAACGAAAAGACAACCCACAGAATGGGAGATGATCTTTGCAAATGAATCGATTAACAAGGGATTCATCTCCAAAATTTATAAACACCTTCTGCAGCTCAATACCAAAAAAATCAAACAACCCCATCAAAAAATGGGCAGAAGTTCTAAACAGACAGTTCTCCAAAGAATACATATGGATGGTCAAAAAACACACGAAAAGATGTTCAACACCACTCATTATTAGAGAAATGCAAATCAAAACCACTATGAGGTACCACCTTACACCAGCCAGAATAGCCATCATTCAAAAGTCTACAAACAAGAAGTGCTGGAGAGGGTGTGGAGAAAAAAGAACACTATTACACTATTGGTGGGAATGTAAATTGGTACAACCACTGTGGAAAACAGTATGGAGATGCCTCAGAAAACTAAAAATAGAGCTACCATTTGACCCAGCAATCCCACTCCTGGACATCTACCCAGAGAAAACCATGACTTGAAAAGACACATGTCCTCTGATGTTCATTGCAGCACTATTTACAATAGCCAAGACATGGAAACAACCTAAATGTCCATGGACAGAGGAGTGGATCAAGAAGAGGTGGTACATACACACAACAGAATATTACTCAGCCATTAAAAGGAACAAAATACCAGAATTTTTAGCAACAGGATGGACCTAGAAATTATCATGCTGAGTGAAGTCAGTGAGATAATGAGACATCAACATCAAATGCTTTCACTGACATGTAAAATCTGAAAAAAGGATACAGTGAACTTCTTTGCAGAACAGATACTGACTCACAGACTTTGAAAAACTTATGGTCTCCAGAAGAGACAGTTCAGGGGGTTGGGGGAGGCACTGGGGTTGTGGGTTGGAAATCCTATAAAATTGGATTGTGATGATCACTGTACAACTATAAATGTAATAAACTCATTGAGTAATTAAAAAATAAAAATTAAAAATTAAAAGAGCAATTATAAAAAATTGCCGAGAGTAACTTTTAAGAAACATGAATTTACACAATTCTGATTGTTGGTTTTTGTTAGAACATATTGGAAAAAGTGGAATAAAAGAGTCAAAGAACACAATCAGTTTTAAGGCTTCTTATTGGTAAAGCCAACTTGCCTTCCAGAAAGTTTGTACATTCTGGAATTGTGTTAGTGGTTTTTACTCTCCATAGTGGTAGAGTTCCTAAGAAGGCAGATAAACACACAAAGTAGCTTTTTGATTTTATTTAATGATTTTTTTTCCATTATAGCTGGTTTACAGTATTCTAAAGTGAAGAGATTTAAGTTCATACTCACCCAATATTGGGCCCTTGGGATAATTGTACAGCTCACTTCCCCTCAATAGAGTAACTTTACATAAGGATCATTGGGTTCCAAAAGATGCACAGTGGTGCCTGAGATATGCCAAAAAAAGAAGCCTTCGACAAAAAAAAAAAAAATAAGCAAAGCTCCTGGACTGCTACAGACCTCAGATGCCCATCTATACAATGATCTCCCCACCAGTGGTTTCCAGACTCAGAGGGTATCCAAATCCCCTAGGGCCATGTCAAAGTTCATAACACACACACACACACACACACACACACACACACACACACACACACACACACACACTTACATTCCTGGATCTACTCTCTAAAGATTCTCACTCAGTAAGTCTTGGACTAGGGGTAGGAATTTGTATTTTTATTACTGTCCTTAGGCAACTCTGGTATAGATGAGCCTCTTGAAAGAGCTCATTTTTGAAAAATTATTAAGCTCAATTTTCATGAATCTCTCATGAGAGAATTCTCACTGCTTTTTAAATCTAATGAGAAGAGGTTCTAAAATTGTTTTTAAGAAAGAGAGTATTAAAATTTTCAAGTTTTTAATGGTTATTTTATCTTCAAACATACTCCAATATCAGCTTCTTTCAAAGTTTCTCAAATGTATTTATACCCTTATTTTCATAAGCATGTGGTTTCATAATCAAAATATTTACTTGTTGGCCTTTTCTTCTTTTAAATATATGTTAAAATATATCTTAATATACAGGGAATTTGTTTAGACTTGCTTATCTATGTTCCCACAGTACTTCCTTCCTACCTCCAACCTCTGGCCCAAGATAGCAACAGTTAGCTTAAAGCTAACTGCACCACCAGATATGAATACTTCACATTGAGCTGGACTCCCACTAGTTCTTTTTCCATTAGAAATAATAACAGCATCAATTAAGACATTCATTGAGCACATACCAGGTATAAAACAATGTATGGAAATTTCTGTAGATCGCCTTTGCTCCTAGAGATCAGTCAATGCTACTTGTAGCTCACTGGATTTCATTAGATTTATTAATTCTACCAATATGAATAAAACATACTTTTTTTTAGAAGTTAAGTAAAACATCACACATACTGTTAAGGTAAATTTTCAGACTCTAATAAATACAAAATGAAAGGATGAAGAAACTAATGTGTTATAACTACTATTTGAGAAGTTAGGTACACATAGGCAATAAGAGATTTCTGCATTAGATGCAAAACTGGCCATTGTCCCACAAGGCCATAACCCTTGATCTTTGGGGCTATCTTTTCCACCAAATAGGAAGTATTTGCCTTTTTACCAAACAAAAATCTAGAAATCATCCTGGTGTTCCTACAGAGCTATAGTATAGCTCAGTTAATAGAAAGACTATTGAACTTCATTGACAGTGTAATGACAGAAGATATAGTATCCTCATTTGTCTATTTCCAAGTTTGGGATAGTTTTCATGACAACCTGAAGTTAGTGAAAATATTATAGCTGATGAACCATTATAGCCATCAATCAGTGAATGAGATATCCTTTTTTAGAAATGTACCACATCTCTCTGAGACCAAGCACTCAAAAACCTGAAGAAGAAAAAAAATGAAGGAAGGGAGAGAGGGAGAGAAGGAACGAAGGATAAAGGGAGGGAGGGAGGAAGAAAAGAAAAAATGAAGGGAGGGAGCAACAGAGAAAGGAAAGAAGGGAGGGAGGGAGGGAACAGAGTGGGGAGGGAGGGAGGGAAAAAAAAAGAAAATAGGATTTCAAAATTTATCCTTCATATTTCATGCCTAGAATTTGGATTCACCCAAAGAATGTTAATTTGTAGGGATTTTATCCAACAGTGCTTATAGTTCTCTCAAAATCAAAGTAATCTGAATTGCATGCTAACTATATCTAAATAAATATATGTTTGAAAGACTAGAGGAATGCTAAAGTTACTTATGGCTTGTTCATCTAACAGTTTTGATGTACAGTGATGGCTAACATTCTGTGGTTAAATTAGATATGCTACATGTTCACTGCTAAGATGCTACTTTATTTTGGTTTTGATATATACATTGCTATTTGGATTTTTTGTTCCCTTAAGAAAGAAGGGCATGACAACTTTTTAGAAAAAAGGGGGGGGTTATATCGATTTTAAAGTTTACACTCCATTTAGGGATAATACAAAATATTTGCCCTATTCTTTGTATTATATAATACATCCTTGTAGCCTGTCATACACTAAATAGATTGTGCCTCCCACTCCCCCAGCCCTATACCCCTTCCTCATCTCCCCACTGATAATCACTAGTTTGTTCTCTATACCCATAAGTCTACTTCTTTTTTGTTATATTCACTAGTTTGTTTTATTTTTTAGATTCCGCATATTAGTGACATCATACAATAGCTGCCTTTCTCTGTCTGACATTTCACTACACCCTCAAACTCCATGTTGCCACAAACCGCAAATTTTTTTATGTTTTATGGCTAAGTAGTATTCCATTCTTCTTTATTAGTTCATTTAGGCTTCCATATCTTCACTATTGTTAATAATGCTGCTAAGAATACTGAGGTGTATGTATCTTTTCAAATTAGAGATTTCGTCTTTTTGGATATATGCCCAGCAATGGGATTGCTAGATCATATTGTAAATCCATTTTTAGTGTTTAAGGAAAGTCCATGCTGTTTTTCACAGGGGCTATACCAATTTACATTCCCATCAACAGTGTCTGAGAATTCCCTTTTCTCCATATTTTTGCCAAATTTTGTTTTTGTTCTTTTTGATGATAGCCATACTGAAAGGTGTAAGGTGATACCTCATTGCAGTTTTGATTTGCATTTCCCTGATGATTAGCAGTGGTGACTATCTTTTCACCTGCCTGTTGGCCATCTGCATTTCCTCTTTGGAAGAATGTCTGTTCAGATCTTCTGCCCATTTTTAAATTGGGTTTTTTTTAATTGAGTTGTATGAACTGTTTATATATGTTGAATAATAATCCCTCATCAGTTATATCATTTGCCAATATCTTCTCCCATTGAGTAGGTTGTTTTTACATTTTGTTGATGGCATCCTGGGCAAAATTATTTAAGTTTAATTAGGTCCCATTTTTAATTTTTACTATTATTTCCTTTATTTATTTTAGGAAACAGATCCAAAAAAATATTGTTCTTTTTGTCAAAGAGTATTCTGCCTACGTTTTCCTCTAGGAAATTTTATCCAGTTTTACATTTAGGTCTTTAATCCATTTTGGGTTTATGTATGATGTTAGAGAATTTCTAATTTCATTCTTTTACATGTAGTTGTCTGTTTTTCACAGTACCACTTAATGAAGAAACTGTATTTTCTCCATTGTATATTCTTGCCTCCTTTGCAATAGATTAATTGATCATAAATGTATGGGTTTACTTCTGGGATCTCTATCCTGTGTCACTGATTATATGTCTGTTTTTATGCCAGTACCACACTGTTTTGATGACTGTAGCTTTGAAGTATAGTCCAAAGTCAGGGAGCCTGATTCCTCCAGATCTGATCTTCTTTAAAGTGTTTTGGCTTGCAGGGTCTTTTTATTTCCATGCAAATTTTGAAATTGTTGGCTCTAATTCTGTGAAAAGTACCTTTGATGTTTTGACAAGGATTGCATTAAATCTGTGGACAGCCTTGAGTAGTATAATCATTTTAACAATATTGATTCTTCCAATCCAAGAGCATGCCATATCTTTCCATCTGTTTGTGTCATCTTCGATTTCTTTCATTGGCTCCTTACAGCTCACCAACTACAGGTCTTTTGCCTCCTTAGGTAGGTTTATTACTAAATCTTTATCCTTTTTGATGTAATGGTAAATAGAATTGTTTCCTTAATTTCTCTTTCTTATACTTTGTTGTTAGTGTACCGAAATGCCAGATATTTCTGTATATTAATTTTATATTCCACAATTTTACTGAATTCATTGATGAGCTCTAGTGATAGCATCTTTAGGCTTTTGTATGCATAGTATCCTGTCATCTGCAAACAGCAACAGTTTTATTTCTTCTTTTCCAGTTTAAATTCCTTTTACTTCTTTTTCTTTTCTAACTGTCATGGCTTGGACTTCCAAAACTATATTGAGTAAAAGTGGCAAGAGTGGACATCCTTGTATTGTTCCTGATCTTAGAGGAAATGCTTTCAGCTTTTCACTGTTGAGTATGATGTCAGCTGTGGGTTTGTCATATATGACCTTTATTATGTTGAGATAGGTTCCTTCTATGCCCACTTTCTGGAGTTTTTATCAGAAATGGGTATTGAATTTTGTAAAAAGGTCTTTTTTAAATTTTTTTGTATTAAAGTTGATTTAGTGTTTCTTCAATTTCTGTCATACAGCAGAGTGACCCAATCACATAGAGTTCTCCATGCTGTACCATAGGGCCCCACTGCCCATCCATTCCAAATATAAGAGTTTTCATCCAAAAACCCACAAAGGACTATCCATTCCACTCCCTCTCCCCCCTCCTCCCCCAGAACCACAAGTCTGCTCTCCTTGGCTATGATCTGTTTTTTTGTTTGGTTTTGGATTTTTTTCTTTTTTTGGTAGCTAGGATCATCTGTTCCATATTTTAGATTCCACAAATAAGTTATATCATATAGTGTTTGTCTTTCTTTCTGGCTTACTTCACTTAGCATGAGAGTCTCTAGTTCCATCCATGTTGCTGCAAATGGCATTATGTCGTTCTTTTTTACGGCTGAGTAGAATTTCGTTGTGTATATAACCACATCTTAATCCATTCGTCTGTTGATGGACATTTAGGTTGTTTCTATGTCTTGGCTATTGTGAACTGTGCTGCAATGAACATACAGATACATGTGTCTTTTTCAAGGAAAGTTTTCTCCCAATATATGCCCAGCAGTGGGATTGCTGGGTCATATGGTAGTTCTATATTTAGTTTTCTGAGGCACCTCCACACTGTTGTACCAATTTACATTCCCACCAGTAGTGTAGGAGAGTCCCCTTTTCTCCACACTCTTTCCAGCATTTGTTGATGACTTGTTAACGATGGCCGTTCTGACCGGTGTGAGATGGTACCTCATTGCAGTTTTGTTTTCCGGTTTTTTGTTTTTTGGGTTTTTTTTGTCTTTTGTCTTTTTTTTTTAGGGCCACACCCACAGCATATGGAGTTTCCCAGGCTAGGGGCCTAATCAAAGCTATAGCTGCCAGCCTATGCAACAGCCACAGCAAAGCCAGATCTAAACCACATCCGTGAGCTACACCACAGCTCATGGCAACACCATAACCTTAAACCACTGAGCGAGGCCAGGGATTGAACCCGCAAACTCATGTTTCCTATTTGGATTCATTTTCGCTGAGCCACGATGGGAACTCCCCTCATTGTAGCTTTGATTTGCATTTCTCTAATAATTAGTGGTGTTGAGCCTTTTTTCAAGTGCCTATTGGCCATCTGGATGTCTTCTTTGGAGAATTGTCTCTTTAGGTCTTCTGCCCATTTTTCAACTGAGTTGTATTTTTTTTTGTTGTTGGGTTGTATGAGTTGTTTGTTGAGTTGTATTAGTTGTTTGCATATTTTGGATATAAGGCCCTGTCTGTTGCATTGTTTGCAAGATTTTCTTCCATTCTATGGGTTGTCTTTTTAATTTTTAATGGTTTCTTTTACTGTGCAAGATCTTTTGAGTTTAATTAGTTCCTATTGGCTTATTTATATCCTTATTGTCATTATCCTAGGAGGTGGCTCAAACAAAATGTTGCTGAGATTTATGTCAAAGAGAATTCTGCCAATATTTTTCTCTAGGAGTTTTATAATATCTGGCCTTATGCATATGTCTTTAATCCACATGAGTTTAATTTTGTGTATGGTGTTAGATAGTGTTCTATTTTTATTCTTTTACATGTAGCTCTCCAGTTTTTCCAGAACCATTTATTGAAGAGAATATCCTTCTGTTGTATGTTCTTGCCTCCTTAGTTATCAATTAGCTGACCATAGGTGCTTGTGTCAAAAGCTCTTTATGCATATATTGAGATGATCATATAATTTTTATACTTCAGTTTGTTAATGTGATATATATCATACCGATTGATTCGTGAATATTGAAAAATCTTTGCATCCCTGGGATAAATACCTCTTGATTATGATATATGATCTTTTTAATGTATTGCTGGAGTTGGTTTGCTGGTATTTTGTTGAGGATTTTTGTATCTATGTTCATTGGTGATATTGGCCTGTAAATTTCTCCTTTTTTGATATTTTTGTCTGGCTTTTGGTATCAGGGTGATAGTAGTCTCATAGAATGACTTTTGGAAGTTTTCCTTCCTCTGCAATTTTTGGAATAGTTTCAGGACACGTGTTAACTTTTCTCTAAATGCTTGGTAGACTTTACCTGTGAAGCCATCTGGTCTTGGACTTATATTTGTTTTTATTACTGATTCAATTTCAGAACTGGTAATTTGTCTGTTCATAGCTTTTATTTCTTCCTGTTTCAGTCTTGGGAGAGTATACCTTTCTAAGAATTTGTCCATTTCCTCTAGATTGTCCACTTTATTGATGTACAGTTGTTTGTGAAGGTCTTTTATGATCCTTTACATTTCTGTAGTGTCATTTGTAACTTCTCCTTTTCCATTTCTGATTTGATTGGTTTGGGCCCTCTCCCTTTTTGTTCTGATGAGTCAGGCTAAAGGCTTATTAATTTTACCTATGTTTTCAAAGGGCCAGCTTTTAATGTCATTGATCCTTTCAGTTTTTTTTAGTCTCTATTTATTTCTGCTCTGATCTTTAAATTTTCCTTTGCCTCACTTTGAATTTTGTTTGTTCTTCTCTCTCTGGTTGCTTTAGGTGTAAGATTAGGTTGTTTATGAGATTTTTCTTGTTTTCTCAGGTAAATTTGTATTGTTCTAAACCTCTCTCTTACAACTGCTTTTACTGAATCCTACAGGTTTTGGATTATCATGATTTCATTTCATTTACCTCTAGATATCTTATGATTTCCTGCTTGATTTCTTTAGTGGTCCATTGGTTATTTAGTAGTATATTGTTTAGGCTTCATGTGTTTGGGTATTCTTCAAATATTAACAGGCATAAAAGGAGAAATTGACTGTAACACAATAATAGTAGGGGACTTTTAACATCTCGCTGACATGAATGAATATGTTATCTGGACAGAAAATCAATAAAGAAACTCAGGCCTTAAATAATACATCAAACCAAATGGACTGAATTGATATATAGAGATCATTTCACCTAAAAGCAGCAGGATACACATTCTTTTCAAGCACACATGCAACGTTCTTCAGGGCAGATCGCATGTTGGGCCACAAAACAAGTCTCAGTAAATTTAAGAAAATTTAAATCCTACCAAGCATCTTTTCCAACCGCAATTATTATAAGAGTAGAAATCGACCATAAAGAAAAAAATTTTATGTGTTTCATATACAAATGTCCAGTGCTTCATATTTGAAAAAGTATTCAAGAAATATAGGAAAGTCTGGGAGATATTAAAAATCCTTCTAACCTGAGAGTGATCTCTTTATATTAAAGTTGAACATATCACTTATATGTGGAATCTGAAATATGGCACAAATGATCCTAGTTACAAAACAGAAATAGATCACAGACAAAGAGAGTAGACTTGTGTTTGCCAGCGGGGGAAGGGGGAGGAAGTGGGATGGATGGAGAGTTTGGGGCTGATAGATCCAAACTATTATTACATTTGGAATGGATAAACAATGGGGCCATACTATATAGCACAGGGAACTATGTCCAGTCTCTTGAGGTAAACATGATGGAAGATGATATGATAAAAAGAAATATATATATATTTAGATGATATGATAAAAAGAAATATATATATATATAGAGAGAGAGAGAGTTGGATCACTATACTGTATAGTAGAAATGGACACAACTGTAAATCAGCTACACTCTAATTTTAAAAAAAATTGTTGAACAGGGAAAGAAATAACCTTTTTTTCCCTGTTATTTTAAGCAAGAACTATTAAGAATTTTTAGATTGTCCTAGAACTTAGATCATTATTTTTTCTTTGCACTTTTAAGCTTTAAATTCATATGGATGGAAGAAAATGCCAAAAGAAAACATTTTTTAGGGATGACCAAAGCTGTGATAAGCTGGAACATTTGGGAGGAGTCACATAGGCATTTGGATGAATACCCCTTATAAAAATCTACCTTCCAATCTCATGTGGGAAAGCAAAGTCCTTGGGATATTCTCTGTAATCTTTGATTTGGCTAATAAAATACCTTCAAAAGATTCTTTATAGTAGTACCATGAAATTTCTAATTTTGGTTTTTAGTGGAATAAGGGTCACAATGACAATAACAAATAGAAATAAAATTAAAATTTTTTAAGTTTCCCAGTATCAGTCAACATTTCAGTCATCCAATATTCCATGTAAGGACTCTTAACCATAACATGTCAGCCTTTGAAGAGACATAACACAATGCCCCACCCAGATTCACATACTAGGTGCTGGGGTTGACCTAGATGGCCTCTCCTGTCCCTTTCATGAATGGCTTAGTGTGTGTTGAGAGTTGCAAGGACTGGAGGAATGGTTACTAAATGGTTACTAAATCAGTCTCTCCCATCCCAAACACTAGAGAAAGACTGCAAGAAAAACTGACAATTAGTGAACATGAATATGGCCAGACACTTTACAAATGCCACTCCCTGTATGGTAAATGTTACCTTCCTCTTTTTAACAAACAAGAAGAAGTCTCAGAGAACAAGCAACTTGCCCAGGATCACAGAGGACCATGCATCAGGAACATTTGCATGACAAAATTCACTTTAATTGAAAACCATTCCCTCCTTCTGACATTTTCAGTCTATTTAACCCTGAGCCAGAGGCTGTTGACCAGCAGAAAAGTAAAGGTTCCTCTTGTTATTTCACAAAAAAAAAAACAGGAAAAAAGAGGGTCTGGACTCCAGTGTTTCAACTCCAAAAACAGACTCATTCTCCTACTTTGGCAACCTAAGAAAAAACCAGAGTACCTGTAAACATCATAGACGCTCTAGCAATCCAGGCTCTGGTTCAGTCTGGGGTTCAAAAAGAAAGCCTGTTTCTCTGACCACATTCATATTCTGAGTGTGCCCACATAGGAATATCTAAGTCTACCACACCTGCAGTGCCCACTTAAATCACAGGCTTCGAAAGCTGAAATGCCTGTATCAGTTTTGGAGTGAGCCTGGAAATTTTGTCCACTGTTTTTCTAACAACTACTCCATATCGGATATGATGCTAATGGGATTTGATAAGAAAACTTATTTAAAAAGCACTGCCCCCATTCAGTGAAAGTTCATATTTTAAACCTTTGTAATTAATCATTCAACAGGTATATTACCAAAGAGACTTGCAAAATTATAAATAATGACCTGTCAAAGTCCAGAGCTATGACAGAAAAGAAAAACAATGTATCAAGCTAACCAAAAGCAATAAAAAAGATACAACTAACTCTTAAGAAAACTGGTAAGTTAAATTTTACTAAAATTTATTTAGATGGAGTGGTCTTAAGATGTGGTTAGTTTTGGAGTTCCTGTCATGGATTGGTAGAAACAAATACGACTAGTATCAATGAAAAGCAGATTCAATCCCTGGACTCACTCAGTGGGTAAGGATCCAAGCATTGCCATGAGCTGTGGTGAAAGTCACAGATGAAGCTTGGATCTGGGTGTTGCTGAGCCTGTGGCTATGGCTGTGGTACAGGCTGGCAGCTACAGCTACGATTTGACCCCTACCCTGAGAACCTCTATATGCTACAGATGCGGCCCTAAAAAGACCAAAAAAAAAAAAAAAAGGTGTAGTTAGTTTTGGTGATTTACTATCACCAGGAGCAAGAAGTCTTGTATGAATTAGTTTGAAAAACAGTTTTATTTGGTAGCTTTTCATCAGACTTTAAATGGCAATCTTAAAGATCTTGATCAACAGCTTAATATGGCTCCACTACTCTGGAATAAAATTTACAGGTAAATCAAATGAACATGCCTCACAGGGTCCAGTTTCTCAAAATTAAACATTATACTGGAACTATAGCACAAATGAGTACAATGGAAAGCCTATTATTCTCAAATTTCTCTCAGGCTAAACTCTCAACCATGTAATTCTTCATTCAGTTAGCATTTATTTGAAGTCTAGCCCCATGAATGGCACTAAGAACACAAGAATTACAAAAATAATAAGGTACAGTACTTATCTCCAAGATGCACACAGTCTACTTTGTGGGGATACAGTCAAGTAAACCATCAAATGCAGCATAATCTGATGGCATAAATGCAAAAAACTATGTGAATGTCAGGTTCAGAACCATTTCAGCCCAATTCAGGGAAAGTTTTCAAGAAAATGCAAGCTTGACTTAAGTCTTAAAGAACAAGTAGAAGTTTATTAGCTAGAGAAAAATGAAGAGGATTACAGGTAAAAAGAACAGCATGGGGAAAGGCACAGAGGTAGAAGACAACACTGTCTGTTTGAATGAGTCATGGTACAGAGTCCCCTAGCAAAAACACAATGTACAAATAGCACGAGTGAAAAACAAAACTTTGTTGCACTCAGAGGTTTTGGGATTCTTGTTACTGCAGCACAACCTAGACCATCCTGACTTATACAATAGCCACACATTCTTGGGTATGGATTTTTGAGCCTCCATTTCCTCATCTGTTAAAAAAAAAGAATAATATCATTCTCATTGGACTGTTATAATAATAAAAATAAGCTAACATATGTGAATTTGCTTTTTAAACTGACAGCTGTTTTCCTTTATTTATAAACTTATGATATTACTATTGTTTTCTTCAAAGAGCAAATAGCAAAAGAGGAGAGAATTATTATCCAACGTTACTTTTTTCTCTCACTTGAAAACTTTATCTTCCATTTAGACTAGTCTTCTACACTGACTGCAAAGTCTTAGGTAAAACTCTGTATCCCTCAAGTGAATATTTCAGGGACATCCACTTATCCTTCATTGGCGCATTATAAACAGAGCTCCAAGAGGCCTAGACCTCCTTTACAAGTCTTTCTGAAATATGTACATCTACATCTGAGCATTATGGTAAGCATCTGAAATAGGAGACAGAAATTAATGAAATAGTCACAGATATAAATAAACTGGAAATTATGATATCATAAAATGTCAGGGTATTTAATTTAGCCAGGAAGGCCAAGGAATTTCTCCTTAGGAAGTAACACGTCAACTGACATTTGAAGGTACAGAGTAGAGAGGATAGGGAAGAGCATTCCATTTAGAAGGAAAGCATGTGTAAAGGCACTATGGCAGAGTAAGTAGACAAGACCAAGAGAAAGCAGGAATAGAGAATGCCAGATGGAAAAAAAATATGAAGAGAGTTTGGATCCAAAGGTCAAGTAGAGAATGCTCAGCACTTCCGTGCTCATACGAAGAGCAATAAATAGCTATTGAAAGGATACACAGAGGTATCAGATGTGATATGAACTTGACCTTGAGTGGCATAGTGTCTGTCAGGAGGACTAGATATGTCCAGCACTAGCAACAACTTAAGGGAGATACCAGAAGGAAAACTCCCAAGGTCAAGAATCTTCATTCACTGAAGTACCTCAAATATGTAGGTACCTGCTTCATGGGAAGAACTCAATATTTGTTGAATGAATAATGAGACAAGCCTTTGAGTGGCTAGAAGAAGAAGCATCACTTCCAGAGATCAGACAGGATGTCAGAAAGCAGCATGTGAGTTACATCTTGAAGACTGGAAAGAATCAGGCTAGTAGAGATGAAGAGTTCAGGTATTCGAAGAAGATGTTCCAGGGAAAGAGACCTGTCTAAGGAAAGGCAGGGAGTCCACTGGGGCATGGACAGGATGAGCCATTCACCTTGGCTGGAACACAGGGTGCATAATGGGACATCATGCAAGGTAAACTGCAATGGTAGGCTAAGGTTTAATGCTATAGGGCCATTGTGAATGCCAAAGTTATTTTCAAAGCTTACCCATATATCTTCTCTTGTCACAAGCAGTTCCTACTCACACGAACACTGTGTGCTGTAGCACAAGGAGACAGGCTCCAGGAAATCTAATGCTTGAGAAGTAAAAACTCTACACTAATGTGATGATAGATTTCTCTGTTTGTTTTTACTTGGGAATTCCAGCATGTGAGCCAGCATTCCTCAGCACACTCTCCAAGGAGCCACTGGGACCATCTTCCTCCTATCTGACACAAGGATCTCACCACCTCAGCCTGCACTTGTCCTACCCTTGGGGAGGCAAAGGGGATGTGAAACTAAAAAAAATGTAATCTGGAATTCCAGGCACCATCCAGGAGGAGCATGTGCAGCAGCTCAGTCATGCAGAACTTCTAAAGAAGCGCTTCTCCCATGGAGACTCCAAACCTTATTTACTTGCCACTATTAATATATGTTGAACCATACTTGAAGAAATCCGAACTGTTGAAATGAATTATGGATCACAAGAGTTATGAGCATTATTTGGACGCAGGAATGAAATTCAAGATATGTTATTTCACTCTCTGTGTGGGTGTATCTCATTCCTTTCTTAATTTTTAGATAATAGGCTCACTAAAAGAGTAACAATCTAGAAGTCAGAGCCCTAAATGGTAATCCTGGTTTGCCACAAACTTGGTTAAGAGCTACTGAATCTTTCTGGATTTTCTCATCTATTAAAAACAGATAAAGCAGGAGGTTGGGGGTCGGAGGCAAGAGAGGTGGAAAAACAGGAGTTGGGGAAGTAGAAAACAGGAGGCCTACTAGGCTGGAACATGCCAAAGTCTTTTATTTTGAAAGTAGAATTTTGGTGAGGGTTGGTCTGAGGCAGCAGAGAGTACACAGGGTGTAGAATCAGAAATGACTTTGAGTCCTAGCTCTCTGCACGCCAGCCAGGTGTTCTTCTAGCTAGGTTCAAGTGGGTGCTCACTCTGTGCCTAACCCAAATGCTTTACAGCATTAACTCAATTAATCCTTGTAACTAACCCCATGACGGGAATTATCCTTTTTATAGATGAATAAACAGAGGCATAGAGATAATAAATTGCTCAAGGGCTGAAATGACTACAGAAACTTACCACTCTTTACCAATCCACTCTTCTTCACTAAAAGAAAGATGGTAACTCACTGAATATCTTTTAGGATTTTGTGTTCCCATGATGTATATGAGTAATAGCAATACCAATAATGCCCACCTTAAGTTTTAAAAAAATACTATACAAAGGTGAATTGGAAAATAGTCAAATTATAAGCTAACATCTAAAGGATCCTCTGGCTTCAACTCAACAACAATGCTAATATATTTATTTAGTATCTCTCTCTCTCTTTTTTTGTTTTTTTTTTTTTTTGGCTGCACCTACAGCATATAAAAGTTCCCGTGCCAAGGACTGAACTTATATCACAGCAGTGACCTGAGCCATGACAGTGACAATGCCAGAAACTGCCGAGCCACCTGGGAACTCTAATGTACTCCAGTAGGTGTCTTTATACCCCTGTTTTTCAGAAAAAGAAATTGAGGCCACTGTTAAGCACTGGTCCTAGCATCACTCTGGAGCACTTGAACCCAAGCCTGTCTGGGTATGCAGGCCATACTCTTAGGATTCTATGTTGAAACCCTCCCAGAGGCCCCTGGAATCTCAGCACAAAGAGGCCTTAGCCTATACAAATAAACTGCGCAAATATGTGCCTAAGATGTTTCTAGAACTATTTCATCTTCAAATCACTCTGGAATGAGAGATGAGAAAGGCAAGAAGTGTCTCCGGATCATTCGGTTGGGAAAGATGAATGTCCTTAGGAACATTCAGAAGATGCTCCACCTGCCCTCTACAGTCACAGAGGGACAGGCCTCTCCAGGGGACTATTCGCATTTATATTCACATGGTCACCATCCAGTCTGGGAAACCAAGCTGAACATCTCGTAGACTAGAATGTGATCTGCTCCACAGACCACAATAAGCAGCAGCTCCTAGGCCTCCACAAGTTTTAGATGGCCTAGAAAGTCACTGGTATCAAGTAGGTGCTAAGGGCCAAGCAGCAAGGACCTGCTCAGGGGCATGTCCTGAGAAGAACTGTGGATAAAAGACCTGGTGCAGAGGCCTGAGTCAGTTCTTACCACAACCCTGTCAAGAGGCCATCTCGGTGCCATATAAAGACAACCAGACAGACCGAGGTATTCTAAATCCTATCTTTCCACTTATATGCTTTATGTCCTTGGGCAAGTTATTTACCAATCAGAACCTTAGTTTCCTCATCTGCAAAATGAGGACAGACATATGTGCTTCAGAGAGTTTCTATGAGAACTGCCGAGGTAGCATAATGTAAAGTTCCTAGCACACAGCAGGGGTTCAGAAATGCCCTGCATCTCCCCTTCCCTGTTGAGGAAGAAGAGCTCTCCTCTAAAACTTGGTCTCCATTAGAATATAAGAGGGTCTCCAAAGATATCTGAGAGAGAATACAGCCTCCTCAGGGTCATCAGTTACTTAATACTCTTTATTCACTCCTTCATTCATTCAATAAAAATTTACTGGCCATCTACTACATGCTGAGTCCTATACTTTATGCTTGGGAGGAATCAGACATGGAACCTCGCTACCACCTCCCCCACCTCGCCACATACAATCTCTGGCTTGCTACCAGACCACCAGAAGCAGAGAAAAGGGTCAGAAAGAACTATCTCCCACTCTAGGAGCAGGAGGTCACAGAGCAGAGCCATTAGTAAAGTGAATCCGTAGTATGGCTGCACCTAAGAAGGGCAGGAGTATCCAGGTGCTCAGTAATTACCCTATACAAAGAAAGAGATGTAGCAAAAGCAACTTCTTCAACCTCTCCCCACAGCCCCATGCACTAGGAGGTATTTGTCAGAAAGACAGCAGATACAAGGACAAAGCAGATTGGGGAACAGTATGAATGGAACATCTGGGTCGTAAAGTAATTCATAACTGTTATGACCCTTGCCTGGAGACAGGGTCCCAGTAAGAACACAGAGGAGGTTCAAAAAGCCCCTGGAGACCGAGCATTGACTTTTCAAAGGAGTTGGGAATAATGGGGTATCACACTGGTAGGAGAGAGTGGAGACTTCTTTCTGATATTTTTCATATGTATCCCAAATTCAGTTCCATCTATAATTAACATTGTGATCCACATTCTGAAATATGCCTGGCTAAGGCACTATCTTGCTGTAGGGCCACATTATAAAGTCCAGTAACATACTTTTCATCCTAAGCCAGCAATGTGTGTTCCCTTGTAGATGCAAATTTCAAGAGGATATAGACAAAGAGGAACATGAGCAGAGCACAGAACATAGGATGCTAAGTCTACAGCAAAGAAGACTAGAGCCCATGGTCACGATTCCTGTTTCAAGTTTCAGCATAGCTGTACAAGGGAGGAGAATGTAGGAGGGTTGAGTTCGGGACACGTGGAGGTAGATATCTTGGGAGTTCACTGCACGTACTCAGTGCTTAATACACTGTCTGGCCCAGAGTATATACTCAGCACAGGTTTGCTGGATTTTATCGAATTGAATAAAGAACTTTCAAAAAGTCAGACTGTTTCTGGATGGGATGGAATGGGATTGGATATGATGGATGAGAAGGGAGGGATCAAGCAGAATACTCCCTCTCTACCTGTAGAGATGTGCATGCCACATGCCATGCAATGGACCATAGGAAGCTGGACTGGATGGCCATCAAGGTTTCTCTGAGCCCTGAAGTTCCTTGCTCTTGGCTTCAAGTAATAAAGGATTCCCATTTCCCCAGGTGCTTTGGGCCTCAATGATACTATTCCACTCCTTCCACTGGAGGTCAGTCCAAGAACACACATGGTTGGGATCAAAGCTGCCAAGAGGGTTTCCACAGCACACTGTGCTCAGCAGCTGATGGATCCCTTGAACCGTCAGGGAAGTCTAGGGAGTGACTGCCAGCTTCAGCTTTGGGGTGGGGCTCAGGCCCTCCATCCATGGCAAGCTGCCTGAGGGAAAAGGGGCCCTATCACTCCCAAGTATGGCCACCAGCATGGGCCCAAGAGGACTTCTTTTGCCTCTCCTTGAAGGGAAGTCAGACTTGAGCTGTCAGTTCAGAGCCCTTTGGAATAGGAGGACTCTACACAGCTTCCAGGATTCTTGAAAGTGTTTACCCTTGGTTTCACCCAGAAAATAGTATACAAAAAATAGCATCAGAGGCAATCTCTAAAACTCTCATAAGTGCCCCTCCAGATAAAGGCATGTGCTAGTCCTTGAAAGAAATAAAAATGGAAAACATTGTTAACTTCTGCTTCTAGATCTGCAAGTGCAGAAGCTGTCAGGGAGCTCTGAAAGAAGGTTCACCTCACCTCTTGAATCCTAGGTAAAAATTTCACACTGGTTGGTCAGGCTGGTTTTAGCTATGTGATCAGGACATTCAGAGGCAGTGATATTCAGTACAAGAATGAGCATGAAATGAGGAATCTGACAAATGTTAAAAAGAAGTAAATCCTAGAATTACCGTGTGTTACAACTGTTTTTCTCTGCCATGTTTACTAAAGTATTTGATCTTTCCCTTCCCCCAATCTTCTGAATTTTGAAGAAGTACTTTTAAATTTTATTTACTTTTTTAAATAATTTATTTATATATATATATATATATTTTTTTTTTTTTACTGTACAGCATGGTGACCCAGTTACACTTACATGTATACAGTCTTTCTTCTCACATTACGTGTTCCATCATAAGTGACTAGGCAGAGGTCCCAGAGCTACAGAACAGGATCTCATTGCTAATCCAACCTGAAGGCAACATTCTGCATCTATTTATCCCAAGCTCCCACTCCCTCCCCTTCCTCTTGGCAACCACAACTCTAGTCTCCAAGTCCATGATTTTCTTTTATGTGGAAAGGTTGCTTTGTGCCATATATTAGGTTCCAAAGATAAGTGATATCATACGGTATTTGTCTTTCTCTTTCTGACTTACTTCACTCAGAATGAGAGTCTCTAGTTCCATCCATGTTGTTGCAAATGGCATTATTTTTTGTTCTTTTTTATGGCTGAGTAGTATTCCATTGTGTATAAATAACACATCTTCCTAATCCAATCATCTGTCAATGGACATTAAATTTTATTTTCATACTGTATCCTCTCACTGAGATTCCAAGGATGTCAGCAGCATTACCTAACATGGGAAGACTTAGGAAGAACATTTGAAGACATATGAACAGTGAGGCATCAAATATTGCTGAGGGAATGGAACAGCCTGCCCACATCATTACCATTATTATAATAATCACTTTCTTTTTCAAGAATAGCAATAATTTCCTTCTTGATGCATTTCTGTAAAGCAGTTTATTTGTTAAAAAATTTAAACCATTGAGAGAGAGAAAATTAGTAATTAGTCACCTTTATTAAAGGAATTTATTCCTTTATTAAATGAATAAATGCGCAATAGCCACCCTTAATTTGGGTGAGGCAGTAAAATGGAGCAGAAGACCTACTGAACCAGGCTTTCAGAGAACAAGAAGTCAAGTTTCAGCTGTCCACACCCCTGCAGTGTGGATCAGGGCAGGCCAAGAGCCTCCTTAAGCCTCAAGTGCCTTGTCTACGAACAGAATGACAGCTTCTCCTTAAAGGATTGTTGTGAGGACCAATGTAGAACCCTTTACGTGAAACACTCTGTCAACTCCACACCTTCTCCAACAAGGGTGTGACAAAGATAAATAATAGAGTGAACCTTGGCTTATCATAAATAATGAAAGAACTGGTCTATTCAATAAGACAGCCAACCCTAGACTAAAAATTACTATTGTAGTCATTTTGAGTAATCAACAAATGTGGAGTGGTAATGATGATACTAACCCTAGGAAATTGGGCCTGAACATTGCTAAAATGTTTAAAATAAATGCATTCCCGAGTTCCTATTGTGGCTCAGCAGTGACAAACTAATATCCATGAGGACGTGGTTTGATCCCTGGCCTCACTTGGGGGGTTAAAGGATCTGGCATTGCTATGAACTGTGGTATAGGTCACAGACGTGGCTCGGAACTGGCATTGCTGTGGCTCTGGCATAGGCCAGTGGCTACAGCTACGATTGGACCCCTTAGCCTGAGAACCTCCATATGCCACGGGTGCGGCCCTAAAAAGACAAAAAGTAAAAAAAAAAAAAAAATTAATTAATTAAATTAAATGCATTCCTTCATTCACTGGGCACTTCTTTTATGAGGTACTGGGGAAACTGAGGCATAGGCACTCACTGTGAAGGGGACTCTAGCCCACAGTCTAGTTAAGGGACCAGCAGAATGGGCAGGAGTTTATAACCACATGAGCTGGAGTATGGGTTAGCCCAGAGGACACCTGACCCAGATTGGGTGGGCTGGGACAAATTTTCTCTGAAACAGACCTGATGGTTGAAGTCCACGGGTGCACTTGCAGAAGCAGAGTGGATCTCTTTTAGTTTATTCCAGAGTGCCCAAGTTCAGCTTTTCTTTTTGATCCAGATGTCAGTAGCCTTTTGGGTCTGTTTGGCAAAATCTTTCTTTCGCACTTGTTTCTGAGGAACATTTGTCAGCCCCCCTGCCTGCTGTGTTGATATTTTCCTACAAGTCTATCCAACTTTAGGCACAGGGAACGAAGGCTGTGGATGTGATGGTTGCTTCTGCTAATACCAGGCTTGAGCTCACAGAGCCCGATTCCACCGGCAGATACTCATCCCACCTCCCAGGGGTGGCACCTAACAGTGTCGGAGTGCAAGAGTCAAGTACAGAGAACACCTCCATTATTTTGGAGAGCTGCTCCTCCCAAGTGCTCTCTGTGCCATTTGAGCAAGGAAGATTGGGGTGTGTCTGAAGTCGGCCTGGGGAATGCACCATTTCCCCAAACACTGCACGCAATTACAACAGAAGGAGGTCACAGGGCATGATCTTGCGAGCAAATAATGCTGTCAATGGAGAAGAAGGAGCTAATGATTTATGTCGTTTCCCTCTAACTCCTTACTTTCACAAAGCCTCATTACTCAGACCTAGGACAAAGGTCTGAGTAAGCTGGGGCTCTTCTCACACACAAGCCATGACATGATAAGCTGTTTTGGGCCTTGTGCCTTCTGCACAGAGTTCCTTACCTCCACTTGTGTGCTTCATGGAAGCTCCTACCCATCCCACCATGCCCCACTCAAACATCACCTCCGATCTGCAGTTTGCACAAGCAGAGATAACTGAATTATAGAAATAAGCCCTGAACTGCCAAAGATCAGCTGCAAAGAAGCTGGGCATATTTGATATCACAAGTAGGGGTTCTTTTAGTAAAGAAGAAAATGGGGAGGGGTATTAGGTGCCAATAAGCAGTCCCTTCCACCAAAATATTGCATTTAAATGCTCCACTCACCATCCTCCCTTTTTGGTGATCATAAGATATTTTAACATATTAAAGGATTGGGGATTGTATATATTTCGTCCAACCTAAACTTTAGAACCACGAGATGAATGTTTTATTTTTCATCAAAACTCTGCAAGCCATATAATGAAAAACACTAGCATGGTACATCTGAGCCTTATAACATTCTTACGAGGTAAGCATTATTATTCACATTTTATAGAAGATGAAATTGAGGCATTAAATTGATCAAGGGAGTTGCAAAAGTTTACCTGGTCAGAAGGAGCAGAGATGAGATTAGAACCCAAGGCTACCAACTACAAATTTAGATCTTTCTCCACTAAAATGAGGTAAGTAGCAAAACAAAGAAACTAAGAAAAAAAAATAGGTGGATTATGTTGAAATTATAAACAGAAATAATTGCAAAAAGGAGAGAACATGAAGGAAAATATCCTCTTCTGTTAAGAATAGGTCTAAGTCCACAGCTGAAGAGCAAAGAGTAACATCAGTGGCCTCACCCCCATTAAGAATTAACACTACTAATTAAAGGGTTTAGGGAAAGGCATAGCTTCCCATGGCTTCCTTTTTTCCCCCTTCATTTGTTTAACCACCAAAGCATTCATGTAACAAATTATGACTGAGTATCAACTGATTGATTTCATGAATGACCAGAATAGAAGACTTTAGTCCCCTCTGTATCTTTTTTTCCAAATTCTAATTATTTTAGAACATTCATTACTCCCGGCATCCTAACCGCTTCTCTTCTTCCCACTTCTTTTTTTGACCTTCACTTCCCACTCTTCCTCCTATCCTCAAAGGCCAAAACTGAGTGAACTGGCAGCACTCATCAGCCCAGAATTCATGGAGTATCATTCTGACGAGTTCCATAAAAGTCAAGCCAAACCTAGACTGTTCATGAAGCAGCTTAGGTTTATAAATGAAGAACAGAGGAAGACTGAATCAAGTAATAAAGGACATACATGATCTAATCAGAGAAAGAAGTGGGCCAGCCAGTTAGCTGCATAGGACACCAACTGTATTAGTCAGGATGCCAAATAGATCCCCCAAATCTCAGGGATACAACTACAAAGATTTCTTTCTTGATATTGACACGTGTTGAATGCAGGTCAGCAGAGGGTTCAGCTCCATCTAGTCATTCAGGGACCAGCCAACCAGATTGCCATCTTAAAACATGGCTTCAGAGTTCAGCACAGAGAAGGGAAAGAACAGGGGACTCACCCTTGCTTTTAAACCTGTTGACCAGAAATGACATGTATCGATTCTACTCAATGCTCACTGGTCAGAACTCGTCAATACCCCACCTAACTTCAAGAAGACTGGAATATGAAGTCCTCCTAGGTTTACATGAAGGAGAGATGAGACAAAGCATGCAAACAGAAGTGGCCACCACAAATTTTTAAAATCACAGGAAGAAATTAAAAAAACAGTGGCAGTTACCTCTGGTTTCCATTTACATAATTGGTACAACTGAACTTAGGTCTATTTTTATTTATACAGAGAGCAGCCTCAATTAGAAAGTTTTTAACCACTGCTCACTGGGGTGTCCCTGTCTCTGTTGGCTAGTTTTAAGATGGAATTGTTCAGTGCAATAAGTACAGGCCACCAAGACTGAGACCAGGAACTGGTTGTTCCTGGAAGCCAGAGGAAAATCTGAAACCAAACCGTACCTGGGAGGGTCATGCTATTTACTGGCAATAAGTGGTTTTGTGTCATATTTAAATTTTAATCTCTTAAATAGTTTTCCCAAGAAGCTATCTGATTCAATAAATCATACAAAAAAAAAGCTGAAAAGAGAACAAGAGTAATAAACAGCAAACTGGGAAATTTTTGCTGAAAGGCAAACTAGGAAAAGCAATTTTTAAACTTCTTTTGAATGAGACTATGCAACTATATTCTTGGAAGTGACCTTTATCCTTCTGAGTGTAAATTATACTTTACAATTATAAGAGTTAGAAAAACTGTGAACTGGACAGCTATGACAAATACATTGAAATGTTATCATTAATGCATGTAATAGATTCTTCATTTTAAATTTAAACATAAAGAGAAAGGAATTTAATAAAAACCAATTTCTCTCCTCTTCCACTAGAATAAATCATTCAATATTTTGAACAATGATAGGAGTAAATGTCAAATTAGTTGTCTGGGGCACCCACATCTCAACCCAAGCCTAGACAACATTATAGGTTTGAGAGAAGCAGAGCTAATTCTTTTTTTTTCTTTTATTGAAGTATAGCTGACTTATAATGTGTTAATTTCTTCTATACAGAAAAATGATTCAATTATATATACATCCTTTTAAAAAATATTCTTTTCTATTATGGTTTAATCATAGAATATTGAATAAACGTCCCTGTGCTATACAGCAGGATGTTGTTCATCTATTCTGTATGTAACAGTTTGCACCTGATAATCTCATACTCCCATCCCTCCCCCCTCTTCCCTCCCCTTTGGCAAGCACAAATCTGTTCTCTATGTCTACGAACCTGTTTCTGTTTCATAGATAAGTTCATTTGCGTCATATTTTAGATTCCCCATAAAAGTGGTACCATATGGTATTTGCCTTTCTCTTTCTGACTTACTTCATTTAGTAATCTCTAGGTCAAACCATGTTGCTGCAAAGGGCATTAATTCATTCTTTTTTATGGCCTATTAGTATTCTAGTGTGTGTGTGTGTGTGTGTGTGTGTGCGTGTGTGTGTGTGTGTGTGTATCACATTTTCTCTATCCATTTATCTGTCAATGGACACTAGATTGTTCCCATGTCTTGCTTATTGTAAATAGTGCTGCTATCTATGAACATAAGGGTACATGTGTCTTTTTGAATTACAGGTTTGTCTGGGTTTATGTCTAGGAGTGGGATCGCTAGATCATCTGTCAACTCTATTTTTAGTTTTTAAAGGAATCTCAGTACTGTTCTCCACAGGGCTTCACTAGTTTACATTTTTATCAACATTGTGAAAGGGTTCCCTTTTCTCCATATCCTCTACAGCATCTATTATTTGTAGACTTTTTTTTGGGGGGGAGGGGCTGCACCTGTGGCATATGGAAGTTCCCAGGCTAGGAGTCAAATCGGAGCTGCAGCTGCCGGCCTGTGCCACAGCTACCACAACAACACCAGATCCGAGCCGTATATGCAACCTACACAGCAGCTTGCAGCAATGCCAGATCCTTAACCCACTGAGCGAGGCCAGGGATTGAACCTGCAACCTCATGAATACTAGTAAAGTTCTTAACCTGCTGATCCACAATGGGAACTCCTGAAGACTTTTCAGTGAGGGCCATTCTGAATGATGTGAGGTGGTACCTCACTGTAGTCTTGATTTTCATTTCTCTACTAACTAGAGGTGATGAGCATCTTTTCATGTGTCTATTGGCCATCTGTATGTCTTCTTTGGAGAAACATCTATTTCAGCTCTTTCTATTGGTAAAAGAAGGCATCTTGATGTAGGCAAAGACATTGAACTTGGATACAACAGTATATAAGCAGTGGCACAGCAAGTTGCTTGTCGATTTAGATACTCTATTAAACTAGCAAATAGCAATAATACTGTTTATTACATAAGCTACCATATATATAGTATCTAGCATAAGCCTACTTGATAGATAAAAGATCTTTAGTGCCTACTTTAAGTTGATTAACGACTGCTGTATCAGGCAGGAAGTTTGAACTTGAGCCAAGCCAATATCAACATGAAGTGGGTCAATTCAATAAAATGTGCCTCAGTTTTCCTTTCTCCAAAATACCTGCTTCTGCCTTCAAAACAGAACTACAGAGGTAACTAAAATAAAAGGAAGGCCTTTGAACCCTTGGAGAAGAGATACCAGAGAAATCCAAACTCTCATTACTTGTCTTTGCTAAGTAATACTAGGGATTTTCCCCACCAGGAAATAGTTCTCCACTCCTAAGAAAGCATATTGTCCATATCAGGCAAATGCTACAGTGCTGACCTATTTACCAGTGTCAAATATAATCTTGGCAATGCTTTTAGTTAACTGAGTTCATTATGCTTAAGGACACAGAGTCAGGTGAACAGGGAAATACCAAGAGGGCCTCCTCCTGCATGCTACATATGGGAGTGACTGGACAGGTTTGGGGCACTGACTCGTCAGCAACAAAAGAGAATTAAACCAAACCTTCCTGTTTAGTTGTCATGCTATTCTGACACTCCTGGGATTTCCCATTTTCTATTCTACCACCCAATGGCAGAGTCCTTCTTTCCTAGAGAACACGGATCCAAGCCCTCCTTTCTTGGTTACTTATACTTGGCACTTGACTGACAGGCATTCCAACTGCTGCCATTTTAGAGCCAACAATTGGAATTTCACTCAAATTAAAAAAAAAAAATACTTCTACAATAGGAGTGAGACATTCATGGAAATTTGGCTTTGAACTGATTTAGAGCCTACTTTGGCAAAGGAGGAAAAATACATTTTCACAGTTGCTTCAAATGGTAGCAAACCTCCACATAGGTCCACAGCCTTAAAGAGGCAGCTCGTAAAACCTACTTAGAAAACTTGTCAGTAAAACAAATTTTATTTCTCTGGGACCAATCCCTCCTGAAAATACCATGCCAGGTCCTTGATGGAATTCTAAACAATGAGCACACCGCCAAAAAAACACAAATCCTTGTCTTCAAAGAAAATGAAGTCTTTGAGCAGCACTGTCTCATTAATCCTCATGATAAATATATAAGGAAGTCAAGAACAGTCATTACGTTTTTCCCATTCTGCAGATTTTGTGGGCTCCAACACTTGCCTAGGGTAACAGGAAATATTTGTGGCACAGCCCAGCCTTCAGGTCTGGCCAGACTCCTGGGAAATTACTGCTTTCTCATAGGTTCTTGTATCATCATATGGTCACTCTCTTATTCACACACTGGGCAAACATTCACTGAATGCTGACTCCACGCCAGGCATTGAGCTATGTGCCAGTATAGGAAACTGATTAAGGAAAGGTCCTGCCCCAGAAAAATGTACAGTCTGAGAGGAGAAGGCCGGACGTAAGTAGAAAATCACAAGATCCAAGAATTATAGGCAATATAGCTGAGTGCTTAAGAGCATGACTGGTTCAAAGGAGATCTAGGAGACCTGGGTTCAAATTCCTGCTCAGTCTCACATTTGCATTTTCCTATGGCACTTATCTCCTTCTAAGGTACTATATAATTTACCTCTATAAGGACAAGCATCTTTTGGCTGTTTGTTCAGGGATGTGTCTTCAGGGGCCTGGCACATAATTGGTGTTGAATAAACATCTGTTGAATGAATAAATTCACTATATGACCCTGGGAAATTTACCTTCTCTGAGCCTCAGGTTCCTCATCTGTAATACAGGGGTTGTCAGGGGGACTGTGCTAAATAACATACACCAGTGCTCAGCACAGAGCCTAAGCCTTAAGAAACAAAGTGGCCACAATGGTTAAATATTTATGATACAGTAGTCTCCGGTGCTATGAGAGCACTAAAAACCATTAACAATCTCTACTTAGAGATATCAGATAAGCCTGAAAAATGAGTAGTGGAAGAAAAAGTGAAAGGAAAGGGACTCAAATCACAAGAAAGCCATGATGGGGACTAAGAAGATTTCACTGGAAGCTACTTTTTGTTCACAGTCTTCCATCCCTGTGCTCCCATGGACTTTTGTACTGCAGAGGTCCCTCCTCCTGGATGGTTTTCAGAGCCCAGCAGAGAGCAAAAGTTCCTAATTCCTCCTACACAAAGGCCTCTCCTTCAGCATCAGCCACAGGTTGGATTCTTTGTGCTCAGTACAAACCCACTGAAATGAGGCTGACCATGTAGTGACTGCAACAAGTAAAACAAGAGGCTTTCCGCTGGATGACACACCTCTGATTCAGTCTGCCCTGACAAAGCTGGAGATTAAGTTTCCTTGCCTAAAGCGGCAAGGAGAAACATGACACCCTTTACTGGCTATGAGTGGAACACACTTTATTAACCCAGCCTTAATTATATTCCATTTTGAGATTCAATAGTTTCGATTGCAACACTACATGAAACCAGGGGGAATTGCACCCCATGGGACTCGCCACTAACAAGATCAGAAAAGTGCCTCTAAAACAGTGACCAGCTTCTGCCAACCAGTCAGTAGTGAGCAGCCTGGAGCCCTTGCCTAGCTCTGGGGGAGCCCCAGAGGTGGCCAAATCAGGACACGGCTGGGATGGCAGTAAGCTCTGTAACATGAATCTGGTCTCTATTTGTAAAGAAATAATGTCTCATTGCGAAAAGTAAGAAGCAAATGTGGCAGGATTTACATGAAGCCTTAACTTGATACAGTGAACAGCACTATGTCCACAGAGACACTCATTCTCATCTGATCATCGTAATCCCTCTCTTCTCACCCTCAGTTCTTGCAAGAGACAGAAAATGACCTTTTACTTTTCAGTAACAGATTAGAGTCAATCTCTTCTCACCCTCAGTTCTTGCAAGAGACAGAAAATGACCTTTTACTTTTCAGTAACAGATTAGAGTCAATCTTAATCGGAGGCAAGCAAACTAATCTTGCACTATTTTTTAGGTCAAGTTTTCTCCAAATATTTTGCCTACCATCCTTCACTTTTCAAATAAGGCTACTGAGACAGCTGATTGATCCAAGAGTTGAGTGCCTTTGTTATAAGTATCAATAAATACAAGTTGTTGGGCATTTGCTAATAATTATGTTAGGAGTTTTGCATATATTATCTCATTAAATCTTCACAATAGCTTACAAGGTGGACATCTGCCTTCCATTTTTCCAGTTTCCATAATCAGAAAAAAGAAGTGCAGTTCATATCTAAATCTATGTGAGGCCTAAGCTAGCACCATTTTCGCTACACTCTGCCTCCACTGGACTGCAGGATCTGAGAAGACATGGGGCACTGCCTGAGTTATCTGGGTCCCCCAGTGCCCAGCAAAAGCCCTGATGTATGGTAGGCCTCAGTGATATTCGGTTAATTAACTAACTAACTGGGTAATTCTAAAGAATCTTAGGCTTAGAGTAAGGGGGCTAATTGGAAGCCAGCTCTTATAGTAATAAGCCATGTGATTTGGGGCCAGGCAATTCCCCTTGGTTCTTGGCCTTCCCACTTGAACACTGAAGCCATTGGACTAGATAATTTCTGACGGTATCTGATTCAAGGTCTTGACCCAAGTTCACCTAGCCAGCTAGCATCCAAAGCCCGCATTGGAAACCTGGCTACCTTCCCATCACCCACTCCAAACTTGAATCCGCATTCACAGAAATGGGCCCTTAGCTTGAGAACACCTTGGCTAGAACCCCAGTGAGTCATATTTCAGGCTAAGCAGGAACGCAGGTGTGCACTGAGTTACTGCTAAAATCACAAGGCTGGTGACTACTTACTAAAGAACAGTTAGCACAACCAAGAACCAGGATTCTCTTTAATCTTTCACATGGGGAGAATGAGTCTTTGTGGGCCTAAGGGGAACCTTCCCCTCAAATGTCAAAAGAACCCTCCTGAACACAGGTAAGGTGTTTAAAATTAAAGCATTATCATTCAGTCAAGTTCACTAATACATAAAGGTCGTTACGCCACATTCAGCAAATTGTTTTTTTATTGTTACCCTGTAGCAAGTATAAGATGAGGCAAAGAGACTAGAAATGAGGAGAAAATACATTATTCTTACTTTCAGAGCCCCAATCTTGTGATATTTAACTATCATCCAAGTTGGACTTGTAAGAGTGAACAAAGTACTAATTCTCAAATGAGAGTGGGAATGAAGGAAAGGTGGCTTGAAATTGGGGCTGGCTTCTCACAGGATATGACATTTGATTTAAACTTCAAAAAAAGAATGGGCTTTGACAAGAGGAAGTGAAGGAAGAATATTTTACCAAAGGCAGATGACTAGCGAGTGTTAGTTGTTTCGCCATGACATGCACATATGAGCAGCGCGCGCGCGCACACACACACGTTATCCATATTCAGAATGTCACTTGGCACACACCTGTACACACTCAACTAAGTTTCTGCGGGCCCAGTCCCGGAAGTGCTCACTAGCCATTAGGGAAACTTGTCACACTTCTCTTAATGGCAAGATCGAAACACGTCTCTGTTACATAAAATTTAAACCATATGCTTCTACCTTACTTTTGCCTAGTTCATCAAAATTGTCTTTCACATTTGAGTTTGGAGAGTCAGAAGCCTTCCAAATTCTTTTTTTTTTTTTCTTTCTTTCTTTCTTTTTACATGTAGGAAGTTGCCTTTTTCCAAAGGGAAACACACTGAAATCACAAAAGATTCCAGGCTGCTCTTGGAAAGAATTAGCTATGTTTAGATTTACACACAAAGTCTGAAAAAGTAGATTCTTCCAGGTTGGGTTTATTGGTTCTGCATGCTCTCACAGTGCTCTGTGTTCTCCTCTATTTTAATACTTACCATGAAACTTAATGTGGATATATACTTTTATAATATAATACAGGGCCCTAGCAAGGGTCAGCAAATTCAAAACTGTGGGCCAAATCTGACTGGCTGTCTATTTATATATGACCTTCGTGTTGAGACCTAGTTTTTACATTTTAAACATCTGAAAGAAAATAGAAGAATAATACTATTTTGCAATACATGAAAACTACATAAAATTCAAATTTCAGTGTTGCTAAATAAAGCTTTAGTAGAACATGGCCATGCTCATTCACTTATGTTTGTCTATGGCTGCTATTGCACCACAGCGGCAGAGTTGAGTACTTGTGACAGAGACTATATAACCTGCAAAATCTAAAATAGTTATTATCTGTCCCTTTACAGAAAATGTCTGCCAACACCTGCTCTAAGGTAATAGGATGCTCTCACTGAACCAGGAGCTAAGATTTTTTTTTAAATAGGTCTTAATGCAGAAAAAAAAAAACCAAAATAATCTTCAAGTTCTTGGTAGTTTTTTATCTTCTAGGAGCTAAAGGATTGGCTTTACCTTTGGTTCATACTATCCTTTGTCCTTTGTTCTTGAAAAATGAATCCAATGGGGCCTTTAATTACCTAGATGTAAAGTAATATACCCTGCCATTATATTTGAGAAAGAATGAAGTCACCATTAATCTGAATGTAAATGTTTATACTAAGAAGTAAAGAATTCTCTTTGGTATATAAGTTAGATGTTTGTTTTAGCAATAGCTGTATCACTTCAGATTTTGTAGCTTCTTTACAGAAAACATTTCTTTAGTTTTCATCTTCCCTATGATTGTATATTAGTGCTTGTTCTTGTGAAACTGTGTGTGTGTTTTCCAGAATTTTTTCACATTAGATTGGAAGTACAAATCTAAAAGACTACAGGAAAATTGGGGAAGATTCTACTTTTACTTTAAGATCGAGATTAGATTGGCTATGTTTAAGTCATTTTGGACTATACTATGATGCTTTTCAAGACGAACAATAACCTAGGCTTTGTGAAATGATGATAAAATATTGCATTCTGATGTGATGGTATTTTGGGGCCCATGGGCCCATGGCAGAATTTCCTCAAAAGAAGAGAAGGTCCTTGCTGTACATTGTTCTCAAGAGAAGGGCAACAGGAGTTCCCGTCGTGGCTCAGTGGTTAACGAATCCGACTAGGAACCATGAGGTTGCGGGTTCGGTCCCTGCCCTTGCTCAGTGAGCTGTGGTGTAGGTTGCAGACGCGGCTCGGATCCCGCGTTGCTGTGGCTCTGGCGTAGGCCGGTGGCCACAGCTCCGATTCGACCCCTAGCCTGGGAACCTCCATATACCGTGGGAGCAGCCCAAGAAATAGCAAAAAGACAAAAAAAAAAAAAGAGAGAGAGAGAAGGGCAACATATGAGGACTAAGGAGTCAATACTGGTCAGTGAGGGGGGACAGGAGAATAAAATTCTTTTCTTACTTTAGACCATCATACACTGGGGTCTAAACTCTGGCGAAGGAGATATACTGTATGTCAGGAAGACTCTCACAGAGAAAGTAAAATGAGTTCTTTGAAATAGGTAGGATGAGCAATGACCATTCAGAGGCCTACCAAGAATGAGTCTTGACCTATGTTTGGTCCTTGAAAGTAGACATGGAAGGAGCATTTTTTGAGTATTTTCTGCTTGTACCTACCTCCTATAACCCCAACATTCAATAAAGTAGTGTTCTAAATTGACAACGTAGTTGCTAAAGTGTGTAGTGTATAGTGATAAATTAAGGAAAAAAACTTGCTTTTTGAATGAAATGATAAAGAGGTGAGTAGGACCCTCTCCTGAGACCCAGTAGCAGACATGATTACCAACTGAGGATGGCCACGCCCACTGGATTGGACAAGAAAAGACGCTCACAGCATGGCAAGGAAGTCATAAAAGGTCTGTACCAGGGGCCTGTTTATTTACAAACATAAGCCAGTGTCCAAAAGAACTGTGAGAACCAGCTAAGAATGCTTCAAGGAATGTACCTGTTGGCCATCAAAGCTGACAAAAGCTCAAGCCAATAGCAACACATGTCAAAGGGATGTGACCTCATTTTATAGTTTTATAGGTTGTACTAGTTATTTCTGCTGATGGCCTCCATAGAAGTGCAAGCTTCTTAAGAGTTGGTAATCTTTCCACTCCCATCATTATAATTCCTGACTCAAGGTAGGATTTGAATACAACAAATTATCCAAAAGAAAAGTATAGCAGTTATTCCCATGCATTCTCATTATAAAGGACCCCCACACAACCAAGCTCAAAGGCTCACTTTACCACAATACTGGAAGTTCTTTAGACAAATCATCTGATAGCTAGTCCATTGAGAAATAGATACTTCAGTCTTCAAAACTTATCTTAAGAAATCTGCAAGAACAAAAGTGAATAATTTCTAATGCATTGCAATAGCATGTATGCATATCTCAGGAGAACATCTTAATTACCCAGAAAGTATTAAGGATTGCAAATAAATATTCCACAAATATAGCCTATCTGCTTATGACTAGTGAATTGAATACACTGAGTTTTTTTCAGACTTGAGAGTTGTATCAACACATAATCAACATCCAATACATTAATCACAAAAATATAACTACTTTCAGCTAGGTAGATATAGCTTATATATGTACTGAACAAGCAATGGCAGAATGTTCAGGTAGTAAAGTTTACACAGATTATCTAGCCCAATACAAAGCTCACATCCTGCTGCTCCCCTTTCCCATGCCTATGGCAGATATCAACCAGCCCTCTTTCCTACTAAACATGACCATAGTCTCATAATCTCTATCAGCAGACCCCTCTAGGTTATGCATTCTCAACTAGGCAGTACAGCACCCAAGGGGCCAAAACTTGGTTCTAGGAAGATGAAAAAATGTAGATATTACGATGGTGTGTGTCCTTTCAAAGGGTCGCAGTACATAAAAAGATATATAGCATATCTGTGACATTAAAATTATATGGGATACTGACAATAAATGCTGGAGAGGGTGTGGAGAAAAGGGAACCCTATTACACTGTTGGTGGGAATGTAAATTGGTGCAACCACTGTGAAAAACAGCATGGAGGTTCCTCAGAAAACTAAAAATAGAAGTACCATTTGATCCAGCAATCCCACTCCTGGGCATCCATCCAGAGAAAACCATGACTCGAAAAGATACATGTACTCCAGTGTTCATTGCAGCACTGCATACAACAGCCAAAACATGGAGTTCCCATCGTGGCACAGCACAAACGAATCCGACTGGGAACCATGAGGTTGTGGGTTCGATCGCTGGCCTCACTCAGTGGATTAAGGATCTGGCATTGCTGTGAGTTGTGCTGTGGGCCACAGACGCGGCTCAGATCTGGTGTTGCTGTGGCTGTGGTGTAGGTCGGCAGCTACAGCTCCAATTAGACCCCTAGCCTGGGACCGTCCATATGCCACTGGTGCAGGCCTAGGAAAAAAAAAATAAGACAAAAAGAACAAAAAAACAAAAAAAATAGCCAAGACATGGAAACAACCTAAATGTCCATCGACAGAGGAGTGGATCAAGAAGATGTGGTACATATACACAATGGAATATTACTCAACCAGTAAAAGGAAAGAAATAACGGCATTTGCAGCAACATGATAGACCTAGAAATCATTATGCTGTGAAGACACCAAGATACCAACATCATATGATATCACTTCCATGTGGAATCTAAAAAAAGGACACAATGAATTTCTTTGCAAAACAGGTACTGACTCACAGACTTTGAAAAACGTATGGTTTCCAAATGAGACAGGTTGAGGGGTAGAGGGATGTGCTGGGGGTTTGGGATGGAAATGCTATAAAATTGGATTGTGATGATCATTGTGCAACTATAAATGAAATAAAATTCATTGAGAAATTTAAAAAAAATTATATGGGGTGTCAAGTGACTAACATAATAGCCTAAAAAGACTTCTTTTGAGGTTAATAACCACCACTCTGGGTAATCACTACAAAGTCCCTGAAATTGACACATAAAAGGAGACCTATCTGCTATCCTGGATATTCCAAGCATCCTTTTACTGATGGGGAAAGAAAGGCTCAGACAGGTAAAGTGAATTATCAAACTGTGGCTTTCAGTTTAGTGCCCAGCTATAGTATGCCATGCTATCGTTACCAAGAGAGAGTCTATTTTTCAATCTATTCACTTAAAATTACATTTCTTTATAAAGCAGACAGAAAGGAATAATACAAGCTATTAAAGGAAAATTGAGTTGTTAATTACAGAGGAAACAGCATAACTAATGCAGAATACCTATGCTCCTTTACTGAGCATCTACTGTGATCAAAGACCTGTGCCATATTGCGGGTTTCCCTGAAAGTGGGCTAGATAATCTTGAAGATCTCCTTGTCCTGTCATTCTGTGTGGATCCCCATCTTAATGTGCACATCAATGAGCTAAGGTAATCACAAAAAGTAGTATTAATAATAATAATACACATAATTAGTACCTAATCTATCAAGTTAGTCAAAGTCAAAAAGAGGCTAAAGTTCTCAGAAATTGCTTGGTTGTGAAATGAATATTATCTGTTTGTTTTTCTAAGCTGCCCTTGAAACAGTACACATAGGCTGAACCACCTTTATGAAGCAGTTCTACGACAGTAAAAATCCCAGGGCATTTCTGCCAAGGTCAAAGCAACAGACTTTCCACTCAGAGCATCATCCATTCTGCCCAGAGTGGTGGCTACCAAAACTCTTTACATGAGCAAAGGGGGCTAAGGAATAGAATTTGCATGGAAGAACTTATGATAATATTGGCAAACCAAGGATATATCTTTGTTGACATCTTACTCTCTCCTTTTTCATCTCTCCTCACTATTATCAGTCTGGGCATGTTGTTCCCCAGCTTACATAATCTGGACAGCTCCCTACCGTCTATAGGACTAGTTCAAATGCACTGGCAAGGCATACAAAGCTCTTCTCAAACTTGTTTGTGTCTACTACTTCTGCCTTCTTTTCTGACACCTCCCTAACCCATTCATCCATCTCCCTTTCGGCTCTATTCTTCAACCAAACCAAGAAACTTGTTACTCCTCAAGACAACCATGACCTTTCCTACCATTGTTTCTCTATAGAAGCTATACTCCTGCTGAGAGATCTATAGCTCATAAACCCTTATCCTTCAATACCCAGTTCAGATATCACATTTGAAGTCTCCCCTCTTTCACTCTCAAGCAAGGTTGATGATTTTTCCTCACAATGGACAATTTAGAAGTTCATACCATTGCTACTATTAATAGAACCACAAACTTCCTTCAGGTATGATGAGATTGTGTCTTCATCTGCATGGTCAGCACATAGTAGGTGTTCATTAGATGCTACTGAGTGGATAAACAGTAAATATTTATTTATAGAATTCAACTAACACAATTGTTACTGATATCTACCAGGACTACCCAACTTACTCTCCATGTTTACTCCTTAGTTATGTAATTGTGGTATGCTACAATGCTTCTCACAAGGTGGGTAATAACTTAAGAATTTTTAAATTATATGTGAGAGAATTCTACATGCCCCTAATATTAAATAACAATGATTTGCACGTTGGAAAAATTACTCTTTTTCCGATTATGTTTTAGCCTTTTGATAATATAAAGGAGAAGGACACCGTTTGATCTCATATAACTTCAGCACCTCTCTAAAAACAGAGATGGAGTTCCCTGGTGGCTGAGTGGGTTAAGTATCTGGCAATGTCATTACTGTGGCTCAAGTCACTGCTGTGGCTCAGGTTTGATCCTCGATCCAAGAACCTTCACAGGCCGTGAGTATGGTCAAAAAATAAAAATAAATAAAAGCAAAGAGAGAGCAGGACTTAGGACCAGAGACTGCAACTAGAATCAATACTTTAGCTTAAACATGAAGACAGTGCTTCATTCTAACCATGTTTATTTTCATGGTTACTTTTCAGTTCTAGAAAGTGATACTAGTTTTTTATTTACTGAGGATATATGAATTTTTTTGTTAAATACATTTAAATTAGAAAATAGTTTAAAGAAAAACAATAAGGAAATATTATTCTAGATATTTGTTAGTATTGAAAAATAGAGTATGGTATCCCTATCTAGAGTGAATAAAGTCTTAGAAGGCAAAAGGTCTGAAGGTTTCACAAGTCCTCTGCTTTTGGTTAAGTTATTAAGCTTCTTTGGGAATTTTTTTATGACTTAGTAGAGCACAAATAATAACTACAACTATTCCTATTCAAATCTGTTTAAAAATAAAATGAGGAGTTCCCGTCGTGGTGCAGTGCAAAGGAATCCAACTAGGAACGATGAGGTTGCGGGTACGATCCCTGGCCTTGCTTAGTGGGTCAAGGATCTGGCATTGCCGTGAACTGTGGTGTAGGTCACAGATGCGGCTCAGATCTGGTGTTGCTGTGGCTGTGGCATAAGCTGGCAGCTGTAGCTCCAATTAGACCCCTAGCCTGGGAATCTCCACATGCCACGGATGTGGCCCTAAAAAAGACAAGAGACAAAAAAAATAAAATAAAATAAAATAAAATAAAATAAAATAAAATAAAATAAAATAAAATAAAATAAAATAAAATAATATGTGTGGAAATGCTTTGGAAATTGTAAAAAGCAACACTATGATCATCCTGCCTCATCCCAGTATACCATTCCTTCCCATCCTGCCTCACCCAGTGGGTTGAAATCAAACTTTGTTGAGTTCTAATTCAAGATACCCTTTTGTGTTTATGGATTAAATCCCCCTCATCCCCAAATTCCTGTTAAAATGACCAAGGCTATTTTTAAAATAAGAAAATATCTCAGTAGTGCTATCATTAATTCATCAAATAAGTGAGAAATTTCTGCCCGATGAGGGCACATAGGACCATTTGAGGAATCACTGACCACTCAACTCGCAAGACAAATAAAGGAGAAGATGCCAGGTCCCATCTCCAAGTCAGCAGTCAACAGTCCCACACTCTGGGAATTCAGGTAGGGATGTAGAATGGGGATAAATGCTAATCTCAAAACCACAAATGGCTTCCGAGAACTGCCAACAATTCAAGTGATCAAGATAGGTAGGGCTGAGGTTTGGTGTGAGGGGGTCTGTTGAGAGTCACCAGATTTATTTCTGCCCTCCAGCCACACACAAAAAAGGACCAAAAAACGCTAAGCAAAGAAATGATCTTTTCACTTCCAAGTAAGTGGACCACAAATTCAACAAAATAAAACTGGAACTCTAACCGTTTTTTACTTTCCCCCCTTATACTTTTTCCAGAAGACTTCAACCAGGAATGTATAGAATCTGTGAACCTATAGAACTTATAAAGTCTGTACTCACCTCAACCTCAGATCCTGGATAAGTTCTGTCTTAGAGATTTTGTGTTATGGGAAGTTTAATATGGGACACTAGCAGAATTGGAATGGCCAAGAAACCAATGATATCTGACACTCTGTTACCAAAAGTAGAATGTTCAGAAGAATGGACATAGATGGGTTTGCTCTGCTTCATAGAGATCAGGTGTCACTTCTGGTCATTCACTATGAGAAATTCTAAATCCATATATAACAAATTTTTCTTTCATACTATGTGCCTGCAATTCCTCCCACCCATCTCATGCTGCCCCAATAACAGCTGGGCCTAAGACAAGAAAAAAGAAGAGAAATTAAAACAGCCTGACTAGGTTGGTTTGGGGAGCTATCTCAGAATGTTGATAGAGGAAAATGAAAAACTAAAGTAGAAGCAGAAAGAAATGGAGAAGATAGAAATCAAAGATGACACAAACAGATGGAAAGATATACCATGCTCTTGGATTGGAATTAGTCAATATCTACTACCCAAGGCAATCTGCAGATTCAATGCAATCCCTATCAAATTACCAAGGACATTTTTCACAGAACTTGAACAAAATATTTTAAAGTTTGTTTGGAAGCACAAAAGACCCAGAAGAGCCAAAGACATCCTGAAAAAGAAAAATGGAGCTGGATCAATTAGGCTCCTGGACTTCAGACTATTCTACAAAGAAACAATCATCAAAACCATATGGTACTGGCACAAAAACAGAAACAGAGATCAGTGGAACAGGATAGAAAGCCCAGAATAAAATCCACACACCTACAGCCAACTAATCTATGAAAAAAGGAGGCAAGAATATCCAATGGAGAAAAGAAAGCCTGTTCAATAAGTCATGCTGAGAAAACTGGACAGCCACAAGAAAAAGAATGAAATTAGAACACTCCCTCACACCATACACAAAAATAAACTCAAAATGGATTAAAGACCTAGATATAAGACCAGACACTATCAAACTCTTAGAGGAAAACAAAGGCCAAAAACTCTGTGACATAAACATCAGCAACATCTTCTCAGATCCACCTCTTAGACTAATGACAATAAAACAAAAATAAACAAATGGGACGTAATCAAACTTAAAAGGTTCTGCACTGCAATGGAAACCCTAAACAAAACGAAAAGACAACCCACAGAATGGGAGAAAAGCTTTGCAAGTAAATCAACTGACAAGGGATTCATCTCCAAAATCTATAAACACCTTCTGCAGCTCCATACCAAAAAAATCAAACAACCTAATCAAAAAATGGACAAGAGATCTAAACACACAGTTCTCCCAAGAAGACATACACATGGCCAAAAAACACATGAAAAGATGTTCAACATCACTCATTATTAGAGAAATGAAAATCAAAACCACTCTGAGGTACCACCTTACACCAGCCAGAATGGCCATCATCAAAAAGTCTACAAACAAGAAGTGCTGGAGAGGGTGTGGAGAAAAAGGAACCCTAGTACACTGTTGGTGGGATTGTAAATTGGTGAAACCACTGTGGAAAACAGTATGGAGATTCCTCAGAAAACTATAAACAGAGCTACCATTTGACCCAGCAATCCCACTCCTGGGCATCTATCCAGAGAAAACCATGACTTTCAAAGACACATGTCCTCCAATGTTCACTGCAGCACTATTTGCAATATCCAAAACATGGAAACAACCTAAATGTCCATCGACAGAGGAGTAGATCAAGAAGATGTGGTACATATACACAATGGAATATTACTCAGCCATTAAAAGGAACGAAATACCAGCATTTTTAGCAACATGGATGGACCTGGAAATTATCATGCTGAGTGAAGTCAGCCAGACAATGAGATACCAACATCAAATGCTACCACTTACATGTGGAATCTGAAAAAAGGACACAACGAACTTCTTTGCAGAATAGATACTGACTCATAAAGTTTGAAAACCTTATGGTCCAAATGACACAGGTTGGGAGGTGGGGAGATGCACTGAGGGTTTGAGATGGAAATGCTGTAAAATTTGGTTGTGATGATTGTTGTACACCTCTAAATGTAATAAAATTCATTAAGTAATAAAAAATAAATAAATATAGCAGGTTTAAAAAAAAAAGATGTGGATTTCATGTTTTGCTCTGAGTCAGGAAACGAACTCTGGAGTTTTCAAATAATTCATTAAAAATCTCAACTTCTTCTCAGCCACTTTAGGTAACTGACAAGGGCTGCTTTGAATGTGACATGAGCTCTCCTGCTTTGTCTGGCTATACATACTCCAAGAGGGCAAACTGCATGATGTTAGAAGTAGATTGGCTCAACAGGTAAAAGACTGAAAGTGGTATTACAGGCAGGAAAATGTAAAGAAATGGGATTTTTAGCAAAAAGGGCATAAGATTTAGGGGTAGAGGCTGAAGGAACTTATTTGCTTTATCTGGCTCTGAGAGGAAGAATTGAAACAATCTGTAAAAACTACAGCAAGGGTAGAAATACTCTCAATGTTAGAAGAGATTTCCTTTTTAACCAATAGTTCTGTGTGAAAAAGAATGGACTTCCTAGATTGGACAGAGGAGGAGGGTGAGTTGGAGGTTGTCTGTCAAAGAAAATGCCCAAACCTTGGTTTGGAGAATCAGTTCACTGGGGCATTTCAAGCAACTGGGAGCCAGGGGATGGGCCTTGGTTTAATGACCTTCATAATGAGCACAAAGATTTTAATGAACAAGGGAGGGAAAGCATCTGAATTTTAAAGATCCAAAAGCTTTAAGGCCCAACAACAATTTTCAAAAGCAAAGGTGTTTTTCCAAATAGAATCAGTGAAAAGCATTATTTTTTGCTAAATTTAGGAAAAGCCGTAGGACTTTGTTCCAGACAGTTCGTCTCCTCCATGGTGAAAAGTCACATTTCCACGGTCCATTATACCTCTTGCCTGAGAAAGATCTGCTAGGCTGGGCTACAGCCTGAGAATTCAAAATCTTACCTTGGATTAAATACAGACTCCCAAAGGACAACCTCTCGTCTATCAAGGGTATCTGCCTCCACAATCTCATCTCGAATGGACTAAGCCAAATTCAAAGAATCCCCAGAGAAAGCTAAAGTCAGGAGTTAAAAAGCATCAGCTGAAATCTCGAAAGAGACTGTGGGAAAACTGGGTCTTCTGCATCTCTGGACTAAGTAAGACTCAAGCAATAGGTGGCTGAGTATGACTCAGAAGACATTTCTGTGCCTGTGAACAAAGCCCAGGCCTTTGGGCTGTGTGATCATCACATCACATTCATACTAGTGAGCCAACAGGTGAGGTGCTCTGACTAGCACATCAGATTGCTTTCTGGACAGGATTTCTGCAGAGTCTACTCCTCACAGGGAAGGCAAGAAATCTGAGTAAGACAATAGAAGCAACCACCATGAATCAATGATAGGATGAGTAAATATGAACGTGAGCACCTACTACACCCTTGGCCTTAGGTGAGCTCAGGAAATTGACAGATGAAGGAGAGATGGCTCCTGCCCTTTAGAAGCTAACAGTCTTCTGGGAAAGCAGGGAGATAACCTCATAATGGCAATATAACTTGGTGATGCTATGCATGGAGATAGGTTTATTTCAGGAGCACAGATAAGAGAGCAGTAAATCATTTATGGAGTTTGTTATGGACACGATGCTATCTGAGCCAGAGCTCCCAGGTTGCTCATTCCATTGATGGAACACTAATGAGAACTGATTGGTCTGAAGAAGATGTAAACTTGGCTGTAGAGTAAATTATGTACACGCTTATAAAAATACACAAGGGGACTTTTTAAGAAAGAAAAAACTTTTCTTGGTTAGGGAGGGTTTTTTTTGTTTTTTGTTTTTTTAAGTGTTTGCTGGGCAGAGTCTGCCACTTGGATATAGAGTTATAAAAATGGTAGCATTGAAGGGGAGTGGTTCGGGAAATGCTGGAAAAGTAGACAAGTCAGGCTTTTAAATAGGAACATGACTTCTTTTACTCTCTACAGGAACACTGAATAAATACGTGAAAGATAAATTTCCATCAAAATTCAGCTGTCTCACTTTGCCTTTGACCATGCTTTGGACAAAGATGTTTGACAAGATGAAGCAGCTCATGCTTTAAGCCGAAAGGCCTGCTGGCTTCTGTCCAGGATAAACACTGTCAGTAAAACAATTCCTTCCCAACCTCCCGGGAGATCGCTGAATGGGGCTACCAGCATTCCCTAACTTTTTCTCCTTATTAAGCCTAGAAAGGAAATCATATCATGGGTCACCAAGTGAGCTGTCATTGACTTAGTCAAAGGAAAAACAATAAACAAAGTAATAGATTCCATCAAACACAGGTGGCACCACTCTCTCATTTTATCACGTTTTACCTGAGGGGCAACTGGATGAACATACCTTTCTTCATATTTCATTTTTGAAGATATTTGAGCACAGTTATCTCTCTTGGAAGATCAAAAGAAGTGGTTTGGAAGTAATAGAACATGCTATAGATCAAGAGTCAAAAATAACAGGGCTTAACTTAGAGCCACTGGATTTTTGTGTCAGCTCAGGTGGGTCGCTCTTCCTTCTGGATCTATTTCCCAGGAAATCTTCTGATTTATTCCAGTTTATTTTGAGAAACTGTGACTTTTCAGGTTTATTGGTAGATTTGTGTAAACACTGAATTCTATCTAAAGATTCAGATGAAAATATGTTTCACTCAATGGCTCAATAAATATTTTGAGCTCCTACTATTTACTAGGAATTATCCCAGACATTGCCTTAGATTTAATGAGTTTACCCATTCCTTGCCAAAGAGAATTTGAGGCAACTTGCAGTAATAATTCAGTACAATAAATGTCAAGTTTGAGAAAAATAAACTGAAAGCAGGCATCATATAATCACATAATCATCTGATTGATCATATAAGGTCTTTCTTAGTTATTTGCTGGATGTGGGCCACGAACTTATCACTGAGCTTCCTAGAAGCCAATGTGAAGAGTGAAACTCAATCTATTTCATAAACTTCTGTGTCTATAACGCACAAATAGTATCAGAGCTATTTATTATGCTGAGATCTGAATGTTCAGTGTCAGCTTGACATTTTTAAATACTCAAAATATAGAAACCTTAATTCAAAAAAACATTCACTCACACCTACTCTGTACCAGGCCCTGAGCCAGTTATTAAAATGAGATGAGTAAGATCTAGCCTGCGTTCTTCAAATCTTTCTTAAACATAAACTGCAGATCATGATTTGCAAGCTACAGCTGTTGATTCCTCTATGCCTCATCAATCCCTCATGAAAAGGTAACATTATGAAGTAACATGCCAGAGGTCATCCTAGCTCAGAGGAAATTTCAGTGGTGTTTTTCAGCTATATATACAGAGATGGGGAGATGAGAACAAGAATGGGGGGGTCCCCTCTGTGGTTTGGAAATGCCTTCTCTAATCCCCAGTCCTGCTGGCCTGAAACACATGTCTAAAAAAATAGCACATAGAATTTATCATCAACAACTAGTTTTCTCTGCAATGAACTGAAGTGCAAATAAGAACAATCAGACCCTAAAGCAGCAGCAGGATCCCTCTGTCCTACCTGAAATGCTGAGCTAATGTCAGGCCAAGGGTGTCCATTCCTCTTCAATACAGCTAGATTTCTCCTAAGTACACACAGAACCTGACTGGGAAAAAATACTGCCCTTAGGAACATATAGCTATTTAGATCCTTGGAGGCACCTAGCTCATCATTCTCATTTTCCCAATGAGGAATCCTATCAAAACCTATTTTAAAAAGTGAGTCATGGAGTGGTCAAGTGACTCAAAAGCATGCAGGACAGATCAGAAACTGCACTACAGGAATGCTTCAACACACTCCTGGATCCTATTGGGAATTGTATTTTATTTTATTTTTTGGTTTTTTTAGGGTTGCACCTGTGGCATATGGAGGTTCCCAGGCTAGGGGTCCAACTGGAGCTGCAGCCGCCAGCCTACACCACAACCACAGCAATTCAGTATCCGAGCCGCATCTGCAACCTACACCTCAGCTCACGGCAATACTGGATCCTTAACCCACGAGCGAGGCCAGGGATCGAACCTGCGTCCTCATGGATGACAGGCAGGTTCGCTAAACGCTGAGCCATGACAGGAACTCCCTATTTGGAATTTTAAATCTCAGACCCTTTGGAACTGTGGTTTGCTAGATACAGAGACCGTATCTTAATGTCTCATTTTTTCCTGCAGCCTCGATGGCCTGCTCCATGCCTGGAACAACATTAGGAGCTGACATTGTGCTGTTTTGATTGGGTTCTTGCAACCCAGGGACAGATGGCCTCCATCCAGCACAGATTATTGACACTGGGAACATACTGGAGCTCCTCATTTTTAACAGAAAATCTCCAGGCCTAGGCCCCACCCCTGACCAAGTGAAATCAGAATACCAGATGATTCTAATGTGCAAATGGGACTGAGAACCACAGATCTAGCTTCTCATAAAACCAAGGCATGGCCATCCTGCCTTGGGCTGAAGCCTAAAATCACAATGATCTCTGAATTCATTGTTTTGGGAAGGTTAGTTCCAACTGGATGTCCTTGCCAAGGCTCTCACCATGGTAGTCTCCAGGTATTCAAAATGTAAAGTGAGCTCCTTTTTCCCCTTTAATGTTCATATACTGCCATCTAGTGGTTTATTTGGCTTTTCCGGCGGTGTGTCACATCAAGACACAATTGTGCGTTAGCTGTAGCTGAGAGATTTCATGGGGTGCCCGAACCCCAAGCCATTTTATTATTTGGATGCTTTTTACTTGCAAAGTATTCCATGATTTCTTCTCCCAGGGTGTCTACAAGTCTTTAATCTTATTTAAATAGAGTCCAGGGTGGAAATGGACCCAGGCCAAAACTGAGAAGCAAGATGACAGCTTTGCAGGTTCAAGAATCTACCTATGAGCTCTGGCTTAGTAATGTCCCAGTCACGTGGCCTTGGAAACATAATTTCACTTCCTGGTGTTTCAGTCTGTTCAAGTGAAAGACAGAAAGAAAAATTCCACCCTCTACAGGGCCAGGGCATTTTTACAAATAATGAAGTCATTAATGTACACATTTGTTACAAACATCCATAATCATGGAAATAAACAGACATATACAAACATAACATGATAGATTGATTCACTCATTGTTATGCAGGTTCAGACACATGTAGTACATGAACAATCAATAATAATTCATTGATTAAATATCTGGGAGCTAATCCTATGATCTTAAATATGACAAAATTACCTTTCAAATGGGTATCTACAAATTTTTTATATAGTAGATAAAATTCACATCCCTCTGAATTTTAGTGAAGATACACTAGCTTGACTGAAAGATCACCACAGCAGAGAACCCCGGAGATGAGGTCATCGGAGGCTCCCTAAACCCCATTTTCTATTTAGAAGGGTTATTGGGGAAGACCTGAGAATGGAAAAATCTGTGGGAAGGTTTTAACCAGAAAAATGTGTGTGTGACAGTACCAAGCAGGAAAATCCAAGGTGGAATCTCTCTCCCAGGGGGACCACCTAGGAAAAGAAAATAAGGAGGTTACAAAGAGAGAAACCCTGCAGGAGCTTTCTAACCAGTGAAGTTCTATGTCAATGTTATACCTGGGGACAGGGCTTTTTTGATAAGGGACACTTTGGATGAGTCCTGCAACTTCCAGACCCTCTTAGATGTAAACTTATTTATTGCACAATTTGTTATTTTGAAAATGAATTTTATGGGGAAAAAATAGGCAAACTAGTTGTTGGCTTAATTTTCTATTTTTCACTGATTGCACTGGATTCAAAGAGTGTGGTTAAGGCAACATAAACGGAAGCCTTAGAGGGGGGAGAAAAGCACTCTCATTGCAACAGCAAATCTCCAACTCTAGTGTTCGTAAAACAAACAAACAAACAAACAAAAAACCTAATTAAGGTTAAATATTCTGCATTGCCCTGAGCTGCGGTGTAGGGATCCTGTGTTGCTGTGGCTGTGGCTTCGGCCAGCAACTGCAGCTCTGATTCAGCCCCTAGCCTAGGAACTTCCATATGCCACCGGTGTAGCCCTAAGAAAAAGCAAAAAAAAAAAAAACTAGTTTAAAAATGGTCCCCAGAGCTTCGGATGGGGCCCAGGAATTTACATTTTTAATGGACACTTCTAGGTGATTTTGTCCAGGTGCTCCACAAACGGCACCTTGAGAAATCCCAGTCGAGATGCCTCTTTTCTTCCAGGCTTCGGATGTTAGAGGACCGCTGATTTTCATCCAGTTGGGTGGGGCAAGATGCACTGAGGTAGGTTAAAGTTCAAAATGAAGAGCCAATTATCCTAAACATGTAGACTGTAAGGAAGTCCAGTTCAGTAAAACAGAGGAGCCGGTAGCTTTGACATCAAACAGCTGGTGGAGGTCAGGATCAAAAGATGTCTCCCAGCAGGTCACAGGACACAGCCAAACAAGGTGTTTGACATGCAATTTCTCTGATTCTCACTACAGGAAGGGAGGTTCCTATTGTCTCCATTTCACTGTTAACGTAGAGTTTACCACTACTATTTCTGCCATAGCATGACCCAGGGATGCTGCAGCAGTTTCCAGGGTCACTTTAATAGGACATCGCAGCATTTATATTTGCTGTTTCCTAGACCTGACTATTCCCTCTCTAGTCCCTGCTACCACCTGGCTCCTCTGTCTGGAGTACTCATATCTAAAGACTCAATTCCTTTCTTGCAATACCCCAAATCAGAACTAATCATTGTTGAGATTTTTAAGCAATAATTTAATAACTAATCATGGGCTAGGCAGGTTGCAAAGGTATTTCATATAATACAATGACTGCACAAGCTAGGAATCATCACCTAGGACAGAATCAGCACAATATGACCCCCAGACCAACCATATAGTCACCTGTTTTTGTAAATAAAGTTTTATTGAAATATGGCTACACCCGATCATTTACATGTTGTCTTTAGCTGTGGCAGAGTTGAGTAGTTGAGTAGCGGCAGAAACTTCTATGGTTTGCAAAGCTGAATATTTACTATCTGACTCTTCACAGAAAGAGTTTGCCAGCCCTGGTCCAGAAAGATAAGTAAGACCTGAGACAGTACAGCAGACATTTTGAATCCTTCTTAAACAACTTAAAGCCAGATTCTCTGACTTATGAACCAATGCACACTTATGTTTCCATTCTTTCTACTCCTAACATTTTGTTTATATATCTCATTTAGCATTTATCATCATTTCACTCATAAAAAGGCCATTCACTTATTCAAATAATTTTTACTGTGCTCCTGTAAATACCATAGCATTCTTGCTCTCCGGGGTCTAACTACTAGAGCAATGACCTTCAAACTTCTCAGATTATTAATACTTATCAGTAGGAGTTCCCGTCGTGGCGCAGTGGTTAACGAATCCGACTAGGAACCATGAGGTTGCGGGTTCGGTCCCTGCCCTTGCTCAGTGGGTTAACGATACCGCGTTGCCGTGACCTGTGGTGTAGGTCGCAGACACAGCTCGGATCCCGCGTTGCTGTGGCTCTGGCATAAGCTGGCAGCTACAGCTCTGATTAGATCCCTAGTCTGGGAACCTCCATATGCTGTGGGAGTGGCCCAAGAAATGGCAAAAAGACAAAAAAAACAAAACAAAAAAAACTTATCAGTAAAACAACTTTTCAACACACAACCACAATACAGATATATTTATTAATCATTTAGTGTATATGTGTACAACATATTAGATACACTATAAAGCAAACAACAAATAGAGTTGGGAATTTTATTCCTTCCATAATCAACTTTGGAAACAAATGGACTAGAAGACTTATGGGATGTTGTGGAAAGTGCTAAGGAGAAAAGTGAACATGACTTAGAAAAAAGGGAACAAATGCAGGAAAGGGAGACCAGAAGAAGGACATTTAACCTGAGTCTTGAAAATAAATAGAAGATCATCAGGCCAAAAAAGGGCGGGAGAAGGCATTCTACATAGGGGACACAGCTTGTCTAAAGACACAGAGGTAAGAGAGAGCATGCTGTGTTAAGATAATGGGGTTTTGTTATCTATAAAGGGGGGGACAGAGGAAGATGATGCATGTCAATGTGATTGAAATCAGACTCTGAAGGGCCTTGTGTGTCAGGTTAAATCTCAAGTTTATCCTGAAAGGAAAAAGGAAATATTTAAGCACAGGATTGACATTATTAGGTTTATGTTAGAAATCTCTCTCTGGTAGCTGGGTAAAAGAAGTATTAGAGGAGGAGACCAGATGCAGGAAGATTAGTCTACAGCATTCACTGAACACTTGCTTGCTCTAGTTATATAATCAGGTCTCTTCTTTCATTGAGAACTTCTTGAAAGCAATGGCAGCCATATTCACCTTTCCATTCTCCCCTTCTGCAGCCGACATTGAGGTGATATATGGAAATTAATGACTGTTGGATTATATTGAATTGACACTTTCTTCTCTTACCAAAAGGATATTTCCCAGGGTGAAATCTTTGCCACCTATGGAAAACCATCATGGCCCCAAGGTCTATGCATGAGATGGGGAGATAAATGGACTTGAGGAGACATGACTCCATACCAGAAGATCACAGGCCTCGTGAAAGACCAGCACCTGGGCTGACGTGGCACTTGGAGAAACTGCTGAGGACGCACATGTCAGACCAGCCTGGCTGAGTCCGTATCTCCAGGCCGTGGCTAGATGAATCAGTAGATGCTGGTCATACCCCAGGCAGTGTTGTGAGGTTGGCTGTAGATGACGGCTCAGTAATGAGGCAACTGATCAAGCACACGTGTAAAGACTGATATTGAGTGCCTCCTGCCAGGGAAGTCAGTTTGATTCCTCTAGAGTACAGTTTCCTGGCCTGTTACTGAGTATGGTCTTCTAAGAGGTACAAAATTAACAGAAAGGAGGCCAAGACCACTGGGTTGTCAGAAATAGAAATTCAAAATGTGGCTCTTTACCCTCCACCTCTTTCCAGCTGATTACTGAAGGACAGAGTTTGCAAAGGCCCAAAGAAAATGGCCCGAGAGGAGAAATCAGACTTGAATGGAAAAACTACTCATGCAGCTTGACCTTGGCCCATTTAGGGGCATTAGGAAACCTCAGAGGAGAAAGAGCAAAAGACAATGTAACTGTAGATATATAACCCTCCTGGGCCTCAAATAAAGCTAGCTGGTAGTATAATGAAAATGACACTGACGTTTGAGGAGGAAATCTTTCAAATACGCTACATCTAAAAGATGATTTCAAATGCCCACAGTTTAATATAATTTGTCATAATAATAAATCAAAAAAAATCATGTGATCTTTATAAACATTGGAGAAGTATTTGAAACATTCAAAACCCACTCTTGGTTTTTTTTTTTTTTCTTTTACTATCTAAAACAAGAACAAAGGGCTACTGATTCAACACTAGAAAATGTACATCTTAAAAATCCATCATGCTATCAGGAAAACAGCAGAAGCATTTCCATTAAGTCAGAAGTACAAGGATGTTCACCACCACCAATATTTACACTTATTTTGAAGCTAGTAACCAACACAATAGATAAGATAAAGAAGTAGTAAATATAAAAATCAGAAAAGAGACAATAAAAGTATGAATATTTGCAGATAATAATATTTGCTTAGAAAATCCAAGAAAAGCAATTGACAAATATTTAGAAAAAAGTAACAGAGTTCAGGGAATTCCCTGATGGCTCAGTGGGTTAAGGATCCAGAATTGTCGCTGATGTGGCACAGGTTCAGCCCCTAGCCCAGGAACTTCCATATGCCATGGGTGTGGCCAAAAATAAATAAATAATAAAGTAATTTTTTTAAAAAAGGAGACAATTCATAAAGGGTGGGTGGATACAAAATTGATTTACTGAAACAATAGCTTCCATATGTGCAAATAATAGTCAATTAAAAGATACAATGAAAGGGTAAAACATTTAAAATAGACGCAAAAAAGATAAAAGACCTAGGATAAATAAGATCTATATGAAGAAAACAGATATATAAGATCTATTTACAGAAAACATTAAAATGCTATTCAGGGGCAAAGAGAAAGCAAACAAATGGAGAAAGCTATGCTGTGTTCTTTGAAGAGAACACTTGATATCATAAAAAATATCAGTTCAATCTATAAATTTAACACACATCCAATAAAAATACCAACAGGATTCTTTTTTTTTTTTTTTGTCTTTTTGCCATTTCTAGGGCCGCTCCCGCGGCATATGGAGGTTCCCAGTCTAAGGGTTGAATCGGAGCTGTAGCCACCGGCCTAGCCAGAGCCACAGCAACACGGGATCCGAGCCGCATCTGCGACCTACACCACAGCTCACGGCAACGCCGGATCGTTAACCCACTGAGCAAAGCCAGGGACCGAACCCGCAACCTCATGGTTCCTAGTCGGATTCGTTAACCACTGCGCCACAACGGTAACTCCAGGATTCTTTTTTTAACCAGGTAAGCATAGGCAAGCGTATTCTAAAGTTTAAAAAGGAAATAAACAACTAAGGGCAATCCAAAAAAAAATAATAATAATAAGTTTTAGGGATAAAAAAGAAAGAAAAGTAATCAGTGGGGATTAGTCTTACCAGATACTTAGTGTTTTAAAAGCTTTTAAAAATTAAAATAGTTTGAGATAGGTTCAAGAGCAGATAGATCAATGGAAGAGAGGACAAAGTCCAGAAATAGATGCAAATACTTGTCAGAATATATGCAAGAACAGGTAGCCATTTGAAGTCAATGGGTAGGAGAAAAATTACTCAATAAATGGTGTTGTGTCAACTGGGTAGCCACCTGGAAAGAAAAATAAAGTTGGATCCATACCTCACATCTTACATGAAGTTAATTATAGATGTAGCAAAGATTTAAATGTGAAAGAATAAAATGTAAAAATAAAAGAAGTAAACAGAAGAGAATTGCTTTTTATAGTTCAAAGTGAGGGAGAGGGTGATTCTATGTGTGACACCAAACACACACACACATACACACACACACACTCTCTCCTGATAAATGAGACAACATGAAAATGATAATGTCTGAATTTTTAAGTCAAAAAAAAATGTGTGGAAGATGCTTGCGACTCATATCACAGATAAGTGACTAATTTCCTTTAATTTATAAATATAAATATAAATTCTATAAATATAAAAATCAATAAGAAAGATGAACAGATAGTTCTTGGAAAGGAAATATGAATGCCTCCTAAACAATTATTAGAGATGTCTCAATATCCCTCACAATACAAAATTTAAATTAAACCACAATGAGATATATCAACTATCATTCTGACAAAGATCAAAACATTTGGTAATACTGCATGGGGGCCGGCATGTGGGAAAAGAAGCATCCCCTACCAGATGGGTGGAACTGGACGGTGGATTGCCAAAACACCTATGGAGAACAGTATGGCACTATCCATCAAAATTTTAAATACATATGTCTTTTGATCCCACCATTCCCCTTCTAAAAATTTATTCTACTTGTTTGGAATGAATAGTGATCACTAAAACATCATTTGTCCTAGCCAAGTTTTAGAAACTATAACAAAGGAATCATTGATTAAATTAGAATATATCCATATGCAGTTCTTTTTACAGTTGCAGCAGACACATCTACACTAAAATCAAGTTATGTATAGGATACATTTTCAAGAGAAAAGGCAAGGCATGAAAATCGAGAAAAGTAAGAAAAAATACACTTGTACATGCACAAAGTACCTCTGGAAAAATACACAAGAAACAGATAACAATGAGTGCTTCTATAGAAAGGATCAGGGTGGCTAAGAAACAAGAGTGGGAGGGTAATTTGTTTTTCACTGAGTAACATTACATCTTTTAAACTCTGTAGCATGAGCACCACCTATAAAAAAAAAAATAATATCAAGTAATTTTTGTACCATCAAAACCCCTCCCTCCCTGGTGCTGTTTCAATTTACAGAATCCTGAATGGTCTAAGCACAGATTCAAAAAATCTGGAGGAGTTCTCGTTGCAGCTCAGCAGAAACGAATCCAACTAGGAACCATGAGGTTGAGGGTTCGATCCCTGGCCTTGCTCAGTGGGTTAAGGATCTGGCATTGCAGTGAGCTGTGGTGTAGGTCGCAGATGCAGCTTGGATCTGGTGTTGCTGTGGCTCTGGCGTAGCCAGCAACAGCTCCTATTCGACCCCTAGCCTGGGAACCTCCCACATGCTGCGAGTGCGGCCCTTGAAAAGACAAAAAAAAAAAAAAATCTGGAAACTAGAGTTCCCTTATGGCACAGCAGGTAAAGGATCTGGTATTGTCACTGCAAGAGATCAGGTCGCTGCTGTGGTGTGGGTTCGAGTCCTGGCCTGGGAATTTCCATATGCCGTGGGTGCAGCCAAACAAGAAAAAAAAAAAATCTTGAGCCTGCAAGGGGTCTTACATTATCTAGCCCAGCCTCCACTATAACTGCTGCATCACCTCTACAATCCTGTAACTAAAAAGAGGGTCCACAGACCAGCAGTATCAGTATCAGTATCAGTATCAGCATTATCTGAGAGTTTCTTCCAATCCGAGGCCCCACCTCAGGGGGCCTACTGAATCAAAAACTGCTTTAACAAGAACACCAAGCGATTTCTGTGCACATTCAAGTCTGACAAGGACTCCCCTACTATGCTTCTGTCACATCACCAGGTAAGGAAAGGGAGATATGGCTTCCTTCTGAATTTCCCTATTCATTTTTAATAATTACCATATACTGTCACACAAGAAGTTAATCTTCATTAATCCTCATAAAAATTCTGTGCAGCACATAGTCCCCCCAAGGTGAGGAACAGGCACTACCAGCAATGTGAGAGAAAATTCCAGACAGAACACCTAAATTGCATACCATTTTCTTACAAAGTGAGAATACCATTCCCCTTTCAAATCTTTTCAATGCTTTCATTTATTCAAGAAGACACACTTTGGTACTCTGGTGCTAGTGTGTCTTTCATGGCTCTTTAAATTTTTTATAATTCTTCCATCTAACTCTTTTTCCCTTTACAGCTGGTGTCTGTCTGTCTGTCTGTCTCTGTCTCTCTCTCAGCAGCTCAGGTACTAAGTTAACGTAAAGAGTCTTCCTGTAACTTCCTCTCACTGCTTATAATTTTACCTCTTGGGTCCACATACAGGAAAGAACTGAAAAGAGAATTTGACCAATGAGATATTAAAATATTCTCCACTGGGACAATAAGTAGGTGGTGATGATGCAGAAATAAGATGGCAGATCAATAGAAAGCAATAGTTTGAAAAAAATTCAAGTTTATTTTAGACCATAATCAACAGGTAAACACTGAAAGCAGAAGTAGAAAAAAGTTAATAAATGGCATTAACTGGATAATAAGTTGGGAAAATGTACACAAACAGTATTAAATAGATTAATGAATTAAATGTGTCAAAGCATATATAAATATGTGTATTATCTTAGAATGAAGAGGATATTCCTAAACATAACACTCAAAGCACAATCTGAAAGATAAAATTGGTTTAAAATATTTAAATTTCTGTGCATCCCAACCATCACAGAGTTGAAAGATAATGTCTGGGATAAAATATAAATCTTTCAAATCAACAGGAAAAAAAAAAAACAAAAACCTTGGCATTTTAAATAGGCAGATAAGAAGAGCAAACAAGCCCAAAATATGAAATACAGTATTGAAAGCACACAAAGTTTATCACTATTAATTAACTGTAATGTAAAAGACTATGGTTATCAATAATAAATTAGAAAATATTTAAAGATTATTACATTTGGAGATGTGAAGATGTAGTGAAATAGGCATGACTATATACTGGCAGAAGAAGTTTAAATTGGTACGATGTTCTCAACTACACTTCGGCTATTTGTACTTAATATATGTACTATTTCATTTGGCAAATGCAGTTCCAGAAATATAACCTGTGGAAATAAAGAGAGGGAGGGAGGGTGAGAGGAAGGCAGAGAGGAAGAGGAAAGAAGAAAGGAAAGGAGGGAAGGAGGGAGGGAGCCTCTGTTGCTCCAGCTACATGGAGAATGTTGACCTGGCACTTCACTGGTCAACATCCTTAGGAATAGGAAGCAAAAGTAGACACCAATTAATTAATGCGACAAGCCCACTCCCTGGGGTTGCCTAGTTCCCTGGATATGTCTTCCAATTATTTACCTTCTTTTTTTTTTTTTTTTTTTTTTTTTAGGGCTGCACTTGTGCCATATGGAAGTCCCCAGGCTAGGGATCAAATCAGAGCTGTAGCTGTTGGCCTCAGCCACAGCCAAAGCAATGCAGGATCCAGTGTCTGCAACCTATACACAGCTCAAGGCAATGCCAGATCCTTAAGCCAATGAGCGAGGCCAGGGATCGAACCCATGTCCTCATGGATACTAGTTGGGTTCATTAACTGTTGAGCCCCAAGAGGAACTCCCCAATTATTTACCTTAATAAATGCAAAGTATTAGATAGGGTGGATCAGCCCCTACTTCAGCTTCTCCCAAACTCTGGCTTCTCTTACTCCCCTCTGCAGTTCCTGTCTCTGCTGGGACATGGGCCAAAGTAGAAAGCTTCTCTGAGAGAGATTCTCCCATGGCCTAGGACTAAAGGGCTTATCCAAGTGTATTCTACAGAAAAGCACAGAGCTCATAGAGGCATCTGACAGACCAGCCGTAGCCAGGATGCCCTGGCTGTGGGGGCAACCATTCCACTTCCCTGGAGTTCCAGCTCAGTTCAGATAGAATTGGGATACTCTCCTATGACTAAGCTTATGCATTACTCACTCTTGCACAGGTAGGTGGAAGGCAGTTTGCCACCTCACTCTTTCCACAGGCTTTGGCACACAAAGACATTCCATTAAGCCTGAAGAGCAAAGCACTCCTTTGAAAAACAAGGCAACCAGTTTTGAAGGGAACCTATCTATGGGTAGGCATGAAACAGTTAAATTGCAAAATCCCCAAAGGCTACTGAGTAGGCAGTTTTTACTCCCAGCTTCTGCTGCCCAGGGAGATATCTGCAAGTGGGACATAGGAAGCAACCATTACAGAAAGAGCCTATGGGTTGTGATGGAGGGTATCCCATGTAGCACTCAAACCAGCAGTTGGTTTTCCTGCAATAAAGTCATGGATATTTGTAACAGGGGAAGAATAACTTGCATGTGGTAAGGAGAGGACAAGGCTAGTGCTCACCTGCTGAAGATAATTAGTTCACACCAACTTGTGTGATGGCAAATAGAAGTGGTTAATTGTGGCTATTAGTTCTCAGTGTGTATCAGAATTACCTGGGATGCATCTAAAAATTCCAGATAACCAAGCCCCAAAGATTTTAATTTAATTGGTCTGGGACCAGAGCTGATCATGGTGCTTTTTAAATGGCTCCCCAAGTGATTCTAATGAATAGCTGGGATGCAAATCATTGAGTTAGTGCAACTGAAGTCTAACGGGTGAGATATGTGCACATAAAAGAATAGTCTTTGAGCAACTTTGAGCAGAGAGGCTGAGACCAAAAATTGGCCCCTCCAATCTGCTTCCATTCGGTTGCCAGAGTGGTCTTTCATCACCCTACTCCCCCATTTAGAACCCTTGAGAGGTCCCCATGGTCTATGGGATAAGAGCCTCCTTGACTAATCTATAAGACCTTCAGCCCGCCATCTTCTTCCTGTTCACATTCTAGGCTCCCACCATGCTGGACTGGTCTCCACCTCTTCTGTTTGAAATTTCTGCCCTCACTTTTACACTAGACTCACATTTTAAGGCTCAGGTGAAAAGATTCCTAGTCCCTTTCACTCCAGTAAAATGGATCTCTCTCTTCTCTAAGCCTCATATGAAGACCTCTCTTTCAGCACATTGTTACTATAACTGGATATTTGTCTGTGTCTCCACTAAATGGAGCTCCCTGAGGCTTAGGGTCACTAAGGCTTATCTTCCCTAAGAACCTAAATCAATATGAAGCCTGGATATACCATACTCAGTCATAAGATCAGGCCAGCCCTTAATATTTGTAGGGCCCAGGTCAAGAATACAATTGGAGGCCCAATTAGCAAAAGTCTCAACTACTGAAAATTTATAAGCCAAGCCAGCCACCTGTTAAGTTAAAAATGCGTTATCCTCTGATCTTGAAATGTATACCCTCAACAATGTGGAAGGCCAGACTCAAGTAAAGACTTCAGAGAGAATCTGCAGAACTAGAAGACCCAGGGAAAACAGACGCTGCCCCAGCCTCTGCCCTGCCTTCTCTTCCCAGTGCAAGGAGTCTCTTGTGTACATAAGTGGTTGCCCCACATGTACACACACCATCCACACTCTCTCCCAAACAACCACTCTTTGGCCACCACTCAGGCCTAGGAGTTCACCTAGTGATACTGTGAGCCCAAGGTAGAATGGTCCTGAGAAAGAGGCACACACAGGATCCAGAAGCAAGCTCTGAGTTGTCTGGGCAGAAAATTCAGAGTTAGAGCATTCATGAGGATACCTTGTGGATATCAAATTCTGTACCTCGCCAGTGTATTGCAATTATCTATACCTAGATCTGTCTTTTCACTACACTAGAGCTTCTTGAGAACATGGACTGTACCTTATCATCACCATGGGCCCCCAGGAATATAGCACAGAACATGGCATGGGGCAGGACCATATCCAATGGCCAATGAGTGAATTCATGAAATGGATGATGATGGAGAAGATATTCACCAGATCCAAATATTAACTCCCTTTACCTCTACAGCCTAAGAGTTTTACCAGAGACCTTTTGAAGACAAAATAGCAATTACATTGGCAACTGAAATAAACTTTAGTCCTACCCATGTATAATTTTTGATATATTACAAATACATTACTCATCTAGAAGCTGAATTGCTTCATTCCATACTAGAATTTCAGTTCTCAAATAATCCTTTTGCTATTCTCATCAAGTGATCTCCCTCTCCAAAAAAAGTGACACTCCGAAGCCCTACTGAGGAGGGAGGACCTAAACTGTGAGCATATAGGGTAAGCGTTGAGCTAACCAAGAAAACAACACCTCTCATTCACAGGACATGAACTGAGCTACTTCTGAACAAGTGAGAAGGACCTTTTCTCCTACTCACATCTCTTCTTCCAAAGGACATTCCAAGACTTTGTTGATAGAACTACCTAAGAGAAGACATTTCCCTCCAGTAGTGAACTCCTCCATTAAATCTCTGGATAATGACAGAAGCAATTTGCAGATTAAAGTAACTCTCCTTTGGTGGTATGCCTTTTGATTCACGTAGCAGTGGATGAATCTTCAGTCTATGGGATTTTTTTTTTTCATCATCTGGTGATTCACTCAGAGATATTCTGAAGTTGTGCAATGGGCAGACTGTAATCGCCTGCACTCAGGGAGCGGCACAGGAGAGAGCACAGTGAGTCACAGACCACAAAGAAGCCCTGCCTGGCATGTTGGGCCCATTTGGCAAACCCAGAGGATGTAAAACTGACAGCAAGACAAGGAGCATCTTTGTTATTTGTCAACAAATTGCAGTAACCATTGTGGTCCTTGGCACTTTGAACTGGAGAGGCCTTGGAGGAAGAAATGGGGAGGCAAGTAAATAAGATGATGGAAAAATCCCATTTTCCAGATGACTGGCAATCAGATAGGTATGTCAACAAGAATTTTTATCTGGCCCTAATGACCTAGTTTTATCATGTTCTAGAAAATAAGAGAGTGTTCCTTTAGTGGCAGTGGGACCCTCAAATAGATATGAATAATCAACTGGCCTGGAAATGAAGACTTAAATATCTGGCTCTATTAACTAACAGCTGTGTGACTGTAACAGCCAGTCACGTGGGCAAGTCAGGAGATATCTAAGCATCTAGTTTCACACATCTGTAAATGAGATTAATAATTGCCCTACCTAATCCATGGGATTATTGTAAGTATCAAACAAGACAATGAAAGTAAAACAGTTTGTAGCTAAAAGTTCAGTACAAATAATATTTTATCACCAATTTTTGGTACTAATAGACGTTATCCAAAAAATCAAATCCAGAAAGACTAAACAAAGGCTGATTAGATTGCATTAGGTCCATAGAAATAAATGCATTTATAAACTAATATGGAGCCATCAGACTATCTGCTGCTTATTACATATTCTACTTCCAACACGGAAAAAATACAGAAAATTGTCACTCTGGCCTCCCATGAGGGATTCAGCATCACTCCTTGTGACCTAACTAAGCCATCTTTCAGTCAACAGTTACTGCGCAACTCCTGCAGGCCAAACCCTTTGTTGGTCAATAGACATACAGACATAACCAAGATAGTTATGTTTCTTGCTCATGGTAGAATTGTGGCGAGAGACAAGTTATGGTTATTCAGCACACTGCATGTTACAGTAACTTGTATAAAAGCTATGGAAAATGAGAACAAAAGATAGAAACAGTCATTTCTACTTAAACAATCAGGAAAGCTGCAAAGAGGAGGTGATTCTTGAACCAAGCCTTAAAAGAGAAGCTGGCATTCGCTAGGCAGATGGCAGCTGGGAAGAATTCCCAAGAGAGGAAATTGTGAGAGCAAATGCTTTAGTGTTTTGGGGGAATTGAAATTACCTGACCGGGGGAGGGAAGGGGAGAGTATCAGAGAAAGGTGAAGGGACAGGCAAGGATCATCATAAAAGCCTAAGTACAGGAGCTGACATCTACTCTGTAGGCAGTGGGGATTTAAGAAAACATTTTAAACTTGGATATGGCATGATTATATTTTCACTTTAGAAAAATCTCTTTTGTATATTTTGAGCATGGCATAGAGGAGAAAAGCCTAGAAGCTGGAAAGCCCACAAAAGAATGCTTTTGCTGCTTATTTTATTATATAGCAGAAACCTTCTTTCAAGTCAAACCTTAAGTGGGATCTTAAAGAAATGAAACAAATAAAAGCAGAGCTGTTTTCATAGAAGCAGGAGTCCAGGACCAGAAATCATGCTTACATGGCCTTCTTTCAGCCCCACAATAGCACCACCTGAGACCTTTAAAATCTTAAGGCTCTTAATATTAGAAAACGGTATGTGCCACTCTGTTCAGAAAATGAAAGTGGCCCAGGTGAGGGACAAATAAGAGCACAAATGTAGATAGGATCAAACCCACAGTTCCTGACAATGACTGGTTGCAGGGGACAAGGAGAAGAAATTCAGGAAGGACTGGCAGGGTCTGACAGGGACCGCTGAGTGGATGACGGTGCCCCTCACCACTGAGCAGCCAAGGAGAGTGAGCAGGTTTGAGGAGCATAAGGTCAGGTGTGGCACGCTCGGCTACAGAAGACTGTGACACATCAGATGAGGACATCAACTCAGCAGGGGAAATTGAGTTGGAAGGAAAAGATGTGGGAATTAAGAGCAAGGCCAAAAGAAAAGATGAGGTGACAATGGAAGAGTACGGAGAGAGAAGAGAAGGTGGCCTGGTCAGACCCCTCAGGTCTGCTATAGTTGAAAAGCAAGAGTCTAATAAGATGGAGTCAGAAATAGGAAGAAAACTGGAAGAAAGTAGCACCCAGAAAACAAGGTGCAGGAGAATCTCAAGACAATGTGCTATGTGAAGCCCCAAAGTAAGACAGCATTCGAGCTCCTCCAGGGCCTGTCACACAAATACAGTTGATGTCAATATGGAGGGGACTGAAAGATAAATTCATCTTGATTCTTGGGAAGATGTTCTTCCCATTGTCAGAACCAAAGAATATTCAATTTCTAGTGTGTTAGGTCCTTGAAGAAGAGTGTTGAGTCCAATGCTAGATAATTAGGCAACAGTCTGAGAAAGGAGCAGTGATTTAGAGACTCCAAGAACTGAAAGGGCCTCAAAGTTCATCTAGTCCAATTTCATCTGTGTTAGGTGGACACTGCATTTACTGAACATTATTAAGAATGATAAGGATCATATATAGTATATCACAGTATTTTATATACGCTGCTTCATTTGATTCTTCTCATAGTATCCCTCCAAGAGGTTAAGTAGTAGCTGTATTCTATAAAATGTTCACTGCCTCACAAGACAATTCACTGCATTTTTCAAAGCATCTCTGTTAAAAATTTTTCTTGTTGAGCTACTATCCTTCTTCCACAGTTTTGCCTCTTAGAGCCAGAAAATGCTGGTTCATTTAAAGATAAAAACTATATTCTCCCCAGTTCATCTCCCTCTCCTCTCTCTGTAATGGAAACATATCAAATTTCTCCTTCAATCATTCTTTCCAGGGCATGATTCTGAGTCATTTCATTATTTCTTGATAGCTCTCCTTTGAAAGGGTTACATGTTTTAACATTCTAGGCAAGCAAAGAGAAGACAGATGCTTCAACTTTTTGAGTAACTATGTAGTAACCATGCAGCACTAATCTGGAAATGCCTGTTGGGTCTCCATCTGTTCACTCAGTTCAGCACCTCCACCCTTAGCCCGTTCATCCATGCTGAGCTTTTCCTGGAGTGGGAAGATTCATCCAGGTTTCCCACTGCTAACGCTTCTACCCTTCTCCCAACCCATCCGCCACCTCCAATTTGAAAAGTAGGGATGAGAACTAAGCCTTATTGACCACCTACTAGGGGCCAGATGCCGGGAGAGGTGGACTTTCATGGGACTCATTGTCTCATGACAGCTCTGTAGAATAGTAACTTGCTCAAAGTTGCACAGGAAATAAATGATGAAATAGGCAATCAAACCCACATCTTTCTGAATTCAAAAATCCCCCTCACTGAAATCTAGAGCTGTATTGTCCAAAACAACAGTCATCTGCCATATCTGGCTATTGCACAGGTGAAACGTGGCCGTCTGAGATGTAAAACAAGTAAAATACACACCAGATTTTGAAGACTTAGTTTGAAAAAAGAAAGACTGCAAAATATTTCAATAAAATTTATCTGTTGATTAGATGCTGAAATAATATTTTGACATATTGAGTTAGAATATATGTTACCTGTTTCTCTTCACTTTAATATTGCAACTAGAAAATTTTAAATTATATATGCACTTTGATTTGTGGCTTGTATCATATTACTTCTGCACATCACTGATCTAGAACACTAGAATGAAAAGTTTCAACTCTTTGGAAATTACTATCCTAGTATAAGAGCACATAACTCAAGAAGTAGCTAATTAATTATTCTGGCATCAAATGGTATTAGAAGTTCTTGCTCAGTGATAGAATCTGAGTCTTACCTTTCTGCATTCTTGTGCCCATAAGTACATGTATTTTTCCATCTAACATGTATTACAATATGTCATAGTATTCCACAAAACTTATTATACATGGATAACACCATGTATGTTCAAATTGGGAATCATTTTAGCAGGAATGACTAAAGCTTTTTAGAGGAAATAATCCTATATGTGATTTTTTGTGTGTTTTGCTGGAATAAATTTTATATTTTTATTGCTCTGCATGTTTGGCACACAAGGAAGCAAGGAATTTTTTATTATTTATTTTTATTTATTTAGCTTTTTTTTTTTTTTTTTAGGGCCATACCTGCGGCATATGGAATTTCCCAGGCTAGGGGTCCAATGGGAGCTACAGCTGTCAGTTTAGGCCACAGCCACAGCAACACAGGCTCCAAGCTTTGTCTGCAACCTACCTCACAGCTCACGGCACAGCCAGATCCTTAACCCACTGAGCAAGGCCAGGGTTCGAACCTACAACCTCATGGTTCCTAGTCAGATTCGTTTCCTGTGTGCCAGGATGGCAACTCCAGCAAGGAATTATTTTAAACAAAGAATTTCCAAATGAGAAGTTGAGACACAGTAATTGAAACCAAAATTAGCTTAAGAGGTCACTGGGTTTTACTGTTTTTTAATATTAATAAAAATTATCATATGAGGTATATAACAGAGTTTAATATATGCAGCCTAAAATGGAGCCTCACAAAAGCCCTTGAACTGGGCCATAGCAGTCAAATGTGCCATTTACTAAATGAAAATTTGAGGCTCCAGGAAGTTAAGCATATGGAACCTAGAGTTTCTGAGTCCAAGTCTGGTCATCTTTCCTCTTTGTCCTACATTATATCATGAACAATTATTGCAAGTCTGACAGTTATATTGTCTGGGGCTTAAAGAGAGTTCCTTATTATGTGATAAAAGATTATCGGATTAATTTCGATGCTTCAGGAAAGCACCTGATATGGTAAAGGATATATGCTGATTACTCAGTAAATACAACTTTCTTATCCCATACTAAGACAATCCTTTTGATAGATAATGTTACAAAATGGTATTTATCTCTGTTCTTGGTTTTTAGGTTAAAGATACCCGACTTCCTTTTGCTGAGTTATGTGGATGCTTTGTGACCTCATCATTGCTGTCATTACACTGCTATAACCCTCTGGTAAAGATAACTTTGACTTAAAGCCTCAAAATCCAGGTAGATGAAAACTAAAGAATAAGAAACCACTTGCTGCTGATTACCATGTTTTATTATTAAGAGTAAACCTATTCATGGTGATTTGACAAAGCATCAGCAGCTCTATGAAAGCCATAGGTCCCTATCACCTACCAAAACCTACAAGGATGAAATGCAAAAATGCCAGTCATGAGACCTGCCTGTAGCTTGAAAGGAAACCCAAACTGCCAAAACAAGCCTTGGATATGAAGAAACAGAATCACCCATTATGATGTCAATATATAATACCAATTATCATAATAATGCCTTATATTTAAAATTTCTTTAGAGTTAAAAAAATGCTTTCACCTCCATTATTTCATTTAACTCCCAATTTACAGACGGATGTTAAAAATCTTACAGAACTAGCCCAACAATACTGGCTACCTGCCTCCAATAAGATCAGTTGGAAATTTTTCAATTGCAAAGCTTTAACATTAAAAATAGGTTTTAAAGTTGAAATGTTAAGTTGAGATGTTAAAAATCTTACAGAACTAGTGCAACAATACTGGCTACCTGCCTCCAATAAGGTCAGTTGGGAATTTTTCAATTGCAAAGCTTTAACATTAAAAATAGGTTTTTAATAAAAATTAAAATGTTAAATTTTAAAATACTATAAAACTAAGTTTTTGACTTCTGTAAGGGAAAAGTTAAGAAATGGTTCTGGAATTGGAGTTCCTGCCGTGGCGCAGCAGAAATGAATCCAACTAGGAACCAGGAGGTTGAGGGTTCGATACCTAGCCTCGCTCAGTGGGTTAAGGATCTGGCATTGCAGTGAGCTGTGGTGTAGGTTGAAGGTGCAGCTTGGATCCCGTGTTGCTGTGGCTCTGGCGTAGGCCGGCTACAGCTCCTATTCGACCCCTAGCCTGGGAACCTCCATATACCGAGGGAGCGGCCCAAGAAAAGGCAAAAAGACTAAATAAATAAATAAATAAATAAATAAAAGAAATGGTTCTGGAGTCAAGGAAGCTTGATACAGTCAATGATACAACCAAGAATCTGACTTCCCCCATCTTTTCCCTCTGGCTTCTACATTTCACCCTAGAACCAACCTCCATCATGGTTACAGGATGGCTGTCTACAATTGCAAGAGCCTGAAGATTCTTCATTCACATTCATCAGGAAAGCTTCTGCCCCAATATTCCTGGCAAAATCCCAAGTCTCACTCTGATTGGAGTAACTTAGGTTACATGACCCCCCTCTCCCAAAGCAATCATAGAGGCCAAGGGAAGATATGAACTACTCTCCTGGAGCCTAGGGTACAGGCATCTTCTGTGGAACTACATGAAAACCCACAGGAAATAAGGAGCCCTGAGAAAGGAGAAGAGACAATGGATGCTGAGGAGGCAAACCAACAAATGTCAGTCTAGGGCTTGTACCATTAACACACACTGGTAAGGAAGATAAAAAGCAGGGGTAGGGTAGGAGTTCCCATTGGGGCTCAGTGGAAATGAATCCAACTAGCATCCATGAGGATGTGGGTTCGATTCCTGGTCTTGTTCAGTGGGTTAAGGATCCAGCATTGCCGTGAGCTGTGGTATAGGTTGCAGATGCAGCTCAGATCCTGCGTTGCTGTGGCTGTGGTGTAGGCCAGCAGCTGCAGCTCTGATTTGACCCCTAGCCTGGGAACTTCCATATGCCATAGGTTCAGCCCTAAAAAGCAAAAAAAAAAAAAAAAATTTGGGTAAATGGATGGTAAATATAATATGTCATAATATACTTTGTAGCACTGGAGATGGGCTGGAGAGTCTGTGTATATACACGGAGATTCTCCCTCCATTAGGTGTGTTAAGCTGGGTAGACTAAATGTTACTTAAAAAAGTTGCTTCCTAAAGCACTTAGTTATCCTGAGTTCCTGAAGCAAAAGAAGACAAGGAAGCACCTGTCAACACCAAAACTTGTCTAATAATTGTGGAGGAGACAATGCTTTTCCCAGCTCTCTATGCATAATCAAACACAGGTTATGGCAGTACATTGACAGACCTCACTAATAACTAACAGGCTGACTATTGCCTGACACTGGGACCAAATGTTTTGAATTCATTATGCTCACAACAAACTCTATGAAGTTAGGGACTAGTTATCATCCCCCATTTCACAGATGAGGAAACTGAGGATCAAAGATCTTAAATGATTTTCCAAGCTCACTCAGGACAGGAATGCAGCTGCATTTCAGAGTCTATGCTCTTAAACATTCTGTCATTCTGTCTGAGGTGGACAGTGGCAAATTTTGCTACTGTCTGGCTCTCTTGAACACTTGTGCCATTTGCAGGCAAGTTCTTGAAAATCAAAACTCTTCTTTCATCACAACACACACCTTTATTTGGGGGGGAAGGGGGAGGTTGTCCGGGAGGCCCTAAAATCCACCTTCAGATACTTTCACGGTTTTAATACTTTTAAGAAAGCAGCAGGATTCTGGGTTGCACAGACCTGGGTTCAAATCTTGACTTTGCTACTTACCATCTGTTTGACTTTTACTAAGCCAATTAACCCTTGTAAGCCTCACCTTCTTTACCTGTAAGATCTAGGTATTACCTGCCCTCAGGATTGTCTGAAACATAAATAGGATCATAGGCTGACACATGGAAACTGTACAACAATTATTAGTTACTTTTCCCTCCTCTCCCATTATGCCTTTTATCTTTCCACTTCCTTTAAATAGGGTTGTATCTATTTAAGGACAGGAACAATAATTCAAAAGAAAACAAATTTTAATTTAATTTTTAAATTAAAGCTGTTGGAGTTCCTGTCGTGGTTCAGCAGTAAGGAACCCAACTAGTATCCATGAGGATGTGGGTTCAATCTCTGGCCTCACTCAGTGGGTTAAGGATCTGGCCATGAGCTATGGTGTAGATTGCAGATACTTCTCAGACCTTGCCTCACTGGCTGTGGCAGGCTAGCAGCTACAGCTCCAAATCGACCCCTAGTCTGGGAACCTCCATATGCTGTATGCAGCCCTAAAAACAAAAAACAAAAAAAAAAATGAAAGCTGTTAATATTTTTCACAATGTTAATATAGCAGAAGAAAACAGAAGTACGTAATCGTTTTTCTATTTTCAATAAAAACTATCAACAGTTATTTGGAAAAAATAAAAAGCTCAGAACATGTATGCAGGTTCTTCTTTATTTTTTACTTTTCGTGCTGTGAATGTATTATGATTTTTTAAATTTTTTATTCAACAGTTGATTTACGTTGTGCCAATCTCTGCTATACACCATAGTATATATATGTACATATATGTGTGTATATATATATATACACACACACACATTCTTTTTCTCATACTGGTTTCTATCATACTCTATCCCAAGAGATGGGATATAGTTCCCTGTGGTAGGACCTCGCTGCTTATCCATTCTAAATGCAATAGCTTGCATCTACCAACCCCAAACTCCCCGCCTACCATACTCCCTCCTCCCTCCCTCTTGGCAACCACAAGTCTATTCTCCACATCTGTGAGTCTGTTTCTGTTTTGTAGATACGTTCATTTGTGCTACATTTTAGATTCCACATATAAGTGATATCGTGTGGTATTTGTCTTTCTCTTCCTGACTTACTTAACATGATAACCTCTAGTTGCATTCGTGTTGCTGCAAATGGTGTTACTTTGTTCCTTCTTATGGCAATAGTCTTCCACTGTATATATGTAACATTTCTTCTTAATCCATTCATCTGTTGATGGACATTTAGGTTGTTTCCATGTCTTGGCTATTGTGAACAGAGCTGCAATGAACATGCGGGTTTATGTATATTTTTGAATGAAAGTTTTCTCCTAATACATGTTCAGGAGTGGGACTGCTGGATCATATGGTAGTTCTATTTTTAGTTTTCTAAGTTACCTCCATACTGTTTTCCATAGTGGTTGTACCAATTTACATTCCCATCAACAGTGAAGGAGGGTTCCCTTTTCTCCATAGCCTTTCCAACATTTGCTATTTGTAGATTTGTTAATGATGGCCATTCTGACTGGTGTGAGGTGGTACCTCACTGTAGTTTTGATTTGCATTTCTCTAATAATTAGTGATGCTGAGCATCTTTTCATGTGCCTATTGACTATCCATACATCTTCTTTCGAGAAATGTCTATTTAGGTCTTCTGCCTATTTTTCACTTGGGGTGTTTTTTTGTTGTTGTTGAGTTGTATAAATTGTTTGTATATTTTGGAGATTAGGCTCTTGTGTGTTACATTGTTGGCAAAGATTTTTTCCCATTCTGTGGGTTGTCCTTTTGTTTATGGTTTCCTTTGCTGTGCAAAAGCTTTTGAATTTAGGTCCAATTGGTTTATTTTGGTTTTTATTTTCATTACTCTAAGAGGTGGATCAAACAAGATACTACTGTGATTTATGTCAAAGAGTGTTCTGCCTATGTTTTCCTCTAGGAGTTTTATAGTATTTGGCCTTACATTTAGGACTTTAGTCCATTTTGATTTTATTTTTGTGTATGGTGGTGTTAGAGAATGTTCTGATTTCATTTTTACATGCAGCTGTCCAGTTTTCCCAGCACTAATTACTGAAGAGACTTTTGTTTCTCTGCTCTATATTCTTGCCTACTTTGTCATACATTCTTTGACCATAGGTGCATGGGTTTATTCCTGGGCTTTCTATCCTGGTCCACTGATCTATATTTCTGTTTTTGTGCCAGTACCATACTGTTTGATGATGACTGTAGTTTTGTAGTATAAAGTCAAAAAGCCTGATTCCTCCAGTTCCATTTTTCTTTTTCAATATTGCTTAGGCTATTTGGGGTGTTTTGTATTTCCATACAAATTTTAAAATATTTTGTTCTAGTTCTGTGAAAAACATCATTGGTAATTTGATAGGGATTGCACTGAATCTGTAGATTACCTTGGGTAGTATAATCATTTCTACAATATTGATTCTTCAAATCCAAGAGCAAGGTATACCTTTCTATCTATTTGTGTCACCTTTGATTTCTTTCATCAGCGTCTTACTGTTTTCTGTATTCCTTCTCAGAACTCTGAGTGACCCTATACACAAAAGAGGACAATTTTATTTAAAAGCTGTTGCTCAGAGTTCCCTGGTGGACTAGCAGTTAAGGATCTGGCATTGTCACCGCTATGGCTGGGGTTCAGCCCCTGGCCTGGGAACTTCCACATGCCACAGAATGGCCAAAAAAAAAAGGAACAGGAGTTCTTGTCGTGGCTCAGCAGAAACAAATCTGACTAGTAGCCATGAGGACGCAGGTTCTATCCCTGGCCTCGCAGTGGATCAGGGATCTAGCACTGGTGTGAGCTATGGTGTAGGTCACAGACATGGCTTGAATCCTGCGTTGCTGTGGCTATGGTGCAGGCCAGCAGCTGTAGCTATGAGTCAACCCCTAGCCTGGGAACTTCCACATGCCACAGGTGCAGCCCTAAAAAGCAAAAGAAAAATTTTTAATTTTTTTAAAAACTAAAAAAATAAAAGCTGTTGCTCTTTCTTGCTAAAGTTTTAAGAATCTTTTTCCTATTGCTGGAATGGTGAACAAAAAAATAAGAATTTTTTTCTTTTTTTCAATTTTTAAAATTTACAAAGTTGTGATAATTTCTCCTATACAACAAAGTGATTCAGTTACACATGTACACACACCCATTCTCTTTCAGATTCTATCAGGTAGAGCTGTTTTCATTGAACCCCTTGGGCTTGTTTTTAAAATGTATTTACATGCTCTTTTGTGAAAAGGGAGCAGTATACCTCATTTAAAGGGGAGGCGGTTATTTAGAGTGAGAATAAAGGCTGGAGGCCAATTCAAGTTTTAATGAGTTAGTTTAAGTATGTAAGCTAATTAGTAAACTCAAGTTTCCAGAGCAAGGAGCTAAGATAAAGAGAGGTAGCCAGGCAGTTAAAATTGCCTCTGGAAAAAGCACATCATTGGGAAAGCATGCTGTTAACAGACCTTAATCACTTTCTCTTCTAGTTTCTGCCAAATTTTGGAGAATAGAAAGTAATTTCGTTTTGTTATATTTTGTTTTGCTATGTTTCTACTGAGCTAAGAAATGGGAAGAAAATGGGCAACTAGTTAATCAGATCCATGAGCATTAGTGACCAGGAAGCAACAGATGTCCAAGGAGAAAACGCTTCCAGAAGAGTAAAACATGATGGATGTGGTCATCCTTTGAGTTAATAACAGCTGACTTTGTGACAGAATCACCAAATTGCAGGCATGTTACCTGATATGAAATTATCAGACCTTCCCAAAAAGGATGAGCATCATAGCAGACCCACAGGAAGTGGATGAGAAGAAGTGAGTTTATACATCTGTGTTCTAAATGTCAAGTGGTATGTAGGATGAAGCTGGGTCTTGTGCTGGGCTCCGATGTAGGGCCAAAACGAAAATGAACGGAATTGGCGTGTAGTTTAGAAACGATTACCTGAAGAGCTTTCTCCTGGAGAATTAAGTGGGAAATTAAAAATTAGAAATCTAATTAGGAGAAAATAGGCTAATAAAAGCTTGCTCTTTTTGAAAGACAGAGTTCTAATTCAGTCACTAAGGTGAACATTGCCAGTGCTCATGTTAAAAATGGTTCAACGGAGTTCCCATTGTGGCGCAGCGGAAACGAATCTGACTAGGAACCATGAGGTTGGGGGTTCAATCCCTGGCCTCACTCAGTGGGTTAAGGATCCAGCATGGCCTTGAGCTGTGGTGTAAGTTGCAGATGCGGCTAGGATCCATCGTTGCTGTGGCGTGGGCCGGCAGCAACAGCTCCAATTAGACCTTTAGCCTGGGAACCTCCATACGCCACAAGGTACGGCCCTAAAAAGACAAAAAAAAAGTTCAAGATTAGAAATTTTCCATGGCTCAATCTAATATCGTTTAGGCAGTTTATAAAGGGGAATATGAGGGACACTGAATAACACTTTTTTACAAATATTATATTATACATATATCTATTTATGAAATATTATTTAATAGTATCACAACTCTAACTCTTCTTCATTTTCAGAAGAGAAAACTGAGGAACAGAGAAGGTGAAATAATTTGCTTGAGGTCATACAGAGTTGGAACGCAGAAAAACCCTAAGGTAATAATGCTAAAAACCAATGGTGAATCCTCAGTAGTGCTGGACATTGCAGCTCACTCCCTCCTCCTTGAAACAGTAACTTCCTTTAGCCGTTCTTGGATATCTGCTATCTCACTTGCCACATATTAACTGGAATCTCTTCATCTTCCCAAACTGTAAATATGTAGTAGATCCAAAGATTCTGCCTCAGACCCACTCTCTTCTTTATTTATACACTCACCTCCTACATTATTATATCCAGTCCTGTATGTTTCAAATACTAGCTATTTACTGTTGATTTCCAAATTTCTTTTTCCAAATTCCAGACTACTATATCCAACGAACTACTTGCCTTCTTCAATTGGAAATTCAATTAAGTAACTTGAATCTAATAGTTCAGAAATTGAACACTGGATCTTCACTCACCCCCCCTAGCCCCCACCCCAAACACTGGGGTTCTTCATCTGCCTTCCTGACCTTAAAAAATGGCAATTCTAGGTGTTCTCCTGTGGTGTGGCAGATTAGGGATCTGCACTGTCATTACAGCAGGTTGGCTTGCTGCTGTGGTACAGGTTTGATCCCCGGTCTGGGAAATACCGCACGCTGTGGATGCAGCCAAAATATTTTTTTTTTTAAGAAGAAAATGGCAATTCTATACTTCCTTCCACTTAGGCCAAAACATCCAAAGAAGAGGCATTTTTGACTCCTCTCTTTTTCTCATAGTTTACATCCATCAGCAGATCGTAAAGTTTCTGAAGTTTCATATAAACCTGAAGATTACATGCTAAATTGAAACACATCTCGTGATCTCACTATACAATTATCCAAGGCACAAATATCTCATTGGACTTTTGCAAAAGCCTCCTAACTGGTCTCCCTGCTTCCACCTTCATAGCTCTGTAGTCTGATTGCATGGCAGCCAAAGTGATCTTTGTAAAACATAAATTAGTTCATGCTATTCTTCATTTAAAACCCTACAGTGGCTTCCTATCACATTCTGAAAACACCCTCAAAAGTCTTCCCCAGGGCTTGCAATGATTCACTGACATGATCCCTCACTACTTTTCTAATCTCCCCTGTGATGGATGAAAGCTAACCACTTCCCATCAAGAGGTAGAATCTATTTTCCTTCCTCTTGAATCTGAATACAGTACAACCAAGAGTATGATGGAAGGGACTCTTTGCCAGTTCCAAGCCCAAGTCTTTAAGAGAACTAGTAGCTTTGACCAGCCACATAGTATTTGAAAGATCTGAGCCACCACGTAAGAAGTCCCAAAGCCCTCAGGACATCATGCAGTTAGAAACCCAGATAACATGGTAGCAACATAGCCATGGGCTGGCATTCTGGTCAGCAACCATAATTGATATCCCTGGTAACAACATCAACGACAGCCATGTAAGTAAGCCATCTTGTATTCCCGGCCCAGTCAAGCCTTCTGATGTCTCCATGCCTAAATGCTACTTGAGTGTAACCACATGAAAACCCTAAGGAAAAACCACTCTATGGGCTCAGTACCATAGATAATAATAATTGTTTTAATCCACTAAGTTATAGTTTGCTATGCTAACTATAGTTAGATACCTAACTGGAACATAATTTCCTATAATTATCTTCCTTGTTCCCTCCACTCCAGCCACACAGACCTGCTTATATTCCTATAATATACCAGACATATTACTACCACCAATCCATACCATACAAGCAGTCATATCTGCCTTCTCTGTATGAAGCATGCTCTTCCTTCAGATATTCGAATGGATTCATTCAGGGCTCTGCTCAAACATCAGAGAGGGCTTCTCTGATGAATCATCTAGAATATCACGCCATCACTTTGTCTCATATCAAGCTTTATTTTTCTAACAAGCATTTAAGACCACCAAACATATTTTAGACTTGTTTTTTCTACTAAGAAAATGAAAAATTTGCAAGAGCAATGATATTAACAGCTTTCATTTGCAGCTCTTTCCCTATCTCCTGGAGCACAGGTATTTATACACTGGTCGAATGAATGAAAGAGACTCTAGAGCCCAAGTTCCTTGCTCTGGATTACACTAGCATGGAAAGGAAAGGATAGGAGAAAGGAAGAAAATATAAGTTGTGGAGGTAGACAAAGAGGCAAGTCAAAGAATGGCTATTTCTTCTTCTTTGATAATCCTGACCCAAATTTCTCTCTTTCTTTTGAGCCTTTGCTATTGAGGCTATTATAAATTTCTGTTTATTCCTCAGTTGATCTGAGGTGAAAATGTCACTTGGTATGAATGTGAGCTGCTGTGTTAATGTAATACACAGACCAAACTTAAGTGCATATATACTGTGTATTCATAGAGACAAATAAAGATTCTTGGCAGCTGTTGGAGGGGCAGTTTATAACAGAGAGAGAAGGTAAGAAAGTTCGGCCTCAGGGTCTGTCACCAATGAGATCTCCACAAATATTTTAATACTTTCATGAAAGTACCAAAGTTCTGTGGTCCCATAAACCTCTGTATGAATCCTGGCTTTGCAACTCAGTGGCTATTTGACTTTTGACAAATAATTAATCCTTGTAAGCCCCACCTTCTTTACTTACAAAATACATCCAAAAAGGTCAACAAGGTAAAAACACGGGTTTTATAGGTACACTGGCCAAAGTCCAGTCTTTACTCAACTTCTTCCTTAACCTCTCAGTCCCTCAGATTTCTCTTTGGTGAAAGAAGAATAACAATACCATTTTAGAAGGCTGGTATGAAAATCATAAGAGACAGAAATGTGACATAACAATAGCTAGCATTTTCTGAGCATTTAAGTTACTGTTATGTTACACTGTGGATCTCGTAACATCCTCTGTTCTAAGCAACATCAACTTTATTTGATAGGTACTCATAATGATCCCTTGCTCCAAATCACAGAGCTAACTAGCACAAATGGAGTAGGACTAAACCCAGTCAGTCTAATTCTAAACTCCAAATTCTTACCCACTCAATCCAGTTGCCCTTCTAGAAGTTGGACCAATATCTTGGTGCATATTACATTTCTAAAAATATACATATTTTTTTAATTTTTTAAAGTTTCATTGACGTATAGTTGATCTACAACACTGTGATAATTTCTGCTGTACAACAAAGTGATTCAGTTAAATACGTACATATAGCCATTCTTTCAGATACATTTCCAACATAAATTATCACAGAATATGGGTAAAGGGGGGATTAAGATATTGGAATAGATGAACTGGAGCTCAACTTCTCTCCTAAAAACAACAAAATTCACAACTAAAGCCTGAGCACACTTCACCAAAATGGACCGGAAACCTTAAAAAAAGATACCCTACTCAGGAAGAAAAAGAGGAGGACACATCAAGAGGTAGGAGGGGCGATTTCACGATATAAACAACCCCATATCTCCTGTGTGGGAAGCTCCACAGACTGGAAACTAACAAGTTCACAGAGACTCAGCTACAGGAGTGACAGTTCTGAGCCACGCATCAAACCCTCACGTGCAGGGATCTGGCACAGGAAGAAAGAGCCCCTGGAGCATCTGGCATTGAAGGCCAGTGGGGCTTGTACACAGGAGCTCCATGCTCCATGGGACTGGGGGAAACAGAGACCCCATTCTTAAAAGGCGCACACAGATTTTCACGTGCAGTAGGTCCAGGGCAAAGCAAACTCTCCATGGGAATCTGGGTCAAACCTGACTGCAGTTCTTAGAAGACATCCTGGGAAAACAGGGGTGAACGTAGCTTGTTATGAGGGAAGGACATTGAAAGCAAAGCTCTTGGGAATATTCAGCAGCCATGCCTTTCTCTGCAGGTGGCCATTTTGGAATAACCTGGCCCCACCCGTCAGTCAGCAATGAGAAGCCCCAGGACAAACAACAATCCAGGTGGGATCACAGCCACACCCCTCAGTAAACAGGCTACCTAAAGACCCCTCAGGCACACAGCTGCCTCTAATCCCATCCAGAGACTAAGCCCCACCCACCAGAGGGATTAGAATCGGCTCCTCCTACCAGGGGGCAGACATCAGCACCTCCCATCAGGAAGCCTACAGCAAGATAAGCCATACCAACTTCAGCCACAGGGGAACAGACATCAGAAGTAAGAGAGACTACACTCTGTTATCTGTAAGAAGGTCACCACACCAAAAACCTATCAAAATGAAAAGACAGAGAACTATAACTCAGATGAGGGAGAAAGAAAAAACCCCAGAAAAACAGCTAAGCCATGAGGAGATTCTCAGCCTCCAGGAAAAAAGACTTTAGACTGTTGATGCTGAAGATGATGCAAGACATTGGAAATAAACTGGAGGCAAACAAAGATGGAGAACTTACAGGAAACACTGAGCAAAGAGATACAAGATATAAAACTTAAACAAGAAGAGATGCAAAATACAATAACTGAAAGAAAAAATTCACTAGAAGCAGCCAACAGCAGAATACAGGAGGCAGAAGAACGAATAAGCGAGGTGGAGGACAGATTAGTGGAAATTACGGATGCAGAACAGAAAAGAGAAAAAAGATTGAAAACAAATGAAGAGAGTCTCAGAGAACTCTGGGACAATGTTAAACGCACCAACATCCGTATTATAGGGGTGTCAGAAGGAGAAGAGAGAGAGAAGGGGACAGAAAAAATGTTCTAAGAGATAATAGCCGAAAACTTCCCTAACATGGGAAAGGAACCACTCACTCAAATCCAGGAAGCACAACGAGTACCACACAAAATAAACGCAAAGAGGAACACCCCAAGACACATACTAATCAAACTGACCAAAATTAAAGACAAAGAGAAAATCTTGAGAGCAGCTAGGGAAAAGAAACAAGTAACATACAAGGGAACCCCGATAAGGCTATTGGCAGATTTCTCAACAGAAACTCTGCAGGCCAGAAGGGAGTGGCATGATGTACTTAACGTGATGAAAGGAAAAAACCTCCAACCAAGATTACTCTACCCAGCAAGGCTCTCAATCAGATTTGAAGGAGAAATCAAAACCTTCTCAGATAAGCAAAAGCTGAGAGAATTCAGCAACACTAAACCAGCCTTACAACAAATACGAAAGGAACTTCTATAGGCAGAAAAGAACAAGAGAAGAAGGAAAGAAAAAAGAGCAGCAAAAACAAATCCAAAGTCGTTAATAAAATGGCAATAAGAACATACATATCAATAATTACCTTAAATGTGAATGGACTAAATGCCCCAACCAAAAGACATAGACTGGCTGAATGGATACAAAAACAAGACCCATAGGTATGCTGTCTTCAAGAGACCCACTTCACTGCTAGGGACACATACAAATTGAAAGGGAGAGGATGGAAGAAAATAGTCCATGCAAATGGGGATCAAAAGAAAGCTGGAGTAGCAATACTCATATCAGACAAAATAGACTTTAACATGAAGAATATTTTAAGGGACAAGGAAGGTCACTACATAATGATCAAGGGATCAATCCACGAAAATGACATAACAATTTTCAACATGGATCCAACATGGATTCACCACAATATATAAGGCAACTGCTAACAACCTTAAAAGGACAAATCAACAATAACACAGTCATAGTGGGGGACTTTAACACCCCACTTACAGCAATGGACAGATCAACCAGACAGAAAATCAATAAGGAAACACAGGCCCTAAATGAAGCATTAAACCAGATGGACTTAATAGATATTTTTAGGACATTTCATCCAAAAGCAACAGAATACATATTCTTTCCAAGTGCACATGGAACATTCTCTAAGACTGATCACATCCTGGGCTACAAATCCAACCTCAGTAAGTTTAACAAAATTGAAATCATATCAAGCATCTTTTCTGACCACAACACTATATGATTGGAAATCAACAACAACAAAAAATCTGCAAACAAAACCCCACAAACACGTGGAGACTCAACAACATACGACTAAACAACCAACGGATCACTGAAGAAATCAAAGAGAAAATTAAAGAATACGTAGCAGCAAATGACAGCAAAGATACGACACTCCAAAACCTATGGGATGCAACAAAAGCCGTTCTAAGAGGAAAGTTTATACCAATACAAGCCCACCTCAGGAAACAAGAAAAAAGCTCAAATAAACAAACTAACTACATCTAAAGCAGCTAGAGAGAGAAGAACAGACAAGACCTAAAGTAAGGATAAGGAAAGAAATCATAAAGATCAGAACAGAAATCACTGAAATTGAAACAAAGAAAACCATAGAAAAGATCAATGAAATGAAAAGCTGGTTCTTTGCAAAGATCAACAAACTTGATAAATCCTTAGCCAGACTTATCAAGCAAAAAAGAGAGAGGACTCAAGTCAATAAAATTAGAAGTGAAAAAGGAGAAGTAACAATGGACATCGCAGAAATACAAAGGATCATAAGAGACTACTATATGCAGCTATATGCCAATAAAATGGAAAACCTAGAAGAAATGGACAAATTCTTAGAAAAGCACAATCTTCCAAGACTAAACCAAGATGAAATAGAAAAGATGAATGGACCTATCACAAAGACTGAAATTGAAACCATGATTTAAAAACTTCCAACAAACAGAAGTCCAGGACAAGACGGCTTCACAGGCAAATTCTCTCAAACATTTAGAGAAGAGCTAACACCTCTCCTTCTGAAACTATTTCAAAAAATTGCAGAGCAAGGGACACTCCCAAACTCATTCTATGAGGCCACCGTCACCCTGATACCAAAACCAGACAAAGATACCACAAAAAAAGAAAACTACAGGCCAATTTCAATGATGAACATTGATGCAAAAATCCTCAACAAAATACCAGCAAATGAAATCCAACAATACATTAAAAGGATTGTACATCATGATCAAGTGGGATTTATCCCAGGGATGCAAGGGTTCTTCAATATCCTCAAATCCATCAGTGTGACACAGCACATTAACACACTGAAGAAGAAAAACCGTAAGATCCTCTCAACAGATGTGGAAAAAGCCTTTGACAAAATCCAACACCCATTTCTGATTAAAAAACCCTTCAGAGAGTGGGCATAATGGGAACCTACCTCAACATGATAAAGGCCATATATGACAAACCCACAGCAAACATCATCCTCAACGGTGAAAAGCAGAAAGAATCCCCAATGAGATCAGGAACAAGACAAGGATGTCCACTCTCGCCACTACTCTTCAACATAGTTCTGGGAGTCCTAGCCACAGCAATCAGAGAAGTCAAGGAAATAAAAGGAATCCAAATTGGAAAGGAAGAAGTCAAACTATCCCTATTTGAAGATGACATGATACTATACCTAGAGAATCCTAAAGACTCTACCAGAAAACTGTTAGAGCTTATCCACGAATTTGGCAAAGTTGCAGGATACAAAATTAATACACAGAAATCGATAGTGTTTCTATATACTAACAATGAAAGAGCAGAAAAGGAAATTAGGGAAGCAATCCCGTTTACCATCACATCCAAAAGAATAAAATACCTAGGAATAAACCTATCTAAAAAACAAAAGACCTGTACTCTGAAAACTATAAGCCACTGATGAAAGAAATCAAAGATGACACAAATAGATGGAAAAATATACCATGCTCGTGGACTGGAAGAGTCAATATTATCAAAATGACTATACTACCTAAGGCAATCTACAGATTCAATGCAATCCTTCTCAAATTACCAACGACATTTTTCACAGAACTCAAACAAAATATTTTAAAGTTTGTTGGGAAGCACAAAAGACCCAGAATAGCTATGGAAATCCTAAAAAAGAAAAGTGGAGCTGGAGGAATCAGGCTCCCAGACTTCAGACTATACTACAAAGCAACAGTTGTCAAAACTGCATGGTATTGGCACAAAGACAGACATAGAGATCAGTGGAACAGGATAGAAAGCCCAGAATTAAACCCATGCACCTACAGCCAACTCATCTATGACAAAGGAAGCAAGACTAAACAACGGAGAAAGGACAGCTTGTTCAATAAGTGGTGCTGGCAAAACTGGACAGCCACATGGAAAAGAATGAAATGAGAACACTCCCTAACACCATACACAAAAATCAACTCCAAATGGATTAGAGACCTATATATAAGACCAGACACTATCAAACTCCTAGAGGAAAACATAGGCCAAATACTCTCTAACATAAACGACAGCAACATCTTCTCAGATCCACCTCTCAGAGTATTGACACTAAAAACAAAAACAAACAAATGGGACCTAATTAAACTTCAAAGTTTCTGCACAGCAAAGGAAACCCTAAAAAACACAAAAAGACAACCCACAGAATGGGAGAAAATCTTTGCAAATGAATCGACTGACAAGGGATTAATCTCCAAAATTTATAAACACCTTCTGCAGCTCAATACCAAAAAAACAAATAACCTAATCAAAAAATGGGCAGAAGATCTAAACACAACAGTTCTCCCAAGAAGACATACACATGGCCAAAAAACACATGAAAAGATGTTCAGCGTCACTCATTATTAGAGAAATGCAAGTCAAAACCACTCTGAGGTACCACCTTACACCAGCCAGAATGGCCATCATCCAAAAGTGTACAAACCATAAGTCCTGGAGAGGGTGTGGAGAAAAAGGAACCCTAGTACACTGTTGGTGGGATTGTAAATTGGTGCAACCACTGTGGAAAGCAGTATGGAGATTCCTCAGAAAACTAAACATAGAACTACCATTTGACCCAGCAATCCCACTCCTGGGCATCTATCCAGAGAAAACCACGATTCGCAAAGACACATGTACTCCAATGTTCATTGCAGCACTATTTGCCAAGACATGGAAACAACCCAAATGTCCATTGACAGAGGAGTGGCTAAAGAAGTGGTACATATACACAATGGAATATTACTCAGCCATTAAAAGGAATGAAATAATGGCATTTGTAGCAACATGGATGGACCTAGAAATTACCATGCTAAGTGAAGTCAGCCATACAATGAGACACAACATCAAATGCTTTCACTGACATGTGGAATTTGAAAAAAGGACAGACGGAACTTCTTTGCAGAACAGATGGAGACTCACAGACTTTAAAATACTTATGGTCTCCAGAGGAGACAGTTTGGTGGGTGGGGGGATGTGCTTGTGCTGTGTGATGGAAATCCTGTGAAAGTGGATTGTTCTGATCATTATACAACTACAGATGTGATAAATTCATTTGAGTAATAAAAAAATGAAAAAAAGGGAAAAATAAATAAATAAAAATAAAACAACAACAACAACAACAACAAACAGAATATGGGTAGAGTTCTCTGTGCTATATAGCAGGTCCCCATTGACCAACCATTCTCTACACCGCAGTGTGCATATGCCAATCACTAACCCCTAGTCCATTCCTCCCCTGACCTGTCTCCTTTGGTAACCTTAAGTTTGTTTTCAAAATCTGTGAGTCTGTTTCCATTCTGCAATTAAAGTTCATTTATATCCTTTTTTTAGATTCCACATATAAGTGATATCATATATTTGTCTTTAATTTCACTTAGTATGATAATTTCTAGGTTCATGTATGTTGCTGCAAATGGCATTATTTCATTCTTTTTTATGGCTTAGTAATATTCCATTGTATATATGTACCACATCTTCTTTATCCAGTCTGCTATTGATGGACATTTAGGATGCTTCCATATCTTGGCTATTGTATACAGTGCTGTGATGAATATTGGGATGCATGTATCTTTATGAATTATGGTTTTATGCAGATATATGCCCAGGAGTGGGACTGCTGGATCATATGGTAGTTCTTTATTTAGTTTTTTGTGGAACTCCCATACTATTTTCCATAGTAGTTACACCAATGTACATTCCCACCAACAGTTTAACAGTTTAAGTGTGCAGTTTTCTCTGCACACTCTCCAGCATTTATTGTTTGTAGACTTTTTTCTTTTTTATTAGTGTTATTAAAATATAGTTGATTTGCAATGTTTCTTCAAGTTCTGTTGTACAGGAACGTGACCCAATCACACACATTTCCCAGTGATATACAGTAGGGCCCCACTGCCCATCCATTTCAAATATAAAAGTTTGCAACCAAAAAACCCCCAAAATACCCATCCCTCATACTTCCTCCCCTTTCTCCCTTGGGAACCCCAAGTCTGCTCTCCTTGGCCATAATCTGTTTCTGTTTTTGTTTGTTTGTTTTTAGATAGGATCATCTGTTCCATATTTTAGATTCCACAAATAAGTGATACCATGTGGTAACCATCTTTTTCTTTCTGGCTTCACTTAGTATGAGAATCTCTAGTTCCATCCATGTTGCTGCAAATGGCACTAGTTTGTGTTTTTATGTCTACGTAATATTCCATTGTATATGTGTACCACATCTTCTTACTCCATTCATCTGTCAATGGACATTTAGGTTGTTTCCATGTCTTGGCTACTGTGAACAGAGCTGCAATGAACACAGGGGTTCATGTATCTTTTTGAATGAAAGTTTGTACAGATATACACCCAGCAGTGGGATTGCTGGGTCATATGGTAGTTCTATATTTAGTTTTCTGAGGTACCTCCATACTATTTTCCATAGTAGTTGTACCAGTTTACATTCCCACAAACAGTGAAGGAGGGTTCTTTTTCGCCACACCCTCTCAAGCATTTGTTATTTGTTGACTTGTTAATGATGGCCATTCTGACTGGTGTGAGGTGGCACATTATTATAGTCTTGATTTTCATTTCTCTAATAGTGATGTTGAGCAACTTTTCACATGCCTCTAGGCCATCTGTATGTCTACTTTGGAGAAATACCTATTTAGGTCTGCTGCCCATTTTTCAACTGGGTTGTTTATTTTTTGTTTTGTTGATTTGCTTAAGTTGTTTGTATATTTTGGAGATTAGACCCTCGTCTGTTACCTTGCTGGCAAAGATTCTCTCCTACTCTTGTGTTGTCTTTTCATTTTTTTAATGGTTTCATTTGCTATGCAAAAGCTTTTGAGTTTAATTAGGTTCCATTGGTTTATTTGTGTCTTTATTGTCATTATTCTAGGTGGTAAATCAAACAAGGTTGCTTTGATTTATGTTAAAGAGCATTCTGCCTATGTTTTCCTCTAGGAGTTTTATAGTATCTGCCCTTATATCTAGGCCTTTAATCCATTGTGAGTTTAATTTTGCATATTGTGTTAGACAGTGTTCTATTTTCATTCCTTTACGTGTAACTTTCCAGTTTTCCCAGCACCATTTATTGAAGAGACTATCTTTCTTCCACTATATGGTCTTTCCTCCTTTGTCATAAATTAGTTAACCATAGGTGCTTGGGTTTATTTCTGGGCTTTCTATCATGTTCCATTGATCTATATTTCTATTTTTGCTCCAGTACCATATTGTTTTGATGACTGCAGCTTTTGTAGTATTGTCTAAAGTCAGGAAGCTTGATTCCTCCATTTTTGTTTTTCTTTTTCAGTATTGACTTGGCTACTTGGGGTCTCTCGTGTATCCACACAAATTTTAAAATATTCTGTTCTAGTTCTGTGAAGAATGTCCTTGGTAATTTGATAGGGATTGCATTGAATATGTAGATTGCCTTGGGTAGTACAATCATTTTGAAAATATCGATTCATCTAATCCAAGAGCATGATGTATCTTTCCATCTGTTTGTGTTTTCTTTGATTTCTTTCATCAATGTCTTATAATTTTCAGAGAATAGGTCCTTTGTCTTTGTAGACTTTTTGATGATGGCCATTCTACTGGTATGAAGTTTTAACTTGCATTTCTCTAATAATTATGATGTGAGCATCTTTTTATGTGTTTTTTGGCTATCTGTGTTGTCAAAATGACAATACTACCCAAGGCAATCTACACTTTCAACACAATCCCTAAAAAATTACCAATGGCATTTTTCACAGAACTATAATAAAACAATTTTTAATTTGTATGAAAGCACAAAAGACCCAGAACAGCCAAAGCAAATGTAAGAAAGAAAAATGGAGTTGAAGGAATCAGGCTCCCTGACTGCAGACTAAACTACAAAGTTGTAGTTATCAAAACAGTGTGGTACTGGAACAAAAAAACAGAAATATAGATCAATGGAACAGGATAGAAATCCCAGAATTAAACCCACACACCTACAGTCATCTAATCTATGACAAAGGAGAAAAGAATACACAATGCAGAAAAGACAGTCTCTTCAATAAGTGATGCTGTGAAAACTGGACAGCTGCATGTAAAAAAGTGAAATTAGAACACTTTCTAACACTATACACAAAAGTAAAACAGATTAAATACGTAAATATATAAGACCAGATACTATAAAACTCTTATAGAAAAAACACAGGTGAACACTCTCTGACATAAACTGCAGCAATATCTTCTCAGATCCACTTCCTAGAGTAATGAAAATCAAAACAAATATAAACAAGTGGGACCTAATTAAACTAAATGTTTTTGCACAGCAAATGAAACCCTAAACAAAATGAAGACAACCCACAGAATAGGAGAAAATATTTGCAAATGAAGCCAGTGAGAAGGGATTAATCTCCAAAGTATACAAACAACGCATACAGCCCAATATCAAAAAACGAACACCCAAACAAAAAATGGGCAGAAGATCTAAATAGACATTTTTCAAAAAAAAATTTTTTTAAATACTATTAATCCTGTATTTCACATCATGATGTAATGATGATCATTTCTGTCATCATTTTAGTGTCTAGAGATACTATTTTCTTGTTCATAGGAGAAAATTCCAGAATCTTGCATCTGCTAAGCCTGAAGATGAAAATCTGCCCCTACCTGTCAGTTATAAACCCAGATACTAAACAGAACTCCTCAGTGACACTGACTATAAGCAAATGGGTCAGGGCAGAAGGGGAAAAACGTAGTTGTTGCAGTGACAAGTTGGCATTGGGCACCAGAGCCAATGATGCAAATATCTCTTTTCAACTCTGTATTTACCTTGGTATCTGGAAACTGGCCATGATGGGAATGTTTACACCACAGAAATCAGCAAACACGATAAATCAAAGCTTTGTTTTATCCCAAAGAGAATTGGTTGTTAAACATTTGCCAGAACATCACTCTTTTTAAGTCAGACAGGCATGAGTTTGAATCCTCGTGCAATCAAGTGGAATCTTAAGCAAGTTACTTAAACTTCTCTGAGTTTTATTTTCTTCACATCTATAACATAAATAATAACTCCTTAATGGATTGTTATAAAAAGTAAATGATGTACTATGTGTAAAGTTCTTAGGAAAATATGTGGCACTTAGTAGTTACTTCTGGGGAAGTGATAGTAATTGTTAGTTTTATTATTTGCACTGTGTTAAATAAAAGAGGATGGCAAAGAACATGGCATAAATGAGAATAAACAAGCACAAACTAACAACATACAGCTTACCTTGTACCTCACCAGGGTTGGTTTCACCCTTCTAGAAACTATCCAGTCATATCCCAACTCAAAAGATCTGAACTTAAGTGCTTCCTACTCTCTTGCTCAAGTAACACACTCTCATTTGGATCCATTTCTTATGTTATATGCCCTGGCTCGCACCCTTTGGTCAGGGTCAGGGTGAACCTTATTTGATTAACAGTGTCATAATCAAAACAAATACTGTTTCATTTCCCCATGACATGATTAATTCTCGTATGCATTCAACATTGGGCCTGCTCTAGATGAGTAACCAAAGAGCAAATCGAAAAATCACCAACCTTTTGAGCTGGAAAATAAATGTGTTATCCACTTTGCAGAGGAGCAATTGAGGAGATAGGTCACTTGCCCTCTAGAAATAGAGGACTCTAGATCATGAATTGTTTGCAAATTTTAAGAGATAGATGATACAAAGAAAAGAGCCAAAGACTTAAGGACTCCTCCACTGTCCCTAAGACCGAACCCACCATCTCTCTCATTACCACTGCCAATTTCAGCATCAAATTATATACCACAGAAATATAATGACTTAATGACGTCCTTTATTCTCTAGTGGGACTACTGTATTTTATTAAATTCAACAGTTCCAGATCTGAAAGGAGAATGTATACTGCCCAGCTCACTTGTGAAAACTTTAAGGGCTATATAAATTGAGGGACACCCACCTACTCTGAATACTAATATCTCTCAAAATGTCCAAGCTTCATCCTGTAGTTCCCTCCTTAGAGAATTCTAATATGTATTAGTGTATCAGAGGCTCTAAGAAGCCCCACAGTACATACATCTTTTAAAACTTTGTATTAATCCAATGTTTATTTTTAACTAGATCAATGTTTCCCAAGTTTTTTCTCTTTTTACTACAAAACTCCCTTTGTGTGCCATATCTATAAATCACAGACAGAGGCTTCACTATAAGACCAATCTGATAAAAGCTGATCTAGTCCAACCCTGTAAGTTTAGAGAAGAAATTGAATTTCTGGGTAAAAAAGATCCAGCTCTTTTACCTCCCACTCCTTGCCACTGCCACTTCTAGTGACCTTTCAGTATGCAAACAAGCTAGGTCTGGGCCACATGATTTCCCCTGAGACCTACCCTAGCCCCACTCCAACCCAGTGTGCAAATGAACAATTTAAGAGCAAATACAAAGAAGTGATTTGGGTAGGAGGTAAACCAGCAAAGAAGAAAAAGAAAGATGACAAGAGAAAGGGTAAGTAGTCAATTGTTGACTGAAAAAAACACTCAACCTGGAAGTTGACAGTTAAGTTTTATTTGGGGCAAAATTAGGACATAAGCCTGGGAGACAGCATCTCAGGTAGCCCTGAGAAACCACTCTGAGAAAGTGAGGGGAGAGCTAGGATATACAGGAGTTTTTGCAACAAAGGGAAGGCAGCAGGAACAAAAGAAGTCTGGGCTCACCGAAATCATTCCTTTGATATGCACCTCAGCTATCAGGGCCAGTATTCTGAATTTTCACAGCCCTTGAAGCTCACTGCCTCACCTTTGGAGGTGGCTGCATTCCACAGGTGACTGTGACATCCTTTGTTTTGTCCACTCAACTACAGCCCAGGCAAGTGGTTTTTCAGATAGCTCTGAAATACCACCTCAAAGAAACAGGGGGAAATAATATCAGTATATATGACAAAAGTGAGGGGGCTCTCTCCTAGCAAATGGCACCATACCTTGTTAGCATTAACAAGCAATGCATAAGAATATATACCTTCCCTTTTTGCTTTCTACAAATGAGATATTAAGGACCTTGAACTCTACCCTGAGAACAATGGAGAGACAATGAAGAATGTAACCAAGAGAAGAACATGGTCATATTTATATTTTGAAATAGATAGGAGGAGATGCAAGAATTGGGCACATAAATTCTTCTCCTGAAAATATCTGACTATCTGAAGACCTGTTCTTCCAGTTTTCCCAGAGCACAGATTGCTTCATTCCTGATTTCCACCCTGAGCTCTGCTCAGGGGGTGCTGCAGCTCAGCAGCTACAGTGGCTCATGATTAAATCCATGTAGAGGCAGATGGCAAGTGATAGCAAGTGCCAAACTCCAGTTCACAAAATAAATGTTGCATGAGTGTAAAAATCACTGAATAGACAAATAAGCAGATAGGTGGGTAGATGAGAAAAGAATGGAGTGGATGAATAAGTGAAAGAATAAAAGAAAAAAATGAAGATCAAGGCAAATGAGTAAGTACATGAATGAATTATAAGGTTAGTCCTCAGTTGTGCCATGATTCAGGTAACAATGACTCTCTCCTAGCAAATGGCACCATACCTTGTTAGCATTAACAAGCAATGCATAAGAATGTATACCTTCCCCTTTTGCTTTCTACAAATGAGATATTAAGGACCTTGAACTCTACCCTGAGAACAATGGAGAGACAATGAAGAATGTAACCAAGAGAAGAACATGGTCATGTTTATATTTTGAAACAGCTTTCAGGGGAAAGTTTGGTGGGAGCTCCTTATGTGACCCTCCACAGTGAGATCTGAAAGTAAGCCATTTCTTAGTTTTTGCCTCTCCTTCATCTTCCAAAAAAAAAACCATCAGAAGACTTTGAAAAACAAGGACAACTTCAGAAGTATTTTAGCAGTATGGAGTTTACTTTTACTACCCCTTTGATTAATCTTTACCTCCTCCTAGCTTGAACCCCAGAAGAGGTGGCAATATTGAAGACATGTACCACCTGACTACTTTGAGATAGGACTTCCAAAGAAGATAAAAACACTATTGGAGAGCTTGTGGTAAGTAAATACTGGGAACATAATTGACTGAAATTGACTAACTAGGATCTCTTGTCCATCCTTAGTAAATGCCCAACTAATACTGAATCTGAATATTGACAGTTTTAAAAGACCATTTTATGACTTAAAGGGAAAATATAACTTGACAGAAAATGCAAAGAAAAAAAAAAGTTATGCTTACTAGTGTGTGATGTGGGGCAATGTTAGCAACAGATTGAAGGATGTCTAGTACCCTACACAGTGTCTGGCACACAACAGACACTGAACAAATAATAGTTGACTAATCTACCCTGAGTTCATAAAGGAAGCAGATCTATTCGTGTATTTAATAAAAGTATACTAAATGCCAATTATGTGCTAGCACATGTTCTGAGTCCTGGGGTTAGAGCAGTGAATAAACGAAGTCCCCACCTTCATGAAATTTCCAGTTAAATCAGGGGGGACAAAATCCCAGCATGTTAAGAGTCAGAAGTTACCTTATATCCTAAAGCTCAACCTTCTAATTGTCTAGATGGAAAAAAATCAGATCCAGCGTGAAAAAATTCCCCAAGATCACTCAAGAAGTTAGCAGCAAAGTGAGAATTTAAACTCTAGTTTTATGACCATAAATTCAGTGTTTATTCACCCACACCAGCCTGCCTAAGTTAAGAAAATTCGATATCATTATCTTAAAGGGAAGTCATGGTGCCATAAATCATCATTAAATTATAGAGACATAAATATTATAGCCCTGACCCCAGTTCAGCATCTAAATACTTGTGAATTTCAAGTCTTAGCCAATGTTTTCCACTTAGTAAATTGCTATTAGAAACCAAACTCAACCAAAGCTCAGGAATTATGAAAACTGGGGAAGAAAGAATGGAAATTGTCATTTTGGGGTTCTTTCCAAATAAATGATCAGGAATAAAAAAATGAAAAGGACATGGGTTTTGGAATCAAATTGAGTTTTGAATCCCAGTTTTGCCTCCTATTAGTTTTACAACCATAGGAAACTCACACTTGATGAGAAAACTCACATCCAATTCCCCCACTTGCAAAATAAATTCTCACAGATCTTTTATGTTGATTTATGAAATGATATATGTATGTATGTAGTATATTAAGAGCTGAAAAAGGAGTTCCCGTCGTGGCGCAGTGGTTAACGAATCTGACTAGGAACCATGAGGTTGCGGGTTCGGTCCCTGCGCTTGCTCAGTGGGTTAACGATCCGGCGTTGCTGTGAGCTGTGGTGTAGGTTGCAGACTCGGCTCGGATCCCGCGTTGCTGTGGCTCTGGTGTAGGCCGGTGGCTACAGCTCCGATTGGACCCCTAGCCTGGGAACCTCCATGTGCCGCGGGAGCGGCCCAAGAAATAGCAAAAAAAAAAAAAAAAAGAGCTGAAAAAGTAGTCATTCCTTATGCTTTCCAACACCTCTTATTTGATGGCCGATTTCCTTACTTTAAGACCTGTTAATAAACTAGAAACTGTTTGAACACTTAGTTTGGTTAAACATAATAATGTAATAACCTTTAAAAGTGTGAGGAAAATGCCCCTAAACTCCTGGTGTACACAACAGGCCTGGAATTTGGATTATTTCATTTGGCGGAGTTTTCATATTTTCAGCCTTTGGTCAGACTTAAATTCCAGGGGGACTACCTCGCCTAATATTTTGGCACTTTCCTAAGTCACAGTTGGAAGCCAGAAGTATAGAAATAAGTGAAATGAAAAAATAATGAAAAACAAAAGTCAATCAAATCTTCATTTTTTTTTTTCCTTTCATGGGATAAAACTTTTTTTAAAAAACCAATCTGTTTGACTTTCAGTCAAAGCCTGGGATCAAGTTTTCATTCTGTCAACCTTTCCCATGCTCTAATTTAGTAGGGTTCCAACTACTTCACATTGGCCACATTTTTTTAAACCCAAATCCAGGTACTGTTTTATCAAGACCAATAACTCTTGTGACAAACTCTCCAGTTATGTCTTTGGAAAGACATATTTTATGCACACAGATCTTGCTAGAGCCTAGAGAAACAAAGCTTTTTTGTTTGTTGTCAATGTTATGTGCTTCAGTGTTGGTACCAACACAATCCTGTGAGAGAGGCAGTCATCTGAATCCACACTGTATTTCACATCAATTTTTGTTAACAACCCTCAATCAAACTGTGTATTTGCAATTTAGCCCCGTTCCAATTTACTACATCAGACAAGCCTCTCTCATCATACCACTATCCATTCTCTCTGCCACACCTGAAGGAAATCAGATTTCCTTTTTGGCAGAAGCAAAGATAAGACACAGATGCTAATGAGATCTAGCACTTCTGTGCTCTAGAAAGTGAACTGATAAAACCCTGACAGGGATGATTGCTCACTGTGGAAGTCACCAAGGGATGACATTAACAAGGGAACAGCAATAAACCTTAATTCAGAAAAAGTAAAAAGAATACTGCACCCACATGTTCATTGCAGCACTATTCACAATAGCCAAGACATGGAAACAACCTAAATGTCCACTGACAGATGAATGGATTAAGAAGATGTGGTATATATACACAATGGAATACTACTCAGCCATAAAAAGAGCAAAATAATGCCACTTTCAGCAACATGGATGAAACTAGAGATTATCATACTAAGTGAAATAAGTCTGAAAGTGAAAGACAAATACTATATTATATCACTTATATCTGGAATCTAATAAACAGCACAAATGAACCTTTCCACAGAAAAGAAAACTCAGGGACAGACCTGTGGTTGCCAAGAAAGAGGGGAAGGGAGTGGAATGGACTGGGAGTCTGGGTTAATAGATGAAAACTGTTATATTTGGAGTGGATGGGCAATGAGATCCTACTGTATAGCACAGGGAACTATATCCAGTCAATTGTGATGGAACATGATGGAGGATAAAGTGAGAATAAGAATGTATGTATAGGAGTTCCCATTGTGGCTCGGTGGTTAACCTGACTAGCATCCATGAGGACGCAGGTTCGATCCCTGGCATCGCTCAGTGGGTTAAAGATCCAGTGTTGCTGTGAGCCGTGGTATAGGTTGCAGATGTGGCTCTGATCTTGCATTGTTGTGGCTGTGGCGTAGGCTGGCGGCTACAGCTCTGATTGGACCCCTAGCCTGGGAACCTCCATATGCTGCGAATACGGTCCTAAAAAGACAAAAGACAAAAAATAAATAAATAAACTAATATAAAAAAAAGAGAATGTATGTATATATTTATGACTGAGTCACTTTGCTGTACAGTAGAAATTGACAGAACACTGCAAATCAACTAATGGAAAAAATAAAAACCATTTTAAAAAAATACTAACAGGGTTGAGGGTTGAAGAGAATAGGAAGTGTCTACTCTTGGCTGGGCTTTAACTCCCATGTACACTGCATGAGTCTCCTCCCTACCCGGGCTTCACTGAAAGGTCTCTGGAAAATGAGAATGCATGGGACTGGATGGGATCGAGGCCCCTCCCAAGTCTGATACTATGTGAGTAGACAAAACCACACAATGTCCACACAGGACTCTGAGAGCTGGGCTTCACCAGCAATTCAGAGGATGCCAAAAGACCATCCACATGGAGATCATCAGTGACAGTCGGTAGGCCTAGAAATAACAGTCTGCCTACATGACTTGCATAATAGTAAGAAAAGAGAACAGATAACATTGGAGTCACTCAAAGTACTGCCACTTTGGAATTCTTTATGGAATGTGCTTTTTCTTCCTTTTTTGAAATAGTCATCAGAATGCCTAACTGAAGGATTTTTCTAAGCCCAGTCATGAGCATATTTTATTTTATTTTTTTAATATTTTATTTTTTTTCATTACTCAAATGAATTTATCACATCTGTAGTTGTATAATGATCATAACAATCTGATTTCATAGGATTTCCATATGAGCATATTTTAAATCCTAGAGGCTAACTTTTGGGGAAAAAATATTTTCTAAATTACAAACCCAAAGAAGAGGGCAGGTAAAGCAGCTGTGTAAGAGACATAGCATTGAGCACCCAGTACGTGCCAGACACCAACATTCACAAATGGAAAACAAGTGGGATCAACACAACCCCCAGTCCCCACAGACAGATACACAGTCCCTAAAGAAAAGATCAGAGACCATAAAGAATAAGAAGGAGACCAGCTACCCTTCCTGGAGGTGTTAGAAGTGACACTGTAGTGAGAATGACATAGGATTGGCTCTAAAAATGTCATTTTATGGACCTCTGGCTAAGACAAAAGTCAATGTCACAAGTGGAAAAATGAAAGATGCTTTATTTGCAAAGGATAAGATCTTTGAAAATTGTATTGAACCTTAGTTTTGTCATCCCTAAGTTGGGAATAAGAACACTCCCTGTTTTGTAGGAAATAGAGCTTTTCAATTTAATAAAAGTTTAGAAAGCACCTACCAGAAACATAGAGTGAGCTACTTGATGCGATACATGTGTGACACCACAACAGGATTCAAAGAGGGAAGGAGAAATGATATTTCGGCCCCACCTCCATGAGAACAATGATCAATTCTGAAATTACAGAGGTTTAATTAAGGTTGTATAATTAAGTACCTGGTGTTTTTCTTCAGTACCATAAATTTCTCCCTGTATAAACCTTTCCCAGTATGATTCCTATGGCATCTTTGGAGGTAGAACAGAAGTAGAAAAGGTACTGTAGTTCTTCATGAGTTGGCTGAGCCTAGTTCAGCATGAAGGTTAAAAAGACGCCCCCTCTCCACCCCAGCCATCTCCAACCACTTTCAGTTTTATGCATCGGTTCCTAAATGATGAAGCTGGGACCCCAGTGGGGACTCACCAGCCTCCAAGATCATCAAACTCAATGGCATCTGAGAATACACAGAGCCTCAGTGGAACTGCATTTACTGAGTTCCCAATGCATGTCAGGACTAGAGCTGACCACAAGCAGAGCATGAGATACAGAACTTTGCTCCTTTGCTGAACAACTTTAGGGAAGTCAGACATGCAATCAAGGAAAATTCCATTTGGAATGTTCTAGAACAATTCTACTTGGAATAGTCAGAGAACAGGGTTACAGAGGAGGTACTGTTTGGGTTACTAAGCAGAGGAAGGGGTAAGGACATATCAGGCAGAAGGAATATCTTGAGCAAAGACTCAGAGGGATAAAAGAACATGGGAAGCTGTTCAGTATGTTGTTTGAGAAAAGAGTGGGTTGTCTGGAAGCAGAGGATGTGGCTAGAGACGTGGGTAAAGGCCAAGTCATAAAGGGCCGCCCTTTGTGCCAAGGCAAGGTGTTTGGCCACCAACTAACAGCCATGGGGAACTAGTGAGAGCTTTCATATGCTGGAGTGACGTGGTCTTTAAGAGCACTCCCTCTGAGGCACTGTGAAGGCAGACTGTCAGGGAAGAGACCAAAGGCAAGGAGGCAAGTTAGGAGGAGTTTTATTGCTATTTTTGTGTGGAACATCTGTTCTGAAAGGAACAAAAGAGGAGTAAGTCATGTGGTCTAATAATCTTTTACATCGGCTACTAAGGGAGCTGTTTAGCACACAGTGTATACACATCAGAGAATCAGGACATAGTGCCAGGTGAGAGCCAGGCAGCAGTACAGAATGGATGGTCTTAGAGAAAGATTGAACAAAAACTCAGCAGAGCAACTTTCAGTTATATGACACTGGGCAACTCAGCCAACCTCGTGGAGCCAGCTTCCTCATGTATGAGATTGTAATCCTAACTTGGCCAGCTTGCTGTGAGAGATGCATACAAGGTCCCTGGCAGAGCTTCAGGCACAGAGTGGGTCCTCCATAAGTGGGACCCACCATTATTACAGTGGAAAAGTCTTTTGCCAAGAATGCTCTCAGAAACAATCTATTCACCAAGACATAGGCTTCCTCTGATGAGCACCAGTAACCAAAGCAAACAGAGCAATGGGGACAAACCCAGAGTTATTACCTACATGAGAGGCTCAGGTGTCCCTTTGATGGAAAGCAAAAACCAGCCTGAGTCTAACAAGTCCATACACACCGATCAGAGCTGCCTATGCTCAGCAGCCTTGGGCACATTCCCATGTAACCTGGTTTGACAAGCTGTGCTGGCCCAGTGCCCAGTTTCCAATCAGAACTTACAAGACCCAGAGATCATTTGACAAACTCTCTCTCTAGGAGGGCAGTTATGGTGCAGAAGGGAAGCAGCAGTATACATTTTAAGCACATATACATCACCCTTTCATTTCCTATCTCACCTACAGGCTCAATTACTACTTCATTATTATTATTATTATTAAAGTATAGTTGATTCACAATGTTTCGTCAAGTTCTGTTGTGCGACAAAGTGACCCAATCACACACATTTCCCTGTGCTACACAGAAGGATCCCATTGCCCATCCATTCCAATATAACAGTTTGCATCCCCCAAACCTCCAAAATGTCTATTCATCCCATTCTCTCCCCTTTTCTCCCCAGGAATCCCAAGTCTGCTCTTCTTGGCCATGATCTGTTTCTGTTTTTTGTTTGTTTGTTTGTTATTTTTAGATAGGATCATCTGTTCCATATTTTAGATTCCACAAATAAGTGATATCATATGGTATTTGTCTTTTTCTTTCTGGCTTACTTTATTTAGTATGAGAGTCTCTAGATCCATCCATGTTGCTACAAATGGCATTAGTTACTACTTCTAAAGAGCAATAACATTAGAATCTCTGAACACAGCTTCCACAATCATCACCAAAAATTTACCATCTGGGAACAGTTTGTGTTCTAGAATCACAGATCATGGTTGCAGATACTCTTGTATTCTCAGCTCAGATTGTTTGACATTCTTGCTCCAAAACACTCACTTGGAAAGTGAGGGCACTCATGAATGAAGACACTGCCCAGTGCCAACTATTCTCTCCTCCTATCTTCTGACTCTCATCCTCTCACTTGCAAACATTCTGGGAACTTCTCAGGACCCCATTTAGACACCAACTGTCTCCTTCTCTCTGCCACTGTATGTTGCTCAAAGTATCCTACACCCCACCACTGCTTCTCACGTGGTAATTGCCCTTTAGCCTTTGGAAATCCCTTTCTGCCTTCCTTATGAGACTTAAATATTCTGGGCAAGTGACCTGATCTTTCCAAATACAACTTGGCCCCACTTCGGTATTCCTCACTTTGACCACTCGCCACTTCTGGAAAGCTATCACTCTTGACTTCCTGATACTCCTCGCACTCTCCTGACCACCCCTACTTAACACTGGCTGATCCCTCTTCTTCTGTCCATTTCTAGGTATGGGCTTTCTGGAGCTTTTTGCCCAGGGTCCATTGTCTTTCCATAATCATCTTCCTAATATATGTCATAGCTATTTATCCTGGCTCCAGGTGGCTCTTACACTCCCCAAAACACAGTCTTCTCCCACTCTAGCTCAACTCTCTCTCTCGTGAGTCTAAACAGTCTAGCTCATCTCTCTCTCTCTCTCTCATGAGTCTAAACTCCACTCTTGCTTGTCCTACCCTGGGCTCAAACACAGCTATTCAAATCCAAACTCTTGACTTTCCCATCAAAACTTGCTCATCTGCTGATGCTTGCTGCCTTAGTTGGGGGAAATACCATCCTCTTTATACAAGGTAAAAATCTAAGGCATTCTTCTCCTATTCTTCCTCACATTTATTAATTTGTATCTGTCCCTCCCCTCCTCCCTTAATGTCCAAGCTACTGGCCAAATTCTTGTCTGGGCTTTTGCCAACAAGTCTTTCTGCTTGCTTCTCTTGCTTTTTCAGAGTCTCTGCCTCATTACTATCTTTATAGAGCACAGAGACTATTACCTTCAGAGCAAAAACCATCACTCCACTCCCCCAGACCATCTCTTTGCCATGACATCCAACACTCCTGCACAATGTAATGAGAACAAATATTTGGGGTCTGTCTCTCTTACTAGATCATAAATTCCTTAGCGCCCACAATTGTTCCTCAATAGCTGAATTACAGGCAACGTGACTGGTAGTATAAGTGCTTGATACACACTGGAAGAAATCAATCAATCTTCAGGCTGTTAGCACTCCTGCTCTTCAAAATCAAAATGCCCTTCTCTGATTATCTTAGGATTTAGAGCTCCTTTGGTGCAATTATGTAAAATTCACCACAGTATCCCCAAAATTTTAGGTGTGATGAATGCCCTTCCATAACTTTCCATAGCATTGAGCTGCTTCTAACTGGTTATTTATATATATCAAGTAAAAAGTCTCCTCAATGTGAATTATGGATAAAAAAAAAATCTTTCAAGTTTTTCAAATTTGATTTGGCTTATTTTATCAGTCAGGGTCCAACTCAAAAAACACATCATTCTATCTAATATAGATGGAATTCAATAAAAATAATTATTCAACATCCCAGGTGATTGAGAAACTGACACATTTAATCGGATGATAGCGTAGTGACACAGGAAGCAGAAATCAACTACCACTTCCAAGATGGAAGAAAAAGGAAGACCACAGTCTCAATGAAAGGTGGAAGCGCTGCCAGGAGCAGATTTACCATAAAGCTAATGAGGCTTATGCTTTGGTGATTTTTACCTTCCTGGGTTTCTTCTAAAGTCTTAGATCTAATTTTGTATTCTTTTTCCTTTAAAGGGTTCCTCAAATTATACAAGCTTTTATCTTCACAAAACCTGGATCCTCCACAAACCATAAAGGAAACATCACCACTGCTAGAGAAGTTGCTCAAAGCTGTGATGGGGAAAAATGCCATGGTTTTTCTCTTCTGACCATCTTCCAACTTCCTGCCAGTACTTCCCATTGGCCAAACCCAGTCACAAGCCAACTAGCATGGGAGCCTGGGAAACACAGACTTCAGGATCAACCTTGCTATAATATGGAACAAAGGAGGGAAAGGGCAGCGAGGAGATCTGAGAGCAGGCAAGCAAAGGATTGGCATACCAGCTTCAGTCGATCTCCCTTCGGCACCCGTATTAGTTCTGAATGAAGGTATATAGAATTGTAAGGGTGTTACCAGGAAAAGGCTAAATTAAATGTCTCTCCCTCTCCCAAGATATCCCACAAGCCAGCACTATCCCTGTGTATACATGACATATCTGTATCTTCCTCCTAGCCTGGGGGATTCTGAAATTCAACTGTGTCATTGTCCCAAAGGCAGGCAGATTTGGAGAAGACGACTCACCCTAACCAAGCCTATAGAAGCCTGAAGCATAGCCTGAAAACCAATAGACTAATTTATAAAAAGAAATATCCCTATAATGTGGACTGACATAGTTGTCTTGACAAAATCAGTTCAATTTTCCTGTTCACTATAGCACATAATATTGACTGTTAATACCATGGCCATTACTTTCAACCAATGTGTTACAAATGAATTAATACCTAGCCCCCACCTGTAGGGGCCTAGTTATGAATTTTCAGTAATACCATAGACATATCTGGACCAAAAAAGATTTAAAATCCTTATTGAACACAGACCCACACCAGTCTAGTTAATGTGATCTACTATGTTTAATAACATCAGGCTCTGAGAGATACAGACGTCAGTCTCTACCGTAGAGACAGAGCAGGAAGATGTTTGCTTGTCAGAGCACAGACTCTCCTGGAGAAAGCCCAAGTTTACTTCCTGACTCAGTTTTCCTGTGTCCCCCGCTGACCACCTCCTCTTCTGATGGGCTCGTGCATCAAATGCCATCCATTTGGTTACAGCCAAGTTCAACAGGCCTGGAAGACATGCATTCACACTAGGGAAGGCTCTGAGCCATTCTTGCTCTTTGAGAATCTCATTAGAGCTTCAGACTCTCTAAAATTCATATACCCACACATTTTGTATACACTTACAAGGGGGTTTTAGTCTTTATTGCCTCCGGTTCTTTTTCTAGAGCAAGGTTTCTTAACCTCCACAACACCGGCACTTTGGATTAAATAATTCTTTGTTGTTGGGGATCTGTCCTTTGCGTTATAGGATGTTTAGTATCATCCCTGACTTTTACGCTAGTTCTAATGGCCCACCCACAACCAGTTGTGAAAACAAGAAATGTCTCGAGATATTGGTAAATGTTCCCTGGGGGACAAAATTGCCCCAGTGGAGAACTACTTTTCCAGAAAGACATTGACTATCTCTGCTCTGACTCCATAAGCAACGCATGGAAGGTCCAGCCTTAAGGGTAGCCAGGTGCTCTTCACCAGCCCTTCATACACTTCAGGCTAACAATCAGTTTAGCAAATGAGTTACCTTTAGAAATAACACAAAGTTTCTGAATTCTTATTTCACCAATGTATAAAATAAGTATCTGCACATGGACCAGGGATGAGAGGGAATCTAAAAACATGAGTTGAGATTATTGATCAGGGTGGAGGAATTTTAAGGGTTTTTTGTTTGTTTGTTTGTTTCCACCACTGGGGAGAAAAAGAAAACAATACCACTAGTGTGCATGTGTTTACAAAACATTATGTGACTATATCTGTTAACTAACTAACCTAGAGTCCACCTGAAGCTGCTTGTGACCATTAGCCATCTGGAGGAGCTCAGCATTAGCTATGGCTAATGCTATAGCTGGCATTATTGTCAATCTCTCCTAAAATAGAGAGACCTGTAGTCTGTGTCAGTTCTCAAGGTCACCTACAGGCCTCAAAAGAATGCAAAGGAGTCATCATCCCCCTGACACATCCCCACAAGACACATAATAAATTTGCTGTGGGCAGGCACTGTGCTTTATGCACAGCAAATCATTTAAACCTTACAACAAGCTAGAAAAGCATGTATTATTGTCCCCACCTTAGAGAGAAAAGAACTGAACCTCAGAGAAGTTTCATAGGTTGCTTAAGAGTCACATGGCTAGTAAGTGACAGAGGTGAAATTAAAACCCAGCTCCTCTGGCACTAGGACCAGTGCTCTTTTCCTGTCACTGTGATGTGTTTGGATTAATTGCAAATTTTAGCTAAGATTATTTATGACAGGAAGAAGTAGCCTCTGGGATATGCATGAAAATCAAGGCAAACAGCTCAACTCTTTCACTTGGATGGGGAAAACCACCAAAACAGATTTTTTACATCAAACCAATATAACTTCTAATTGACATGATGTTTTAAATATATAAATATATCTGAACCCATTTAGAGCAGGGTTTGGCTATCATCTTCAAACTTCCAAAGTCTTCTCATAACACAGACAGCTACATGCCATGCTGAGGGTAAGGCAAAAGCCCAAGAATTCTCACTTGGAGGGCTTTCCTCCTCATGGCCTCATCAGCAACTACAGGTCACTTGCTCTGAACAGGAAAACATTCATTAGCCTTTAGTTACCAATTCAAACCAGGGACCTTTTCATTCTGCCTACACGACTCTAAAGGAAGTCTGGGACAGGGGATGGACAAGATTGATGGGACTAATCCAAAACACAAATAATGTATTTCCTTCCAAATATGAAAACAACACTTGAAGCCAGGGTGTAATAATAGGTTCTCCCTGTATGGTTGCTTTTATAGAGCATTACAAGTGTCCCTTGATTATACTTCTAAGAATACCGAGTCTGGATTTCTTCTTTCCTTTCCCTCTCCTTTTGCCTTCCCTTCCTTCCTTTCTTCCTCCTCCAACAGTCACATCCTGACCTCCGACTTTGCACCAGCCCCTATTCTGGGGCCAGGGGAGACTGAGATGAACAGAACTCATACCCTGTCTTATCTTAAAACTTAGACAAGAATACCAAGGGAGAATGATAGGTATTGGACAAATGGAGTTACTCTACTGCCTCTTCAAAAAGATGGAAACATTTAAAGTAGTGAGGGAAAACCATTCATCCATTTGAAATACTGGAGGTCAGGGTCAAAAGAGGCATCTCAGAAGGTATGACATTTGTGTACAACACTGCAAATCTCAGTCTCAAAACTTGTTAGGAAAGCATGACTTTGATGGGATCCTTAGAGTCTATGGCATGAAATCCTAATTAAAAAAAGATGAGAACAAAGCTATTTTTCCCCCCTTAAGCAGCTGAGTGGGGAGGGATGAGAAATACGGTTAATGAGTGTTGCTTTTCTTATTCACTAAATTCATTAATATTTATTGTGTTTTAATTTTTAAATTACTTTTGCATTATGTTAATTTTGCCTTATAATAGCCCTACGAGGTAAATATTATTATCTCCATTGTACTGTTGAGAAAATGGAGGCTCAGAGAGATAAGTGGCTCTCTCAAGGGCTCCTAGCCAGCCGAGAAAAGAATGGGCTTCTCAAATTCACCTCCACCTGCCTGCAAAGCCCACGTCCTGCAAGGCCTTCACGCACGCCATGAGTCCTGGGAAGCATGTAACGTTATTCAGCTGCAGTCTCCCAGGTGTCACACATGGACTGGAAGGTGTGTTCAAGAGGCTCTGAGATATTGAGAAGAGAGTATTGTGGATTTTAATGGAAAAGACTGTTCTACTTATAAAGGCTCCAAAAAAAAAAAAAGTGATTCACTCTTCAGGCCTGACATGTTTTGAGAGACAGACATGCCTGTAAATTTGGCCAGACTCGTGGGTGCCAGATGATAATTGACAAAGACCCTAGGGCTTGGCAATCAAACCAGGACTTCCTCATGTTCTTCACTGGGCTCTCCAGGGGCCAAGCACAGTGCATAATTAAGTCAGATGGTTGCAGAGGGAAAGCAATGGGTCATTTTCTCTACGGAGAGATTTTCTTCTTGGCAAGATGCAGAATGACACACTTCAGGCAGCAGGAAGATGATTTCCATAAAAGTCAGTGGAGAGGGACGGAAATCGTGAAGTTACTGAAGGACAAACAAAGCCTAAATACCATAAACAGAGTATGGAGTTCCCAACCAGAGGCACAATTATCTCTTACCTCAAACTTGGAAAGAACTCAAGCAAGCATTATAAGAGATTTTCTCATGCACATGAGTAATTCCCCCACTCATTAAAACGTTATAGATGAGCCTCACTTGGAAAGCAGCAAAGTGTGAATTCCAACGCAGGACCGGGAGGAGGCATAAAGAAGCCTGAGGAAGTCCTAGCAGCAGAAAGCTTTGAGGCAGCCCAACAGTCTTCTCAGAAGCAAGACAGTGGCCATGGTGAGAAGAAAGACACCAAGAATAAGAGATACTATCCATATAAACACCACTGTTACACATGCACAGATACCCTCCATTTTACTACCTTCCATTTAATGAAAACACAAGTCCACAAATAAACATGAGATTATTTACATCCATTACAATGAGTGGAAATGCCTTTTGCAATCTCACTTGTGGTTTAACCACTTGGGACTGTTCCTTCTTGGACCCAAGTCAGTACTTGGTACAAAGAAAGAACTGATGGGATTGATCACAATGTAATTTAACGAAGGTGTGATTCACAAGGGATTTAATGTCACTCACAGCCTTGACCCACAAGTTTTGGAGCACCATCTTCCCATCATGGATGTTTTCATGGAATTTTGAGGCTGCAGAGCCAGACAAAAGGAGCACAGATATGAATGTCAAGTCTTAGAAGAATTTTAGTCTAGTATCTCAATAGATCTTATGTGAGCTAATCCTGGAATCTGAATCAGATCAGAATTTTCTTTATGGCCACATCCACAGCATATGGAAGTTCCCAGGCCAGTGACTGAATCAACCACAGCTGCAGCAATGGCAGATTCTCTAACCCACTGTGCCAGGCTGGGGATTGAACCCAAGCCTCTGCAGAGACCCAAGCTGCAGCAGTTGGATTCTTAATCAACTACACCAGAGCAGGAACCACAATCAGATTTGAATTTTTAACTCTTATGTACCATCCTGAAAGCACTGTGAATTTGTTGAGAGCAGTAACATTCACCAAAACAGAGAAAAAGTAGCATAGATAGAGGAAAGCAAAAATTAATGAGTTTGACATAAGACCTGCTAAACCTGAGGAACCTACTGGACATTTCCAGGTTGGAGGGGTATGTCTTAGCAATTGATTACCAACATTTCAAAGAGCCAAAACAGAAAGAACACACTCAAAAATCAGAGATGATATTAACTTTTCTCTGCTTTTGTAGTCAATGTGTCACTTGATTCTGCTTCCTTATTGTCATTTATGCCATCTGTCATCTGATGTCCTAAGTTTATTCCTTTGTACTACAACACACTTTTGAGTTGAGGCAAGCATTCTCTCTGGAAAATTTTAGGCATGTGACACATTCAGACTGACTTTACCTTTAAAGGGCTGAACAAGGTTGCTACTATGGGAAGGTAACATGTCTCGATGGATTTGATGGAAGAAGGGACATCCATTCCTTCTCCTTATATAAAGCCCTTTTATATAGCCACTTTATATAAAGGACTAGAGACCATGACTCACCTGAATGTATAAAAAGTATAAGATGACAACCCTTAAAATATGATAGTACTCCTACAAGTAATGATTATCTTTATAGATCACAGGTATTCTCTTATTTTGTTTTTTATAGTGTTTCTTCTAATTAGAAAGTAATATATTTGAATTGCAGTATTTTGGAAAAGACAAGAAAACAAGACACCAGATTATCTCTGGGATCAACTGTACCAGAGATAATCACTTTTAATAATTGGCTGTATATTTCCCTATTAATTTCTGCACATTATAAATACATGTATGTAGGGGTATATAACACCATTCTGTATATAACCATTTTTCTCCTTAGCATTACATATTAAGTATTATCACATGATATTAAATATTTTAATAACATGACTTTATTGGCTAAACATTACACCTTTTGCTATAAACAGATCATAACTAATTTAACCAATCTTCCGTCAAAGGAAATTTGGTTTGTTTCCAGTTTTTTGTTAATATAAGTAACAAAACAAAACAAAAAATACTCAGACTTAAATCAGGTTACACTTCTGTACTGGTCATATCCAGACAGGATGGCAGGTATAAATAGAGTTTCATGAAAAGACTATTGACAAAGGAATGGTGGGTTTAAGAGAAACCAACAAAGATAACGATGCAAAAAGGTATAGAGCCAGAAGCAGTGGACAATCTATCACTAGCCAGGCCTAAAGGAACAAAGGGAGGGAGTGGTCACTAGAACCCAGTGACAGCAATAGCAGAAGCAGGCTGCATGACAGGAGATGTGGCCTTGAGTGAGGAAGGCAACTACTGCCAAACCATAGCCCAACATGGAGGAAGCAAGAGAAAAAAAATACCCTACGCTCTCTTTCCAACTATTCTCTGACTGCCAAGGTTTCCCAGTGGAGAACACGGTGAGCAGACAGAGGTCAAAGGAGCTGGGTTGATGTGGTACATTGAGTTCAGCCTCCCTAAGCACAGAGCAGGGTGGAGAAGCTGTTGGACATATCTAGAGAGATAAATAGAGAATATCCAGCTCAACACCTTTGCTTATGCCCTAAGTTAGAGCCATGAACACTGTGAAGGTTTAAAACACATACTACATAGCCAGTTCCTCTGAAGTTCCACTCTCTGAGCTCCAGATGGGTACAAAGCAGCTCAGCTTGTTTAAGTTTGTTTGTGCCAAGTCTAGAACTGGGTCAACCCCTCCTCCAAGTTGCTGCAGCCACTCAGGAGCCTTCTAGTACTTGGTCCCTGAGCTAGTGCTTACTGAGCCAGCCAGCATATTAGCCCACTCAGGAAATTCTGGAATTAGGCCTTCTGCCTAGGACAATTATATAATGTACCCAGAGGGTGATCCTTATCACAGTTATTACACAATTATTAAGCCTATATGACTGGGTTTCTTCCCTGCTCTCAATTTTTAGTTCATATTTGCTATCATAGGATGGAGCCCTACTCTTAACACTAGCTAATGGTCTATGGCCTTGACATTCTAATTTTGGCCAGCATCATCCTGGAGGAGGCTGGTCCCTGCTTCCTTTCCAAGCGGTTAGCTAATGCACTGCCCCAACATCAATCAGCCACCTAAAAACATATCTGTGTCCAGGAACTGAGTAAAATCACTAAATGCTAGAAAGTTTTAGTGTTAGGCTCTGCTACTGGGTTGAATACTTTTGGCTGTAAGTCCAACCCAAATGGAAGCAAGCTGGAAGCATTTTTAGACACTGTGTTTTAGGTCAGTCCTATCGGCTGGTTATGATTCTAGCCATAGCTCAATTCAGCCTGAATTTTCTACCCACTGAGGTTCTATTATGTCTTGTAGTTGATTATGCAATAACTGGTTAAGCCCTAACTAAGGTTTACTAACTGTGAGAAAAGACAATAAAAATTCAGGTAGTTTGGCTGCTGCCTTTTGGTAATGACATCACCTCCCTTCCATGGCCTCCGACTCTCAGGTCTAGCATATGGTGTTTGAATGTTCTGCTTAGGACCTGGCAACAAATTTGGAAAATTGTCTTCTTAAAGAGAAATACTTCGTTTTTTTTCTTGTCTGATCTGTAGCTATGAACTCTTTTCCTGGGTCCCTGACCATGAAATATCATTGTGGGAAGATTTGCCTCATTGGGGTCTATGTCCTGATTGCCTTTGAAGTCAGAAACATCAGAAGTTAATTCCAAGTGGGTTCTCTAGGTCGTGTGCATGCTTTGGTGCTTTATAAATTGCATTAAAGGTTAATTTAAGCTCTTACAGCCCAATAGACATTGTCTTTGTGTGCCTCTATTTCTTTGTCTCTTTATTTCCAACAGCACAAGCTCAAGTCCTGTCTTTTTGTTTTGTCAGGTGGGTCCCATTAAAATCTTGTATTAAACTTTGCCTCTTTTGAAGTCCCAGACCTCATCCATCTGTTTTGGTTTTTTTTTTTTTTTTAAATGACTTTGTTTAGAATTTTTTCAAAGTTAATGGAAATGTCTGAGATATAAAGAGTCTGGTTAATTGATCTTTCAGTCAACTGAGGGTTATTGTCAACCAATATTTTTAGATTTTTGTGTTTCATTTCATCTCACTTCAAATATTCCTTCTGTTTGTTTCAGCTGCCCATCCTTCACACTGAGCAAACTTCCTCCTTTCCTTTCTTAAATCCTATTTTAGTCTATTAATTTCCCCAAATTGAGATTAGATGCCCAGAAATTAGGCTTCACGTGCACTAGCTGAGGAAGATAAACTACAGAAGAGATGTAGAGGGGGAAGAACCTCAGACAGAATATGTGCTCAAATCTATGAAGCAAACTTGATAATCATGAACGATACATAAGCATCAAAGCCAAAAGTATAAGAGTAAGATCATAAGGAAAGAACAAGCGTTTAAGGCTAAACAGCACCAGATCATAGACAAAGTCCACTGCTGGAAGTGAGCAAAGAGGATTCCAGAATACTGTTCACAACACCAATAGGTGTTTGACCATCTTTATCAGGATACTTCTCCAAAGTTAGCATGTACCAAAAAAAAAAAAAAAAAGCAAACAACAATAACAACAACAAAATTCATGCCTGCTGAATGTACTGAAAAATGTCCCTTTCTCACAAATTTTAAGGAATGCTCTTTACCCTGTATATACTTTATCTGGAAAAAGTTAATACCAGCATTGCTGTTCAAACAGAAATGTTAAACTATCCATTAAAGAAACATTTCTGCTTTGTATGTCATATATATACATTTATATACCGGAAGACAGCTTATGGTCTAGTTCCTTTGTTTTCTCTTATTGTCTTAAATAGCTCATTATTTGGAGTCTTCAAGTCTCACATGTTAAAAGCAGTAATGGTTAATAACAAAGTGACTTGCCCCTTGGCTTCCTTCACATGCTTGAGCATCACATTTTATGACCAGGATGAAGATGACAGGACACAAAGTCCCTAAATAGATGAGGTAGTGAAGTAGAACTAGTTTCAGCATTTGTAAGTTGAATGACATGTACAGCTACGTCAATTTCAGGAAAATATTTTACTGAGCACAAAGGGACCTCTAAATCAACACTAAACATAAACAAAAGTATGTCCCACACTAGATATGGGTGGATAATGATTGCAAATCATTTATCTATGGGATGCTTAAAGTATTACAGAAGAACCATCAAATATGGCAAAGTGGGGGAATATAAGTTCAGTTTCAATGAAAGAGAGAGCAAAATTTCCAACCAAAGGAGTTTTAAAACCTTCAGTTTTAATCAAGAATCCAGTCACCAAAGGAAAAGATGAGGGCTGTAAGGCACAAGCAAACATGAAGATAGTCAAAGCTAACAAGATGAAACAACTATAAATCCAAACGGTAACGACTAGAATGGGTGAAACTGACCAATTTGGAACATGTTAGAGGAAAATCCAAATGAAACCAGAATGATCTCCTAAGCAACTTCAGTGCAGAAGTATTAAATGCATATTGGAATTTCTGGGTTCTTTGAAATGTGTTGGTTGTATATTTATGAACTGTCCTTATTTCAAAATAAAAGTTAAGTAATTGTCAACAGATCTTTTTGTCTTCATAAAAGTACCCCTCCAAATATTGTTGCGTATAGGTACTTGAACAGGACATATCTGGCTACAACCATCAAGATTCTGGTGTTCATAAAAGAACAAAATCAGATAAAGAATGCTCATTATAGGAGTTCCCCGTTGTGGCTCAGTGAGTTACGAACCTGACTGGTATCCATGAGGATGAAGGTTTGATCCCTGGCCTCACTCGGTGGGTTAAGGATCCGGTGTTGTCCTGAGCTGTGGTGTACACTTGAGGCTCAGATCCCACATTGTTGTGGCTGTGGCTGTGGCTGCCAGCTGCAGATTCGATTCAACCCCTAGTCTGGGAACTTTCGTATGCCACAGGTGCAGCCATAAAAAGTGAAAGAAAAAAAAATCATTATAGAATACCCTATTAACAAGATTCTGATTTTTAAATTAGTCAAATAGATTATATTTCAAGGGGAAAATCAGGTGGGTAAACATCCCTTCTTTCAGATGCTCTAAGCAGTTTCAAGGTCACATTCTCTCCTGTATTCTTTCTGGGAAATGCAACCAGACGATCTTGATCCTGACAAGACTTGTACCCTGTGTGCACTTATCCACAAGCTGGCTACAAGTGTGGTTACATGTTTATGTCTCCAGTTAACTGCTTGAGCTCCATATGTACTTATTAGTAGTAGTCTTAGCATCTACCACCATAGGTGACCCACACTCATCATTCTTTTTCTTTCCCAAAGATCAACCCCAAGGGACTGGGCATCAAAGCACTCAAACACTGAGGATCATATTATATTCCCTTTTCCTAGATACTCTTGTGAGGAAGGCTACCTCCTTCTAAGCAACATTTCCCTAATAATTCCAACATTAAGCTTTCTAGAAGAACTAACCTCAATGACTCACTAGAGAAAAAAATATAAACTTAAATCTCTTTTTAAAAAAACAAAGCAAAACAAAAAACCTCTTTACACGTCACTCACTTTAAAAGCTTCAGTCTCTCTCAACTATCTACTGAATAAGGTCTAAGATCTCTAGCCTGATCTACAAATCCTTACATTCCAGCTCTTACCTATCCTTCCAATGATACCTTCTTCCCATGCCTCTGTGTTTTTCTACTTGGTGTTCCTCCTTAATAAAATGCCCCTTTACCACCACTACTACCATCTCTTGCCTCTTCTCTATCTGGAAAATATCTACCCATCCTTCAGGGCTCAGGTGAACATTAGTTTAGGAACTCTTTTCTGATTATCAGAAGCAGAGTCAGTGGCTACGTGACATCCAACCATTACACAATGCAGTACCGTATTTACCCCACTTGTTATAAACACCACAAAATTTTTAATCTTGTGCAACTGAAGCCTAGCAGAATGCCTGATACAAAACCTATGTTCCATTACTATTTGGGAAAATAGAATAATTCTGGAAATTACGACAGAAAGAAGTAAAGGAAGTAAACCTGAAGAAGACTCAAGGAAGATACTGTAACTCTTAGTAATATGAACAATAACCTCAACTAGATTACTATTTTGGTGTCTGGTGTGTGTTAGGCATAGTAATAGCCTTACAAGCTTTATAAATATCTCATTTAATTCCTCACAAGTCACCTATGAAAACAGTGTGTTTACTATCCTCATCCCTGTTTCAAAGAGGTAAAGGAAACTAGTCAAGATCCCAGAGCTAATCAGTGGCAAAGCCAATGTTCAAAGCTGGTCTGCCTACTGCCAAAGTCCAGTCCCTTCACACTGTAACATCCTAACCCACATCCTGACTTTAGGATTGTTGGTCTTGGCCTCTTTGTTCTGTTGCATTGTAATTAGCTAGCTATGTGGCCTTAGGTAAATCATTTCCCTTCTATTTGGATCTCTTGGCCAGACCTTTCTTAAAATACCCTTTCTTAACCTATACATCCAATCCATCATAAACTTTACTTCCTCTATGTCCTGAGTATGTCTCAAATCTGACCACTCCTCTCCATCTCCAGAACCAAAACCTTAGCCCAAGCCACATTTAGCTCTCAACTGAATTTATGCAGTAAGTTCTTCATTCATCACTAATGTCTTCACACTCACCCAAATGGGGTCTGCAATCCAATATTTGTGGGACAGCCAGATTGCAAACTTAAAAACCCAGGCTTGGAGTTTCCGTCGTGGCGCAGTGGTTAACGAATCCGACTAGGAACCATGAGGTTGCGGGTTCGGTCCCTGCCCTTGCTCAGTGGCTTAACGATCCAGCGTTGCCGTGAGCTGTGGTGTAGGTTGCAGACACGGCTTGGATCCTGCGTTGCTGTGGCTCTGGCGTAGGCCGGTGGCTACAGCTCTGATTAGACCCCTAGCCTGGGAACCTCCATATGCCGCGGGAGCGGCCCAAGAAATAGCAACAACAACAACAACAACAACAAAAAGACAAAAACAAAAACAAAAACAAAAAAACAAAAACCCAGGCTTATCATGGCTCCCCATTTGTTTTTAGGAAAAAGATAAAATCCTTAACATGGCACACAAGCCCTCTGTCCCACACTGCACTTTCATCCTACCTCTCTCCCCGATATTCCCTGAACTCCACTGGTTTCTCAAAATTCTCTCCTTCCTCATAGCCTTTGCAGACCTCGGTCTGCAGCCTGAAAGGCTCCTCCCTGCCCTGCATCAAGTCCCACCTCTTTTGATCATCTCAGGGAATGCCTCATTGAGGGAGCTTTCCCTGACCCCTAGATCAGATAAGCCCCAACTGATATTCTCTCTACCCACTCTTTTTTCTCCCATAGTATCAATCAATGTGTTAATAAATGACATATTGCTGTGTCAATTTAACCAGTATCTGCCTGTCTTCTTCACAGACTGTAACTTCCAGGGCAGCAGACTCCAGTTCCATTTTTGTCCCTGTATCTTCAGCATATGGTATAGGGTTTGGCAAAGAGTAAGAGCATAACAGATATTTGCTAATGAATGTTGAAAGAATGTACATCAGTTTCCTCATCTGAACAATGAGGACATTCAATCATGTGATCTGTTAAGTTCCCTCCAGCCAGAGCAGGACATTAAATCATTCCTTGTTGCTCCAGAAGTCCTAACCAGACCAAGAAGCGAGCAGATTTAGCTTAGGAAAAGGAAGTGCCTTCTAATAAGGGACAGCCCAGCAATAGATGCTGTTTCCCCACAGAGAAGTGGAACTAATCAATTAGCCAGTACTTGACCCTTTACCAGTGGTGTTGTAATAATAATTTCTGTTCCATGGTGAGAATGAGAATAAATGACCTCAATATCCCTTTCAACTGTAAGTCTGTGACCCTGTATTAAATAACCAGACTTAACTCTAAAACCCAAGCTGGTGATTAAATAGTTAGATCTTTTACACAAAATCCACATAAGTTAAAATGAGATTTAAATCCCAAAGGGAATTGGCATATTCTATTTTAATATATATTGAACCAGCTTGAGCACTTGGTAAAAAAACAAATTCTCAGACTCCCAGTCTGGAGATTCTGATTCAGTAAATCTGGCTATTTTTAACAAGAGATCCCAAGTGATTCAGAAGAGTTTAGAAAACTCTTACATAATAAAAAGATCTCCAAACTTGGAGTCAGATGGCACGGGTTCCAAATGGAATTAGTGGCTAAACAGGTCTAGGACTCTGGCAAGTTTTGTGATCTCTCCTGACTCTGCCATCATCTTAGAAAGAGTAATAGTACTTTTAAGTGGCCTAATGTGAGTTTACATGGAAGCTAATTCTTAATTATAGTATATTCTATATTGCTCCTAATCTCACTACTTCTGCAAAGGCTTCTAAAGCTCTTGTCTCAAAGCTTAATGACGAATACATTTAATGTTTGGCCTCCTTCAGGAAGTGGTGGCCTATTTCACTTCCCTCAAAAATGATGAAAAATCTGGCAAAGATAAACTCAGCTACATTAGTGACTGTCAAAACAAGGTTTTGAGATTTCAAAAACTTCTCCTCACAAATTAGGCTCTTATACTAGACGTGGGATAACAAATGACATCTATCTAAAGTAAAGAACCTGCCTTCATTCTCCCTTCCTTTCACTCTTATTTTGTTCAAGGCCCTATCACCTTTGGAAAATTCATTTAAGAAGCATTATTAAAGTAGGAGTGCAAGAATCTATCCAAGTCAGTTTGTCTGCTTCTATCCTAGAATTTTTGGACCTGATACATTTTGGGATATAGAAGAGAAATGGAAGTTAGTGTTCTGCTGGGAAAGCCTTGGCACTGGGAATTCATACTAGTCAGAGTCCTCAGACTCAGCTAAGTTTCACTGATTCTCTCAAGGCTTCATTAGCATCCAGGCATCGTGCTAGTTTCTACAAGATAGAGAAGTAAATCTGACATGGTCCTTACTCTTCATTCCCTGGAACTTTGTTCAGTAATAGAAATATTCTATACCTGCACTATCCAACACAGTAGCCACTAGCCATATCTGGCTATTGAGCACTTAAAATACCATTGGGGAAGAAAATCTTTAACTTTATGTAATTCCAATTAATTTAGATTAAATAGTGACATACGGCTCATGGCTGCCACACAGCACAGCTCTAGAGTAAGCACAGATATTAGAAGAAAAAGAAGGGGAGGAGAAAGAAAAGGACAGGCGGAAGAAGAGAAAGAAGAGGAGAAAGACTAAAGTATGGTGAGTATGATTATAACTATATAATATGAGTTATTGATTATTAACCATGTGATGACTAGCTTTTCAACTGAAATGTTTGAGGGCTGGGGTGAGATGTTTAAGAAAAGATGTAGAGTAAGGTAAGATGTTATTTTAAGGGTGAGAGGTGTTCACCAGATGAAAAATGGGAGGAAAGAGCCTTTGGAATAGAAGTCATAACCTCATAGAAGCTTGTAAGCACAAAGTGGGTTTTTAGTACAATGATTTGGTTTGATTGAGGCACCAGATGCTTCGGAAGGAGGCAGAGTCAAGAGGAAGGGCCAATAATGGGACATGAACATGGTAAGGCCAAATCACAAAGGGCCTGATGTGTATTTCTAAAGGGTTTGAGCTTTTGTCCATATGTAAACGTTTCTCTTGGGTACGCTCTAAATCTTTCCAGTGGTAGTTGACATGTTCATCACTTGTTTTCCCAGAGATAAGAACAAAAGCTGGTGTTTTCATTGTCTTCAACTAACTTCCTACTTCAGCTTCATGCTTGTATCTTCTTATTGTACACATTCTTACTTTCTATTTTCATACTGCCCCAGAGAAACATAAATAGCAAAGTTAAGTTTAATTCAGCTGCAGTCTTTACTTAGCCTGGACAACCACTTCAACCTAACTTTTCTAGGGCACAGGTGAACTTGTTTTCCTGGTAGGTACTAATCATGCGTGCAGACCTGCCAGGGCCCACCAAGAAAGTTATAACTGCTGTAAAGAAGCGTTCCAGGCCTTTGCAGTGTGTGGGATTGAAGAATATGTGTGCATAGTTCAATCAGAGATAACGCAACTCTAGAATGATGGAGTATAACAGTGGGCTGTGATACACTGAGGCAGAGAGCTCCTGTAGACACTGTTGGTGTAAAGTCCTTTCCTTCTAGGTCAGCATTGAAACACTGTTATCTATTAATTACAAAAAAAAAATCATGTATTGAGCATCTACTCTGTGCCAAAGTAGTGTGCTGAGCACTTTACCTGCATTATCCCCTTTAGTCCTCACAACACTCTGCACGGCAAGTATTCATACACTAGCGCACATGTAGATAAAGTCAAGCTCAGAAACACTGTATACACAGGATGTTACTTGCCTAGAGTCACAGAGCTAGTACCTGGCAGTGCCAGGTTCAAGCCCAAGGTAAGCTACATGAGATTTATGCTACTAAGAGAGGCACTGCTTAAAGGATACTGGTGTGACAACTAAAAATAGAAGCCATTCCCACCGCCTATGCTTACTCTGTCTGGTGATTCTGGATAAATCCCTTGGTACGTCAGCATCTTTTATTTTACCAATAACATGGAGATAATTAGACATTCACTCAAATTCTGAAAGGTATTCTAAAAGCTTTGAAAATGTTCTTTTAAGTAGGATGTATTCAGAAGCCACCTAAATCATCAAATTAACAGATACCAAGTACTTACAATTTACAGAGCCCTCAGCTAGGAGCTAGGGGATAAAAAGACCTCAAGAAACTTTGCACTTGGCAGTTCAAATTCACAACATTTATAACATGCCACTCACCCAGACAGGAATAATACTTACTACCAAAGAATTCTGTAAAGGGGTGGGATAGTCATCCGGGTGGCCCACTCCAGGCACTAGGATCTTTAAGGTTTCAGGTAGAGGATTATATCAAGTACAAAGACCTATATACATATCTTCAGTAGCTTCCATCTAACCAACCCCCTTGTTAAGCTAATCACACTCTCCAATTTTTCTGTAAAACATACAGACAGGCACCTAAAGCATATGGACAATGAAAGCATACAGGACAGACATCAGGCTATCCCCAGAACACTCCGCCAATCTGTTGCTGGTTTGCCAAGCGTCATCTTGGTTTACATTCAAATGTGCTTGAGACATCTGTACTTACTAGTAAAATGGTATAATTTAAATATTTTATAATCCAATAAAATATGAATGCAATAGAAGGTGCTTCTGTGAAAAAGGATTTGAATATTTTGGAGAATCACTAAATATATGCTTTGGAAACAGGCATGAATGAGGTGACTATCAATAACTGGAAGGAGAAATCATAAAAATCTAGAAGAATTCTATGCCTAAATTGCTTCACAAATGTTTTTGAGTTCTTATTCCACGTTAAAGAAAGCAGAACTGGAATTGTAGATTGTGCATCATGGTTGTGGTTTATAAAGAATGACTATAGTCAGTGAACCATTCCCAAAGAAAGGCTTTGACCTATCATCAAAGACTGGCAGAGGCATAGACACATACATTCACTACATTAAAAAATTAAATGTTTATGCTTTACATGTATCATTTTACCCCCACTTAAATCAGCTTTTCAAAATAACCAGCCAACCACTGGTCTCAATCATCTGATAAGAGGGCTCCTACTATATTAGAAGAGCATAGTTGAGGAAGGGTGGTTGGTCTTGTTTTAGACTGTGTTGTGAAGATGGCAAGATACTTGTTGAGCATGGCCAAGTCTATGCTCTGAAGTGAGCTACACTTGATTACTCTACTATGGGACAGGTAATAGGCTCAGATCTAAGTCCCCAAGGCCTTTGCATAGAGTCTAGAAAAGATGCCCATCCAGACTGGCTAGAGGGACATTACTATGCCCTGCAGGTCCAGATAGTCTCTAGTAGGTCTGACACTGATCATGTCTCTCATACCATCTGGACTGGGTCAGATGAGTTTTGTTGTTTTTTTTTTAATCTCTAAGATTTCCATTTCTAAGTCTTATTCTTTGCTTATACTCTTAAGCAACCGACTCTTTGCAATTATTTTTATGGAAGCAGTTCTTCCCTCTAAATTGCTATAAAAAATGCTGCCAATATGTTTCCAAAGTAGCCCCAAATGAGAAATGAACTATTTCTACCTGGAAAATATTAAACTATTCCATAGATTTTCATATCCCCATATATTTAAGGATTACTTGCTGGTTACCTACTGAGCTATGAAAGATTACTAAAAGTGAGTATTAAAATTAGTATTTTGCTAAAATATACTGCACTCTTTAATTCAGTGGTTGCAAGAAAAGTCTGCCTATAAAACACAAAGCTCTTACTATTTGCGTACAGTTTCAAATGGTTGGGATTCTGGTGATTTGCATTATTCACAGAAAGAATGCGTTGTTCAAAGAGCTTCATCACTAAGATCTTAGGTTGACTGTGGTCTTCGGTTGCTTTGGCTCTCATTAACCAACAGATCTATACAATTGCTATAAGGTTTTATTTCTGTTGTTTGATTCTTGAGAAAGCAACTGCGCTGCTACCATTTTTACTATTATTATGACGTTTTTACTGTTGATACACATAGTTTCTGTGAACCACTGCTCAGCTTGTTAATCAGAGTGTTGGGTGAAGCTACAGTTCTGTCTCTGAGGGAGATCACCAGATCTCTTTGATGAGTTCAGCAGGAGGCTTTGTGAGTTTCATAGACACTACAGCTGGCTTCCTACAAGCAAGGTCACTGGCACCTCAGCTTCTGCATGAGCTCTGTAGATACCACATCTAGCTTCTACAGGGCAAGTTTTCAGAGCACCCCAATTGACTTCCTGGAGTCTTCCCAATGATGGCCTTTCAGTGAGTTCCCTGTCATCAGTTTCCTAACAGCTTTCTAGTTAATCCAGCTGGTGCTCCAACTGACTGCTTGACTCAGCAGGCAGCTTCTTGGAAAATTCTGTGGGTACCTTGGCTAATGGTTCTGGTTCTATAGCTCTGTTTCTTTTACGTGAGAATTCTACATTCATATTCCTTTTAGCAGCTGACATCTCTTAACCCTGATCTATACTCTCTACATTGTGGATGACATGTGGGAGCTTAATCCTCTTTTGGCTCAAAACATCCCTTCCGGAGTTCCCATCGTGCCACAGTGGTTAATGAATCTGATGAGGAACCATAAGGTTGCGGGTTCGATCCCTGGCCTTGCTCAGTGGGTTAAGGATCCGGCATTGCCATGAGCTGTGGTGTGGGTCACAGACGCGGCTCGGATCCTGCATTGCTGTGGCTCTGATGTAGGCTGGTGGCTGCAGCTCCAATTAGACCCCTAGCCTGGGAACCTCCATATGCCATGGGAGCGGTCCTAGAAAAGGCAAAAAGACAAAAAAAAAAAAAAGTCCCTTCCTTCAGAGTCTGAATTATAAAAGATTCTCATTTACAGATGCATGATATTTTCTGGGTCATACCACTAAATATCTCCTCAAGCAGCCCAATAGTTCATGGTCTACGTGTATATAAACAAAAATTACAATATCCTGAAAAATATTAGATTTTCCCCTTTTTGGCCACATCCATAGCATGCAAAAGTCCTGAGGGCAGGGATGGAACTTATGCCACACCTGCAACCTGAACCATAGCAGTGACAACACCAGATCCTTGACCCACTGCACCACCAGGGAACTCCTCTTTCTATTTTCTTATTGAGGCAACACAGTCAACAACAGTCTCCATGCCTTTGCTATCTCTCCACCTAGGTCTATCTCCACTGAATTACTAGATTTGATCATTTCACGCTTCGGTACAAATAAAAATAAACAGAAAAATAAACCTAAGTAATTTATATTATATGTATATCTACTATGAACAGATTTAAATTTAGAAATTTTGAGACCAGTATGCATATCATCCATGGTGTAAACCCAACCAAATATTCTCACTTTATCTCCTTCTCACTTGCTTTTATATAGTCTCCATTTTAATGAAATTGAACTGCTTCTGGCACCTGATTTTAAGTTGTCCTGCCTTGCTTTTGGTGATCCAGCTGCTTGACAGCCCTTTTTCCTAGCTTTGTGTGGGTTCACATCTTACCAGATCTTCAAAGTTAGCTTTAAGGTCACCTCCTATAAAGAAACTTCCTCAAACTAATCTAAGCAGGAAGTGGTCTTTCTCCTCAAATCTCAATGATGTGTTCCCTGACCACTCCTTTTATTGTAGTCACAGCCTCACATCTAGTTCATTGCATCTGGCCTTTAGGCTGTAAGCTTTTTGATGACAATATTTGGGTTGTGTTCAATTTCCTATCTTCCCACTCTCATATCTGTCACCAGGGCCTACAAGAAGCAAGCAATCAGTAAATGAGTAAATCAATGAAATATAGGAATGAATGAATGAATAATTGAATCCAAAATACATACAACCAAACAGTTCTTTCCTACTATAGCTTCATTTCTTTTTTTTTTTTTTTTTGTCTTTTTGCCTTTTCTAGGGCTGCTCCCTTGGCATGTGGAGGTTCCCAGACTAGGGGTCTAATCGGAGCTGTAGCCGCCGGCCCACACCACAGCTACAGCAACGCAGGATCCGAGCCGTGTCTGCGATCTACACCACAGCTCATGGCAACGCCGGATCCTTTAACCCACTGAGCAAAGGCAGGGACCGAACCCGCAACCTCATGGTTCCTCGTCGGATTCGTTAACCACTGTGCCATGACGGGAACTCCTATAGCTTCATTTCTTGACCTTAATTTTTTTATGAACTGGCCTTGCTTAAGAGAGCCCAGGCAGGGCTCAGCAGATTAGCAAGGAATCTCTCTTGTACTTTTGAAGCATAAGGGTGCAGCCTTGTTGCAGGGCAGAAACAGAACATAAGAAATCATGCCAAACAAATTCCTCCCATTCATACCTTCAGAAGAAGACAGAATTTTACCCAGCCTCAGGCCCTCACTCTCATACATGGTGACCGTATAATTTGTATCCCAAATTTTTGAGAGTGAAAGAGAAGTTTATTCATGATTACCCTGGGACAATAGGTATGACTCAGGACTCTCCCAAGCAAAAAGGGGTAAGGTGTTACCCCACCCTCGGATACCTTTCATTGTCCATAAAGTGGAGATAATAATACCAACCTCAGAGATTTTCCACAGGATGAAACATGACCACAAAAGTGAAGCACCTAGTGAGACATCTAGCACACAAATGGTATTCAATAAATGACTGTCGCCCCCCACCCCCCCCACCCTGCCTGGTACTTTTTAATAAAAGCATCTTAACATATACATAACTTTTTATTTTCATTGGTCTATGCAATCCTCTCAATGAACCTTTGAAGTAACCAAGGGAGACGTCATCATGTTCTTTTATTTATTTATTTTTGGTCTTTTTGTCTTTTTAGGGCCACGCTTGCAGCACATGGAGGTTCCAAGGCTAGGGGTCAGATCAGAGCTATTGCTGCCGGCCTACCCCAGAGCTACAGCAATGCCATATCCGAGCCGTGACCTACACCACAGCTCATGGCAACACAAGATCCTTAACCCACTGAGTGAGACCAGGGATCGAACCCGCAACCTCATGGTTCCTAGTCAGATTCCTTTCTGCTGCGCCACGACGTGACCTCCTATCACGTTCTTTGAACTGAGAAGTATGTTGACACACATAGAGGTCAAATGAGTCTCCACTAGAAGCTCAGATTATCTGTGATGTAGCCAGGACTTAAACCCAGGCATATCTATCTCCAAACTGAAACTTGCTCTACTGAAACACCCAGGCCTTATGAGCTTCACAGGTGGGACTTTAAATTTGACTGGACACCTTGCAACACGTGGCTGAAAACATGGGGCAAAGGGCTCAGAAAAGGACAATTGGAACTGCACACTCTTCTCAGTCTGAAGAGATACAGAGATTCCAGCTTAGAAACACCAGTTTCATCAGATCATCCTCTCCAGGAGGAGACAATTTCCTGGCTCCATCATAACCAGTTTCACGCTTCATCTCAGAGGTGGCTGTATTTCAGCAGAGGATGGGAAGAGAGCTGGAATTCACCACAAATGGTCTAGACTTATTAGAAGCCCAAGATCAATCAGGGAATGGCAATAATGTGGCAGGAGGCAGTTTTCTGGTAGGTTAACAAGCATGCAAAAACATCAGTTATGTGTACACATCCATAAGTGTCCTGGCTAAAGATCAACTGCTTGCTTCTATTCCCAAATGAAACAAAACAATTAGCAAAACCAGGCATTATCCCTTCTGTTCATGCTTCATTTCCAAAAGACAAATGGTAATCTGTCTAACTCATACATTATTCCTTTATCTTTATGTTCTTATGTGACAGAGTTGTCTGATCTGACTCCCCTGTGAGCAATTCAAAACTTATTCATTGATAAATTGGGTTGGATTTTAATATTTCCTACTTCTCAGAGAATATGAAAGGCTTTCAACACTAATACCATATGCCCCTCCTCCTCTAAATTTAAATATAATGCACTCACACCTTATTTCCTTCCCCCACATGTCCTTCCTCACCTCCAGAGCTAGTCTACTGCCCTTTGGACAAAATTCCTTCTACTCCATCTTCTTACAGGCCTGTGCTCTGTTAGCTGTCCCCTCTAAGAGCTGCCTTCAATCATCTCTACCCTGGATTCTTCCCCTCAGCCTAGAAACTAAGGTTTTAAGGTTTTTTTCCAAGATAAAGTCTTAGACATCCTTTTTTTTTTTTTTTTAATAGATTTTTAGGGCCGCACCCACGACATATGGAAGTTCCCAGGCTAGGAGTCGAATCGGAGCTTTGGCTACCAGCCTACGCCACAGACACAGCAACGTGGGATCCAAGCCATGTCTGCAACCTACACCACAGTTCATGGCAACACTGGATCCTTAATCCACTGAGTGAGACCAGGGACTGAACCTGCGTCCTTATGGATGCTAGTCAGATTCGTTTCTGCTGAGCCACAACAGGAACTCCCCAGTCTCAGATATTCTTAAAAAATAAACTCACTTTCCCCTTCCAGTTCCCACCTTTGCTCCTGGTTTTTCCCTTCACCAACTATACTGGAAATGTAGTCTGCAATAGTTGTCCCTACTACCTCGGTTCCCTTTCAACTTCAACCTACTGCAATATGGCTGACCCAGAGATTCCACTGACATCACCACTGGGGTCAACAATAGCTTACAATAAAAAACCAATGCCTTACTAGTTGCATAAGTAAACCTGCCAAACAACACCTTGCGTACTCCTCCTTCCCTCAGCATTAGAGTCAGAAGCATAGGGGTCATCCTCAGGGCATTCTCGTCACCCTCTATGGCCAATCAATCATGAATCTTGTATGAAAAGAGCCCTTGATGGAGACTGAAGAGTCTGAGTCCCAGGCTTAGACTTGCTGCCAACTTGTTTTATGGCTTTATATTAACCATTGCCATATCCAAGTCAGCATCCTCATCTGTATGATTGAGAATGAGCGAGCTCAACTCTCCCTTTGGGTAAATCTACCTAAGTCATTGCCTTCCAGTCCCCATCCACCTATCAAGTGCTCAAGAATTGTTTAAAGTTTAGAGTCTCATTCCTCTCTGAACATTGTCCATCCCCCCCACTCCCGACCCAATTCCTTCTAATCATTGACAGCACAGCTGAATCCATCCATCATATTCCCCACAGCTTCAGTTCTGAATGTTCCCAACTGGCAAAGAACTGAGGTTTCCATTTCATCAAAGCCTGTTTTCATTAACAATTCAATTATCATTACATTACTGAGCCCTTGTTCTACTATGGATGAGTGAAATCATAACACTGAGCAGTTTCCCAATGAAGAGCCAAAAAATGCAAAGCAAGTGATATCTGATGACATCCAGTGATGGAGAAGAAACTAAACAACTTTAGAAATGATATTCAATAGAGACCTGGCACCAAGATGCAGCTAAGCCACGGGCCAGATTTCTAGCTACTCATCTTCTTACCTCACTAGAGAGAAGAGAGACAGCCAACAAGAGACCAGTTCCATTTAGATCAGCTCACATTCATCATGCCAGACACTGGGCTTGGTGCCAGGCACTGTGATCAGGCAATACAAAGATGGACAGACACAATTCTTTTTTTTGGGGGGGGGGCTTTTTTTTGCTATTTCTTGGGCCGCTCCCGCGGCATATGGAGGTTCCCAGGCTAGGGGTCTAATCGGAGCCGTAGCCACCAGCCTACGCCAGAGCCACAGCAACGCAGGATCTGAGCCACGTCTGCAACCTACACCACAGCTCACGGCAACGCCAGATTGTTAACCCACTGAGCAAGGGCAGGGACCGAACCTGCAACCTCATGGTTCCTAGTCAGATTCGTTAACCACTGCGCCACGATGGGAACTCCCAGACACAATTCTTATCAAAGCCCTCATAGCCAAAGAACCAACAATCCATCTTTTCTTCTGGAAGATGGTAATAATACAGCAAAAAGGATACGGGTTTTGGTCTCAGGCAGATTTGGTTTTGAATTCTGATAGCTCCATTCATTGGTTATGGGACTTGAAGCAAGTTATTTAACCCCACTGAGCCTCACTTTTACCACCTATAAAATGATGATAATACCTATAGGCTTGCTAAGTGTGTTAGAATTAACATTTTTAAAAAAATCACAGTATAGTGCTTGGCACATGGTAAGTGCTATAAAAATAGTAATAATAATAGGACTAGTGGCAAAGTGCATTAAGCTCTTTCATTTACTAGATGTTTGAGATTAAACAAACCAACTTTGCTTCTCTGACCCTCAGCATCTTTACCTTACAAAAGACCTAATAGTATCTGGAAATTGTCCAACAGGGGCCTGCTATATGGCATAGGGAACTCTACCCAATACTCTGTGAAGAAAGGGGAAAAGAATCTGAAAAAGAAGATGTGTGTATGTATAACTGAAGTACTTTGTTGTATAGCAGAATCGCAACTTTGTAAATCAACTACTTCAATAAAACTTTTAAAAAATGAAAAAAAAAAAAAAAAAAAAGGACCTAATAGGTCCTAATAGGATCCAGCTCACACGATTCTGTGCAGGTCAAATAATATTATATATTTACACAGATGGTGGGCACTTTGAATTCATTGTGTATATATATAATACACAAAAACTATTTGATAAGCTATAAAATACTCAGGCCCTATAAAATGTTACTGTAATGTATTATTATATTAGTGATCCAATAAGGGGGAAGGATAAGGAAAATCTAATCTTATAGACCCATGGGTAATTTATTCTTCTAATGAAAGTTTATTTTCATTTTTAAACAACTGTTGACATGCCACTTAATATGTGCCAGTCACTTGGAGTTCCCGTCGTGGCTCAGTGGTTAACGAATCCAACTAGGAACCATGAGGTTGCAGATTTGATCCCTGGCCTTGCTCAGTGGGTTAAAGATCTGGCGTTGCCATGAGCTATGGTGTAGGTTGCAGACACGGCTCAGATCCCACGTTTCTGTGGCTCTGGGGTAGGCCAGTGGCTGCAGCTCCGATTAGACCCCTAGCCTGGAACCTCCACATGCTGCAGGAAGTGGCCCTAGAAAAGGCAAAAAAAAACCACACACGCATAAATAAAAAACATGTGCTAGTCACTGTCCTAGTGGGTCATAATATAATCCCTCTGGCCTCCAAAACAACCTTTCTTTTTCTTTTCTTTTTTTCTTTTTTGGCCACCCTGCAGCATATGAAGCTCCTGGGCCAGAGATCAGATGTGAGCTAAAGTTGTGACCCACGTCCAGCTGTGGCAGCACTGGCTCCCTAACCCGCCATGCTGGGCCAGGGATCAAACTTGCAAGCCAGCACTGCAGAGACACCACTGCTGATCCTGGTAACTCCAAGCAGAAACTCCCAAAACAACCTTTTAAAGGTTGTTTCATCACCCCCATTTTAAGATGGGGAAATCAGGGCTTTAAAAAGCTAAGTAATTCCTCAAGGTTACACAGATGGTGGGCACTTTGAATTCACTGACTACTGAATTATCCCTAAACCTAAACTGTGTCTACAATGAGGTGTTTGGGGGTCCTTAAAAGGGAACCCTCCTACACTGTTGCTGGGAATGTAAACTGGTGCAGTCACTATGGAGAACAGTATGGAGGTTCCCTAAAAACTAAATATAGAACTACCATACGATCCAGCAATCGCACTCCTGGGCAGCTATCCAGAGAAAACCGCAATTCAAAAAGATACATCTACCCCAATATTCACGGCAGCATTATTTACAATAGTCAAGACATGGGACAACCTAAATGTCCATCAACAGAGGACTGGATAAAGAAGATGTGGTATACAATGGAATGTTATTTAGCCATAAAAAACAAAGAATGAAATAAAGCCATTTGCAGAAACATGGATGGATCTAGAGGTTATCATACTGAGTGAAGTAAGTCAGAGAAAGACAAACACTATATGAGATCACTTATATGTGTAATCTAGTAAAAATGATATAAAGGAACTTACAAAACAGAGGTGGACTCAAAGATTTCAAAAGCAAACTTATGGTTACCATAGGGAACACATAGTGGGGAAGGATAAATTAGGAGTTTGGAATTGACATATATACACTACTATATAAAAAATAGTTAAAAAGGACCTACTATATAACACATGGAAATCTACTCAATACTTTCTAATAAATATGGGACAAGAATTTGAAAATGAAATTCTTTGCTGTACACCTGAAACTAACACAACTTTGTAAGTCAACTATACTCTAATAAAGTTAAAAAAAAAAAAAAACCTGGGGACTCCTAAGCCAATTCCCCGCAAAGGATCAACTAGCTATATGGTCCTGCTCTATACCCTGGTTTCATTCTCTATAAAAATAGGGATAAACACTAGATGGTTGTCCTGGTACTGTGGTCTTTAAAGATTAAAGATAAAGCCTTACAGGAGTTCCCATCGTGGCTCAGTGGTTAACGAACCTGACTAGCATCCATGAGGAAGCGGGTTTGATCACTGGCCTCGCTCAGTGAGTTAAGGATCTAGCGTTGCAGTGAGCTGTGGTGTAGGTTACAGAAGCAGCTTGGATCCCACGTTGCCGTGTTGTGGTGTAGGCCAGCAGCTGCAGCTCCGATTCGACCCCTAGCCTGGGAACCTCCATGTGCCGCGGGTGTGACCCTAAAATGACAGAAGACAGAAAAAAGAAAAAGAAAAACCATACAAGCTAACATTTTCATCATTGTTTCACTATTTTAAGGAAGATGTTTCCTACATGTTTCCCTGTTAATAGCTACTAATTCTTATAAACTACTTAGTGGGGTTAGAGAACATTTTGACCAGTGCAGTGATGACCAACGAAAACAAACAAACCTATAGACACAGGCAGTAAAAAACACAGTAATATACCTGTATGAAGGCAGCCACCACCTCGAACTGTGAATACAAGGGTCACACCCTAGGAATGGAGAAGTTGTACGCCAGAAGTCTAAGCCCCTGAGGACTTTGTGGGGCTGACATACCAGTACTGGACAACCTATTCCCTGACTTAATTCATGTAAAAAAAATAAATCCTTTTATGTTCAAGTTACTTAAACAGGGTCTCTGCTAATCCTAAGAGATTCTATCCTTAAAACCTATTCTGGTTTTTCTGGTTGGAACAACCAAATCCCCCATGACTCACAGTGCTGCCTCTAACATGTAAGTCTGGACAAACAACCTTCCCTTGAATAATTAGTGGCTTGATGCCTTAATCACAAAGCTGATGCTTTATGCAAGGCTGCCTTTAGACTTTTACGACTTTCAAAATATTTTTCTCTAACAAAACCTACCCATTAACCCTCCTCTGACCCCCTATTCAAGGGCTGCTATTCCACTTTCAGAGCACAGCTCAGCGTGATGTCTGTCATTCCACCAGGTGCCATCTCTAGTCCAGACCCCCTCTCCTCTCTGTTAACCCACCTCAGTCACTGGAAAATCTCACAAATACCAGTTCACACTTGCTTCTGATTCTGGGGCCCCCAAAAATGGCACAGTTCTTGGATGGAGAGTCATCATAACAGTGACTCAACCCAAACTCGAAAGCAAACGTCTATGGCCACAGGACCAAACTTGATGGGAATTTGGGGTGTTGGCCTGACATACCAACCCCAGGAACGTGACATTTTACTCCAGCCTAATCATTAATATTGTACATAAGACATCAAAATAATTTTATGATGTTCCTGGCTATTTATGGTAAGATGTAATAGTAACACTTCAGGAAATGCCTGTCCTAAACTTTGGAGCTTAACTTTTGTTTTTAAATTGAAGCCACAGAAGACATTTCATGTGTAGGAAAGCTCACATGCCTGAGGATCCCCACATGATTTGTGGGTATGATTTTTCACGAGTATAAATCCATATGAGGTCTTTGTTTCCTACAAGTCAGAAAACTCTGTTTAGTCATGTCATCTCTGAAGAATAATTCTAGCTCTAGTTATCACATTCCATCCATTCCAAGCCACGCTGTGGATCTAATATCAGCTACCAATCCCTCTTTACTAGAAAACTAATGAACTTCTTAACTATCCTGGCCTTGTTCCTCCTCTTGTTGAGTCCTGTGTGTTTTTAATCTGCTGACCCTCCTCTTTGCTCCATATATATACTTTCAAAGAGTGCTCCATCTTATAGAACAGCTGACAGACATCTTGCAGAAAAGTCTCCATCTCCTGTCTGCAATTAATTGTGGTTTAGACCTTCTAAGAAAAAAAACAGGGAAAAAAAAAAACCCAACTCAGTAATTCTGCCATGGCATTTTCTGGGTTCTTCTATAACAACCCCTCCCTGAACCATGGCTTGAGAATTTCTCCAGGCAGTAAATTAGGACATTCATAGTGTTCACCTTATTTGTTTCTCATAACTTAAGGATCAAAGACACTTCATGGCCTGATGTCCAGTTTATCTTGAAACCATTGTTTCATATCTTTTGTCTGGTTTTAGGGGGTTATTTTAGGCAGGAGGATAAATCCAGTTCCTTTTATTATGGCTTAGCTAGAAGTCCTGTGTCTACTTTTAAAACCAAATTCCAAATAAGATATAAAACAAACTATATGATAGATAGATAGACAGACAGGTAGACAGACAGACAGATAGAGCTGAGACCAGATAAACTTGTCAAAAGATTTTTAGAAAATATTTCGGTATTAATTTGGGAAAATCATTACTAGATCAATTTTGCTTGATATCAATTTCCTCCTTAAGCATCAATTCTTTAACAAAATAGATCATACGTGAGCCCATTCTCCTCTAGCTGATGGCCAATACTTGGCCATCTTTTCTAACCTAAGAAAGTCACGAATACTTTCACCAAGTCCAAAATGCAGTAGTATCCACTGTGTGTGACTGTCTAGCCTACTCTTCATCCTCCTCCTCATTTTTTTTAGTTGTTTTTCCATGCTTCTCCTTGGCAGAGGATAACCACCTCAAAAACTTATTATAAGGGTGAGTTTTGTGCTTCTTGGTTCTAGTTTTGGTTTTGTTTTCCCTTTGCAATTTTCACTTGGGAAATATTCCTTTCTTTTTTTTTTTAATTTTAGGGCCACATCCATGGCATATGGAGGTTCCCAGGCTAGGGGTTAAATCAGAGCTTCAGCTGCCAGCCTACACCACAGCTCATGGCAACACGAGATCCTTAACCCACTGAGCAAGGTCAGGAATTAAACCTGCGTCCTCGTGGATGCTAGTTAGATTCGTTTCCGCTGAGCCACTACAGGAACTCCTGGAAAATATTCTTTACTGTCCTCCTGCTTGTGTTCTGGCTCTTTTTGAACAGTAGTATGTTTTCTTAACTGCATTAATATGAAATCTCTCATTTACGCTCATTCTATTGATCCTGTCATTTTACCTTTCCTTTTCCAGGTCTCATTTCCTTAGGAAGTCTTATACTGTTTATCTCTCCAGCAAATCATCCTCATGTACTTCTGGTTGATTTCTGAGGTCCTTGACTCAGACTGACGCAGGAAAACTCCAAATCTGCAAGTGGGTAAATGGGCTCAAAGGCAGACAGAAGAAAGGACAGGGCAATATGGCTAGACCAAAAGGCTAGGCCTTCGCTGCTCTATTCTGAGTCACCCAAAGCTCAACATTTAAATTAGTCTGCAGTCCTAATTATCTTTTTCCTGTTCACTGCTGCTGTTGACCCTTGAAAGTGCAAGAGACAGAGCAAATACGTTTTACGTTTTGGGTCGGCAGACAGCTCTTCAAAACACCTTTACTCTTCTAGGTAAGAGGGTTACATTTACTCCCCAGCATCTGGAGGAAAGAGTTTTAGTAGGGTGGCATGTTGTGCTGGTTTTTCCAGAAAAGAGGAGATTGCCTGAGACTGGAGAGGGTTCCTGTTTTGCTGTAGGACTTTTAGGCTTTTGTTTGTTGTTTTTTCTTTTTTGTTTTTTTGGTTTTTTTAAACAACCGCACCTGCAACATATGGAAGTTCTCAGGCCAGGGGCTGAATCTGAGCCACAACTGCAACCTACACCACAGCCATGGCAATGCTGGATCCTTTAACCCACTGCACTGGGCTGGGAATTGAACCCACACCTCCAAAGTGACCCAGCCACTGTAGTCAGATTTGTGATCCACTGTTAAGAATGGAAACTCCAGGACTTTTAGTTTTACAACTAGATAGTCCCATGTAAAGAAGGACAAGTTAGTCAATCTAGTGCTTCCTGGCTGAATACCACATCACTTCTGGTTCACCCCAACAATTATATTCACCTATGGGATGATCAAAAAAGATAATCAAGGAGTTCCCGCTACGGCACAGCAAGCTGAGGATCCAGCATCATCTATGTGGTGGTGCAGGTGGATCCTGGCCCAGTGGGTTAAGGATCCAGTGTTGCCTCAGCTGCAGGGTAGGTTGCAGCTGTGGCTCAGATTTGATCCCTGGACTGAAAACGTCCATATGCCACAGGTATGGCAAAAAAAAAAAGCGACCAACACAGAAGATTAATTACAATCTAATTCTAATTCAAAATGAAATATCCCCAATCACTGGTTTCTCAATATACTGTTAAGCTGAATGCATAAGATAGCAGTTTGGAAAACATTCTACATGTCTTTAAATATATTTACCTGTTTTTCTAAATATTTCAGTTTCAAAAATATTTTCCTGCTACTTATTCCTATTTCATTTCAAGTATTACTCTTTTCCTTCCATGGTTTTAGAGACAAATTCTGGAATCAATTTAATTGCCAATGCGATTGAATTATTTAAAAATTATTGTGTGAATTACAAACATTTTTTATTCCAAAAATACCATAAATTCTTCTTAATAGAAAAATACAACCATGTGCATGTATGTTGCTTAGGAAAATACTACCTTATTAACATGCAATTTATTTTATAGTAAAAGAATGTCTCCTGCCTTATCAGTTAACAAAGAATATTGCAGCCATTAAGCCATCAGCCACTGCAGGCACCTCTACCTGCCCAATGTACCCTGAAGGGATTCAGGATGAAAAAACTAGGATACTAGCCCTAAATAGTTAAGGCACATATCAAAGGAATAATTTCAATAAGCCCTGACTCTTGCATCTTTCCCATGTATAGAAAAGCACTAAATTAATTAATTTGAGATGTCTGCTTTTCTTTAATCAGAAATAATCTTTTAATGTTTGAACCTGGTTTTGTTTCTTTGTATGATTGTTTATGTTTTTTTTTTAAGGATTCCTACATATCCTGGCTCCTCCTTTACCTCTTCAGAACAGTCAAAGCTGAGAAGCTATCTCCCAGGCTTAAGTACTCAGTAAGTTCTCCAAAATAAAACATAATTCTCAATTTTCAGGTTTTGCATTTTTTAGTCAACAATATCCACCTAGAAACAAATAAATTATTATCTCTGCACTCAAAATCTAAAAGTAAAAAAATCAAATGTTGCCAGTGTTTATTTCCGAGCAAGTGAAATGTGAAATTATGCTCCTTACCTGTTTGTATTTCTGATCTATCTGTAGCATGGCTAAAAATAGCAGTAATTTTAGGCCAGAAGAGAGCAGAAAGATATATTCAAAGATCTAAAAGGAAAAAATTTGCAGTCTAGACTACGCTATCCAGCAAGATGATCATTTAAAACAAAAGGAGAAAAAAAAGTTTCTGCAAAAAACAAAAACTAAAAGAATACAGCAATACTAAACACATTCTAAAAGAAACACTGAAAGGTCTCCTCTAAACAGAAAAGAAGTAAGAAGATATAGGATGAAGAAGACCACAACTGCAAGAAAGATCAAGAAGGCCAAGGAGTAAGATGTCACACTCACATTCTCCCACAAATACATCAAAAAAAGACATCTACATGCAGAATGATTTTCACAAAAAATCTACTGAACACTAGGCAGAAGAACTTAAAACCTCCAATAAGGGCAAGAAACCCTCCACATAACTGGACAGAAAAAAAGAAAAAAAGAGGAGAGAGATAAAAGGATAGGACAAATTCCTGAGAGGAAGCCATGAAAGAGAAAAGGAACCCACACCCTGGGAAGCCATCTAAATGGTGGGGAGATCAGCTGAGACAGAGGGACCTCAAAGTCACCGAGAAAAGGGCAGCAGCTGGATTGAGGAAGACAAAGTAGAGTGAGAGCTGCACAGATCATCTGGACCACTGCCCCGGACACCACAGCCTGAGATGCTCAGGCAGGGGCTGGACACTGAGGCTCAGGCTCCAGAGGTCAGTTCTGGGGAGAGGAATAGGATTGGCTATGGGGAGACAGCCTGAGGGGCTAGGGCACAGGGTTCCATGGGCTGGGGAGCAGAATGCCACATCCAAGGGAACCCAGGAGGAGGTCTGGGCCTGCAGGAGAAGAAAGGTGCCATTGTTGGGGAGGGTGAGAGGAGGAGGGGCAGACTGCCATAGGAATCTCCCTCCACATGCACTGGCTATCAGAGGGCAGGGTACCTCTGGTATAGGCTACAGGTGGTGAGAGGCCACTTGCTCAGGCTACAGGGAGACCGGGGGCTTCTAGTGCAGGCAATGGGCATCAGGGGGCTAAGCCCAATGCAGTGCCTCCTGTATGATTTACAGGCAGCAGGGATAAAAGCAGTCATCTCAGAAACCAGAGGGAGGCATGGCATGCCACCACTAGGGATCTGTTAACAGTCTTCACCTGTGGCCCCGGTCACCTCAGAAGTCGGCAAAAAAGAGGGCATAGCAACCAAGCACCATGTGTTGTTTCTCTCACTCCCCTGGGAACACAACCGCTGTGCTGCTGCCACTGCCAAATGTTCCAGGCAGCACCCAGACACTCGATCACTGTCTCTTCCCAAGACCCTGCAACTAGGAGCAGCTAGTGCAGCACCTTCTGCATAGGCTAAGCAACACACTGCTTCTTGCATGGTCTACAGGTGGCAGGGGCAAACCACCACAGTTATCTCTGACTCCAGAGGTGGGCATGGCCTGCCACCACTAGAGGTCTGTGAACATCCCTTGCAGCCCCAATCACCTCACAGGGCACCAGAGAGGAGGGCATTGCCACCAAGTGTCAAACACCATCTGTTGCTCTCACTCCCCTGAGAACTCACACACCCTGCCACCACCACTGCCAAATGTTTCCAGCACCGCCTAAATCTGCCCAAGGCTCATTACCACTTCCCAGGGCCATGCAACTAGGAGTAGCCTGTGCCACCTTCCTGCAGGTCCTTTCTACTGTCAAGAAACACATTCAGGAGTTCCCACCATGGCTCAGCGGTTAACGAATCTCACTAGGAACCATGAGGTTGTGGGTTTGATCTCTGGCCTTGCTCAGCAGGTTAAGGATCCCGGCATTGCCGTGAGCTGTGGTGTAGGTCACAGACACAGTTCAGATCCTGTGTTGCTTTGGCTCTGGTGTAGGCCAGTGGCTACAGCTCCAATTCGACCCCTAGCCTGGGAACCTCCACATGCTGCGGGTGTGGCCCTAAAAAAAACGAAAAGGAAACATATTCAGCTCACACTGAAGAAAGAGATGGCAAATATCCATCTACAAACTCCTACAGCAAAAGTAAATAGTAACCCCCTACAAAATATAAAGTGGCACTCTTGCATAGAAATAGTCTTCCAAGACTACAGATTGATTTCCCTAAACTCACAGAGAAAGAAAAATATAAGCAAAATGAAGAAGTTCAGGAACGATTCTCAGTTAAAAGAACAGGAAAATTCACCTGAAGTAGCAAACAATGAAAGACACCTCTCTGCAGTCTAATAGACACTGAGTTCAAAATGGGAGATAGTGAAAATACTGAAGGAATTAAGGGTGAATATGAAGGAATTAAGAGCAGATACAAACAGTAATGCAGATTACTTTAGAAAGAAACTAGAAAATGTAAAGAGGAACCAAGAAAAATTAGAAAATTCATTTGAAGAGATGCAAATTAAGCTAAATGTACCAAAGAGCAAAGTGAATAATGCAGAGGGATGAATTAGTGACGTGGAAGATAGAATAATAGAAATCACCTGATCAGGACAGCAGACTGAAAATCAAATGAAAAAACATGAAAGCAATATAAGAGATCTATGGGATATTATAAAGTGGGCCAATCTACACATAATAGGAATTTCAGAAAGAGAAGACAATGAAAAAGGGATTGAAAATATATTTGAAGAAACTATGTCAGAAAACTTTCCAAATCTAAAGAAATCAGATATCAAGATACTGGAAGCACAGAGGGGCCCAAACAAGATGAACCCAAACAGACCCACACCAAGACATATTATAATAAAAATGGCAAAAGTTAAAGATAAAGAAAGGATTCTAAAGGCAGCAAATGAAACACTAGGCGTTAATTATAAGGGAACCCCCATAAGGCTAAAAGCTGATTTCTCTACAGAAACACTACAGGCCAGAAGACAGTGGCATGATATATTCAAAGTTCTAAAATGGAAAAATATGCAGCCTAGGATACTCTACTAAAAAGGAATATCATTTAAAACAGAAGGAGAAAAAAAGAATTTCTCCAACAAACAAAAGCTAAAAGACTACAGTAATATTAAACCAATTCTAAAAGAAATACAGAAAGGGTTTCTCTAAATAAAAAAGAAGTAAGAAGAAATAGGATGGAGGAAATCACAAGTGGAAATCAATCACTTAAATAGGCCAGTATACAAATCTAAAAGGGAAAAACAAAAACAAAAACAAAACCTACTGTAAAAGTGATGAAAAACACAACAAACAGCAAAAGGACAAACATAGAGACGTTTAAAAAGTACTTCAAAATCGTGGAATCTGGGAAAGGAAAGTAAAAAAAATCTAGACTCTTTTGTTAAATAATGTGTTTGAGCCTATATGACTATCAGGCTAAAGCAAGCAGATATAGGAAGGGGTTAACATACTTAAAAAACAGGGCAACCACAAATCAAAACAAAACATTACATTCACAAAAACTAAAAAGAAAAGGGCACAAGCATAAAATAAATGAAAATCATTCAACCAAAAATAGAAAGAAGAAACAGAATCAACTGGAAAACAAGGTTTAAAATGGCAATAAATACATATTTATCAATAATTACCTTAAATGTCAATGGACTGAATGCTCCAATCCAAAGACACAGAGTAGCAAATTGGATAAAAATGCAAGAGCCTACAATATGCTGTCTACAAGAGACTCACCTTAGGGCAAAGACACACACAGACTGAAAGTGAGGAGATGGGAAAAGACATTTCAAACCAATAGACAAGACAGGAAAGCAGGAGTTGCAATACTCATATCAGACCAAATAGATTTTAAAATGAAGGCCATAAAGAAAGACAAAGAAGGACACTAATGATAAAAGGATCAGTTCAAGAAGAGGATATTACAATTGTCAATATATATGCCCCTAATATAGGAGTACCACAACACATACAACAAATACTAACAACAGACTTAAAGAGAGAAATTGATGGGAATACAATAACAGTAGGAGACTTTAACATCCCACTCACATCAATGGACAGATCCTCTAGACAGAAAATCAGTAAGGCAAGAGAGATCCTAAATGACACAATAGAAATCTTAGACTTAGTTGATATTTTCAGGACATTACATTCAAAAAATCAGAATATACACTCTTTTCAAGTGCACATGGAACGTTCTCAAGGACTGACCACATATGGGGCAAAAAACTAACCTCAACAAATTTAAGAGTACAGAAATTATTTCAAGTATCTTCTCTGACCACAACAGCATGAAACTGGAAATGAACTACAGGAAAAAAAATAGAAAAAATTGACTACATGGAGGCTAAACAACATGCTACTAAAAAAACCAATGGGTCAATGAGGAAATCAAAAGGGAAATTAAAAAGTACCTCAAGACAAATGACAATGAAGACACAAGCATTCAAATTCTATGGGATGCCTCTAAAGCAGTTCTTAGAGGGAAGTTCATGGTGATACAGGCCTTCCTCAAAAAAGAAGAAAAACCCCAAATCAAGAACTTAACCTACCACCTAAAAAAATTAGGAAAAGATCAAAGAAAACCTAAAGCCAGAAGAAGGAAGGAAATCATAAAGATCAGAGAAGAAATCAATAAAATAGAGATTCAAAAAACAACAGAAAAAAAAATCAATAAAACCAAGAGCTGATTCTCTGAAAGGATAAACAAAATTGACAAACCTATAGCCAGACTCACCAAGAACAAGTGAGGGAGAACCCAAATAAACAAAATAAGAAATGAAAAAGGCAAAATCTCAACAGATAACGCATAAATACAAAAAAACCTAAGAGAAAACCATGAACAATTTATATGCTAACAAATTTTAAAACCTAGAAGAAACGGACAAATTTCTAAATATATACAGCCCACCAAAACTAAATCAAGGAGAAATAGATCATTTGAACATCCCCATCACTAGAAATGAAACTGAGTACGTAATAAAAACACTCCCTACAAACAAAAGTTCAGGACCAGATGGCTTCACAGGAGAATTTTGCCAAACATACAAAGAAGAACTTATACCCATCTTTCTTAAACTTTTCCAAAGGATTAAAGAAGAAGGAACACTCCCAAAGACATTCTATGGAGTTACCATCACCTTAATACCAAAACTAGCCAAAGATACTACCAAAACAGAAAATTTTAGGCCAATATCTTTGACGAATATAGATACAAAAATTCTCAATGAAATTTTAGCCAACTGAATCCAACATCATATAAACAAGATCATATACCATGACCAAGTGGGATTCATCCCAGGTTTACACACAAGGATGGATCAACATATGCAAACCAATCAATATCATACACCATATTAACAAAAGAAAAGCCAAAAACCACATGATCATCTCAACAGATGCAGAGAAAGCATCTGACAGAATCCAACATCCATTCATGATAAAGACTCTTACCAAAGTGGTACAGAAGGAACATATATTAACATTATAAAAGGCATTTATGACAAACCTGCAGCCAACATAACATTCAACGGAGAAAAGCTGAAAGCCTTCCTGCTAAAACATGGAACAAGACAAAGATGCCCACTCTCACCTCTTTTATTCAACATAGTGTTGGAAGTCCCAGCCACAGCAACTGGACAAACAAAAGAAAGAAAAGGTATTCAAATTGGAAGAGAAGAGGTAAAATTGTCACTCTATGAAGACGACATGATATTATATATATAAAACCCTAAGGACTCCACACAAAAACTGCTCAAACTGATCAATGAATTCAGCAAAGTAGCAGGATAAAAGATTAACATTCAGAAATCAGCTGCATTTCTGTATACTAACAATGAAATATTAGAAAAAATACCTCCACCCCAAAAAAACAATTTTAAAAATACACTCCCAGGAGTTCCCATTGTGGCTCAGTGGTAATGAACCTGACTAGTATCCATGAGGATATGGGTTCAATCCCTGGCCCTGCTCAGTGGGTTAAGGACCCAGCATTGCCATGAGCTGCAGTGTAGGTCACAGACGCAGCTCATAACTGCATTGCTGTGGCTGCAGTGTAGGCCAGCAGCTGCACTGCCAATATGACCCCTAGCCTAGGAACTTCCATCTACTGCAGGTGCAGCCCTAAAAATACATAAATAAAAAAATAAAAATTAATAAAATCACACCCCAAAAATTAAATACCTAGGAAAAAACCTGACCAAGGAGATGACTTATGTGCTGAGAACTATAAAAAGTTCTAAGAAATTAAAGAGGATTCAAAGAAATGGAAAGATATTCCATGCTCCTGGAATAGAAGAATTAATATAATTAAAATAGCCATTTAACACTTTACAAAGCAATCTACAGATTCAATAAAATCCCTATCAAATTACCCATGACATTTTTCACAGAACTAGAACAACTCAAAAATTTATATGGAACCATAAAAGAACCAGAATTGCCAAAGCAATCCTGAGAGGAAAAACACAGCAAGAGAAATAACACCCAGACCTCAGAAAATACTGCAAAGCTACAGTAATCAAGAGAATGTATTACTGGTACAAAAAACAGACATACAGTGGAACAAAATAAAGAGCCCAGAAATAAACCCAGACACCTATGGTCAATTAATCTTTGACAAAGGAGGCAAAAATATAAAATGGAAAAAAAGACAGTCTCTTCATCAAGTGGTGCTGGGAAAACTGGACAGTTGCATGCAAATCAACGAAACTGGAATGCACCCTCACACCATGCACACAAATAAACTCAAAATGACTTAAAATATTTAAACATAAGATAAGATACCATCAACTCCTGGAAGAAAGCATAGGCAAAACATTCTATGATATCAACCTTACAAATATTTTCTTAAATCAGTCTCCCAACACAATAGAAATAAAAATAAAAATAAACCAATGGGACCTAATCAAACTTAGAAGCTTCTGCACAGCAAAAGAAACCATTTTTTAAAAAAAGACAACCTCCAGAATGGGAGAAAATAGTTGCAAATGATGCAACCAACAAGGGCTTATTCTCCAAAATATACAAACAACTCATACAATTCAACACACACAAAAAAAAAAAAAAATTGAAAAATGGGCAGAAGACCTGAATAGAAATTTCTCCTGAGGTACCACCTCACACCAGTCAGAATGGCTATCATTACTAAGACTACAAATAACAAATGCTGGAAAGGATTTGGAGAAAATGGAACCCTCCTACACTGCTGGTAGGAATGTAAATTGGTACAAGCACTACGGAAAAGAGTATGGAGGTTCCTCGGAAAACTAAATACAGAACAAAACTTTCACTCAAAAAGATACACACACCCCTATGTTCACTGCAGCACTATTCACAATAGCCAAGACATGGAAACAACCTAAATGTCCATCAACAGATGGATTAAGATGTGGTACAGGAGTTTCTGTTGTGGTGCAGTAGAAACAAATTGGACTAGTATCCATGCGGATGGGGGTTCGATCCCTGGTCTCGCTCAGTGGGTCAGGGATCTGGCAATGCCGTGAGCTTGTGGTATAAGCTACAGATGCAGCTCAGATGCCAGGTTGCCGTGGCTGTGGTATAGGCTGGCAGCTGTAGCTCCAATTTGACCCCTAGCCTGGACACTTCCATATGGCATGGGTACAGCTCTAAAAAGCAAAAAAAAAATATTTTAAGTGGTACATACACACTATGGAATACTAGTCAGCCATAAAAAGAACGAAATAATGCCATGTGCAGCAAGAATGGAATTAGAAATTCATACTAAGTGTAGTAAGTCAGAAAAAGAAAGACAAATACCATACAATAGCACTTATTTGTGGAATCTAAAATATGGGCACAGATGAATCTATCTACACAACAGAAACAGACTCACGGACATGGACAGCAGACTTGTTACATTTGGAATGGATAAGCAATGAGGTCCTGCTGTATAACACAGAGAACTATATCCAATCATTTGTGATAGAAAATGATGGAAGAGAATATGAGAAAAAGAGTGTACATATATGTATGACTAGGTCACTTAGCTGTACAGAAGAAATTGACAGAACATTGCAAATTAACTATAATAAGAATTTTTTAAAAAAATAACAGTAAAAAAGAAGAGGGAGCAGAAGACCTGGAGCTCACCTTCTCCTATAAAAGCAACAAAACTGCAAACAACTGCTGAACAACCTTCAAAAAAACAGACTGCAAACTATCAAAAAAGATATCCTACTCCAGAAGACAAAGAGGAGGACACATCGAAAGGGCAGGAGGGGTGGAGTTCCCGTCGTGGCACAGTGGTTAACGAATCCAACTAGGAACCATGAGGTTGCGGGTTCAATCCCTGCCCTTACTCAGTGGGTTAAGGATCCTGCCCTTGCTCAGTGGGTTAAGGATCCGGCGTTGCCGTGAGCTGTGGTGTAGGTCGAAAACTTGGCTTGGATCCCGCGTTGCTGTGGCTGTGGCGTAGGCTGGCAGCTGTAGCTCCGATTAGACCCCTAGCCTGGGAACCTCCATATGCTGTGGGAGTGGCCCAACAAATGGCAAAAGACAAAAAAAAAAAAGGCAAGAGGGGTGATTACATGATATAAGCAACCCCACACACACTGGGTGGGTGGCCCACAGACTGTAAAGTAACTGTACTGCAGAGGCTCACCCACGGGAGTGAGAGTTCTGAGCCCCGCATCAGGTTGCCGCCCCTGGGCATCTGGCATTGGGAGAAGGAGCCCCCAGAGCATTTGGCATTGAAGGCCAGTCAGGCTTATGCACAGGAGCTACATGGGCCTGGGGAAAATGGAGATTCCACTCTTGAGAGGTACACACAGGCTTTCATGTACACTGGTTTCCAAGGCAAAGCAGTGACTCCATAGGAATCTGGGTCGAACTTGCCTGCAGTTCTTGGAGGATCACCTGTGAAAACAGCAGGTGACTGTGGCTCCTTGTGGGGGAAGGACATTGAAGGCAAAGGTCTCAGGAATAATCATCAGCATGCACTTCTCTGAAGGGGGCCATTTTGGAAAAATCTGGCCCTACCCATCAGGGCTGTGAAGCCCCAAGCCAAACAATAAACTGGGTGGGAACACAGCTGCACCCTTCTGCAAAAAGTTTCCCTGAAGACTCCCCAGGCACACAGCCACCTCTAATCTCACCTAGAGACAAAGCCCCACCCACCAGAGGGAAAAGAATCAGCTCCACCTACAAGTGGCCAGGCACTAGTCCCTCTGATCAGAAAGCTTGCAGCAAGTCCCTGTACCAACTTCAGCCACAAGGGGGGCAGACCTCAGAAGCAAGAAAGGCAACAACTCTACTGTCTGCAAAAAGGAGTCCACACCAAAAATCTATACAAAATGAAAAGGCAGAGAATTATGACTCAGATATGGGAACAAGAAAAAAACTCAGAAAAACACCTAAGTGATCTGTAGATAACCAACCTCCATGAAAAAGACTTTAGACTAATGACAGTAAAGGTATTTCAAGATCTTGAAAATAAACTGGAGCCAAAGATTGATAAATTACAAGAAACACTGAGCAAAGTAATAGTAGAAGATTTAAGGATCAAGCAAGCAGAGATGGAAAATACAAAAACTGTAATAAAAAATTCACTAGAAGCAACCAATGGCAGAATACAAGAGGCAGAAGAATGAATAAGTGTGGTGGAAGACAGACTAGTGTAAATCTCTGTTGCAGAATAGAAAAGAGAAAAAAAGATTGTAAAGAAATGAAGTCAGAGCACTCTGGGACAATGTTAAATGCACCAGCATCCATATGAAAGGGGTGCCAGAAGAAAAAGAGAGAGAAAGAGAAAGGGCCAAAGAAAGTAGTTATAAAGATAATAGCCAAAAACTTCCCTAACATGGGAAAGGAATCAGTCAATCAAATCCAAGAAGCACAAGTACCATATAAAATAAACCCAAGTAGGAACACCCCAAGACATACATTAATCAAACTGACCAAAATTAGAGACAAAGAAAAAATACTGAATGCATCTAGGAAAAAGAAACAAATAACAGGGGAGTTCCAGTCATGGCTCGGCATTTAACAAACCCGACTAGCATCCATGAGGATGCAGGTTCAATCCCTGGCCTTGCTCAGGGGTTAAGGATCTGGTGTTACTGTGAGCTGTGGTGTAGGTTGCACACACAGCTCAGATTCCACATTGCTGTGGCCCTGTCATAGGCTGGCAGCTACAGCTCCAATTCGAACCCTAGCCTAGGAACTTCCATATGCCACAGGTGTGGCCCTAAAAAAACAAAACAAATAAACAAATAACATACAGAGGAACCCCCATATGGTTATCAGCAGGTTGTTCAGCAGAAACTCTGCAGGCCAGAAGCGAGTGACACAATATATTTAAAGTGATGAAGAAAAAAACTCCAACCAAGATTACTCTACCCAGCAAGGCTCTCATTCAGATTTGAAGGAGAAATCAAAACTTTACAGAAAAGCAAAATCTAAGAGAGTTCAGCACCACTGAACCAGCTTTACAACAAATACTAAAGGAACTTCTCTAGGTGGAAAAGAAAAGGCTGCAACTAGAAACAAAAATATTACAAATGACAAGGCTCACCGGTACAGGCATATATACTAAAGATAGGAAATCATCCACACACAAATATGCTAACAAAACAAGAGATCATGAGGAGTGTACAAAGGCAGGATAGTGAAGAGGCACTTGCAATTGAGAGACCAACAACTTAAAACAATCTTGTATATACAAAGACTCCTATATTGAAACTTCATGGTAACTGCAAACCAACAATCTACAATAGATAAACACACAACTAAGAAAAAGTAATCCAAATACAACACTAAAGATAGTCATCAAACAACAGAAGACAGGAAGAAAAAAGACCCAAGAAAACAAATCCAAAACAGCTTATAAGAAGAGGATCTGGAATTTGGAATTTGATGAGTTTGGAAATTCATTTTTCCCTCAAATTTTTCCACTCCTTTTTCATTTAATTATGTTTACCCTCTTACTTGACTACGATTTTACTTTTGTGACAATGGAAAGGATATTTATTTCAATCAATGCCATATTTTTGCCATTTAACTTCTTCCAGCTAATCCTCTATTACCGGTTAGTTAATTTTTACAGTAAATCACTTACTATCGGTCATAAGACATTTTTCTCCTTTTTTTTTATTACTCAAATGAATTTATCACATCTGTAGTTGTATAATGATCATAACAATCCAATTTCACAGGATTTCCATCCCGTAGCCCAGGCACATCCCCCCACCCCCTAAACTGTCTCCTCTGGGGACCATAAGTTTTTCAGTGTCTGTGAGTCAGCATCTGTTCTGCAAAGAAGTTCTCTCTGTCCTTTTTTCAGATTCCACATGTCAGTGAAAGCATTTGATGTTGGTATCTCATTATATGGCTGACTTCACTTAGCATGATTGTTTCTAGGTCCATCCAGTTGCTAAAAATGCTGGTATGTCGTTCCTTTTAATGGCTGAGTAATATTCCATTGTGTATATGTACCACATCTTCTTGATCCAATCCTCTGTGGATGGACATTTAGATTGATTCATGTTTTGGCTATTGTAAATAGTGCTGCAATGAACATTGGAGTACATGTGTTTAGCGAGCTGTGGTTTTCTCTGGGTAGATGCACAGGAGTGGGATTGCTGGATCAAATGATAGTTCTATTTTTAGTTTTCTGAAGAATCTCCATCCTGTTCTCCACAGTGGTTTCACCAATTTACAATCCCACCAACAGTGTACTAGGATTCCTTTTTCTCCACACCCTCTCCAGCACTTCTTGTTTGTAGACTTTTGGATGATGGCCATTCTGGCTGGTGTAAGGTGGTACCTCATAGTGGTTTTGAATTCATCTCTCTAATAATGAGTGACGTTGAACATGCTTTCATGTGTTTTTTGGCCATCTGTATGTCTTCTTGGGAGAACTGTCTGTTTAGATCTTCTGAACATTTTTTGATTAGGCTGTTTGTTTTTTGGGTGTGAAGCTGCAGAAGTTGTTAAATTTTGGAGATGAATCCCTTGTCAGTTGATTCACTTGCAAAGATTTTCTCTCATTTTGTGGGTTGTCTTTTTGTGTTGTTTAGGGTTTCCTTTGCAGTGCAGATCCTTTTAGTTTAATTAGCTCCCATTTGTTTATTTTTGTGTTATTGTCATTAGTCTAAGAGGTGGATCTGAGAAGATGTTACTGACGTTTATGTCAGAGAGTTTTCGGCCTATGCTTTCCTCTAAGTGTTTTATAATGTCTGGTCTTATATCTACGTCTTTAATCCATTTTGAGTTTATTGTTGTGAATGGTGTTAGGAAGTGTTCTCATTTCATTCTTTTTCATGTGGCTGTCCAGTTTTCTCAGCATGACTTATTGAACAAGCGTTCTTTTCACCATTGTGTATACTTGCCTCCTTTGTCATAGATGAGTTAGCTGTAGGTGAGTGTGTTTAATTCTGGGCTTTCTATCCTGTTCCACTGATCTCTATGTCTGTCTTTATGCCAGTACCATGCGGTTTTGATGATTGTTGCTTTGTAGTATAGTCTGAAGTCTGGGAGCCTGATTCCTCCAGCTCCATTTTTCTTTTTTAGGATTTCCTTGGCTATTCTGGGTCTTTTGTGCTACCAAACAAACTTTAAAATATTTTGTTTGAGGAGTTCCTGTCGTGGCACAGTGGTTAACGAATCCGACTAGGAACCATGAAGTTGCAGGTTCGGTCCCTGCACTTGCTCAGTGGGTTAACAATCCGGCATTGCCGTGAGCTGTGGTGTAGGTTGCAGACACAGCTCAGATCCCGCGTTGCTGTGGCTCTGGCGTAGGCTGGTGGCTACAGCTCCGATTCAACCCCTAGCCTGGGAACTTCCATATGCCACGGGAGCGGCCCAAGAAATAGCGACAACAACAACAAAGACAAAAGACAAAAAAAAAAAACTTTGTTTGAGTTCTGTGAAAAATGTCCTTGGTAATTTGAGAAGCATTGCATTGAATCTGTAGATTGCCTTAGGTAGCATAGTCATTTTGATAATATTGACTCTTCCAGTCCACGAGCATGGTATATCTTTCCATCTATTTGTGTCATCTTTGATTTCTTTCATCGGTGGCTTATAGTTTTCAGAGTACAGGTCTTTTGTCTCTTTAGGTAGGTTTACTCCTAGGTATTTTATTCTTTTGGGTGTGATGGTAAACGGGATTGCTTCCCTAATTTCTCTTTCTGCTCTTTCATTGTTAGTGTATAAAAATGCTGTCGATTTATGTGTATTAATTTTGTATTCTGTGACTTTGCCAAATTCGTGGATGAGCTCTAACAGTTTTCTGGTAGAGTCTTTAGGATTCTCTAGGTATAGTATCATGTCATCTGCAAATAGGGATAGTTTGACTTCTTCCTTTCCAATTTGGATTCATTTCCTTGACTTCTCTGATTGCTGTGGCTAGGACTCCCAGAACTATGTTGAAGAGTAGTGGTGAGAGTGGACATCCTTGTCTTGTTCCTGATCTCATTGGGGATTCTTTCAGCTTGTCACCATTGAGAATGATGTTTGCTGTGGGTTTGTCATATACGGCCTTTACTATATTGAGGTAGGTTCCTGCTATGCCCACTTTCTGAAGGGTTTTTATCAGAAATGGGTGTTGGATTTTGTCAAAGGCTTTTTCCACATCTATTGAGAGGATCTTACGGTTTTTCTTCTTCAGTGTGTTAATGTGCTGTGTCACACTGATGGATTTGAGGATATTGAAGAACCCTTGCATCCCTGGGATAAATCCCACTTGATCATGATGTACAATTCTTTTAATGTATTGTTGGATTTCATTTGCTGGTATTTTGTTGAGGATTTTTGCATCAATGTTCATCATTGAAATTGGCCTGTAGTTTTCTTTTTTTGTGGTATCTTTGTCTGGTTTTGGTATCAGGGTGATGGTGGCCTCATAGAATGAGTTTGGAAGTATCCCTTCCTCTGCCATTTTTGGAAATACTTTCAGAAGGAGAGGTGTTAGCTCTTCTCTAAATGTTTGAGAGAATTTGCCTGTGAAGCCATCTGGTCCTGGACTTCTGTTTGTTGGAAGTTTTTTAATCATGGTTTCAATTTCAGTCTTTGTGATAGGTCCATTCATCTTTTCTATTTCATCTTGGTTTAGTCTTGGAAGATTGTGCTTTTCTAAGAATTTGTCCATTTCTTCTAGGTTTTCCATTTTATTGGCATATAGCTGCATATAGTAGTCTCTTATGATCCTTTGCATTTCTATGATGTCCATTGTTACCTCTCCTTTTGCACTTCTAATTTTATGGATTTGAGTCCTCTCTCTTTTTTGCTTGATAAGTCTGGCTAGGGGTTTATCAATTTTGTTAATCTTTGCAAAGAACCAGCTTTTCATTTCATTGATCTTTTCTATGGTTTTCTTTGTTTCTATTTTATTGATTTCTGCTCTGATCTTTATGATTTCTTTCCTTCTACTAACGTTAGGTCTTGTCTGTTCTTCTCTCTCTAGCTGCTTTAGATGTAAAGATAGCTTGTTTATTGGAGCTTTGTCTTGTTTCCTGAGCTGGGCTTGTATTGGTATAAACTTTCCTCTTAGAACGGCTTTTGTTGCATCCCATAGGTTTTGGAGTGTCGTATCTTTGCTGTCATTTGCCTCTAGATATTTTTTATTTTCCTCTTTGATTTCGTCAGTGATCCATTGGTTCTATAGTAGCATGTTGTTTAATCTCCACGTGTTTGTGGGGTTTTGTTTGCAGATTTTTTCTTGTTGTTGATTTCCAATCATATAGTGTTGTGGTCAGAAAAGATGCTGGATATGATTTCAATTTTGTTAAACTTACTGAGGTTGGATTTGTAGCCCAGGATGTGATCAATCTTAGAGAATGTTCCATGTGCACTTGAAAAGAATATGTATTCTGTTGCTTTTGGATGAAATGTCCTAAAAATATCTATTAAGTCCATCTGGTTTAATGCATCATTCAAGGCCTGTGTTTCCTTATTGATTTTCTGTCTGGTTGATCTGTCCATTGCTGTAAGTGGGGTGTTAAAGTCCCCCACTATGACTGTGTTATTGTTGATTTGTCCTTTTAAGGTTGTTAGCAGTTGCCTTATATATTGTGGTGAACCTATGTTGGGTGTGTAGATGTTTAAAATTGTTACATCTTCTTCTTGGATTGATCCTTTGATCATTATGTAGTGACCTTCCTTGTCCCTTAAAATATTCTTCATGTTAAAGTCTATTTTGTCTGATATGAGTATTGCTACTCCAGCTTTCTTTTGATCCCCATTTGCATGGACTATTTTCTTCCATCCTCTCCCTTTCAATTTGTATGTGTCCCTAGCAGTGAAGTGGGTCTCTTGAAGACAGCATACCTATGGGTCTTGTTTTTGTATCCATTCAGCCAGTCTATGTCTTTTGGTTGGGGCGTTTAGTCCATTCACATTTAAGGTAATTATTGATATGTATGTTCTTATTGCCATTTTATTAACGACTTTGGATTTGTTTTTGCTGCTCTTTTTTCTTTCCTTCTTCTCTTGTTCTTTTCTGCCTATAGAAGTTCCTTTAGTATTTGTTGTAAGGCTGGTTTAGTGTTGCTGAATTCTCTCAGCTTTTGCTTATCTGAGAAGGTTTTGATTTCTCCTTCAAATCTGATTGAGAGCCTTTCTGGGTAGAGTAATCTTGGTTGGAGGTTTTTTCCTTTCATCACGTTAAGTACATCATGCCACTCCCTTCTGGCCTGCAGAGTTTCTGTTGAGAAATCTGCCAATAGCCTTATCGGGGTTCCCTTGTATGTTACTTGTTTCTTTTCCCTAGCTGCTGTCAAGATTTTCTCTTTGTCTTTAATTTTGGTCAGTTTGATTAGTATGTGTCTCGGGGTGTTCCTCTTTGCGTTTATTTTGTGTGGTACTCTTTGTGCTTCCTGGATTTGAGTGAGTGGTTCCTTTCCCATGTTAGGGAAGTTTTCGGCTATTATCTCTTAGAACATTTTTTCTGTCCCCTTCTCTCTCTCTTCTCCTTCTGACACCCCTATAATACGGATGTTGGTGCGTTTAACATTGTCCCAGAGTTCTCTGAGACTCTCTTCATTTGTTTTCAATCTTTTTTCTCTTTTCTGTTCTGCATCCGTAATTTCCACTAATCTGTCCTCCACCTCGCTTATTCGTTCTTCTGCCTCCTGTATTCTGCTGTTGGCTGCTTCTAGTGAATTTTTTCTTTCAGTTATTGTATTTTGCATCTCTTCTTGTTTAAGTTTTATATCTTGTATCTCTTTGCTCAGTGTTTCCTGTAAGTTCTCCATCTTTGTTTGCCTCCAGTTTATTTCCAATGTCTTGCATCATCTTCAGCATCAACAGTCTAAAGTCTTTTTTCCTGGAGGCTGAGAATCTCCTCATGGCTTAGCTGTTTTTCTGGGGTTTTTTCTTTCTCCCTCATCTGAGTTATAGTTCTCTGTCTTTTCATTTTGATAGGTTTTTGGTGTGGTGACCTTCTTACAGATAACAGAGTGTAGTCTCTCTTACTTCTGATGTCTGTTCCCCTGTGGCTGAAGTTGGTATGGCTTATCTTGCTGTAGGCTTCCTGATGGGAGGTGCTGATGTCTGCCCCCTGGTAGGAGGAGCCGATTCTAATCCCTCTGGTGGGTGGGGCTTAGTCTCTGGATGGGATTAGAGGCAGCTGTGTGCCTGAGGGGTCTTTAGGTAGCCTGTTTACTGAGGGGTGTGGCTGTGATCCCACCTGGATTGTTGTTTGTCCTGGGGCTTCTCATTGCTGACTGACGGGTGGGGCCAGGTTATTCCAAAATGGCCACCTGCAGAGAAAGGCATGGCTGCTGAATATTCCCAAGAGCTTTGCTTTCAATGTCCTTCCCTCATAACAAGCTACGTTCACCCCTGTTTTCCCAGGATGTCTTCTAAGAACTGCAGTCAGGTTTGACCCAGATTCCCATGGAGAGTTTGCTTTGCCCTGGACCTACTGCACATGAAAATCTGTGTGCGCCTTTTAAGAATGAGGTCTCTGTTTCCCCCAGTCCCGTGGAGCTCCTGTGTACAAGCCCCACTGGCCTTCAATGCCAGATGCTCCAGGGGCTCTTTCTCCCCGTGCCAGATCCCCACATGTGAGAGTTTGATGTGTGGCTCAGAACTCTCACTCCTGTAGGTGAGTCTCTGTGAACTTGTTAGTTTCCAGTCTATGGAGCTTCCCACCCAGGAGGTATGGGGTTGTTTATATCACAAAATAGCCCCTCCTACCTCTTGATGTGTCCTCCTCTTTTTCTTCTGGAGCAGGATATCTTTTTTAAGGTTTCCGTTCCATTTGGGTGCAGATTGCTCAGTCTTTAGTTGTGAATTTTGTTATTTTTAGGAGAGAAGTTGAGCTTCAGTCCTTCTTTTCTGCCATCTTAATCCTGTCTCCAGTTATATAGATTATTTCATCTTTTCCTTGTCACAAAAAGGGAGGGACAGAAAGTAAGAAATCACCTTCAAGATGTACTAATATTAGACTTATTTGAAAAAAAAATGATTGTAAAATTTAATCTTTTATCAAATCATCATTTCATCCCCATCATAGTGTTGGCCGATTTTTCTTCACTAAACTTCTTTGGCCAAAATATTTTTGGGCATTGTCACCTAAAATCCTAAAGTATGAGGTACACACTCATTTTGAGGAGGAATACAGAGAATATAAAAGAGCTTGAAGAGAGAGAGAGTAATTAGATGTGTTGAGACCACTGTCACTTTAAAGACATCTGAATTTATTTAGAGCATTCTTGAAGGTATGAGGGACTGCAGGCATTACAGAAAATCTCCACAATCTCTCTTTCCCCTCTCTCTCCCCATGCCTCCCCATTTCCAGATAGCATCACAGATTAAACCACCAGCATAATGTCCCTCAACATCTTACAAAGCGAGAACATTTACTTTTCATTTCTTCGTTAAAATTTACAGATTCCAGATAGGCTCCTTCATATCGTAATGCCCCTTCTATCAGTTACAAAGCTTTCAGCTGCCTGTCACCGTGATCCAAACTGGCTCAACTGACAGGGAAATTTATTTTTTCACATAACAAAGTTTGGAAGTCAAGCATGCTTCTGGATTCCCTGATTCAATGACAGGTCTGTGTCATCAAGAGCTTTTTCTAGTTCCCTACTCTGCAGCCTTAGGGTATCAGCTGAGATAGTACAGAGACTACCTGTCTATATGGTTGAAAACAGCTACGAGCAAAAACTGGAAAGAAAAGGAGAAAGCTGCTCTTCCTACATAGAATACAGGCAGCACTCCATATCCCCAGCTTCCACATTTGTGAATTCAACCTATCATGGGTTGAAAATATTTGAGGAAAAAACTCCTGAAAGTTACAAAGAGAAAAACTTGAATTTGCCAGCAACTATTTACAGAGCATTTATGATTATATTTAAAACTATTTACAGAGGATTTATATTCGGTATTATATTTATATTAGGCTTTATATTTATATTAGGTATTATAAGTAACTAGAGATGACCTAAAGTATATAGGAGGATATGGGAATATTATAAAAAAATACTACATAATTTTATATAATGGACTTGAGCATCCCTGGATTTTTGGCATCTGTGGTGGTCCTGGAAGCAATTCCCCAAGAATTACTGAGGAATGATTATGTAAGGCTTCCATTTAGTCCAATGTGACCAATTTAGGACACACACCATACCCAGAACCAATAACAGTTGCCCTGAAAATGCCTGCTGTGTGCTGATAGACCTAGACTCAGAGTAATTAAGTTATACCCCCAGAACTGAGAAGGTAGTATCTGAATAAAATCAGGGTTCTCTTAGGAAAGAGCAGAAGGGAAGGCACAATGAATAGGGAACCAACTAGATCCAATACACCCTTGCTACATTTTCCTTTTATGATTCCTTATTTCATGTTGATTAAACTACCCAGCCAGCTGCTGCCCCTCTGCCCCAATGGGTTTTGTAGTTGAATTATAATATCATGATGAAGAGCTCTGGAATTCTAAGGTTATGGCTCACGCCCAGTTCTGCCACTTATTTGCTTTGTGAAGAAGCCTTATGAGTGTCAATATATTGTCTGATCTGTGCTTATCTTCACAACCGTAAAATGGGGGAGTCATAATTGCTATTTCACTGGGCTGTTATATGGATTTCATAAGGGAGTCTATGCAGTACCTGACTAGAGTGAAGGTTTAGCAAATGTTAGCTTTTCTTATTAATATAAGTAACCAGGAGTTCCCTTTGTAGCACAGCTGTAACAAACCTAACTAGTATCCATGAGGATGCAGGTCGATCCCTGCCCTTGCTCAGTGTGTTGGGGATCCAGCATTGCTGTGAGCTGTGGTATAGGTTGCAGGCATGGCTCCCATTCCACGTTGCTGTGGCTGTGGCGTAGGCTAGCAGCTGTAGCTCTGATATGACCCCTAGCCTGGGAACCTCCATTTGCCATAGGTGTAGCCCTGAAAGAAAAAGAAAAAAAAATCAGTAAATTAATTTTATGCAAAACAGTAATCAATCTTTCCAGTGGTTCTCGAAGCATGGTTCTTGAACCAGCAGCATCAGCATCACCTGGGGACTTACTAAAAACTCAAATGTTCAGGCTTCACAGCAGACCAACTGAATCAGAAGCTCTGGGAGTGAGGCCCAGTAATCCGGGCTTTTAAAAGGCCTCCTGATGATTCTAAAGCACATTCAAGTTTGAAAACCACAGCTCTACACTGACACTATCTCCAGCCAAATAGCAACAGTCACCATCCCTAGAAACTGCTCACAATCCTTAGTCAAAATATCACACCCCTGGTTTCCCCACTCCCTGCTCTACTCCCTCCATCATATCTCTGTTTTCAAGGCTCAGCTCAAATGTTACCTTCACTGATGTTATATCTGCCTGGAAAGCTCTTCCTCTAAATCTTTGCAAGGTTGAGTCCTTCTCATTTCCCAAGTCTCAGACCAAATGGCACCCCTTTAGAGAGACTTTCTCACATTACTGAGTGCAAAGTAACCTCTCTCTCTCTCCACCACATCACACTGTTTTAATGTTTCCATAGCACTTATCACTATCTGTATTTATTTATTTATTTATTCATTCATGCATTCATTCATTCATTCATTCATTGTCTGCCTCCATCCACAAAGACGTAAGAACTGTAAGGGTAGTGACCTTGTCTACTCACCAGTATATAGATCATTAGCACCTAGAATAGTGCCTGAAAATAATAGGCACTCACTAAATATTTGCTGCATGAATGAACAGATAAAAATAACAGTGAGATTTCTGTAATCTCAACATAAGGGCCAACTGAGCTATGCCGTGCTTCTCACATGACTCAAGTCATCACATCATGATGCTAACAAATAGATTTAGAAGTCTGTGTTCTGAGGTCAAAGAATGATAACTCCCACATGGTACAGGGGACAGGAAGTCCCCAGTTGCTTCCCTCCTCCACATAAGCATGTAGGAAACCACCCAAATTGTATCTGATATCACTTATAACTGGAATCTAATATACAGTACAAATGAACGTTTCCACAGAAAAGAAAATCATAGACTTGGAGAATAGACGTGTGTCTGCCCGGGGGCGCGGGGAGATGGAGGGAGTGGGAGGGATCGGGAGCTTGCGGGTTAACGGATGCAATCTATTGCTCTTGGAATGGATTTACAATGAGATCCTGGTGTGTAGCATAGAGAACTATGTCTGGATACTTACACCGCAACACAACAATGGGAGAAAAAAGTATGCATACGTGTATGTGTAACTTGGTCCCCATCTGTACAGCAGAAAATAAAAAATAATAATAATAAAATAAAATAATAATAATTTTTTAAAAATTGTATTTGATATTTTCTGTATATCTGTTCAAGACTTTCCCCATCGTCTTGGTGGTTTATTTGCTTAATTACCCTGACAACTCAAAAATTTGTCTGCCTCCACTTTAAGCCCCTTTTCCTGACATCCTGATGTTTCTGGAGATGAAGAGCAATTTGTCCATCTTGACCTCATAATAACGTCTTATATCAATAAAGCAAGTAATAAAGTCAATTCTCAATTTCCTCTTTTCCAAAGTGAGTGACTCCAACTCCCTTCTATGCTCCTCTGAGGGCCCATTTTAAAATGTCTAATGCTTAACTATGGACCCTCTCAAGTTGTTTCCATTATTTATGAAATGAAGACATTCAAGGTGGGAACAATGATTTTAAAAAGATTCAGGATGTTTCTTTTTTTCACTAAATTAGGGTGCTTGCAAACTCTGTGCTGCAGTGATAAAAGGTAGAAATATTATGACATGGGTTCAAGTCCCCATCTTAGCCACTTATGATCACCGTGCTTTGGACACATTGTTTAATCTTTCTCATCCTCACTTTGATCCCTCTAAAACGGGAGTTCTTCCTTAAGATTTTTGTAACAATAAGAAATGAAAGTGTAAAATGAGAAATGACTTATACGCACAAGTAATGGACTTTGGTCCAAGGTTTTCTCCCCCTGCCAAAATGTCCTTGGATGGCAGAGCCATTGAAGATGCTTCCCCACAATATTCCCTACCTCTCCCCCTCCCTCAGGTAAACTTCCATCATGTTCTGCCAGCACTGCCAGCTTTTCCAGTCCCACCCAATTTTCTTTCACAAGTATTTCAACTAATAAAATCCTTGGCATCTCTTTCTTGGAAGATTCAGGCTAACATTGTAAACAAAACAAAAAAGAACACAGTTTTCAAGGAAATTTTGTGTCTATAATCACAACTATTCCTTTTAAAGAGCCAATAAATTACACAAATGAAAAATTAGAGTCCCCACTATTTAGATGAAGTTAAGCAACTTGTCCAAGATCAACTACCTCATTTTTTTCAGTAGCTTCCTTATCTCCTACTCTTCCCTGCTCAGTGTCCAGAAAAAAAAAAAAAAAAAAAAAAAACTCTTAAATTTACTTTTCCTTTTGATTACTATTTTCCTAGTATGAATACCAATAGCATCTACAATTTACTAAACAGGCACTGTGTAAGTGCTTTACATATATTCAACTTTTCATTTAATCCTCACAACAACTCAAGAAGGTAGGTACTTCCCCCTTTATACATCTGAGGAAACAGCTACAAAAAGTTAAGTAACCTGCTAAGGGTCACTCACTCACCAAGTGAAGGACCCAGGTCCAGCCCCTGACTCTACATCTAATGCTCTCAGAACTAATTAATAACAATATCTCAAATCTGTAGAAACATTTTACTAAGCACTTCTACATGCATTAGGAAATGGGATCAGCACCCACCAGTAATTCTCTCTGCAGAGGTCTGGAGAAAGACGAGTTAGGGAAAGGAACAGGGGTAACAGGAGCTGAAAAAGTACAGACAAAGGTGAGAACTAACCTTCTGCCTTTAGCTCAGGTTGCAGAAGAGTCATGCATGGCCACATGTATCCCAAGGGCCCTTATTTGGGGACCAAAAAAAAAAAAAAGCATGGGGAGGTGGGGAAGTAAATTTCTGTTAGAGGCTGCCGGAAAATATCCTCCCAAGTAATTTTCCTAAAATTATTAGATGGAAATCAGCTTCCTAGCACCTACAAGCCACAGTAGAGGGAAAACAACATTAAGCACTCAAGGTTCTCCATGACCCAATTCTCAGCTTGCTCTCCAGCTTCATCTCACTTTCTGCTCTGTTTTGCTTTATTCTTCAATACATCAGCATTCATACTATGCTATCACATGCCTCTATACATTCTGTCATGCAGTTCACCACATAAATCACCCTTCTTTCCCTTCCTCTGGCTCATCTTACTCATTCCTCAACAAATCAGCTCAGCCACCATATACTTTAGAAGTCTTGCTCAGCACCTAAACTGAGGAAACCCAGAAGTGTCCTCCTCTGTGCTCTCCTTAGGTTAACCCCACTGCTTATGTCACTTCAACAATTACTTTATTATGTTGAGATTATCTCCCACTAGAGATACAAACAGAATTATCTCCTTAAAACATCATCCATACCTCACCACTCTGGCCCATAAAGTGCTTTAAGGGGGATCCTATGGAAGGCAAGAGAAAGATTCAGGTTCCACGCTCTGGCTTTCAAGGCCCTAAAAGATGTAGTCTTTGACCTTCTCGTAAGAACTCTCCCTTTTGCCCTTGTTTACTAACCATCGTACCGCTCACTGTCTGCATTCAAATCCATTACCATGCCAACTCTTTTATGCCTTAGGACTTATTTCCTCCACCCTTAGTGGAGTTGTTCCTTTTTATTCTCCAGATCTTTGCTTGACTGTTGCCTTCTAAGAGGTACCTTCTATCTCCACCTTTAGAACTACCATTATTCTCTCCCGTTGTTCCCTATTCCTTCTCTTCATTGCACTGCAAAACTTTATAAGTAGGGTATTTATTTATTTATTCATTTGTTTGTTATTTAAATATTGAATTTAATGCAAAACACATCCTCAACTCCTCATACAACTTGAGAGTAAGAATCCAGGCTAATTAAATTTTATTCTTCCAAGGCGTCTGATGCACCAGTATGTCCTCAAATTAGCTGAATAAATGAGTGAACAAGCAAAGTCAGGAAGAACATTAAAAGAGAGAGAATTACAAAATAGTAGAGATTTTTGAAATTAAATATTAGTTCATTTCCATAATAATTTGTGTTGAGGGAAGTCTATGTGCTTTATAAATATTAATTATACTCTATTCATAGGAAGAACTCATTATCTCTAATTTACAAGCAAAGAAAGTAAAGCCAAGTGAAGTGACTTGTCCAAAAGCAATATAATGAGTTAAATAAGGGGCTTTGGTCTTGAATCTGAATAGCTTTATTTTATACCATCTCGTTTCCAAAGGATTTGAGATGGCTTTGAGAGACAGAGACAGTTATACAATGTAGAGTGTCCACAAAAACAAAACAAGCCAGTTGCTCAGGAGAAGCATGGCTATTCCTGATACAAGGTCTGAAAGAAACATTCCCCCTGGGTCCTCACAAAGAGTAGCAAACCACATCCTCAATCACATCCTCCAGTACATGAAGCAGTGGGGGCTAATAGGGTTGTTTGCTAGCATTCCTCAGTGTGGGCTGATGGCACAAGGCCAAGGCTCAGATCCATGGGGCAGTTCTCCAAGGAGCCAAATCAAGACAGCCCAGGTGTGCAATTCTCTGATGATCTGTCTTAATCCAAAAAGGACATCTGGAGATTCTGGAAGAATCATTTAACAACACACCCTTCATATGCTGGGCTCTCTAACTTTTATTTCTCACATGAAAACTTCTAGTAATTATTAAGTAACAGTGAATTGAAAATGACCACCATCTAAAACACAGTCAACACTGTAGAACTATGATTTATTAGTCAGATGTCTTGAGGAAGGTATAAATTAAGCTGCTGTAATAAGGAGACCCCAAAATACAATGACCTAGATAAAACTACAGTTTATTTCTCATTCATGTAACAGTTCAGGTATAGGAGAGTTGTTCGAGACAGGTGGGCAGCTCTGCTCCACAAGATCATCTAGGGACTCACGCTGGCAGGGTACCTCTGCCATCCCCAACAAGCACCTTCCTTTCAGTCCAAGGCAGCTGCTCCGGTTGTCTCCATTTTAGAACCAAAGGAAAGAAGGAAATAGAGTAAAAGGCAAACAGCTTCCTTGTAAAAACGTATTATCAAGGTTGCACGTATCAATAATTTGATCATTTAGTGACATGGATACACATACCTGCAAAGAAAACTGGGGAATGGAATCTATCTGGGCATCCTCATATTCGCCTAAAACTCAAGGAGATTACATTACTTCCAGGAAGAAAAGGAGAATGGATAAGGGAAACCATAAAGATCTGCCACAGGGAATTGACATCTGCTTAAACAGAATTATCCCCATATTAAAACCCATTACTAACCAGGAGGAAATAAAAGTAGACACCTGTTACAGGTTCAAGTTTTCTGCATTCATGCGTTCTGTGCAGTGCACAGTGAAGGATCAAGACCCCCAAATTCTACATCATATGCGTGGCTATGATCGAGCCAAAAAAAACAAATCTTTAAGTCTTTTTAAGTGTTTTAAGTTTCTAAATGCCAGCTACGACCCTTAGAGAACCAGTAGAATCCCCATGTAATATCAGATACTAAGAAATGCCATATCCTTGTGAACTATCCAAGGTAAACTAATTGCAAAATATAAGCAAAGGTAAAAAAATAAGATGACCACCACACAGGATTCTTAACTTTGAGCTAGCTGAATGTTGGAATGCTTTTACTAAAACTTAGTAAATTGGTTTTGGAATAGCTGATCTTAGACAACCTCTTTCTGGCATCCATTAGATGACAATATCAGTTTGTCTGTTGAGGTATTCTTAGTCTAAAACAATAAAAATCATGATGAGGTCAGCATATTGTTATTCTCTCTGTCTAGGGAGGTAAAAAGCATATGCCTATCTCAAACAAATGGGATGTCATATTATTGCTATCCAAGTTTACAAAAGTTGGACAGCAGCATTTATTACTTACCCTACTGAAAACTGTCTCCTCCCTCAGGAGACTGCTCTTGTCTCTGCTGACTTCCATGGTAGTATTAAGGTTTAGACGCTATATGAGCTTTAGTCTATATGCACATAGCTTTTTCTCCTATAAGCAATTCCTTCCCATGGTGTGAAAGTTTAAGAAAAAGTCAATAAAAACTAAAACTCTTAGTGTGTTTTTCCTAATTTTCTCCACAAGGTGGTAAAGAATGTAACAATGGCCAGCAATGTTTAAAGCTTACTTACTCCTCATGTAATAGATTTGGCCTAAGCAGCCCACATGGGTACCTTGTCAGATGCAAACAAGTACTTAATCTAGACATCAGGCAGGTAAGTGTACGGGTCTATTGTTTGGGAGGAATACGTGGTTGCTCTATTAAGTGCAGAGGGACCCACACATTATCAATAGACAAGCTTTCAAGTATACCCTCATTACTAAAAAGAACAGCCAGTGTAAGCCCTGAGTAATTTGCCTTAAGCATCAATCAATGTCCTTCAAGCTGTGATCTTCCAAGACGTGATGTACACATACATGTGTGGATGTATATGTAAAGAATGATGCACCTATCAGGGCGAGGGTCTAATCAGCACAACTTGGTAAGGGTAGAAGGAAAAGAGAACTAACATCAGTTGAGTACCTCTACGTGCCAGGAGTGATACCATGTCCTTTACCTTTGTTTTTGCTTTTATTTCTCACAACAACCCTGTGAGGCAGGCATTATTACCACCATTTAATAAAGATGAGGATGAAATGACCAGCCCAAGATCACAGAGTTCATACACAGAGAGACTGGAATCCAACCTGGTCTGATTACATAGTTCATGCTCGTTCAAATAAACCATACAGCTGATCTAGAATTCTACTTATTCTCCACTTACTTTAGGCACCACAATGTTGACCTTAAATGGGATTTCGTTCTACAAAGTTCAGGGAGGGGACCCTAAAGGGACTTTTAGTTCTGCCAGAATTCTGCTAGGAGGCTCTTTGTCTTATTTGCTGATGTATAATCACCTAAAATTGTACCTGCACCCTCTCCTCCCCGCAAAAAATACCACTTCCTTGTAACAAGGATGGTATATTATTTCCAGGGAATTCTCAATGTCTCTAACTGCTTGGATCTCAGCCTGAATCTCTTTAATGTACAAATTCTGTCTGTAATGCATTTCATAAAATTCAACAACTACTTCTAGTATTATCATTATACTGTCATTTATTGAGCATTTACTATGTTTACGGTATTGTTCTAGGCACTTGTACGCATAGCCTTTTTAATCACACAGTAACTCCACAAAGAAAGAATTTCATTCACGAAAACACTTAGGTACAGAATAATTCAGTAACTCAAAGGACTTGACCTGAAGATGTACAGCTCCAAACACCAGTGGTGGATCTAGACATTTTAACATCTGAAACAGACTCTTTTATAAAATTTCTGCTTCTATACAACAAAATTATTTTCAGTAAGTATCATAAAATAATCATTGAACTATTTCAAAAGAAGAATAAATTTTAATTTAAAATATATTATTCAAGGTCAGTAGGATATTTCACGTATACACTAAAATTTGTATCCACTATACAAGAAGATAACATCTCACAGTTCATATGTGATCTCACCGTTTTAATTTTAAGCACAAATAAAACCTATAAGCTGTCATACAGACTAGTAGAATAATGTCATTTAAATTCTGTTTGTCTTCACAATCATGTGCTATCACTGTTTATTTCAAAGCTTTGGTTTAAACACGGGATAGATGGGCTACTACATACCGGAGACACAAAGCACATATGAGATGAGCAGTAAAGGCTCCAAACCATTATGAACTTACTCTCAAAACCAACACAGGTAGCTGAGTGTACTAAGCTCTATATACATAACTCAGAATTTTCTGAATTAATGTAGAAGACAACGGATCAGATATAACATTTGATATTGTGAGACTTACATGTATGTTATTAACATTAACACCAGTCCTTTAAAACTTAGAACAAAAGATTTTCTCAAGGCGTACTGTATCACCGACATTGTTGAAAATTGCAAATGCATGTGACAGTAAAATGCAAAACAACTTTCAGGTTTTCTTATTCTTGTTTTGAAATTCGCTATAGAGAATACATCTCTTATCACCTGCACTTGAGGCTGACGCTTCCCACTACCACTTCCCTTGGTAAGTCACCGACAAAGACAGCTCTCAATCTCCCAGTTACATCTGCACTACCTATTACTTAAGCTCAGTTATGCTTTTTCCTATCTGTCCTTTAAATTCATGCAAATATCCAGAGGGTAGACAGACCTATTCTTTTCCAACATGGAGCCCTATGAATACCTCCCCACTTTTTAGAAGGAAAGGAGAGTTCCTAGCCTCAGTTACCTTGATGATCCACCTGTTAACTAGGTAAACCTCTCTTGAAGGTTGCTTCCTGTGCACAAATTACAAAGGGCAGCCTCACTGTAACCACTAGAATTACAATCTATCTTCTTCCTGTCTTTGACAGTGTTCTGCAGTGTGTTTAATGTCCTCTTATTATAAATTATATGCATAAATTAGCATAATCTGGAAAAGTGGAAAAATCATTATAGTCACTGTCCATTTAGTAAAAAGCAAACTCTTCACCTTAGATATTCTTTTCCAATTGCTGCACATTTCCAAGAATCTCTTTGAAAACATAGACTAAAATAAAATACTAAATGCACTATAAATTGGCAGTGAGGGAAATGGGGGAAAATAAGAATAAGAAGAGATTTACAGAGTTCCTACTGTGGCTCAGCAGTCATGAATCTGACTAATATCCATGAGGATTTGGGTTTGATCCCTGGCCTTGCTCAGTGGGTTAAGGACCCAGAGCTGCCATGAGCTGTGGTGTAGGTCGCAGACACAACTCAGATCCCAAGTTGCTGTGGCTGTGACATAGGCCTGAAAATGCAGCTCCAATTCATATGCCTGGGAACTTCCATATGCCGCAGGTGTGGCCCTAAAACTATTTTGTGCATGATACAGTATCACATATGTATGCCACATGTCAAAGAAAATTCTTAGTGTCTATGTGATCTCAATAAATGCTTCATGAATGAATGAGTTTGTAATATTATTTATACTGAGTCAGACTATTTTGTCATTTGTAGCTCTTTCTCCTAAAACAATTCACATAAACTGCAGCCAGATTACAATATTTCTCCCTAGGGAAATTTAATCTCTTATCACTTCTTTACTAACATTTATTAATCCCTACAATAAATTGATATAGTTAACAGTCATTAATGACCCTATTTTGGAAATGGTGGTATTGAGATATGGTGGCAGGGAGTATTCCCTTGAGTACCTCAGGGTGGATCCCTGAGATCTGCTAGGAATAGAGCTCTAGCATGAGTCATGGAATCTCAGGGGAAAAGGTACCACAAAAACTATCTCCTACCTTCGTTACCTCAGTCTCAGAAAACGCTATGTCCCCAACAGTCTTTATCTCCACTGGCAATACCTCCAAGAACAGTGAGCTCACCACCTGCCTTGAGCCATCCTACTTTGAGACATCTCTGCCTACTAAAAAAATTCCTCCTTGTGTTGAGCTGAACTCTGTCACTTGATGTGTTCTACTCTTCATTCTGAGGCTAAACAGAACAAGTCTAGTCTCTCTTCCACCTGATCTGCCTTCAAAAAATATTAAGGCAGCAAGTATTCCGCAGTTGATTGACCCAGTTCTTTCTACCAGTCCCCGTGTGACGTCATCTCCAGTCCTCTCGCCACCCTAGTCACCGGCCTGTAACAACCTGCCCCTGCAGGAGAGAAGCCTTTGTGATCAAAGGCATGTCTCCTATAAAACTGAACTTTGATAACTCACCCTTGTTTCTCTTTGCTTATTTCTTTGCTCAGAAACAAAGAAAACACAGGACATCAGAGAATTTCTGCTCTGGATCTTCCTAACAATATCAAATTTCAATTCATTTTCTAGCAACCAAAGAAATCTTGTGGTTAAGGTTCCACTGACTTAGACAATGTCCTACAGAGCATAAAATACAATGTGGCTCTTTAGGCAGGGAAAGGTGACACTTAGTCAGAGGTCACTAATTTATTAAAGAGAAGAGAAAGATCTTCTTTCTTTAAAAAGAAATTTTATGTGGCCATTTTTTACATAAATAACCCTAGAGCAATGGTGAATGAAAATTAAAATTTTAAAAACATAGTCAGGGAGTCCCCATCATGGCTCGGTGGTTAAGGAATTAGACTAGGATCCATGAGGATGCAGGTTCAATCCCTGGCCTTGCTCAGTGGGTTAAGGATCCAGTGTTGCCATGAGCTGTGGTATAGGTTGCAGACGCAGCTCGGATCTGGTGTTGCTGTGGCTGTGGTGTAGGCCAGTGGCTACAGCTCCAATTTGACCCCTAGCCCAGGAACTTCCAAATGCCATGGGTGCGGCCCTAAAAAGACAAAAGACAAAAAAATTTAAAAATACTCAGAGTTCCATCAGTAATCAAAATGTCCTCTTCATTTTTGTTTTGCCTACCAATTCTTGCCCACACCCATAAACATATTTACATTTTCATTTTCATAATAATAATATAAATGTAATTTTGCATTTGTGATGTTAAATCTAACATTATATTGTAAATTTTACTCATCTTGCTTCATGGCTTTTACTGTTATTTTATAATGGATATATAATATTTCTCAGAATAGACAGGTAATAAAATTTACTTAATTCATTCTCTGTCATAAGGCTTTTTAATGAATTTCCAAAACGCTCTTATTATAAATAGCGGTGCCACAACAGCTTTTTCTTTTACTTTTTTTTTTTTTTTTTTGCTTTTAAGGGCCACACCTGCAGCATACAGAAGTTCCCAGGCGAGGGGTCGAATCTGAGCTAAAGCTGCTGGCCTACACCACAGCAACATGGGATCCAAGCAGCATCTGCGACCTACACTACAGCTCCCAGCAACACCAGATTCTTAACCCACTGAGCGAGACCAGGGATCAAACCTACATCCTCATGGATACTAGTCAGATTCGTTATCGCTGAGCCACAATGGGAACTCCCATATCAATAATTCTCACAGTCTCTTATATTATGTAATCCCCTCCTTTGATTATTGCATGACACTTCTACAATTTTCCTTAGTCACTGCTGTCTCTTGGAAAAATGCTTCACTTTTGAAACATAATTACCCTATCTTCCTATCAAGAACTTTTGTTTCTAAATGCTCTCCTGTCATCAAATTAGTTTGACTTAAGCGTCTGTGTATAATTCCTAGCATTCACTCTTGAATCACTTGGGGAAATGATGTAAAGATATGTGATTTGTTTTATTTTTTTTCAGTGCAATTTATAATCTTAGATTATACAGTTTGGAGGAAGAGACTCCCTATCTTTGTATCTTCAGCTTCATCTGACCATTCATCTGGCATCACACAGCTCATGTATTTTCCACACTCTATATTTTCTATACACAGTATTCCCTCAAAAAAACCCAAACAAACAAATCCTTAACTCCCACCCTGAACTCTCTTCCTGAGTGAGCTGCCACTCACCAGACATATCCAGGAACAAGAATGACTATCACTCCAGCAAGCTAGCAAGAGAATAGCAGGACATATAACTCATATACCATGTAGTTCGCTAACTGGTTAAACTGAGAAGGGAGGGAGTTCCATTTCTTTGGTCCTCTTCAGTCTCTTTCAATGATTCTCTAGTCCTGACTATTTGCATTTTCAACCTGTAATTAATTGCACTGTCTTTTTGATGATTTTTGCATATAGCAGGCCAGGGGAGAGAGAGGGGGACAGGGGAACTGGGGGCAGACATCCCCATCCTAACTTCTTTCCTTTCCCACAGAGACCACTGGCTCACACAAGAGGTTGTTCAGATCGAGAAAGGAGGGGATAAGGAGTGGAGTGGAGAAGAACGTGAACATGACTGTATTTGCCTAAATAGAACATAAACAAACCAGGTACACATTATCGTTGTGTAACACTCTTGCTAATAAATATATAAGTAATCAGACTGCATCTGGGATGTTACAAGTAAAACAACAGAGACCGTTCCTGCCTTCAAGGAGCACCCCGGTCTGAATTCCACAAAAACAACAGAAAAGTGGGCTGGAAAGGCAAGTCTGGCCAGGTAGGCAAGAGGAGGTATTTATGAACAGAGGAAAAGCTTGCTTGGGAAGCTTCTGAAAGGAAAGTTTGGGAATCTCCAAACTTAAATCTGGGTCCTACCTCTGATTCCCACCTGTGAAACAGGACTAACTGTAACCACTAGACAAGATTATGGAGTGAGGATTAGGTGAAATAAAATATGGAAAAGAGCTTTATAAACTATGAAGAAACATGCAAATGTAAATTAAAATAAAATGTGAGGCTTGAAGCAGAATTCCCTTAAAATTCAATCTTTGGATGGATACTCCTCACCCCTTTCTTTGCTCCTACTATTAACTCTACATATTAATATTCATTGAGCATCTACCCACATGTACATATACTAACTTTAATCCTTCCCAAACTTGCCAGGTAACTATCATTATTCCCAATTTACAGATAAGGAAACATGGTTCTGATGAAGAGGATACTAGATTTAGGATTCATTTTGCTCATTTAATGATCTTTCCATACTTTTCTTAGTCTATTTTAAGTGTTTCCTTCAACATATTTCTATCACATTATTGAGACTGGGTATCAAGATCCCAGCTCTCTTCAATAATCTACTTTATTTCATTAGTTCACTCATTCAACTGATAGTTATCAAGTCCCTACCAGGTGCCAGGTACGGCATTAAACAGAAAAGAGAAGGGCTCTGACCTTTTGAAGTTCACTTCTAGGTGAAAAAGATGGATGATAAATAGACAGCTGCATCAACATGAAATCATCACATAGTGACAGGTGCTATGAAGAACATTTAAATATATTCAAATGATGATGAAGTGAAAGAACAAAACTGTCATTTACCCTATACTTTCCTCAACCAAAAAAATGGTATCTGTACAACACCATCCGACTTGTTCTTTAGCCAAAGACAAATGAGCCAAAAGCCAAGATAAATGCTTCCTGTTATCAGTATAGTGCTATCAATGTCAAGGAATTATGCACTTTGGAGGTATGCAATTTCATCCAACAATCCTCTTTAAAACATCCTTTGGTATTTACACCTCCTCACAGGTTACCCGCTGGCCCAAGGCTATGAAGAAAATGGAGACAGTTCTAAAGAACTTCCTGTCTGCAAATAGCTCCACTGTAATATAAGTCCATTATTGTCAGGCATGATGAGATCCAGAATCTGAATGTGTCCTGCAAAGAACACAGAAATGTAGGTATGGCTAATATCAGAAATAAAACTAAGGGCACTTTGAGCCAATATGAGAGGGAGACAAATATCACTTAGACACATCCATGTGGATTCTTGGCCAAGGCTTTCTGGCTTATTACCACTGAAAATTAGTTTGGTTTGTTTGATTACATTGCGATTCATGATATATAGAAGATGTACTACAACCTTCTGTGGTTTTCTAATGATCAGAGTAAGTTCCAAAACATCAAGCATAGCTCCAAGGCTATGACATAGGTAAATCCTCCTGGTACATTGCCAACAGAATGCCCAAGATAATGTGATTAGTGCCTTAGATGAGAATAATTCAACTTCCTCATTTTAAAAAAGCACCTTCAATAAATAACCTCGGCTGACAGTTACTACTCCCTGGGTAGAGAAGTAAAACAGCAGGAGCCTAGTATTTGGAGATTAGAACCTAATTTGAGACATAGCTCTGCTATTTCCTGGGTGAATCATCTTCTATAAGCTACTTATCCTCTTTGAGACTCTGTTTCCTTCCTCTTTGAGACTCTGTTTCTTCATCTGTAAAATGGGGATAGCAATACCTTTCAATCAGAAATTCTATTAGAATTAAGTAAAGGAATGTGCATTTACACACATCACAAAGGGCAAAACATCATATACCTGGTTATGGTCATTCCGAGGGAGCCCCTGCTATAGACAGGATGTTATAAACATTTCTTACAACCAGGATATAAAACATGTGCCAATCTGGAAGCCCCAGCAACTCTTTGAACATTTTTTCAGCCTGAAAAGGCAGGTCATTTGGGCCTTCTGCCATTAAAACATACAGCAGAAATGACAGTGCATTATCTGAGGTCTGTTTTGGTCACCATTACTCAACTCCAAGTTAAGTGAAGTAATAATCTTTCTAAGCACTGAAAAAATATTTCATTCATTTACTCATGCATTCATTCATTTCCCATCTATAATTAGATGTAATAACACTTATTCAGTAAGTCTATTCTGAGCTCAGTGCTGTGCTGGGAACTATTCAACAGCTGTGTTCACAGTCTGGGGGGGAGGAAGATAAGTCAGTGATTATAGTACTCTGTGAGAAGGGCAATAACAACACAACAACAACAATAACAAATGTTAACTCTGCTGATCAAGCTCCTGGCTATAAGCATCAGACACCAACTATGGTTTTTGTGGAGTTTTTGCTTTTTTTTTTTTTTACAGTCGCGCCTGCGGCACATGGAAGTTCCTGGGCTGGGGCAGAATCAGAACTACAGATGTGGCTTACACCACAGCCAAGGCAACACCAGATCCAAGTCACATCTGTGAACTATACTGCAATTTGTGGCAATGCCGGATCCTTAAGCCACTGAGCAAGGCCAGGGATCAAACCTGCTTCCTCATGGAGACAACATCAGGTCCTTAACTCACCAAGCCACAATGGGAACTCCCCAACTACGGTTTATTTAAGCAGAAAAGAAATTTACTGGCAGCGGGGGCAGGGGGAATTGGTCATATAATCTCTGGCAAAGTTGGAAGACCAAACACCAAAAATCAGTAAGAACTAAGAGAGGTCACACACAACAGGACCACAGCCAAAATCCTACCACAGGGAAGATCTGGTGAGGATACCGGGGCTGGGCCTGTTTCCATGGCTATGTTGGAAAACAGGCTATTCTTGCTGCTGCCAAGTTAAACAGGTTAAACCCCTCAGGTAGCACAGGGGGATACGACACTGACTCTGAGGCTGGGGCATCTGATAAGTCAAGCCCAAGCCCTGAGTCCCGATGGGGAAGGGAAAGCAGCGGCTGGCCTTTCACCTTTGAAAGTGGACACAGGTGGATACAGTCCTCCCAGGATTCAACCTGAGGGAATCTTCCAAATACAAGGATGGATTTCAGATGCCAGGCAGTCAAATGTTTACTGAGTGCCTTCCATGTGTCAGAGACTATGCCAAGCAACATATATGTAATATCTCATTGGATTCTCGTAACACTCCTATAAAAGGCTGGTACTTGACTATCAAACTTTACTGATAAACTGAGATTTGGCAAGAGGAAGAAATTTGCCAAGTCATAAGCGGCAAAGCCCTAACTTAAACTCAGTTTTGGACAACTGCTCTGCACTACAAAGAGAGAGAGAAGTACACAGGTTCTTGGGATCACAGGCAAGAAGCCCTTGAATCAGACCAGGGAGTGAGAGAAGGCACCCCAGAGGAAGAGAGACTGCAATGAGATTTAATGGATAAGCAGTTCGTTAAATACTGCAGGGAGGTATGTGGCTGAGGGTAGACGCAGTGGGGATTAGGAGTCTTCAAGGAGAAGAAACAACCTATGAAAAGAAAAAGTGGCATGAAACAAACTCGGGTTTCTTGGAACCAAAGATTTCTGGTTCACAAAGTACTGTTGAAGAAAAAAGTATAAAAAGAAGTAATGTGAGTGGGAAATGTAGAACCTCAATCTCAGGCACATGTCTGTCCCTAGAATAGAATCCCAGAAGAGATTCTAGATCATCCCATTATTAAAGAGTGCCCATAATCTCAGGCATTAGAGTCACACTGGAGTTAATTCCTTTGTCTTCACTGAAAAAGTAGAAGAATGAAGTGAGCAGAACATTCTGACAACTTCCAGAACCATTTCCCTAAATTAATCCCACCATCCTAACTCTAGAATCCACAGAAAAAAAGAATTTTTCAAGGGCAGTAGGAATTCCAAAGAGAGTTCTCAACCTGGAATGATCCACAGTACTAAGTGATGATCTAACTATTTCCGGACCAGCTCCAGACAAGTCTTGCCAAGGTCAGGGTTTTCTGAGACCTTCCCCCAGGCAAGATCAGCAAGGAACAATGCTCAATTCCTGATTCACTCAGCCCAGGCCACTGCCTCAAAGTCCCATCTCACATTAGCAATAGCACCAACTCAGTGGGTAGGCATGACTGGGTCATGATTCATCAGATTAAATTTTCAAGTGCCTTCACATTTTTCTAAAGAGAGAAAGACATTTTTAATTTTATGGAGGGGTATATATAAGTAACTGTTAAATATCCCCCTCAAATCTATTCTTTTCTTCTTCTATTCAGTATTAAGACAGACACACACACTCATACACACAACTTCACCCCGAGTTTTAGCAGAACATGTAACTACTCCACTACAAACACATTCCCAGACTCCCTTGCAGCTAGGTGTGCCATATGACTGTTTCCCTAAAGATGTGAGGGCAGAAAGTGATGTGCACAACTTCTGATCATTTTCCTTCATGGAAAATTGCTTGCCTTCTTATCATTTTCCTTCTCCCTTCCCAAGGGATAGAACATGAACGTGTTGTTGGCAAGAAACTGACTCTGCAGATGAGGAAAATGTTCTAGGAGATGGTGGAGCAACAAGTAAGGAGGAACCTAAGTCCCTGAATGACCTCACAGAGCTGCTCAGCCTTGCTGGGCCATCCATCTACAATAGGACTGTTATCTAAAAGAGAAATAAGCTTTCATTGTATTTAACCCACTGGTGTGCTTGGGTTTCTGTATGATAGCTTAGCCTTTCCTAACTACCAGGTTTCATGAGAAGGTAATGAATGAAAGCATGTGTTTTTTGAAGACATACAGACCTAGGTTCTAATTCTAGTTTTACCACTGACTGGTTAGATACTGCAGTCAGTTAAACCACTAACTGGTTTCCTCTACAGTCAGTTAAACCACTATAGGTATCATTTTTCTTACATGAAAAAAGGCATATTAATATCAATTTTTCAAATTGTTAAAACAACTATAAATAAAGGACACTGCATGGTGCTGGTATACAATGAGTGCTGTAATTGCTACAATTTTAATTATTATCTTATTTCAGGTCACCAATAAGGCCTGCTGCAAATACCATAGCATTCTAAGGCATCTAACTTGGAACTCTCTAAACATGTTTAGAGGACTCCAACATGCTCTGTACAGTCAAGTTTATCTGATGGAACATGACATGATCTGGATATCATCCCACTTCTGAACATCGACAGCCTTTCAATGTCACTTTGCACATCAACTCTGCAACTAGAATATAAGGGGAAGCCTCCACACTTGAGCAATGGAGGGTCAGTCTGTACCCACTGAACCCCTGCAGGTGGGAGGGTGCTCTCTGCCTACAGTTAATGTTTCAGTTAGAAGCTCTTCCTTTTGTTAGTTTGGTATGACTGATGTTATCTCACCAGATATGGCTTCTGGGGCCAGTTTAGATGACAAACTTAGTTCAGAAAAACACATGGAAGCATTTTGTCATTGGCTCCACTGCCCTCTTAAATCAAAGAAGTTTCCAGATTTGCAAAACAGAGGGCAGCAGTCACACCCTGAAAGTACTAGCACCACATCTTGGCCAAGGTGCCAATTATATTCATGAAATTCAAAGCCCTGAACCATGTCAGTGCTGATGGGAAGTGTAAACTGCCAGCTCTTCAGAGTTCTTCAAATATCTTCATATCATGTGAAGCACAGGGAGTGAAAAGTCCTTTCATGGACTCCCTCACCCACCCATCCACCCACTCACTCACTCCCAGAGAGGCAACAGACTCTTCTATTGGGAGCCCTATGTCTGTCACCCTTTTTAAACCATTTCCTCAAGGTATGATTGACTTACAAAAAGTCATATTTAATATATACAACTTGATGAGTTTGGAGTTTCATATACCATGCATGATGTCAGCTTTAAGAAGGAACAAGTCCCCTCAGATCATAAATCCCAGGTACCATTCTACCTGAAATCAATTTTTTCCTTAGGTCTTAGAGAAGCCAGTTGTTTCTGCTCCTATGCTAGGGTGGATGTAATACCTCATTGTTTGCTACTGGTTCTCTAGAGTCCATTTAGGCTGCCTACTGTTGGCCAATATTTTACATAAAACTTCCTAGAGCTTATGGCTAGAAAATGTTGCACTGGGTATCAAGACCTAGGCAAGGCTGTGAGCAAGCTTTCAACAAAACTTCAACAGTCCTGGGAGTTCCCGTGGTGGGGCAGCAGAAACGAATCCGACTAGGAACCATGAGCTTGCAGGTTCGATCCCTGGCCTTGCTCAGTGGGTTAAGGATCCAGTGTTGCCGTGAGCTGTGGTGTAGGTCGAAGACGTGACTTGGATCTGGTTTGCTGTGGCTGTGGCATAGGCTGGCAGCTGTAGCTCTGATTACACCCCTAGCCTGGGAACCTTCATACACAGCGGGTGTGGCCCTAAAAAAAAAAAAAATTCAACAGTCCTTTACTGTTTTAACTTTACATTTCTGAAGCATGAAGAAATGTGACTTTGCAAGGAAACACAATCCCAAATTCTAAACCCCTGCACCCTCTGCATGCATAGCAGCACCCTTTGAATGTGTTGTTATCTTTCTATTTCCAGATCTCTTTTATACATAAAAATACCCCCGAAGGCAACATGGCCAAAGGTCATTCATGGAGCTACATAAAGCAGGTTGGAAGCCCTCATACTGACAATGAAAGAAGTTAGTTACAGGCACTTGCCCAAGGTCACCTGGTGAGTCAGTAGTAAAGCCTTGGACTCAAAGCTTCCCTTCCAAAGAGCCCAGCATGCAGGGTGTTTTCGCTGCACCAGCTGACAGGTTATCTGTTATGTTTCTCCTTGACCCATTCATTTTCAAAGGCCAGAACCATGTTAGGGTCCACTGCAAGATCTCAGTGACAGTGCAAACACCCTGCAAGGTCTTCCATGCAATGGGTGAGAAATGTCAGTTCCCTTGAAAGGAGAAACTTCATGCACAAAATCCATCCATCCCAAGTCAACTACACCCTAAGGTCAGAGGCCAGGAGTCTTTTTAGGAAGGTGTGCATTCTGTATGGAATGTTTAAGCTTGCCAGGTCTTGGGGAAGCTGGACTTCCCCCAAGGAGAGTTTTGCCCTTGATAGCTGTCAGCAGGTCTCACAAAGACAGGAACTCCCAAGATAGAGATGCCAAGCAGCCGGGAACCATTAGAGTAAAACTTGAGCTGCTGAAGGAAACTGGAGACTGAGTGATTTTTTTCTTTTCTGAGCTGCAACCTGCAAACTTTGAGAATGAAGTGCCATTTACTGTGGGCCTGCTCTGGACCTGGCTCTTAGCACACTTGAATTCACTGAGGCAGGACAGCATAATGCAAAATTTCTCAACTGAGGCACTACTGATATTTTGGACAGAAGAATTCTTTTTTTTTAAATTAAAGTATAGATGGTTTACAATGTTGTGCCAATTTCTGCTATACAGCAAAGTGACCCAGTCATACATATATGTATATGAGCATTCTTTTTCTCGTATTATCTTTCATCATGTTCTATCTGAAGAAACTGGATATAGTTCCCTGTGCTGTACAGTACGACCTACTGCTTATTCATTCTAAATGCAATAGTTTGCATTACTCACTCCAAACATCCAGTCTATCCCATTCCTTCCCTTCACCCCCTTAGCAACCACAAGCCTGAACTCTTATGTCTGAGTCTGTTTTCTATTTTGCAGATTTGTTTACTTATGCTATATTTTAGATTCCACATATAAGTGATATCATATGGTATTTTTTCTGACTTTTTCTGACTTACTTCACTTAGTAAGAGAATCTCCAGTTGCATCCATGCTGCAAATGGCATTATGGCTTTATTTTTATGGCTGAGTAGTATTCCATTGTATATAAGTATCATATCTTCTTAATCCATTCATCTGTAGATGGACATTTAATTTGTTTCCATATCTTGGCTATTGTGAATAGTGCTGCAATGAACACAGGGGTGCATGAATTACAATTTTTTTTAGACAGGACAATTCTTTATTGCGGGAGCTATCCTGTGCATTGTAGGATATTAAGCAGCATCCCTGGCTTCTACTCAGTAGAGGGTTTTTCATCACTTTCTCTTGCCACTTGTGACAACCAAAATTATCTCCAGACATTGCCAACTCCTGGGAGGTAGAATCACCCCAAAATGAGAATCACTACAATAGTGGCTATTTTGCAGGCTCTGGAATCAGTGGGCCAGAATACAAATCTGTTTTATCTCATTTATCATAGATTGATGACAAGTGGCACTGAATCCTGTTCTTAAAGGACTGCTTTAGGGTTTAGAAAATTCCATTGCTTCTTGGTTCTTCAATGTCCTTAACTGAAAATAGTTAATGGTAATACCCACACCTAGGGTGGTTATGAGGATTAGGTGAGATACCACATATAAAGCAGGTAGAATCCAGCCTGACACAGAGAAAGCCAATTTTCCCATACATATTATCATCCTCATTTTTCAGGAAAAGAAAATGAGGTTCTAAGAAGTGATTAAGAGATGACATAATCAGTAAGCAGCTCAGCTAGAATATGAACATGATTCTTCATAAACTCAGCAGCCATCAAATAAGTTGGTACCACAGAGCAGGCCCCACTCTGGGTTCCTCAACTAAAAAGAGGAAAGGGAGTTCCCATCGTGGGGCAGTGGTTAACGAATCCGACTAGGAACCATGAGGTTGCAGGTTCGGTCCCTGCCCTTGCTCAGTGGGTTAACGATCCGGCGTTGCCGTGAGCTGTGGTGTAGGTTGCAGACGCGGTTCGGATCCCGCGTTGCTGTGGCTCTGGCGTAGGCCGGTGGCTACAGCTCTGATTAGACCCCTAGCCTGGGAACCTCCATATGCCGCGGGAGCGGCCCAAGAAATAGCAAAAAAAAGACAAAAAAAAAGAGGAAAGAAGAGACAATCCTTGTGCTCAAGGAACTGCATATCCACAAAGGAGGCAGACACATGACATGGCAGTTTCTTAGTGCCTACCATGTGCCATGGCAGAAGTGCAGAGAATTGTTGGGGTTGTGTACGCACAGAAGAGAGACATTTGACCCAGTCCAGGTCATGAGACAGGCAACACCCACAGGGATCCTGAAAGTCTCCAAAACTCTTTTCCCATCATCACAGTGCTTATTTCATCGAACAGACAACAGACAGCTTTCAACAGTGACTACAGATGTACATCTGAGGGGTGAGGTCTGCCATCAGTCTGGGCAGGGACACTAGCCTCCAAAGATCTGTGGAAAGGGAAGTAATCAGAATCTCACTAAGGCTGAGTTGGATCTCTCATTCAGAACTTCAGGGTAGGTACATTAAAAGCTGGCCCTCACCTAGTCAGTACATTCTTCAATAGTTTGAAGACAGAGGTTAACACACCCAAGTTGACAGCACTGAGCTCTTTGCTCAGTTTCAAAGACAGCTAAAACCTACTCAGCATGAATAGGCAGTGATGATGAATAAGTAAAAACCCCAATTGCCACAAGAGCAGGTCCTTACCTTGAAGAAGCTAATTACATAAAAAAGACCATGATCGTTCTGATAGACAAAAGGGTTTCACAAGCAGAGATGTTTTAACAGCCCTACATTTCACATAATGAGCTAACTACTGAAGACTCCCATTCATATTTCCACTAGTTGGCTCGAACACCTGCAGCATGGCTATGTTATCATACACCTGTACAGAATTCCAACTGCTTGGACCGATCCTGTAGAACTGTGTGGGGCCCCTGCTAAGAAGATGAGGGAGGGCCAAACCCTAAGGCAGTCCTTTAAGAACAGGATCCAGTGCCACTGTTGTCATCAATCTATGACAGGGAAGAAGACTCCAGAGGCCCTCACTGCACAAAGTGTGGCCCTTACCCCATGAGCAGCAGCATCACCTAGAAGCTTGTTAGAAATGCAAATTCTCAGGCTACACCCTAGACCTACTGGATCAGAGTCCTTGGGGGTGGAAATCTATGTTTTAACAGGCTATTCATATGATTCTTATGTTAAAGTTGAGAAACACTGCTATATAGCATCTTCCCTTCTCTTTCATTAACTTATCCAATAAGTAATTACTGAGTATCAATCCTTTAAAAACCTTGCTACTAGATGCTGGATGTATAGTTGTGAATAAAATTGACATAGCTTTTGTTCTTGCAGAAGTTAAATTCTTCTCTGGGGAGCAAAGAGAATTGGTAGCCACTTTTGATGAGAAACCCATGAGGGAATTAAAAGTAAATGCTTATTCCTGACAGATATGCAAGCAGAGTCATATCATGTCATAAACATAGGCAGGCTAACCCAGAAGAAATATTTAGGAGGTAATGTAGTCATGCTGGATGAAGAAAAAAAAAAAAGACAGAAACAATGAATGAGAATTAGGCAATGCCTACTGTGCCTTTTTACAGCCCCCTCGGCTACCCTGCCCCAGGACTCTGCTCTCAGTTGCTTATTGACATTTTTATTCCTCCTACCAGAGTCTGTGCCCCTTGAAAATGGGCCAATGTCTCATTAACTCTTCCCTAGGGCTCAGCATCGTACCTGGAACTCACTTTATGTTTGCTGAATGAATAAGAAAAATAAATAAATTCCATTTAGCCTGAGATGTTGCCCAGAGCCCTCTGTGTCCTAAGGACCCCTGAGCCAGCCAACTTGTACCCTAATCTAGGAAAGGTTCCCCTTATTCAATAACCTCTATGTCCACAAGAATTCTCCAAGCAGGACCCTAACTCTCTTTATAAGCCAGGCCCCCACCCAGTGGGTTATAGAGCAGAGCTTCCTTCATAGAGGTCAAGTATCTTTGGAAGCATCTCCCTCTGTGCCTGAGGACCCTGTGCAGGAGAGGCTGAGAAACAAGGGCAAGAGAGACAGGTCTTGGGGGAGCTGCCTCAAGGGCAAAATTAGAAATGAGACTACTGGGGCAGGAGTTCCCATTGTGGCTCAGCAGAAACAAATCTGACTAGCATCCATGAGGATGCAGGTTCGCTCCCTGGCCTTGCTCAGTGGGTTAAGGATCTGGTGTTGCCGTGACCTGTGGTGAAGGTCGTAGATGCAGCTCAGATCCTGCATTGCTGTGGCTGTGGAATAGGCTGGCAACTGTAGCCCCGATTGGACTCCTAACCTTGGAACTTCCATATGCCGCGGGTGCAGCCCTAAAAAGACCAAAAAATGGAAAAAAGAAAAAAGAGAGAGACTACTGGGGCGGGAGTCGAGGAGGACACAAGGAAGTCCTGCCCTCTATCCAGACTTCCTGGAAAATAGGAACATCAACCAGTTGACACTAATAATTAGCAACTCAGATCTCAAAGATTTTGCACAGCTGGAAAGGAAATCCTTAGGCAAGTTGATAGTGGCAGATTTTTGCTTCATTTGGACACTTGATGGACTTAAGCCAGACTGTATATTTACTTAGGAAGGAGAAGAATAAAATATTAAAAACATATTCTTGGAGTTCCCGTCGTGGCGCAGTGGTTAACGAATACGACTAGGAACCATGAGGTTGCGGGTTCGATCCCTGCGCTTGCTCAGTGGGTTAACAATCCGGCGTTGCCGTGAGCTGTGGTGTAGGTTGCAGACGCGGCTCAGATCCTGCGTTGCTGTGGCTCTGGCGCAGGCCGGTGGCCACAGCTCCGATTCGACCCCTAGCCTGGGAATCTCCATATGCCGCGGGAGCGGCCCAAGAAATAGCAAAAAAAAAAAAAAACATATTCTTAACACTGAAATTACATTATCCAAAAGCAAGGTAAAACTGGGGATTTCTTATCATTTTTTAGCTCCCAAGGAATGAAATCCCCTCTGAATATTGTCTGTATTGTCTGGGTTTTGCTCATGCACTTTCAGAAGAACACGGTATATGAAAGTGGAGCTTTCATATATAATGAAAGTAAAGACACTCAGGGGCTACAGGAGGACCCTGATAAAAGAAGAATGAAGAGGTGGGAAAAGCTGACAGAGCCTCTATAGTGAGGCCACCACTGAGCAGCACCTTTGGGAAGGGGGCTTTCTGCTTTCCATCTTGTGCATCAACAGGATCCTCCTCTGGCTTAACAGAGTAAGCCAGAAATTGGTACAAGTCTTATTCATGGCTCAGGTATGAAGAGAGGGCCCAAGCAAGGCTTACTCTTACCCTCAGTGTACAGAAGTTTCTAAGACAAAGCATGAGTGAGAAGGCTTATGGTCTCTCTCACCTTGTACAAGGAGGAAAGGAAGGGAAGGGGAGGAAGATTCCCCAAGCCAATCACTCACCCACTACTGCTCAGTGCAGGAGCCCCGAGCTGAGCCCACAGGAGCTGCTTGAGCTCTGGGGAAAAGAATTATTAGGCCAACTTAGAGATGACATAAAGGCCCAGGCAGCTTCTAAAGAGGAAGCCTCAGGCTCTAGGGACTTAGAGTGCCTATAGGCTTCATGGACCCAGAGCTGGTACTTGAGACCCTTCCAAGTGCCCACCATCAGCCTTCCATATGGTGAGTCAGGCAGGGCAGACAGAGGCCTTTGAACTCCTAGAACTGGGTCCTAGAGAGAGGGGAAAAGAAAGACTAAGATTGAGAAAAAAGGAATGAGTAAATGAGACCATTTACTCATGAAATAAATGAGAGAGTGTATGAGAGAGAGAAGATACAGACAGCAAGAGAAAAGCAAGTCATTAAGAAAAACAAAGAAGTCATTGAGAAAAACAAGAGTCATTAAGGCTGACTGAACACGATTTTAAGAGTTTCACATATATTAACCCATTTATTTTAAGTCCTTATAACATCCTCCAATGTAGGCAGTATTATTATCCTCCATTTTATAGATGAAGAAACTGAGATTTAAAGTTAGTAAATGTCTGAACCAAGATTCAAATCTTAACAGTTTGGTTACAGAATATGTAAAGGAAAGAGAACAGAACAGAAGGGAAGGGAAAGGGTAAGAAGAAAAGAGGGAAAAATGGGGAAGAGAAAGAGAGAAACTCTTCTTAACAAAGAATACATTTCATGAAGTACATGGATGGATGGCAACAAAGAACGGGGGAAATCCAATATATCCTATTAAATCTAACCACTGTGACTCTCTCTGAAAACCACCAGTCAACTACACAGAGGCTGCTCCCAGGTTTGTCCAGCTTGCTTTTTTTCTGTCTAGTAGAAGCATAACAGGGCTTATTATTTCACAGATTTGGTTCCCCAAATCAAACATTTCAGGAAAGTAAGATCTGGGAGAACACTTATAGCCTAAAAGGTGGGAGTTAGTTCTGTCCTCCAAGGCCAGAGTCTAATAATGTGCCCCCTAGATCATGGGACCCAGAGAAAATTAAATGTCTCTTACTGTTTTCCTGCATGTTCACCCTGGGCCAGGCCCTCTACCAAACACTACAGGATGAAGAGGATGCTGGGCTTGCCAATGGCTCTAAAACCATCCCCCAGCCCCTAGCTGATGCCTTGAGTTCTATATGCATAGTGACAGTAAAACTCACACAAGCGCAAAGGAGAAGGAGGGCTCAGGATAGTTTCACCTAAGTGGCCTTCGATCTCAACTTTGAAGATGAGCTGAAATTTCTCTGGTGAGGAAGATGACAGCAGGCAATACCAGCAGAGGAAAACCACATGAGCACAGGCCAGGAAGTGTAAGAGTGCAAAGAATCATTAAGAAGGTTGTTAGAAGTTCAGAACAACAGAACTGAAGAGGAAGTGGAAAGAAATAACCCCAGTGAGAAATACAGAGTTCTGATAGTGATGAGTCTTGATTGCCTCTCTAAGGCATGTGTACTTTAGCTATTGAAGTCAAGGACCCTTTAAGAATCTGGCCAAGATCCGATACACTCACATATACACAACCAAATACAAATTTTTACATTCAGCATCACAGTGTTCTCGGATCTCTGGTTAGATGCCCTCACTGTAGGGAACAGGGAGCTTAGCCTGTGTTTAGAAAGAGTGACATGATCAGATCCATGTATTAAGAGATGGCAGGAAAGAAGAAGGTAAAATACGCCACATTAGGGTCAAAAAGACCAAGATTTGGGACCCTCTGCCCCTTACTAACTACAAGACCTCAGGCAAGAGGTTCAAAACTTAGCAACTCAGTTCCTCATAAAATGATCATGGTAACAGTTCCTACCTCACAAGGCTGAAGCAAAGACTAAATAAAGCATTTAAGTTACATAGCAGAGCCCAGAAGACATGGTGAGCATGGATCCATGGGGACTTTTTAAACAATGAACACAGTTCTGGTGGTCCCAATAAGGGAATAGGGAAGCCCCAGGGAATAATCCCAGGGAGCCTGGCTCACCCACCCGCCCAGGGGGTGCCCAATCCTAGGTCTCTATCTGTGGATGCCTGACTATTTTATGTGCATTCAGAATGAGACTCAGTTACCAACAATATAGCTCTTAGGAGGTGTGTGCTACTAATTCTTTTACAAATAGATGGTGCCTGAGTCTCCTGAAGCACAGGATTGGAGAAGGACCAAGCAAAGCAGTTCACTCACAATGTTTCCAAACTGATTTCATAACCAGACTATGCCTAAGATTTATACTTGGCACCTGCAGGTCTATTCTTCAGATTGTGAAACCAATATTCAAATACCTGATGAGGCAGATCCCCAATCGAATGACACAGGTTGCATTGAAGATGCCGACCATAGATATGTCATGGACACTTCACTATGTCTCACTCAGCAGGAAGGGCACAAACCATTTGAAAGAACTCTGCTTACTGAGCACAAATTCCACTGCCTGGCACATAGTAGGCATTCAATAACTATTTGTTAAATGAATTAATAAAGAGAAAGTTCCACTGGACTTTCCAAAATGAAAGAGAACATGTTATAAATGAGGTCTCAGGGTTTATCAAGCTAGTCCAGTCTCCCATTCTGCCTGTGTGGAAAGCGATACTCAGAGACAAAGTCATATTTGCAAAGACTTCGACTTGTTAAGAATCAAATCATGTCCCCTCCCAAAGAGTCACATGCACCTCAGTATCTCAGCATGACCTTATCTGGGTTTTTACAGAGGTAATCAAGGTGAAACAGGCCTTAATCCAATGTGACTAATGTCCTTATAAAAGGAGAAAATTTGGACACAGACACACACACTGGGAAAACACCATGTGAAGATGAAGGCAGAGACTGGGGTGATGCTTCTGTAGGTTAAAGGTGGCCAATAAACCACCAGAAGCTAGGAGAGAGCCATGGAGGAGATTCTCTCTCCTTAGCCCATGGAACAGATTATCTCTCACAACCCACCTTGCTTACATCTTGATCACAGACACTTCTAATCTCCAGAACTGTGAGACAATAAATTTCTGCTATATGAGCCACCTAGTTTACAATAGTTTGTTACAGTAGCCTTTAGCAAACTTGTAGAGTACTCTCTCTGCTACAGACCCAATCACTCTGAAGAAACTGAGAACCCATTCAATTGATTTCTAACTGGGAAAGGCTAATATCGTGCTTCTTTATGGGATGGTCAGAAGGTCAATGAATTATAGGCTAGGGAATTCAAGTATTCATTCATTTGACTAATATTTCCTGGATGCACAGGAAGTGCCACCATGAGCACAGCTCTGTCTCTATGGCTGGTGAGCACATAAAGCCATAAAAGTGGACTCAACGCAGGGCAATACTGCACAGTCTAGTTCAAAAGGACTCCAAGCAGCCAAGTAGGAGACTTTCACTCTCCATGAGTGAGTCAGGGAAGATTTCACAGAAAATGTGACAATTGAGAAGGTCTTAAGATTAGGAGTTCTCCAAGCAAAAAACATGGATAAAGGCATTCTGAGAAACCGAAACCCCATAAGCAAAAGTCTGGGTTCCCTCTGAGGGTATGGTGAGAAGGGGCTCCTAGATGGAGAGGAGGTGGGAAAGCTTGTGTGGCATCAAATTGCAAAGGGCTGAGTTTAGACTGTTATCCTGTATACAGAGAATATGGAATCTTTCAGCAGGGCAATGATGTGATTGGATCATTTTTCAGGATGATCACTCTGAGAAGGGAGCCTAGAGGCCAGGAGGCCAAGGAACAAGAGGCCCTTGTCACCATCATGGGAGGGATGACAAGGGCCTAAGACAGAGAAGTTGCACAGGAGATGAATGGATCCCTGAACCATTCCTGAGGCCAAATTAGCAGGCTGTGTTGACCCAGGTTCATAAGATGTAAGGTTTCCCAATGGGAGGTGATGCTGGCCCATGAAGGACTGTACCAATGTCGCCTTCCTACCTTCAGGAAAAAGAACATGCAGCCCCAGGTTCTCAGATCTCACACCTTTCTTAATGACTTTAGAGAGACACTCATGTGGGAAATATCTAGAATAGGAGAGTTCATTGAAGGCAAAAGCCTGGTGTGAGTATCACTTCCCTTCAAATTTTGTGCATACCTAGACAGGTCTACTTCAACTATGGCAGGTGGTGGTCCACCCCAGGCTCTCTGCCATACCAGAAGTGCTCCAGATCAACCTACCTTATTAGGCCCTGGCCTTGCCAAAGGAGGCAGCCTCGTGCCTACAGAAAGAAGCAGAGCTGTCAGAACTCCAGGCCCATAAAGGAGTCATGGAGGATAAAGTGGAGATGGAGTCCTCCAAATCATATCTCACTCTGTCCTAAAAACTCAGAATCCTGGGATGCACAGGGATTGGCACACCCTCGTGTAGTGGGCCTCTATACAGCCTTCCATCAATTGCTGGCACAGCTCATGCTTAAACTCTTCCAGGAATTAGAGAACCCAACTCATAGCCCAGCTGATCTAACAGCTTCCACTAGGCCTCCCCGATCCACTCCTGAGTGCCCCAAAAAGAGGTTTAATGCCACTTCTGCCTGATTCTCTTGGAGCTTGCAAAGATAACACTCTCTTGCCCTGCCCCCTTTTCTCCTGGTTAAAGCTATCCAGTGGTTCCAGCCTTTCCCCATGCAATGACTTTACATTCCCCCTCACTCTGTTCATGCTCTTCTGAACTCAAGCCAAGGCCAGATCACTTCCAGTTTATTGCTTGAGGTTTTTATATTGGAAGGAATCTTATTTCAAAGATTTCTCCTCTCTTCTCTGGCATCCAAAATCACAACTGCCTCTTTAGCATGTCACCACACTTCTGTGCATTCCAATGACATCTCTAGTCTTTTACGATAAAATGTGTTAGAATGTAGAGTAAAAGACGGAGAATATGTGTTGACAAAGCAAGGTAAGGGTAGTAAATGGGGATGGTGTGATAGAGATGACTCTCTTCCTTTACTCCGATTCCTCTGGGTGCATACTCAGGCATGTCACAATCATTATCTGGGAAGTTTGAAGAACAGTGAATTAGAGCATGGTACCAGGTAATCACAACTAGAGAGTCGATCCTTTCATCCAGAGAACTATTTTGTTTATCAGCAGGAAACCTCTGAGTGTTTTGAATTCTGGAGGTGAACATCCCCAGCTGAGGTGTGCAAGACAATCCAATAATGTGAGGGTATGTTAATTAGAAATTTTATTTCTGATTGGTTTATCTAATACTTTCAAATTTCCAATTTTTTCATTATTGTATGTATGAGTACCTTATATTATTTATAAGTAAATAAAAATGCATATATTAGAAATACATGCTCAATATATTTTTACAGAGACGCCTACGTAATCAAAAAAGGTTTCAAGAATGCTGCCCAGGATGGCAGTCAGTTAACCCACACATGCCTTTTACTGGCTTTGGGGTGGGCAGGAGAGAGCGTGGATACTCACAGCAAGGCATGTGCACTGCCATAAAAATAGTCACTCTGCACAGGTACATTATTAAGACAGTATTATTTAATCTGCATTTACAGTGGTAACATATCTAGAATGAGAGAGGGGACAATCATATTCAACCTTACCTTCCTGGTAAGATTGAAAACAAATGAAGAGAGTCTCAGAGAACTCTGGGACAACATTGCACGCACCAACATCCATATTATAGAGGTGCCAGAAGGAGAAGAGAGAGAGAAGGGGACAGAAAAAATATTCCAAGAGATAATAGCCGAAAACTTCCCTAACATGGGGAAGGAATCACTCACTCAAATCCAAGAAGCACAAAGAGTACCATATAAAATAAACCCAAGGAGGAACACCCTGAGATACATATTAATGAAACTAACCAAAATTAAAGACAAAGAGAAAATCTTGAAAGCAGCTAGGGAAAAGAAACAAGAACATACAAGGGACCCCCAATAAGGTTATTGGCAGATTTTTCAACAGAAACTCTGCAGGCCAGAAGGGAGTGGCATGATATAATTAACGTGATGGAAGGAAAAAAATTCAACCAAGATTACTCTACCCAGCAAGGCGCTCATTCAGATTTGAAGGAGAAATCAAAACCTTCACAGATAAGCAAAAGTTGAGAGAATTCAGCAACACTAAACCAGCCTTACAACAAATACTAAGGGAACTTCTCTGGGTAGAAAAGAAAAGGCCGCAATCAGAAACAAAAATACCACAAATGACAAGGCTCACCAGTAAAGGTATATATACAGTAAAGAAACGAAATCATCCATGCCACCAAATTATACCACCAGAATCAGAAATCATGAGAAGAGGTGGGTACAAATGCAGGACACTGCAGATGAACTTGCAATTAAGAAAACAACAACTTGGAGTTCCCGTCGTGGCGCAGTGGTTAACGAAATCTGACTAGGAACCATGAGGTTGCGGGTTCGGTCCCTGCCCTTGCTCAGTGGGTTAACGATCCGGCGTTGCCGTGAGCTGTGGTGTAGGTTGCAGACGCGGCTCGGATCCCACGTTGCTGTGGCTCTGGCGTAGGTCAGTGGCTACAGCTCCGATTCGACCCCTAGCCTGGGAATCTCCATATGCCACGAGAGCGGCCCAAGGAATAGCAAAAAAGACAAAAAAAAAAAAAGAAAACAACAACTTAAAACAATCTCATATACATATAGACCCTTATATCAAAACTTCAGAATAAGTGCAAACCAAAAATCTACAATTGATACACAAACAAGGAATCTCTGGAGACGAAATATATCTCATAGTAAATAAGCGCATAATCACCATGAAGGGGGTCATTTGACGTCATTCTTGGAATGCTGAAGTCTTCTTAGATCTGATTCTGATTTCCTCTCCATCAAAGAATTTATAATAATTATAATTAAATAATGCCACTGTACAATTGAATAATACAGTTCTACAATTGTATTATTAATAACCATTTCTCTCCATGGTACAATGTAAGGTCTATAATGTCTTGTTTATCACATCACCTAGAATGGTGTAATGCTTATATTGAAGAATCAGTAAGATGTAACAAATGGGGAGGACATATTTATACAGTTCCACTGTTGTTGGTTTTTTTTTTTGTCTTTTGTCTTTTTGTTGTTGTTGTTGTTGTTGCTATTTCTTGGGCCACTCCCGCGGCATATGAAGGTTCCCAGGCTAGGGGCTGAATCGGAGCTGTAGCCACCGGCCTACGCCAGAGCCACAGCAACGTGGGATCCGAGCCGCGTCTGCAACCTACACCACAGCTCACGGCAACGCCGGATCGTTAACCCACTGAGCAAGGGCAGGGACCGAACCCGCAACCTCATGGTTCCTGGTCGGATTCGTTAACCACTGCGCCACGACGGGAACTCCCAGTTACACTGTTTTTTAACCAATTTATGCCTTTTATATTTTATTTATTTTCAGGGGGTGTATTATTTTTGTTATTCTTACCAGTTATTTTTTTATTATGCTATATAAAATATTTAATGGTATATAAGGCTTTCTTCTTTATAAATTTTAGTTGCATAATATACACAATTTTAATATAATGCTAATTTTTAAAGAAAAATTGAGATGTAATAGATAATACTAAATAGTAAAGATGAAAGCCATACAAAATGGGATGAAGTATAAAATAAATTTCCTATTTGTCTCAACATATTTTCCATTCCACTTCTCCAGAGGGAGTCACTTAATCTCTTTCTTAAGATCCATGACATAATAATCTGTGTAAATGTAATTGTGATAAATATATGTATTTTACTCTGTAAAAAAAATAAAACTAAAATAAAATAAAAAGATACTAATCATTAAGCAGTTTTGAGGGCAATGATTTTTAGTCAGAAAGGGCCTCGGGAGCCCCCATCCCCAATCATGCTGTTACAAGAATATCAGCATCATGCACTTAGGTCTTTCCAGTCTACAAAACACTTCCCACATTCATTTTCACCTGATCCTCCCAACAGTCAGTAAGGTGGGTATTACACTGATGATCTCCATTTGGACAAGAAAACAGAGACCCAGAGAGGTTGCTTAATTTGCTCAAGGCCACACAGCTTTCAAACCCACACCCAAATTCCCTTACTCCAAATCCCAAGCTCAAACCACTGTACCGCACTGCCCCCCAGTGTCCCAGAAAAGGGACGCTAGCCCATCTCCAAAGCCAGCAAAAGCAGCTGCCATTCCTGAATTCTCAACAAACAAGAGCTCCTTTTAGTTTTTATTGACTGTCTGGATTGTGATGTGGGTGGTTAGCCTCAGAATGATTCTTGCATAGCTCATATCTGCCCCTCAAGGAGCCAGGCAATTTCTTCATCTGCTTAATACATGTGGCTGATACCTACCTGTCTCCTAGGATGGTTCTAAATGGAGTGGTGTAAGCAAAAGGGTCTGGCGTACAGTACATTCTTGATAATTGTATGCTGGGTCTGTTGGTACTCCTCACTTTTCTATCTAAGATCCTGGTTAGAAAAGGAGGCTTGAACCGCTAAGCTAAAACTGGAACCAAATCCCCAAATTTCCAGATCATACATTTCTACTTGGAACCTAAGCGCATGCCTCTTCTTGTTTGGCCTGCAGGAATTTTGTGAAATGAATCATTTCAGCAAAATGCATCTTCATATTAGGAAAGGCAGAAACCCAGGAATTTGGTGGGAAAGGCAATAAAAGGAATGCTATTAAATTCCACTGACTCTTGGTACACAAGGCGTCTTAAGCACGTTTTCACCATGTGTCCCAGATTTTCCAAGATGGTCCTCATTTCAAATGCTCTGTGCCTCACTCAGACCATGTGCTATATACTGTGCCAGGCCACATGACTCGATCTGGGGTTAGGAAAAGACGGTTGGTATAAGTGTGTGCCGGACCTCAGACCTTGGGGCTGCTCACAGTCTAGAAGAGAAGGCAATGAGAAAGAATGAACCAGTATGCAAAATTATGTGGTAGAGGAAGGAACCAAAGGATGTTAGCAATTCAAAACACAGCAGGAAAACTAGAGAAGGTTTCATAAGGAAGGGGCATTCAATTTGGTTCCTGAAAATTGACTAGAAATTTGCTGTGAAGAAAAAGAAAAATCTACTTGTGTCCCCACTCTGCCTATAATCCCTTGCCCACATGCCACAAACCTTCCACTCCTTATCTGACTCTGGTGGCTCACCTTTCCCACTCACCCCCATACGATGTCCCAACCACCCCAGATTCCCATCCAATCCATGCCTCCTCCCTCCTCCCTATCTTTCTTTCACCATGGATCACAAAGCCCACTCAGACCTGCCTTCGCTCTGAAAGACTCAGAATAGCTTATTTATCTAAGACTCTCCCTCTACCCCCAGTCCTCTGTCCTCAGAGGACAACAAAGTGAAGAAAAAGCCAGATCCAATAGAGGACAGAGTGTGGAGGTACTGCCGACTCATGATTCGTGATTCAACAGAGATGATTGAGAGGCTGTTGTGGGTGTGGGAGCAGCGACAGCACAAAGAGAAGGAGAAGGATTAATTGAACCAAGCCAAGCTCAATCTTAAAGATCCTGGTTGGGTTTGTTCCCGAAATAGGGTTGAGCTTATTGCTGGTTCTTACTTGTTAGTAACCAGTTCACCCATCCCTCTCTTAAGTCCTTGTTCATTAATCTTCTTAAAGAAAGCAAGTTGACTCTGTCAGGTTTGCTGGCTGTGTGTCAAAAACCTGTTCATCCACTAAGAGATTTCAGAGGTGAAGTACATATATAGAAATCTTCAGAGAGAACTTCCATGTAGAACAGGAAACTCATTCTCCCAACCCACCGTTGTGAGGTATATGCTGGTGAAGACATGCTTAAGTACCAAGAAGCTTCATTGACTTATCCATTTGTTAACTCATTTACTTACTCATTTATTTTAAAATATGCATTGACTGTGATCCAGACATGAGCTAGATATTATGAACATGTGCAACAATAAACAAGTCAAGTGTGGTCTCTGCCCTCACACAATGATAAGAAAGTTAGATACATACACAAATAACTGCAATATATTGTAATCAATGGTGAAAATAAAGACCCTAAGACCATGTTTTGGGAATTACCAAAGGGATGAAAGGTATTTTCACAGAGAAAGTAATGCTTGCAGTCTCTTTGAGGTCAGAGACTGTGTCCGACTCATCACTATGTTCCCCCAGGCATAGCACAGGGTTTTGCTCATTGGAGGTGCTCACAGATGTATGCCAAGTAAATAATCAAGATCTCAAAGAAGGAATAGGAGTCACTAGACAAAAAAAGAGAAGGGAGGAGCATTACAAGAAGAAAGTGCCATGATTGGGGGGGAAAAAAGCAGCTCAATGCATGGGCTTTTAAGGAAAGAACAAGTATTTCCCTATTAGTAACAGCAGAAGATGAGGCTGGAGAAGGAAGGTAAGCTCAAACCGGGAAATGCTCAGAATGTCATGCAAAGAAGCTGGCACTTCATCTGGGGAACAAAGGGTAGATTTATTAGTGTAGGCTTGCCATGAGTAGATCCATGGAGACATATTTTCACGATTAAAAACACTGTCTCTTGGATTTCAGTAAGCTGGAGACTTTTTTATTTAAAAGCAAATGAGCTGACCTTGGTAGGTTGTAGCATAGCCCAGCGAATGAATGCATAAGGATTTCAAAGTCTAGCCAGGTATCTGCTCAGAGTCTTTCTTTAATTGAGAGCCCAAATCCTCCAGCTTATCTTTCGAGTGTATTAGAAACGTCTCTACTGACTGGCTGCTGCTCCTCAGAATCTCGGAGTGGGCAGCAAGAAGGGAAGGCACTAGAACCACAGGGACATGTGGATACTCACAGGCACCACTAGAGCCCCAGTATACTGAGGTGATAATTATAAGCCAGTAGTTTCTAACTCTTCAATCATAAAACAAGAACACATGAAATTGCTCAGCTTTATTTTCTCTCTTTTACTCCTCTTTTCACACAATACTCGGTATCTAAATACATACGTGTGTGGTGGGGGGTGGGGTGAAGGGTGGCTATGTATCTCCATCAGATAACCTGGGCACAATCCTAGCTCTCCAACTCACTATGAGACATTAATCAAGTCACTTAAAGTCTGAGATTCTCAGTGACATCATCTACAGATGATTATAATGCATTCAAACAGGGGTTATGGGGACTGACCTCATTGTTTTCATGAGGTCTCCAAAGCCCCTATCAAAGGGTCTGGCACTTAAGAGGCACTCAACACACTCGATGGCCCTCTTGGCCTCCCCACCCCTCAAAGTAGAGAATCATGTCACGCACCTGGTTTACAGCACTAAGTTTCGCCTCCACAGGAACCTCAAGTTGCTGGTGCCCTAAAAGGAAGACCTCACTGCTGCTTACTAGAGAGTGATGTGTCATTTCCTAGTGCCTGGGGATTGGTAAAACAATAAACAGGAAATAGATACAACATTGTCTCTGCTCTTTTGCCTGATGCATAGGGCCCCTATTTTCTTCCTCTCCTCTTCCCAGCAACATCAGCTCCCACCCTACCCCCATCCCATACTTATACACTTAGGGCTTTAGGCAAGCATGTACCCATGTGCCCTGCTATTCCACTGCACTGTGCTTTCAACTGGGATGCCCTTCCCACATCTCCTCAGGTGGACTGATTCATCTTTCAAGCTTTGGCTCAAGTGTCATCTTCTTCAGGAAGCCCTATATCAACTCCCACTCTAGAATAAGCAACCCTTTCCCATGCCCCCCCACACACCTTTCATTCTCTGTACCTCATCATATACCACTGTTATATCGAAAATCTCTGGTTTTGTATCTATCTCCCCAGATGGCCTCCAAGATTCTCAGGAACAGGAAACTTGACTTAAGTATCATTTTATCCAGTGTCTCTCACAGAAATGGGAACAAAGTGGGCAGACAGCACAGCGTCGTTGAAAGGACCTGACAAGAAGCATCATAAAAAAGATTCTTGGGACATTGTTTCCATAAGTAAACTATCAACAAACTCCAAGTCTTCAAAGGTGACTCCCCCACCAATGAAACCTGTATCTCTGCATTTATGCTTTTGTATAGTCCTCTCTCCTTGAATCTGCACTGGCTCTGGGGCTCACTTTAGACCAGCAGAATACAAGGATCTATGCCTAACTTTCAAGGCTAGGTCTTTAGAAGCCTTACAACTTCCCCTTGGGTGTCTTGCAACACTCCCTCCAAGTCAGTGGTTCTCAGCCCGAGATAATTTTGCTTCCCAGGTGATATTTGGTAATGTCTAGAGACATTTCTTAATGTCACCACATGGGGGTGGGGGGGTGGGGAATATCCTACAAGCATCTAATGAAATGGATAAAGGCCAGGGATTCTGCCAAGCATCCTACAGTACACAAGACAAGCCCCACAATAAAATAGCCCAAAATGTCAATAGTGCTGAGGTCAAGAAACCTTGCTCTAAGGGTAGCCAGATGCTTTGTAAGAAGTCCTACTTTCCTCAGACTGCCATGCTAGGAGGAAGCCCACACTAGTCATGTGGAGAGAGAGAGAGGTGGCCAGCCTCTAACTGTTCTGGCCATACAGCTGAAGTATCAGATGTGTGTGAAGAAGGCATCTCAGAGGCCAACCCATTCAAGCACTCAATTGACTCCAGCCCTGGCCACTAGCAAACAGCAGCCACATGAGAGGCCCAAATGCAAAACACCTAACTTAGCCAGGGCAACCCACAGACTGTGAAGGACAATAACATATCATTGTTTTTTTAAGTCACTAAGTTTTAGGGTGGTTTGTTACATGGCAATAGACAACCAAAGCACCTGGACTCTGATGTTTCCGGGGCTCTTACCTTTCCTACATCTCTCATTTATCTTCCTCCTATCCTGAAATTCCAGGAAGGCAATTTTTTAATGCAAATTAGTCAACTGATTTCAGACATATGCAAATCCCTTGTTAATTGCTTTGATCCTACCAGTTGGAAAAGAGGAATCCTACACTGCTTTGTAAATGAGGACCTGGGACCATTTTCATTTTATTGCTGGTAAAGGGGAGATGATAAAAGTCAAACTACTGCTGTAGTTTGCCCAGGTAATAGGCTGCAGGGGACTACTGACCAAGGTGAGAAGTTTCTGCCAGAGAAACAGGAGTGAGCTCCGAGTTCGTACAAAGGGAATCCATTTATAACATCAGAACACACTGTAGTATCAGTATCTTTGGTTTCTAAACAACACTAATTTATTACCAATTCAGCTCAGCAAGCATTTACTGATACCTGCTGTGTACAGAAATTGAGCTTATCCCAGCTGAAAGACTCTGAGATGAAATGATCTAGTTCCTGCATAAAAGGGTTAATATTTTAATCAGAGGCACTAACACAACAGCAGCAAGCTATAAAACAAAATGACAAGGTGAAATCAATGCCCAGGTGAGATATAAAGAGGTAATGGATCTGTGAGTTTTCACTGTCAGGTTAATGAAAGTACACTCATTCACCACTTTCACCAATTGCTCACGATATTCTAGGCATGATACTGCAACCAAAACGGTCAGAGGTTTATGAATCAACATAAACTTATAATTCAAACTTTCAGACACAGTACCTAGTCCTGGGCATTTAGTAAATAAATGACTGTTAAAGAGTGATACAGCCCCCAAATTAAGTTGACTTTAGCCTACATATTGAGATTCTTTATCTGAGAAGGACCCACAAATCTCACATTATTTGCTCTACTTTTTGAAAGATTACTAACAATAATAATAATAATAGTAATATTTCCAGAAAAGGGGTGGGAGAGAATCCAGCATTTGAACTATTTCATTTCTTATCTGTGTTCCTCATCTTCTAAAATGTATTATTCTAGACAAGATACTGGAGGCCACACTTTCAAAACGGAGTACGGGCTCCCCTTCAGAAACTTGATGGGCTCTAAAGGGGATAAGGAGAGCATCTGTCAGGACAAGCTGCATCATAGGGTGATGACAAATAGCCCAGAACTCTCAGTGGCTACCAACAACAGCATTTACTTCTTTTCCATCCAGCTTGTCCAGCCCAGTCCAGTAGAAGAACTTGGCTCGGCAGTCACTCAGGGACCCAGCTGACAAAGGCCCCCTCTCAGCCCAAGCTTCTACCTCTCCATAGCAAGGCAGTGGCAAAATGCGCACTGACCAGAGCTAATGTACTTCCCTCGGACAAGCTAGTCACATGGTCAAACCTGACTTCAGGCAGACAAGGGCATGTAGTCCTACTATGAGCCCAGAAGGAGTAAGAAACAGAAATACTTGATAAGCAACACCAATGGCTTCACAAGGAATCAAATTCAGAGGTGTGCCTTCCTGCTACATCAGTTCTACTTAAAGATTGATAATTCAAAACATTGACTGAATATTAAGACAAACATAGATAGGTAATGGCCTCGAGTTCAAAATATGCATACATTTTCAAGTTTAAAATACAAAGTATAAAAGGGAATCCAAGCTTCTAAACTCTTAAGACTATAATCTCCAAATTCCCCTCAGTAACTATTCTTGGCTATTTTTAGTGGTTCCATCGAAAAATCAATCAAGATGCGTTAGTCTAAGATAAATATCCGTTTGAAGGAAGTGAAAGAAATAGATGCTTTGGGACACTCAAGATAAGCAGTGGGTAACGTTCTAGATTTCCTGACAGTAAGGCAGAAAGAAAACACAGTAAAACTGCTTATTTTTTGTCAACAGAAAGCAAACATATCCATAGACAGAGGTAGGTACCTTTCTGCAAGTACACTGTGTGGATAATGAAGCCATCTCCAACTGCCATTTATAAAGAATAGAAATGCTATTCTTGCATCAACTTCTGTCAAGTAAAAGGATCACATCAAAGCTGGGTCTGAGAAAGTTGGCTGCTTTCTGTAGCTCACACCTAAGCATGGGCTTGGGGGGATCTTGAAAGATTGAGAGCTACACACACTGAGAGCTTATTACATGCTAGGCACTGTTCTAAGCCACTTCTGTGGAGTAGCTAATTAAATCCTCAAAAACACACTATGTGGTATGTGCTATTATTATCCCCACTTTACCAGTAAGGAAACTGAGGCCCAGAGAATTAGTGTACCCAAACCTTAGAGCTTATAAGTGGCATAAGCAGCATTCAAACCCAGGAAGTCTGACTTTGAATCTTCATTCTTAGGCATCAGGCTAGTTCACCTCAACTTGGCCAATTATGGCCCACTGGGCACCTTATATATAAAATGAGCTCTGGACAAGTGCTGGAACTCGTTCAGCTCCTTATTAAGTCACCCAAGTGAAAAAAGGACAGACAGGTTTTGCTATCAATTACAGCACCATCAACGGGCCTTCCTTCTTTATGATTTCAGGGAGACCCCGCCTCCTCCTAGGATACTTTCGGACCATATTCTACACCTGCCCACCCCCAAAGACAGCTAAAGTTTTGGGTGGCCTAGTGTGGGCACCCAAAACCAATGTGATTTTCTAGAGAAAGACTTGTATTTCATCCAGCTCACTTCCCAGTGATTGATGGAGACCTCAGAGCTCCACACACTACATTAAATGGAACAGATGACCTCAGCATGGAAACATTTTAGAGGATGTAATACCAGCTGCCCACCCTTTCCATAAGAGAAATGAGTAAAGTGAACTGAATATAGCCTAGGAAAGCTCCTTACTTTAAAAAGAAGAAAAACTTTTTTAAATTGGAGCTATTAAGAGAGGCCTAGCCTCAGAGTATTTTTCTTTCATTTGAGAAATACTGACCAAGCACCTAGTATGTGCAAAGTTTGTGCTATACAATGTCCCCCTTGCCATCACCACTACCACCATCATTCCTGCCCCGCAAAAGCCCAGGAACTATACTAGAATCTGTGCTTGCCACAAGTGGTCTGGTCTATTCAGTGCAAAGATGGTAATCAGTTGGTGGTGGTGAAGAAACTGTAACAAGGACAGTGGTAACTACAGCACTGAGTCAGAAAAGACCCAGAGAGATCAGTAGTACAGGTGCAGACCCCCATGGAAGCAGATACGGCATCCCCCAAACCCACAGGAAAGAGTACTGGATGTGGAAATAGTAAATCTGAGCCAAGATTATACACTCAGCTGCCCGCAGGTTAGACAGGGTGTGGAGGGACCACAATGAACTGGGAAGCACATGACTTGTCTAAAGACATTCCATTCTATGTGTTCTTTCTCCACAAATAATAGGCAGCCCAAACAGAGCACGTGCTGTGACAGAACTGAGCTACGAACTGCCCATTTGTGACCTCTGATCCAGTTTCACTTAAGGTACCGGCACTTACTGCTAGAGTGGGGAGCTGGCTACAGAGCTTCTCCAAAACTTGATTTCCTTAGGACTCAAGGAAGAGAAATAATCTCTGCCTTAAAGGGGTTATCAAGAGAGTTCAATAATAATAATAATAATAAAATTCCCCATATTCACTCAATTTGGAGCAACCTACGGGTAGTGACTTTTCCACCACCAGCTTTTGACATTAGGTCTGGCACACTGTAGGTTGAATGCCTACTGTGCACCAAATATGGCCCGAAGTGCTCTACGACTATCCCACTAGAAAAGAAAGAGCTCAAATGCAATCCTGATGGTCATACACCCAAGTCTTCCCGATTCATTCCTCTGCTCTTTTTTTTTCACCACACATGCAGCCAATTCTCTAAAATGGGGGTGGGTTTTTAAGCAAGAATTGGCTAAAGGAAAAAGCGGGACTGGGATCATGGCTTATTTTAATCAGCTTCGTCTAAAGGGCCTTTTCTTTCCTAATACCTATTTAATTGCTAGCCTCATTCACCTATTCGTTTATTCTACTCGAGCTCCCCAGCCCCTGCTCTGTGTGGGACCCCATGCTGAGCCAAGGGACAATGAGCCAGTGCCCTCAGTCCCACCCTGGAGGAGCTCACCTCTTAGGGTGTTGCATCTGTAAGGCTCTAGACAAGAACACTACAGTCTACACCAAACCTCCAAATTACAGCAATGCTTTAAGAAGCAGCTGGAGTTTTATTTTTCATTTCCTCAGCACACCCGTCTCTCCACATTTAGTTGATATGCTCTAAAGAATAGGCCCTGACACCTGGGGGTATGTTTCTGAAAAATGTGTGGACCATATGCATACCTAACACGCAACAGGGCCAGGGAGAAATTGGTACAGCACGGCTTGGCACCAGCCAGGTTTTCTTTTTTTTTTTTTTTTTTTAATTCCTTAACATCTTGCCTACAAATTGCATCCTCAAGCACTTCAGAGAGTTGAATAACCCCCAAAAGCTTATAGCTTATTTCATTATGCTTTATTTGGGGCTTTAAAGGAGGGGAGACCAGAGAATGTCAGGAACAGTTTAGCAGCATCAGGGTTGATTAGGCTGAAGAGCATTCAAAGAAATTTATTTCTGTATTCCTTTTGTTACCAAGATCATGTGTTTCGCTGAAAGCGATCTTGTGATTGCCTCACAAGTATGTTCCCTAGCCTCTCATGAGCCCATTAGCCATTGCTTGACTGCCTTTTATTAATTTTAAAAAAAAAAAGAAAAGAAAAGAAAAGGGGGCAGGGCAGAGGGTAGGGGGTCAGGGCTAGAAAGCACTCTTAAGGCAGCAGCCAGGGTAGAACAGTCCCTGTTCTAAGAATGGGAAATAGCCCCTCTATTACTTCTAAGTAAACCATTAAGCAAACCATTGCATTTCTCTGGGCTTCAGTTGCCTGTTTTGTTTAAATGCAACATGAGGGATGATGTCCATCTCCAGGGATTGTACTGCTTACCAAGCCCTGCCACATGCATTTTCTCAGGGGCAAAAGTCAGGCCTCACACGGAATCCCAGTTCCTACCTGTGAGCTCTGTGTCCTTATGCAAGTTAATTAACCTCTCTCCACTTTAATTTCCTTATAAAATGGGGAAAGGATCAGAAGATAGGGATGAGGCTCAAATGGAACAGTGGATCCAAAATTCCTCTTTAAAAAGTTATATATTGGGAGTTCCTGCTGTGGCACAGTGGGTTAATAATCTGGCTTGTCTCTGTGGAGGAGCCAGTTTGATCCCCCACCTGGCACAGTGGGTTAAGGATCCAGCATTGCTGCAGCTGTGGCATAGAGAGCAGCTCCAGCTCAGATTTGATCCCTAATCCAGGAACTTGCATGTGCCACAGGGGCAGCTGAAAAAAATTTTTTATAAAAGGTTATATAAATATTTAGACTCCGCTCTCCCATGGCCCCACTTCCCCTCATCATCTTCACCAACATTTCCCCCAGCTGCCCCAAATGAACAAATGCATTATATAAGTAAAAACTGTGTACCATGAAAAGCAGCTTCCAGACAAATCTCTTAGCACCCAAGTGCAATCAAATTTCTTTCCACAATTTCTCCTGTATAATAGTAGCCACTTAAAGTGTAAATGTCATTATCATCTTCCATCTCCTCTTCCTCATTATCCACTACATGAGGGACACAGTTATTCTGAATTCTTACGACTGATTTCAAGACCATCTTTCAATGATAACCACAGGCAGGCTCTAACTCAGGGGGGTTGTAATAAGACATAGTATTCCAATAAATAGCTAACATCCTCACAGTAATTTATAGGAGTACTCACATCTATTATTTTGTTTGTGCCTTCTAATAGTCTGTGTTATGATTTATTTTCTTACGTCCATTTTACAGATAATGAAACTGAAGATCAAAAAGATGAAGTGACTTGGCACAAGTCACACAGTTAAGTGGAAGACTGCAAATAAGAGTCCATGTTTTCAGATTCCAGATCTGACAGCTTTCCACTTCCCCACTCTGCCTCTGGCATCGCACAAAGGGTCTGAGTGCAAAGACCTGGCCCTGGCTTTGCTTCCAATGCTCACCCTCATTTGAGGTGGGGGATCCTGCACAACTAGCTCTTTGCTTCCCTTCCTGCAAAAAGTAAAAGACTGATGGTACTATCTAGAAGATTTCTTCTGCCTACCCTTCCTCCTTAAGTTGTTTTTTCCTATGACCACTTAAAAAAGCTTTTTGGACTACACTTGCAGAATGGCCCTAACATACATATGAAAGTTTTTTGCTTCCTACTTGTTTTTTTTTTTTAAGAGTAGTGTGTTTCTCTTTAGGCCAACTTCTGAAGCTAGGCCCAAGGTGCTTTACTCTTCACTGTCACACACATAATTCATCTTCATTTCTCACTTTCCAAAGCTCTAAGCCACAACCTGAGCAAACACATGTAAACCCTTATGTATTTTTCTATATATCACTATTAGGAACCAAAATTGCTATTGGAATGACTGGAAAAGCCATCTTAAACAATGTTGAATATAAGCAAAGGAAGGAGCCACCTTATTGAGCCCATCTCATGTGCCAGCCCCAGGAATAGGTCATCCGTTTTCACAGCATAAAAGAGACCACTCCCTCATCCTATAGATGAGGGAAATTAGACTCAGAGAGGTTGAGTGCCTTGCCCACGGTCACACAGGAAGAAGAGCGAAGGATTAGAAGCCAGACCTGTTTGAGCCCCAAGCTTTCAGCTATAAAATGTGTATGTGCACTAGTTCTATAACCTGGGTCACACACTTCCCCAAAAAACATCTTTTTCTTTTTTTTTATTACAGTACCTATGGGTAGAAGGAAGAATTCTGCTTCCTGATAAAGGCGGTTTAGGTGAGTTAAGAATTGGGGAGGGGAAAAGGGAGCAGGAGGTCAAGCAAACCACAGAAAGCTCACTAGATCTAGCCATAAACTCCACTTGGAAGGTACTGTAGAGGTTAAACTGGAGAAGGGAGTGAGGAGAAGGCCCCAGAAATGGCTTCTCTCCAGCCTCTGTGAGAAGCACAAGTGTCGCCCCTATTGTGACTTCTGCGGCTAAACAGAAATGGGGATGGTTATCAGCAGGCCCCATTCCTCCAGACTTCCCCAGGCTCTGCCCTTCTTCCCACTGCCCTGACTGTAAGCTCCACTGTCCTCCTCCATCCCTGCGCCGCCTTCCATGGGCATGTGTCACAAGATGTTGATTTAGCTGGTCCTTTATAATGTTCTTGCCCACAGAGATGCCCTGAAAAGCATCCTGTGCTCTCCATAACCCTTGTATCGAAGAGATTGCCTTGTAATCACTAATGAGGTTTACAAAAAGATACATCTCATGGTAATGCACCCTCTCAATTTATAAAATGTATTACTGCTTTACTATATCTTGCAAGTATCAACACAGTACTTTTTAAGCACCTACTCTGTTCCAGAAGCTATGGTTTTAGCACAGTTTCATTCTAACCCTATCGTAAATCCATTATTTTTTTTTCATTCTACAGATGAAATAAATGAGCCTCAGAGAGACTGTGACTCGCCCAAGGTCATCCAGGTTCTACCTTAACACCAAGATTCTACCTTATAGTCTATGTTCTTTCCAACCTCCCTCATGCCATTCCTAGAGTCAGCTGAGTGGGAGGGACTTTATTCAAAGATACAGCACTGAATAATGACTGTGTTAGCCTGGGTCATCTGAAAAGCAGAAATAAAGATGGGATTAGAGATATAATATCTGAACTGGGAGGAAGCGGTAACACAGTGAAATCATTTCATAATCACAAAACATTCTACACCTCAGGTTAAAATAATAGCATTCTTGACACAAATGGCAATTCTTTTTTTAATGTCCATTTAAACTCTGACCAAAAGAAAGTTTCTCTTTCATGGAAGAATGCCATGATTAGTAATATTTTTACACTGGACTTCCTCCTCTGCTTTCCTAGCTTAGCAAAAGACACACCTGTGTTTCTTTCCCACACAGGGTGTGAAAGAACTGCTTGCATGAAAGACCCAGAGGAATTAAAAGCTGTTGCCCATGTCATTGAGGAGAGTTTCCCTCACCCAACTGCCAGTCTCCACAGCAACTGCCAGCCACAGCCTACAAACAGTTACCTCGATTGCATTACACATCCCTGCAGAACTCCCACAGAGGGAATCCTTGTTGATTTTTTGGTTGCCATGGTTTGAGTTCCCACCATAATCTTATATGTACTCTAAGCGTGTGTGCATGCATGTTTGTGTATAAATGTGTGTACTGAAGCTTAGATCATGCTGCCTTTGCTCTTGATGGAAGCCAAAACATGCTGGAGGAGTAACTAGCGTAATCTTTGTGATGAAAATAACATAGTAATCCTCACTCCAGTGAAAGGTCCATGGTTGGGCATAGGATCAGCTGAAAGATTCCTTCAAATTGAATGATGGGAATGCCATATGATTGAGTCTCCCCAGAGACAGGTTAAGTCTATAGGCACTAACTAGTTTTTAATTTTGGACTTCTTAGAGGATAACTCACAATGAATAGATTGGTTTTACTCAGGTTCCAAAGACAATCAACTTTGGATTGGAAATTAGTATGTATATTCATGATATTTGCTCTCAATAACTCACATTTAGAGTCTCAGTGATTGTCATCTCATTTAGAATATCGGAACCATGAAGAATGATTATGATACAATATTACATTTGTGTTTCTATTCCGATGTTGAGGAATCTGCACAGTTATGATGTGAGAGCCATCAGGGCTCCTCAAACTTTCAGCCAAATGTAAATCATCCTACAGTTCTTGTGAAAATGCAGATTCTGATTCTGTGGGGAAGCTGGAGATTCAGCACTTCTAACATGCCCCCGGGTCATGCTGGTGATGTTGGTCCATGCACCATTATTACAAAGCTCTAAAGAATCCTCACTGTGGCTGGACCACGTGAGGATTATAGTTAGGATTCTCAATAATGACATCATTTATGTAAAATGCCACACACAGCACCCTGCATGGAATAGGTACTCAATAAATATTCCCTCTGCAAAGTGTTTCCATTCTCATTTGCTCAGTGGATTGTCACAACAAACTTGCAAGGCACTTGGGGCAGAAACTGGGTGTAATTTCCACTTTAAAGACAAAGAAACTGAAGTTTAAGAAAGTGAAATAATTTACCCAAGTTTATAGAGCTAACAGGACAGAGGCAAGACTTGAACCTTATTCTTCTAATTCTCAGTCCTGTGTTCTTTCCATCACACCATCCTTAGAGCCTACATGTCCATGTTAGGAATGCTACTTAACTGATTCAAGATGAAGGCCATCCGCTTATATTTTTGAAAGCCAGAAAAACCCTGAAATCAAAACCTGGCGCAGATAGTCCTCTCCAAAAAAAAAACTCTGTAGGTCAATCTCAAAAACATAGAAGCAAAACTCCTAAATAAAATATTATCAAATCAAATCCAGCCGTGAACTGGAAGAATAATACAGAATGACTAAGTAGAGTTTATTCCAGGAATGTAGGATAGTTTAATATGAGGAAATCTATTAACATAATTCATCACATCAATAGGTCAAAGGAGAAAAACCATATGATCATTGTAAAAATGCCAAAAAGATATTCGATAAAATTCGAGTCATTCAAGATTTTTTTAAAAAAACTGGAGATTGAAATTTATTTCTTTAACATGAAAAAGGATAACTATCTGAAAGCATCAGCCAATAATCTACTTAACTGGGAAACACTTGGGATAAGATAGAACCCTCACTTCTATTTCTCACCTTGTTTTAGGATTTTTTAATCAAAGCAATAAGACAGGACAAATAAATAAGAGGTGGAAATAGTTGAAAAGAGGAAATCAGATTATAATTATTTTCAGATGCTAAGATTTTCCTCCTAGAAAAATCCAAGGGAAATTATTTTGAACCACTAAAAAAAGTTCAATGGACTCGGCAGCAACTAGCTATAAAACAGAATTTGTTAAAAGATCTCATCAAACTAAGGAAACAAAAAAAATTAAAATATTAACTAACAAACCCAAGTAATATTTATTAAATTTCAGAATTTTACAATGAGGCAAAAATGAATATTTAAATAACTGGAGAGAAATTCCATGCTTCTGGACTGGAAGTTACTTTGTAAAGATGGTAACCCTTCACATTAATTTACAGACTTCCTACTTTTTCCATCAAAATTATAATGGCATTCTTAGAACTTGAAAAAGTAATTCCTAAGTCCATCTAAAAAAAATAAGTGATTAGGACCAATAAGAAACTATTAGGAAAAAAAGAATAATGTACATAAACTTGTTCAAGATTTTAAATTTATTATAAACCTATAATAAATAAAATATTGCTGTACAGGTGCCAGAAGAGAAAGCTAGATCACAGAAACAGAAGAGAAAGCTCAGAAATGGTGCCAAGTTTAACTATTTAAGAATTTATTAAATGACAAGGATAGTATTTACATTCCCTGGGAAGTTTTGTTAAACTAATAGATTAACTATGTCAAAGAAACGAAGTCACACTTTTACTTACATCATAGTCCAAAATAAACTATAGTTGGATTCAATGAATCATAAAAGAAATAGGAATATATGTACATATATATTCCTCCAAAATGTAACAAAGTCGGAAAACTTAAAGGGAAATACTAATACACTGAACTATCTGAAAATAAAGAACTTTCTCTTTTTTTTTTGTCTTTTGTCTTTTTTGTTGTTGTTGCTATTTCTTGGGCCGCTCCCGCGGCATATGGAGGTTCCCAGGCTAGGGGTCTAATCAGAGCTGTAGCCACCGGCCTACGCCAGAGCCACAGCAACGCGGGATCCGAGCCGCGTCTGCAACCTACACCACAGCTCACGGCAACGCCGGATCGTTAACCCACTGAGCAAGGGCTGGGACCGAACCCGCAACCTCATGGTTCCTAGTCGGATTCGTTAACCACCGCGCCACGACGGGAACTCCTGAAAATAAAGAACTTTCATACTATAAGGGGGAAAAAAGGAAATTATAAACTAAATGATTTAAATAAGACATACATATGTGATAGATAAGGAATTAATATCTGTAGTTCACTAAAGAGACTTTATAATGCAATGATAAAAAGACTAGCCCTACATAATAAAAATGAGAAAACTATAGGGAGTCAGTTTTCAAAAGAAGAAATACAGTTGGCAAATACATGAACAAATGTTCAGCTTTATTAATCAAAACCATTCAAATTAAAAGTTCCAGATGGGTTGCGTTTGCCATAATGTTAGCAAAGATTGTAACTCTCTGAGAGTGTTTGGATATTGACACTCTTCTACACTGCTCAGAACATAAACTAGTAGACACATTGAAAGACAATAAACAATATATCTTGGAAATCTTAAAATGTGTGTACTCTTCAGCCAAGCAATTCTACCTGTACAGATTCATTACTCCCTCCCAAAAAATTGTAAGATACCAATGTACACAAGATACATGCATAGGAATATATTTCACGGTGTTATTTGCAATACAAAACAATCAGTGCTTTTCACTAGGGAATTAAATAAGTCAATTATGATAAACCTATTCAACCAACTGCATGAAGCCTTTGATTCACTTAATTAAACTACTAATAACGTGAATAAATGTTCAGAATATACTACTAAGGAAAAAAAGCTAGGCATGAAACAGTGTTTCTTTCTGTTTGACAGCATTTTTATAAAACATAGAAGCAAAGAAAAAATAGCAATGCTTTCAGTGATTATCTTAAAGTGATTTGATAATATGTGATCTGTCCATTTTTTCATTTGCTTTTCTTTATTTTGGCACATCAAGCATGAGTTGCTTTTGTAATAGCCACAAAAATTGTGTTTGCATGCATGTGCATCTTATTTTTTTACATTTTTTTTATTAAAGTATAGTTGATTTACAATGTTGTGCCAATTTCTGCTATACAGCAAAGCGATGTGTATCTTATTTTAAAGAGGCACCTGGGAGCCAGTGTTTAATCTGAGGAGTCAAGTGACTTAAGTGAGGCTTGGGGAAATTTGTTTTCACTGCCGAGACTGAGTTGAGTCAAAGGAGTGAGAACCTGAAAAGAAGGAGATGTGCATCTGAATTTGGCTATTGCAATTGCAGCATAAGCCTTTAGGGAACTGCCTAGAGATGGTTACCAGGTTGAAACAGGTGAGATCCAGGAAGCTTGTTGAAGGAGAATCATCATGAAAAAGTGATAGAGAAATTAAAATGTGGCTAACCCTTAGGAGAGAGAGGTAAGCCCTGGGGATAAAGAGGTGATAATGAAAATGCACCTACAACAAAGTAGATGAGGATGGATGTGGAGGCAGAACCATAACCACACTGGGCCAAGCTGGGGATCAAACCCACACCTCTGCAGCGACCTGAGCCCCTGCAGTCAGATCCTTAACCCACTGTGCCACAGCGGGAACTCCAAAAGTAGATCATTTTAATAAGGACACAGCCACACAAGGCAGATCCTGAACAGCATTTTCTAGAGCAGAGGAAGTTTAGGGCAGAAGCTTTGCTGGGAAAGAGGTGAGAGCTCCTCTAAAACACCTCCTCCCACGTGAGTAATTCTTCACAGTTTACAAAAGTTGCTCTCTCATCTGATTCACAGGTGACCTGGTGAAACAGGCATGACAGTCATAATCACTCCAACTGTACAGATAAGAGAACTGAGATAGTTTAACAAGGTCTCTGTGAGACGGTAGAGTCAGGACTGGAACTCAGACCTATTGATCTTCAAATCTAGTATTCTCTCACATCTAGCATGCTGTTTTGCTATAAAATATAGGTAGTAGTTGAAATCACATAAGCAGATAAATTTGTTTTTTAAAAAAAGGGTAAGGGGTGAATAAAATAGGCCCTAAAATTAAGCAGGCCGAAGTCAACATAATTGCTCAAATGAATAAGAACTAAGTAGATTGTTAAGATTTACAATATAGTAAGATTTATTAGGATATACAGTGGTGAGACAGAAACTAGGAATGAACTTATCCACTCAGTAAACACTTCTTTCATCTGTCAAGATAGTCTATATCACTGTGATAAAAACAACAACAACAAAAAAAGGATCTTAGTGTCTTAAGACAATAAATGTATCTTTCTGGTTGATACTACAGGTTGACCACAGGACGTCAGAAAAGCTCTCTACTCAACAAAATCACTCATGGACCCAAGCTGAGCAAGAAGTCAGCCAGCATTTTCTAGAGCACTGGATGTCACTACTCCAGAAAAAAAAAAAAAAAGAAAGTTCTTAAGATTCTAGTACCAACAATGAAATGCTCTGATATACAAAGACACATATCACTCCCACTTCCAACCCACTGAGCCTGAAGTGACAACACATTCCACCCAGTCACAAAGGCCATGGAGTTGGAGAACTGCAAAGACCAGTGAGCAGCACTCATGAGCACCAGGACTACTGAACATGTATGCTTGGCAATGGGAAAAGTACCACAATTTACTGAGCTCAAGGGTACCCCAAAGAGGAAGCTGATGGTGACGTAAGCCAAAATGTAAAAAGTCCATTTAAGAAAGGAAGAAATCTTTTCATCAATTTCTCATAACAATACAAATTAGGTAAATCACTTGAAAGAAGATTGCTTCTCTTAGCTAAATGGTGGGACTTAAAAAGTCCTGGTTCTTCATCCTCTAGCACAGAAGTAAGAAAGGATAATAGAGAGGGGAAAAAAGAGTCACAACCCAAATCAATAACCAAGTTGTAAAAAGCCAGTCAGTCAACATTCATTTTAAAAGCATCCACTGGATGAAGAGAGTTATTCTAAAACCCATCTCCCATCTTCAGCTCAGAGCCCTCCACCAGTCCACCCACACAGGACAAAGAGTTTTTCTCATGAACACTGAGAAACCAGAATCCTTCCTCTGGCCCAGGTGAAACTATTTGGTATTTCTAATAAATTCTTTGATATATTTGGCTTGGAGTGGCAGCAATATGCAGTGAGAAAATTATTAGATTCAGTGTCAGAAAGCTGAATTTTTAATCTTAGCTTTGTTCAAGCTGTTTACTATGTAAACTCATGATAATAAATAATCTCAGCTCACAAGGTTGCTGTGATGAGGTGAAGTGTGGAAAAGCCTCACACTTAGTAGGTATTGAATAAATTCTCTTTTCCTTGTTTTAATACAGGATCTCAAGTTTTAGAATATCTGCCACAGGCAAGATTCCAGATGTGTGAAGCATGTTTATGACCTCAGATTTCATTTTACACGACTTATATCTAGGCCTTATGTAGTAACTACACAAGGTAGAGAAGGTGTTAGATTTTTTTCTCACATAATTTCTTTTGCATACTGTACCTCCTTCAAAGGCCAAATTGCTAGTTATAAAGCAACCCCTTCTAGAGATTTGCCTCATATCATATGACAATTAGACAGCCCAAGAATAAAATTCAAGCATACTTCAGCTAGTGATGAGTTTGAAGGATGTGTCAGCTGACCCAGCATGAACACCAGGAAAACTGACAGCCTGTTAGTGATGCACAGCACTCTCCCTTAAGCCAGGTTAGAAACGAAAGCATGTGCTGTAAGGACCTAATTTATCATTGGAAAAGATAGAAAATATGTTATTAATGAATGAATAAATCACTCTCAGACAAGCAATGACTTCATTTTCTCTTGGGGGTGCTCAGCATAATATTTTTCCTGCAAACAGTACCCTTAGGCCAGCTCATGTGAGTCCTAGAGGAGAGGCTAGAATGCATTTCTCTGCAGGCCTCAAGTGCTGTGCTGTGAGCAGAGGCACAGATGCCCCAATGTGTTGCAGTACAGAGCCTTGTCTACTGGGAGAGGAGTTGGTCTGCAATAGACTGCGTTTTATGTCCCCTCCCAAAATTCACATGTTAAATCCTAAAGGCCAATGTGTTGATACTTGGAGGTGGGGCCCCTGAGAGGCAATTAGGTGATTGGGTGAAGCGCTCATGAATGGGATTAGTGGCCTTATAAAACAGGCCTTCAGAGAGCACCCTTGCCTATTCCACCATGTGAGGATGCAGCAAGAAGATATCCATCTATGAATCAGGAAGGAGGCTATCCAACAGACACTGAAATCTGTTGGTGCCTTGATCTTAGATTTTCAGCCTCCAGAACTGTGACAAAATTTCTGTTGGTTATAGGCCACCCAGTCTATGGTGTCCTGTTACATCTGCCCAAATAGAATAAGACATCCTGGTAGGGCATAGCCTGAAGAAAATCTCTCTTCTCTTGGACATTCAACCTCTTCTAACTGTGAAAAGCACTTGTTAAAATACAGACAACCACATGCTGCATTGCACATGGGCTTCCCTGGAAATACATGTCCTCAGCGACTAGGTCACAAATTGCATAGTGGCACTGTCCAAAGTCCATTCTTAAGGAACTTACAATGTTTAGGAGGCTCATCAGAAAGAGTGCTGTGCCTTCTGGATCCCCTTCTTGGGTTTTCTCAATACATAGAGCAGGAAGCAGATCATGCTATGAATGTGCTACTAAGGAGTTAGCTTTTGATTCATCAGCTAGTGTTTCCCAATGCATATACATCAGGAAACACTGGGTCCAAGAGGTTGTGTTGTGTTCTTTAAAAAAAAGAGATTTCTATAGCCAAGTGAATGTGAACATTTTAATAAAATTAAATGGATTTCTTTTCTGCAAGAATTTTGAGAGTCTTTAACATGCTGCGTACATGTCCTATCTACCTTTCTGAACTTGCCATCATCTACAAAGTGTTTAGTACTGAGCAGACACTGGAGTGGTGTTTATTAATAAAAGACTTAAATAGACATCTATTGTAATAATATATAATTATTATTACAATAACAGAATTAAGCCCAAGATATGAAGTCATAAGGAAAAGGGAATAGTGCACATTCATAGCATAATCTGCCTCCTGACTCCCCTGTCAGCTAAAAACTTTGGACTCCACCAACACCAAACCACTTGTGGCTCCCTATTTGCTATTCATGCTATTTCTTAGCCTCTTAACATTTACACATTCTATTCAATGTGCCTGGAATGTTCGTCTCTTCCTCGTCTTCCTCTTGAGTTGACTGATCTTAAAATCCAGCTCAAGAAGGTCCTCTTTTGTGAAATCCTAAACACTTCCTCCTGCCTTACACAAGACCCCTACACAACATGAATGTATTTAAGCATGTACACACAGGCCACTATTCTCTTCTCCATAGCCTATGCTTAATTCTATTACTGTCCATATGATACTACATTGTAAGTATACATATACATGTTTGAGTCCTCTTTAATAAAGATCACTCCAGCACCTGCTCAGTACTAGGCACTGCGTAGGTATGTTCAAGTGGATTCATTCATTCACTCATTTCTTCTGTGAGAAACGCATACTGTGCATTCCACTCCTATTAAAGTCCTAACTAATCTCCCTCATTCTCCTGTGAGAAAGTAAAGGTTATTTTAATTGGGGGAAAATCAAAGGTAACATAGAAGGGATTTCTGGTCTTTGATCCTATGTTGAAAGACAGAGGCTTCATTAACACAATTTCAACTACTGCACATGCAGTTGCAACATTTCAGTGAACTGACCTCCCTTGCTATCTGTGCTATCAGTTGCATGAAAAATGACCATTGAAAGGGGTGTCAGGAGTGTTCCTGCCTTACCACCAGGCAGTGCCAATTCATTCTTAGAGAAGAGCAAGAAGTATGCCTCATAATTACTGAAGTTAGTGCTTTTCAAGCTTGAGCAGGCATCAGAATCTCCTCGAGGGCTTGTTAAAACACAGGTTGCGCAGTCCCACCCGAGAATGTCTAATCAGACATAGCAGGTTTGGGGTGGGCCTGAGAGTTTGCATTTCTAACAGTTCCCAGGGGATGCTGGGGATGCTGGTCCAGGGACCATACTTTGAGAACTATTGATCTATGGTTCACTGACTACTTCCCCAATGTCAGCACTGTATTAGAGATACAAGTGTACAAGCTACCTGATCAGTTGCTCTCAGGGAGACGTAAAAAAGATCAGCACTAAATTTGGATTCCAAAGATCAGCCTGATGACAATTAGCAAATCACAGAACCTTAAAACAGCTTAGCTTCTTCCACCAAAACAAAAACAAAACAAAACAAAACAAAAAGGCAATTATAAGCCCATCACTGCCTACCCTCACTGGTTTGCTGTGTAAACACAATGGGGGAAGGCAGGACCTCCAGAGGTCTACATCCTACAAAGACCCAAAGAATGAGAAATTTGATAAGAAAAGATAAACATATAAAAAAATGGTACAAAAAAATTTTAGGGTGTGTGTGGCAGAAGAGTTAATTAATCAAAAAAAGTTTTCATACATGGACAGGAAGATATAGAACTCTGACCTAACCACTGAGAGGCTGGTTTGCTCCTTTTGTTAAGTAGTACTCCACAGAATAGATGTACTGTGGAATTTATTAGTTTGATCATTCACTCACTGAATGAGAAAGTATTTTTTAAAAGAAATGGGAAGTAAGAAAGTCCAAGCAGTGCTCAGGAAGAACAGAACATATTTTAATCTATCCTATCTTGTTGCAAAAACTATTTAAGACCGATATGAAGAACAGACCCATTTGATCAGAGTAGAGGGTTCATCTCAAGTAGGGATCAGCAAACTTGTTGTGTAAAAGACTAGACAGTAAATATTTTGGGTTTTGTAGGCCATACGGTCTCTATCGCAACCATTCTGCTCTAATGCACAAAAGCCACCAGAGGTAACACATAAATGAACAGGCATGGCTCTCCTCCCATAAAATGTTATTTATATAAAATACCTAGAAGTAAACCTACCTAAAGAGACAAAAGACCTGTACTCTGAAAACTATAAGCCACTGATGAAAGAAATCAAAGATGACACAAATAGATGGAAAGATATACCATGCTCGTGGACTGGAAGAGTCAATATTATCAAAATGACTATACTACCTAAGGCAATCTACAGATTCAATGCAATCCCTATCAAGTTACCAAGGACATTTTTCACAGAACTCAAACAAAATATTTTAAAGGTTGTTTAGAAGCACGAAAGACCCAGAAGAGCCAAAGACATCCTGAAAAAGAAAAATGGAGCTGGAGAAATCAGGCTCCCGGACTTCAGACTATACCACAAAGCAACAGTCGTCAAAACTGCATGGTACTGGCACAAAGACAGACATAGAGATCAGTGGAACAGGATAGAAAGCCCAGAATTAAACCCATGCACCTACAGCCAACTCATCCATGACAAAGGAGGCAAGAAAATACAGTGGAGAAAGGACAGCTTGTTCAGTAAGTGGTGCTGAGAAAACTGGACAGCCACATGGAAAAGAATGAAATGACAACACTCCCTAACACCATACACAAAAATCAACTCCTAATGGATTAAAGACCTAGATATAAGACCAGACACTATAAAACTCTTAGAGGAAAACATAGGTCAAACACTCTCTGACATAAACCACAGCAACATCTTCTCAGTTCCACTTCTTAGAGTATTGACAATAAAAACAAAAATAAACAAATGCGACCTAATTAAACTTAAAAGTTTCTGCACTGCAAAGGAAACCCTAAACCAAAGGAAACCCTAAACCAAATGAAAAGACAACCCACAGAATGGGAGAAAATCTTTACAAGTGAATCAACTGACAAGGGATTCATCTCCAAAATCTATAAACCCCTTCTGCAGCTCCATACCAAAAAAACAAACAACCCCATCAAAAAATGGGCAGAAGTTCTCCAAAGAAGACATACAGATGGCCAAAAAACACATAAAAAGATGTTCAACATCACTCATTATTAAAGAAATGCAAATCAAAACCACTCTGAGGTACCACCTTACACCAGCCAGAATGGCCATTATCCAAAATTCTACAAACCATAAGTCCTGGAGAGGGTGTGGAGAAAAAGGAACCCTAGTACACTGTTGGTGGGATTGTAAATTGGTGAAACCACTGTGGAGAACAGGATGGAGATTCCTCAGAAAACTAAAAATAGAACTACCATTTGACCCAGCAATCCCACGCCTGGGCATCTATCCAGAGAAAACCACGACTCACAAAGACACATGTACTCTGATGTTCATTGCAGCACTATTTGCAATAGCCAAGACAAGGAAACAATGTAAATGTCCATCGACAAAGGAGTGGATCCAGAAGATGTGGTACATACATACAATGGAATATTACTCAGCATTTTTAGCAACATGGATGGACCTAGAAATTATCATGCTAAGTGAAGTCAGCCATACAATGAGACACCAACATCAAATGCTTTCACTGACATGTGGAATCTGAAAAAAGAACAGACAGAACTTCTTTGCAGAACAGATGCTGACTCACAGACATTGAAAAACTTATGGTCTCCAGAGGAGACAGTTTGGGGGTGGGGGGATGTGCTTGGGTTGTGGGATGGAAATCCTGTGAAATCAGATTGTTATGATCATTATACAACTACAGGTGTGATAAATTCATTTGAGTAATAAAAAAATAAAAATAAAAATAAAATAAAACTTTATTTATAAAAATAGGTCCAGGACTAAGTTTGCTGACCCTTGATTTAGAGGAAAAAAAAGTTGAAAAGGCCATTTGGGATTGTGGGAAACCTTGAATGCCAACTCAATGAATTTAGATTTTGTTTGGTAAAGCTTCACAAGTCCCCAGAGACTTTTTGAGCAGGTATTTGGTGAAGACAGGTACAGTTTAATCACAATTAAAGTGAAATATTTCAAAATTAATCTATAAGTGATAGATAAAAAAATTCATTGTGTGGGCAAAAGAAAACAGAGAAAAGAAATAAGTTAAATGACTGCTGTGATTGTCCAAGATAAAAATAAAAAAAGCCTGAACTTGGCTCGTATAACTGGACTTAAGAGGAAAGGATGGAGATAAAACATATTTTAAATACAGAACTGAGGAGTTCCCATTGTGGTGCAGTGGAAACTAATCTGACTAGGAACCATGAGGTTGCAGGTTCAATCCCTGGCCTCGCTCAGTGGGTTGGGGATCCGGCGTTGCTGTGAGCTGTGGTGCAGGTTGTACAAGCGGCTCAGCTCTGGTGTTGCTGTGTCTCCGGTATAGGCCAGCAGCTACAGCTATGATTGGACCTCTAGCCTGGGAACCTCCATATGCCACAAGTGCAGCCCTAAAAAGACAAAAATAAACAAATAAGTAAATAAATACAGAATTGATAGAATTTGAAAACTGATACAATAGCATGGGAGACAGAGAAAGCAAACAATAGCTGAGGTTTAAGTACAGGATTTAGAGTGAAGCAGATCTAAGCTTCAACAATTTGTTCTACCGTTTACCTGAGCAAGTTATGAAACGTCAGCTTCAGTTTCCTGATCTATAAAAGGAGTAAGAACATTATCTTCCTCAGAGTGCAGACTGAATGAAATATTGCAGGTAAAGCCCTTAGGACAATAACTGGTACTTAGCAACTGATCATTAAACAGTGGTGATCATGACACTAATTATGCCAAAAGATCCCTCTCCAGTCCCCACCCCACTCCAGTGCAATTTTGCAACCTAATTTTTTCACTTTAAATATTACGATCATTACATGATACTCCCTTGTGTGAAGGTTCCATAGTTTAACTAACCTCCCATTGTTGGACGACTTAATTTATTGTTTCCAATATTTTGCTATTTTTTAAATTACTTAGGACGTTTTCAACTTCAAGTGAAAGAAAAATCCAACTCAAAATGCTCCAATTTCACCCCTAGCCTGGGAACCTCCATGTGCCGTGGGTATGGCCCTAAAAAGCAAAAAAAAAAAAAAAAAGTGGGTTTTTTTGGAAGTTCCCACTGTGGAGCACTGTAATAAAATCTGACTGCAGCAGTTCAGGTCACTGCGGAGATGCGAGTTCAATCCCCAGTCTGATGCAGTGGGTTAAGGATCTGGTGGTGTTGCCACAGTAGGTCACAGCTGCAGCTTGGATTCAATCCCTGGCCCAGGAATTTCCATAGCTGTGGGTGTGACCATAAGGAAAAAAAAAATTTAAGTGGTTTTAAGTAAAGGAAATTTGTTGGGAAAGAAATAAGGCTTGATATCCCCAAATCTCATCAGTCCTCTCCTGCTAACTCTCCCACTTCCCTGTCTGGCTTTTATTAGTGTTGGAATACAGCATTCAGCTTTTTTTAACTGCAAGGACTCCAAATTACAGGACTATATCACAGGCCACAGGCAGAAAGAACTTCTAGTAAAATTACATTTTCTTCCCCTTCTACATTCAGATGGGCCTCCTTCAGCTAAGCTGTCCCCTTTCCTATAGCATCTTACTAAAGACAGAACTAGGGCACACATACCAACATGCACACATAACAACATCTTACCATTCCATACCATACGTCCGAAGGCAAGACCCTAAGGTATCACAGGTAAGAGGTTAAGAAAAAGTTTCATGGTGATGTAACAAGAGTGACCAACTCTCAACCTGAAATAGTTGGGTCACCCCAACCCAGCATGCTTCCTCCACTATTTAGCCACTTTGACATTTTAGGTCTTTATTTACTATAGCCCACACCTGGTACCAAATTATGGATCAGGAAGGATTGCAGATAAAAATGACAAAAACAAACAAAACCCTACATTCAAAACAACTTAAATGTGCATTATTTTACAGAGCAAGAATAATTGTAGGGGAGCTCCTATACTGGTTAACTTGACATTTGTACATAGGCTCTTTTGTCTATATTTTTCATTTCATGACTTGCCTATTTGTGTCTTGTGTCCATTTCAACTGTGTTTTTTGCCTTTTTATTTTGATTTTAAATGCTCTTTATAAATTAAGAATTTCAACATTTTTCTATCACACATGTTAAAAATATTTTTACAGTTTGATAGCTTTTTTTCAACATTATAATGTTTTCAATACAAATAAGTTTATTCTTTCGTTAATATATTATAAAGCTTGTCAGTCTTTTTCTTTGAGTTTTTTTTTTTTTTTTTTGCAGGGGGGGGTGGTATTTTGGCCATGGCCACAGCACGTGGAAGTTCCCAGGCCAGGGATCAAACCTGAGTCACATCAGTGACTCAAGCCACTGCAGTGATAATGCCAGATCCTTAACCCATTGTGCCACGAGAGACTCCTGGAGTTTTATATTTAGTTTATTTGCTTAGGAAAGTCCTTTCCTACCTAAGATTGAATAGCTCTATCCTCCCATGTTTTCTTTTAAAATATTTATGGTTTAATAACATATATAGAAATATTTAAATTGACTTCTCTGAAATTTATTTTAATATAAGTAGGAGATAAGAATTTAATTGTTTTTCTAAATGATAGCTAGTTATCCCAAACTACTTTTGAGGGTACATCTTTCTCCTCTGAATTGTAGGCCACCTATAGTATACACTAAGCTACACTGCAAAATTGTTTGGTATCTTGAGTTCCCTTCCATTTCAATTATATGTCAGTTTATTCATGGGCCACTGTTATACAGTTTAATTATTGTGGCATGATAGTTTGTTTTACTATCAGGCATGGAAATTGTCTCCATGTTTCTCTTCTTTTTGGGGAAGACTCTTGATGATCTGATTTTTTCTCTCTCAGTTGACGTTGGCATTTGTTTTTGTCAAGCTGTCCCTCAAATTCTATGAGAAATGAAAATAAATGTTGATATTAATTACAGAAAGAACTAGAATTTTCATAATATTGAGTCTTCCTACCCTGGAATATATCTGCCATCCCACTTATCAAGTTTTCTTTAATCATTCTTTAGGAATTTTTATAGTTTTCTTCATATGGGATCACATATAGTCCCTAATTTCTAGGGCTTGGGGGGAGGGAAAGGTCTTATAGTACTATTATTATCTTACTGTTCCTATTATGAATTATATAATTTCTATTATCTTGTTCATAATTATTATTTTCTAGTTGTATATATTTTGAATAGCCATCTTAAATAAGCATTTATTGGGACTCAATTTGTATTGACTCAATTTTTCAGTTAATTGTTGTTAGTTCTGCAAGTAGGCAATTTTATCCTCTGCAACTAGTACTTCCAATACTATACCTGGTTTTTCTCATTTTATTATGTTGACCAGAACTGAATTTTTAGGAAAATGCCATGTTAGTGATAGCAACAATGTTGATCTTGCTATTGACTTTGATGGAAATGTTTCAGATATTAGGATGAACCACGTGAAAATTTCCATTCTTTCCAGCCAAAAAAAAGTTCATGTATCAGCAATTCCACATCTTTCAATCTATTATTTGGTCATTAGGTAAAAAATGAAAATTTGATTTCAAGTAGAAATTCATTATTAATTTTTTATCATTTATTTATATTTTTTTCTACTGTACAGCATGGTGACCCAGTTACACTTACACATATACATTCTTTTTTCTCACATTACATGTTCCATCATAAGTGACTAGACAGAGTTCCCAGTGCTAAACAGCAGGATCCCATTGCTAATCCATCCCAAAAGTAACATTCTGCATCTATTTACCCCAAGCTCCCAGTCCCTCCCCTTCCCCCTTGGCAACCCCAAGTCCATGATTTTCTTTTCTGTAGAAAGGTTCCTTTGTGTCAAATATTAGATTCCAGGTACAAGTGATATCATATGATATTTGTCTTTCTGACTTACTTCACTTAGGATGAGAGTCTCTAGTTCCATCTCTGTTGCTGCAAATGGCATTATTTTGATTTTTTTATGGCTGAGTAGTATTCCATTGTGTATATACACCACATGTTCCTAATCCAATCATCTATCAGTGGACATTTGGGTTGATTCCATGTCTTGGCTATTGTGAGTAGTGCTGCAATGAACATACGGGTGCATGTATCTTTTTTAAGGACAGTTTTGCAAATCAATGCAACTAGAACACACCCTCACACCATGCACCAAAATAAACTCAAAATGGCTGAAAGACTTAAATATAAGACAAGACGCCATGGAAGAGAACATGTATTAATTAAACAAATATTTTTTGAGTATCTACAGTATGACAGACATAGAGTTAGGCCAGGGTATATAACTCTAATCAAGACAAACACAATTTCTGTTCTCTTGGAGTTAACATTACTATGGCAAAAAGCAGATAATAATTCAGCTAATCAACCCAAAAAATTAACAAACTAATTAAAACAGTCAAAAGAGCTCAGAGCAGCTATAAGGAAGCTGAAGCAGGGGCACAATTCAGATAGGGCAGTCTGAATCTGTCCCTTTAAGGCAGGATACTGAAGGTAAAAGCTGAAGGCTGAGACAAAACCAGCCATGTAACCAGCTCAGGCAGATAAGCTAGGAGCAGACTCTATGATGAAATGTGGCTGGTGAGTTCTAGAATCTGTCAGGAGGCTAGTGTGGCCAGGATGCCACAAAGTAGGTCCTCAAGGTTCAGGCCAAACCTGAGCTGGCAGCTGTGTAAAGGAAAAGTTTTGAATTGGGATGCAGATTAACAATTGGATTTGGACTGGGCTTTTTAAGACTTGAAAATGAAACCATCTCTCATGGCTTAAAATGACCAGCAAGTGACAGGATCTGTCCCAGGGTGTTAGATGAGGTGAGAGAATGAGCACTAATGGGGCATCTTTGAATCACTGGTGGGAGAAAAACAAAACCATTTCCTGATTGTACCAAACTGCATTCAGTCATCCTATAAACCAGTTCCACAGGCTGAAGAGGCAAGCTGAGGACAGACCCTGGGAGGCTTTATGTGAATAAACATTGAACATTATTTTGGAAACCAAAATGAAGTAGTAATGCTTTTTGTGCAGACTTGATTCTGCAAAGTCAGAGAAGGGGCTCAAAAAACCGTAAAACAAACAAAAAAAAGAGGGCAAGTATTTGCCTCCCAGTGGCTCTCACCTCTGACTCAGCCCGCATTATTTGTGTATTCTTCTTCAAAAGCCAGCAGAAAGCTCCAATTAAACAAGATAAATTTTCATAGCTATCCTCAGGCCAAAAAGTCACTCAACCAGTGGACCTACCTGTCTACTGTCGTATTTCAGAAGATAGAAACAAGTTTTTTCTAATGCTGGCTAAAAAATTGGTAGCAGAGAAATGCCAGAACTGGGTTCCAGCCATACGTATAAAGACCAGTCTAGATTCCGGAGAGGCAAGGCCCAGATGATATAATGAGCATTCCAGCAGGTGGTTAGGGCATAAGCACAGTATAGTATCCAAAAGACTGAGGCTCAGTAGATGGTGAGAGTCCCAGGCAAACATATATACAGTGTGCTAGAAAGGGACAGAGTGTGTGTGACAAGGGCCAGGGGACACTTGAAAACCCAGGCTGGAGCAGCTGATACTGTATGGAAAAAGCAGTTGAGAGAGGTCATCAGGTTCCTGTCCCCAAGAGGCAACTGGGTCCCAGACTGGACCAGTGCTCCAGATCTTGCAAAAGGCCTATAGGCCCAGATATTTGATTGGAACAGGAATGTAAGACACATACAAAAAAAGATCTCCAAGGAAAGAGATCTCCAAGGGGCAGAGGCTTTTTACTTAAGTCCAAAGGGATCTAAGTCCCTGAGCAGAGGCCAGGTGGAAGATGGATAGTCAGTGAGTCTGTCCCAGGAGAAGACAGTGAAACAGAGGTACAAGAGAGGCAGGGTCTATCTGGCCTCAGAGGACTTTCTTAGTCTGACAACACCAGCCATTCAACCTCACCCCTTTCCCTCTCTATGAGAAGACTCTCCTCTCCCTCACCACCTTTCCCTGATTATGTCTGGGCATGTTAAAACTCTGACATAAGCTACTGGAAATGTAACTTGCTACTTACATGTAACAATGTAACAGAAGAACCAGGAAACCCTGTGAGCGTCACACAAGAGACTCAGGACCAATGGGTCACTTGTTACCACAGTAATCACAATCAAAACAATGATTCTGGTTTCCTAAAGCCAGTGCTTAATGACGATTGTATTACACAGAGTAACTAATCCCACAGTGCATCATAAACAGAGCTGCTAGTATCCAACATCATCAATGACGGAGAAAAATAACTTGTAACTGGACAAGGTACATTTTATGTGCAGTTCAAGCTAAAAATGCAAGGAGGAAATCTCTTTCAGCCCAGCTTGAAGACATTGCTTGATCCCATCCTCCTTTTTTCCCCTCCCTACCCCAGTTTTTAGGGGAGGGACACTTTTGGGGAATCTTAAGAAACAGGATAAATTTGCTTATCAACCCAGATATGCATACCCCTAGCTCTACGGGTAAATCAGACAGAAATATAATGATTGCTATGAAACATTCACATTTGGAGTGGATCTCCTAACTTTCTTTCATGTGATCAGGGCAAAATATTATCCAGGTTTATTTCTTTGAAGCAGAGTATTCCCTTCTAACCGCCTGATGCAAATGTGAAACACAACCTTCCCTCTCCTTTCCTTAGTGTCCCTCTTCACTGGCCGGGAAGTAGGACCTGAGCTCTAAGCCACTGCCGCCACCCACTGGTGGGAAGCCAAGTCACAGCTTCCCTGGCTTTGGGTTTCTTAGTCTCCCTAAGGTCACCTGGCTAAATCTTAGCCACTCTGGGATGGAATACAAGTTCACCAATCTCTCTTCTCTGCTTCAAAGTCTGTTCCCCTTTCCTTCTCAAAACAGATTTCAGAATAAAAGAGCAGTCTGAACAAGAGGGAAATAAGCAAATAGAGAAGATGACTTCCATTTTCTTTTCCCCTCTGACCTATCCTTTGGACCAAGACCAACTGACTCCAATTCCCATGTCTCATTTCAATTTGTAGGGAGAGACTGATAAACTGCTGATCGGGCAATTAATTGACCACTCCATGGTCAGGTGTCCACCCCTTGACCAATCAGCTCTGAGTAGGGGTGAGGGTTATCTTGTAAAAACAGATCTGTCCAATCTGTCCCCAGAGGCCATTCTCAAAGAGTGGGGGTACAGTAAGATTCTCAGGAAGCCACTTTCTTCCTTGGGCTCTGACACAGCTTAAGCTTCAGCTGTCATTCCTTTCACAGTGTATGCTATTTCTTTCACTTAAACATTGAAATGGTGTCTGCAAACACAGAGTTGTAACTAAGTGCCTCTTTGGTGGCTTCACCATTTTCTGGCTGTGTGACCATGAGCAATGACCTAGACTCTCTGAGCTTCCTTTTATTTTTTCATCTATAAAATGAACCTGCCTCATAGGACTATCATGAGGATTTTTTAATTAATCACGTATGTAAACTTCTTAGCATGAGGCCTGGTACACAGTCACTGCAAATTAAAATCAGTCGTTATTACCGCCATCACCGGTAGCAGCAGCAGCAGCATTTGGTTCCAGCATTTGAAGGTCTTTTTCAGAGCTTCAAGCTGAGCACCAAATTTACTCCTAGCCAAGCTCAGCCTCCTCTGTCTAGTTATCACACCAAACATAACTGGCTGGCCATGAATTGAAATACTTGCTTTTACTTCCCAGGGTTTGAGTCCTTCCATCCAGCATAGCAACTGGAACAAAGTCAGTTCTGACCAAATTTTAACAAAAACTGGACAGGCCAGAGATTCAGAAGAACATCGTGTGAGAAGCGGGGAGGAAAGAGGCACATCCTCCAACTTTATGATTCCTCAAAATGATGTGAAAGCTAAATAAACCAGCAGAGGTGGAATTCTAAAAGTAAATTTATGTCAAGAAGTCTATTTGGGAGTAAAATATTTCCTAAGAGTAGGAGGATGTTTCAATGAGCTAATCAATAAACCCTCAAAAAGGAAAGGCTCCCTGTTAGGATTTTGTGGGTTTGATGACATTGCAAAGCAGTCTGGCCACTGGGCTGCCCACATCCTCAAGACTCTAAAGACCAAGTGACTGGGAAAGAGATACATGGCCAAGGTTACTTGGCACTTTCCTTTAGTTGCTGCTTGTGGAAAGAACTTTGCCTGGAGATGCAGCTGAATAACATTTCAAAGGAGTTTACAATCTAAATCAGAGAAGAAACACTCAGGGTGGAATGGGAATACATGCAGGCAAGGCCACTACCCTGGGTCTCAGAGAACAGACTCTGCAATCAGAGATGCTGGGCAAGCAACCCAACCTCTATGTAATAGGAGAGAATTGGATAAAATCAATGATTATCAAGCATCTCCACAAAGCCCTGTGGTCCCTCTGTAAATTCAGAGCCCACTTCAGGGTTTGGAAGAAAAAGATCAAGGAGTCCAAGGAGGGGTGAGCCTCTGGGTCCCATCACCACCACCGTAACTCCCTCAGCTAGGCAATCTCTGCCCTTTTGATGTTCCAGATAAGACTTTATTAAGAAAAATCCTTCAATTTTTTTAAAGCAATTTAGATGATCTCCAAATTTACTTCAGCTCTGATGGTCTATGATTTCAGATGAAGGGAATAGGATTACTTCAAGAAAAGGCTAAAAAGGAGGGTTAGCACCAGATCATGAAAGACCATGCCTGCCATGCCAGAGCATTTATGCTTTGCCAGTAGGGAGCCATAAAAATGGAACAATATGACCAGGTCACCGTGCAAACGAAGCACTCTGAAGGGCTGGATAAGTGGAGGATGCATTGGGAGTTGGGGGTTGAGGCCAGAGACCACATTATTCCACCAATCTCCAGACAGGATAGTAGTTTATCAGTGTTTTACCAGAGAGGAGTAAAACAAAGAAAGAAAAACAGAATGGGGGTGGGGGGCAAGGGAGGTGAGTAGCATCCTTTACTATCAGCACCTCCATTCTGTTTGGGGATTTTTTGTTTCCTTGCTTTGCTTTTGCTTTTTTTTCCCCCCTTTTGTGTTCTAACTCCATTCCCATCCTTAAAAAAGCAGAATAAAAATGACTCTTTCCACTCGGAACCAATGTTTTTGATCACTCCTCTTACGCCAGATGAATACAACACCACCACGCAAAGGTATGTCATCTATAGCAGGTTAATAAAGGCCAGACAGGAGTTCCTGTTGTGGGTCAGTGGGTTAATAACCCTACTAGTATCCATGAGGAGGTGGGTTTGATACCTGGCCTTGCTCAGTGGGTTAAGGATCTGGCACTGAAGCAAGCTGCAACATAGGTCAAAGATGCGGCTCAGATCTGGCATTGCTGTGGCTGTGGCATAGGCCAGCAGCTGCAGGTCCGATTCAACCCCTAGCCTGGGAACTTCCATATGCCACTGGTGTGGCCCTAAAAGGAAAAGAAGAAAAAAGAAATTCTTTTAATAAAAAATAAAAAAAGGCCAGATAACATCAATGGTTGGCTGCCTGTCCTAGTCAGAGCCCCACTTCCCCATGATCCAGATGTTCCCACACCCCCAGTTATGGAGCTGCACCTCCCTAACTGGCTTTAAAGAAGGATTTTCAGAATGCCTCCATCCCAGCAGCTTTCTAGCCCACCATACCTGCTCCCACCACCAGCTCAGCCTGGGCAGGAATTCCCACAGATATCCTGGTAGACTTGTTAAAGATGGAAAAGCCACATCTAGGCCTCTGATTTATGATGTGGCATGAACCTGACACTTTTATCATGTTCTTGAGTCCAATACAAATGAGCCAAAGCACATACTCATAGCTGGTGCTAAGTAAATTTGCTGCGCCTTTAATAACACGTACATATGATACTCCTCCGCAGTCTGGCAACCTGGCATGCAGGACTCATTGAGAAGTAAGGAACTGTTCCCTTCATTGTAGCTGTAGACTTGATTCTGGAAAGAGCTGCCAGTCCATGCCCTGGCATCAGGCTTCTCCTACTACTCACTTCAGGCTACATAGCCCTTGCCCCAGACTCTATGGTTGTTCATATATTCAAATCATTTTTTAGTTAACTCAACAGAGGAATGAGTGGATGACAACTGCTTCTTGCAATCCATCTTTTCTTGAAATAAACTTTATTTCATATAATAGCAACAACAACAAAAAATGAAACCAAGAGCTCCCTAGTGACCTAGCTAAGGATCTGGCATTGTCACTGCTGTGGCTCAGATTCAATTCTCTGGCCTGGGAACTTGTGCATGCCATGGGTGCAGCCAGGAAAAAAAAAAGAAAAAGAAAATCAAAACCAGAGAACTGAAATGCAGAATTTTCAATAATCATCAATCCAACTCATGAATTTTGAATTTAAAGAAACAGATTCAGAGAGAGGAAACACTTTCTCCAAGTCATCCAATAATAACCAAAGCTAACAATTATTGATGCTGGGGCCCAGGGGTTGTTTGAAGTGCTTCACATTTAGTCCCCACAAGAAGACTATGAAGTAGATGCTATTACTTGCCTCATTTTACAGATGAGAAAACTGAAAGGGGAAATGACTGGTCTAAGTTATATAGGCTTGAGAGTGACAGATTAAATTCTAAGCAGGTGACACCTGGGGGGATAGGTAGGGAGCACAAGAGAAAAGATGTAGTGGATGCTTCTTTCCATGAATAGGCCAATTGCTTCACCTCTCTGAGCTTCAGTTGCTGCATCTGTGAATTGAGGATAATTATACTCAGCTACAAAACACAATACAAAGAGAAAATAGATTTTTCAAAATGAAAATAGGACTTATTATTTCATTTTTAAAATGTATATGCTAATGTTTTTTTAAAAAGACTAAAACACTACAGAAAAAAAACATGAAGTAAACATTATCCAAATTTCCACTATACAGAGATTATTAGCATCTTAATGCTAATACTACAAGAAATCTGTTTGTGATACATACATGTGAACATATAATTACTAATAAACGGGATCATACTATTCATGCCATTTTGTGGTCTATGTTTTCACTGAAGTTACACATGATGAAAAATCAAGAAAACTTTATTTTTAGGAGGACATTCTTCTGAGCTTAGATCAGCCCTGCGAGAACTAGAACAATAATCTTAAAAATTATATGGAACCACAAAAGACCCAGAATTGACAAAGCAATCCTGAGGGAAAAAAACAAAGCTGGAGGTACAACCCTCTCAGATTTAAGACAATAATACAAAACCACAGTAATCAAAACACCATGGTATTGGCACAAAACAGACATACAGATCAACGCAACAGAATAGGGAGCCCAGAAATAAACCTAATACCTACAGTCAATTAATCTTTAATGAAGGAGGCAAGAACATACAGACTGTCTAGAGAAAAGACAGTCTCTTCAGCAAGTGCTGTGGGAAAGCTGGACAGCTGCATGTAAATCAATGAACTTAGAACACTCCCTCAAAATATACACAAAAATAAATTCAAGGGGTTCCCTGGTGGCTCAGCAGGTTGAGGATTTGGCATTGTCACTGCTGTGGTGCAGGTTTGACCTCTGACCCTGAAACTTCCACATGGCACAGGCACCGCCAAAAAAACAAATATATAAATTCAAAATGACTTAAATATTTAAATGTAAGACATAATACCATAAAAGTCCTAGAAGAAAACATGGGCAAAACATTCTCTACTATAAATCATAGCAATATTTTTTTACATCAGTCTCCCAAGGCAAAAGAAATAAAAGCAAAAATAAACAAATGGAACCTAATCAAACACAGTAAAGGAAACCATAAACAAAACAGAAAGATAACCTACAGAATGGGAGAAAATACTTGCAAACAATGTGATCGAAAAGGGCTTAATTTCCAAAATATACAAACAGCTCATACAACTCAAAAATAATAAATAAAAAACAATCAAAAATAAAAATGGGCAGAAGACCTAAATAGACATTTCTCCAAAGACATACAGATGACCAACAGGCACATGAAATGATGCTCATCATCACTAATCATTAGACAAATGCAAATCAAAACATTGCAGTCATCACCCCACATAAGTGAGAATGACCATTATCAAAAATCTATAAATAACAAATTTTGGAGAAGATATAGAGAAGAGGGAACCCTCTTACACTGTTGGTGGGAACCACTATGGAAAACAGTCTGGAGGTTCCATAAAAACTAAAAATGGAAATGCTATATGATCTAACAATCCCACTCCTGGCCATATATCCTGAAAGGATGAAAATTCTAATTCAAAAAGATACATGCTGGAGTTCCCATCAAGGCTCAGTGGTTAACGAATCCGACTAGGAACCATGAGGTGGTGGGTTTGATCCCTGGCCTTGCTCAGTGGGTTAAGGATCTGGCGTTGCCTTGAGCTGTGGTGTAGGTCACAGACACGGCTCGGATCCCAAGTTGCTGTGGCTCTGGTGTAGGCCAGTGGCTAGAGCTCCGATTAGACCCCTAGCCTGGGAACCTCCATATGCCGTGGGAAGCGGCCCTAGAAAAGGCAAAAAGACAAAAAAAAAAAAGATACATGCACCCTCATATTTATAGCAGCACTATTTACAAAAGCCAAGACATGGAAGTAACCTAAATGTCCATCAAGAGAGGACTGGATAAAGAAGGTGTGAAATATATATATAATGTAATATTACCCAGCCATAAAAAAGAAATATTGCCACCTGCAGCAATATGGATTGACCTAGAAATTATCATACTAAGATTATTTCACCAAAGTGAAGTCAAACAGAGAAAGACAAATACCTTATGCTATCACTTACATGTGGAATCTACAAAAATACAAATGAACCTATTTATAAAACAGAAATAGATTCACAGACACAGAAAACAAACTTAAGGGTTACCAAAGGGGAAGTGGGGGAGGGATAAACTAGGAGCATGGGACTAACAGATACACACTACTACATATAAAATAGCTAAACAACAGGATTTACTGTATAGCTCAGGGTTATTCAATATCTTATAATAATTTATAATGGAAAAGAATCTGAAAAAGAATACACACACACATATACATATGTATCTGAGTCACTTTGCTGTACACTTGAAATTAACACAGTATTGTAAATCAACTATACTTCAATTGAGGGGGGAAAAAAAGATCGGCTCTGTGAAAAGAACCAAGAGGTATATTTATCATCCTCTTTATGGCTGATCTTTGGAGGCAGCATTGTCACCTACAGCGGTATAGTCTGTGCCCTGCACAGAGGCTGGAAAAATACATGCGCCCTAAAAGCCAGCCTGCTCCTGCCTCTAAAACAGTTGCAGGGTAAATTTGTTTTCTATTACTGCAAATGACCCCAAAATCTAGCAGCTGAAAATGACAAATGCTTTCTTATCCCAAAGTTTTTGTGTGTCAGGAACCTTGAGTGCAGGTTAGCAGAGTGCTTCTAGTTCAAGGTCTCTCATGAGCTTGCTGTTAAGCTGTCAGCCAGGGCAGTTGTGCTAAGGTGCAACTAGGGCTGCAGAATCTGCTTCCCAGATCACCCAGGTAGCTGTTGGCAAGCTTCAGTTCCTTGCCACCCGGACCTCTCCATTGGGCTGCTTCACAACATGGCAGTTTACTTTCCCTAGCACTAGGGAAGCCCAGAGAGAAGAGAGAGAGAAGTAAAGTGGAAAGGGGAAGGCCGTGGAATGGAGAGGAAAGATGAGGAGGGAGAGGAGAGAGGCTACAGTCTTTTTGTAACCTAATCTCAGGAATGACATCACATCACTTTTGCTGCACTCTTTTTGTTAAAAGTGAGTCACTGGGTCCAGCCCACACACAAGGGAAGGAAGTTACAGAAATGCACCAACCTCCATCCTCTGGCCTAGAACATAAACATAGTATCTATAATGCTGCCAAACATTTCAGCTGATGAAGATGAAGGCCACACCCTAGGAATAGTGGGTCAGAAAACAGGAAGGAGAAGCCCGAGTCTCTGGTGATTTCAACTCATCACCACTGCCTCTTAGTCAAAAGAATAAATCTTAAGTACTAAAGCCACTCTTGAGTTTCTTTCACTTGCAGGTAAATCTAAATTTTAGTTTATATAGGTTATTAGCACAAACCTCAATTAAGGGTTCAGATTCAACCAGCATTTCTTTCTTTCTTTTTTTTTTTTTTTTTTTAGTTTACTAAACTCAGAGAGGTAAAGTAATTCACCCAACATCACTCAGCTACAGACTGGCAGGAACGAGAGACCCAAACTCCTTATCTCTGCATTTACCCAAGCTGATTCTGAGTGTCTCCAAAGTTTGTTGAACACGCAAGGCTCTGTTTGGGATGTTCCTGGCAGCTGGAAAAGTTCTGAGTCCCTCAGGCTATGTATTTGTACCAGAACATTCCCTGCTCTGTTTCTCTGCTTACCAAGTAAACAACTGAAATAGAAGAGGAAAAATATTTTGCATGAATTGATGATTCTCAGTTCAAAACTTCATCTTAAGCACACTCAAGCCAGTAGCCATGGAAACCCTCGTTTCATTTCTTCAGCCTCTCTTTGTACATCATTCCTTCTTTTGGAACCCCCAAATGAGCGGCAGCTATAGAATAAGTATGTTGTGTAGAACATGGACGTAGCATACTTTTTCAAAGGACCTTACTACATATATGCATAGCCTGGAAATGATCATGTTTTCATTAAGAGTTGTCTCCGATGGTTTGTTTCTTTAGAAAGAACCTTACACCCCACTTGCCAGAAGAACTGTCAGCAGAGCTGGTCAAGATGGAATCATAGCTCTAATATTAACCATTTGATGTTTCAGAAGACACACTTGGTGTCCTTGCTCAGCCATACCCCTTGCTCTAACAATGGCTACGCTTAGTATCAGCTAAAGGGCTAGGCCTAAACCACCATATTTGAATATGTGCCACTATGTCCACAACCTCAAGTGGGTGGACCCAGGCTTATCATTTTACCCAGGGAAAAAACAATGAATTCTTTAAGAATATTTCTCTTGGGAGTTCCTGTTGTGGTGCAGTGGTTAACGAATCCGACTAGGAACCATGAGGTTGAGGGTTCGATCCCTGCCCTTGCTCAGTGGGTTAAGGATCCGGCGTTGCCGTGAGCTGTGGTGTAGGTTGCAGATGCAGCTCGGATCCCGCGTTGCTGTGGCTCTGGCTTAGGCTGGTGGCTATAGCTCCGATTTGACCCCTAGCCTAGGAACCTCCATATGCCGCGGAGGTGGCCCAAGAAATGGCAAAAAAGACCAAAAAAAAAAAAGAATATTTCTCTTGAAAACGTGAAGAAATGCAGAGGTTGTTATTAATTGATAGTGGGTAGTTTAAAAGGTCATGTAGCATTGGGGCTAGAGCTACCGTTTTTGGACTTGAACATAATAAGAAAGAGAAACCAGTCTGCAAAGAAGAGGGAGACTGGCTCAGATAAATAGAGGGAAAAAAATTAAAAGAATTCATGTTATCCCAGAGAGAGGGAAAGAAAGCAGCCACTTCAGTTTCTAATGGCTTCCCAGTTCTCAACTTGAATTCTCACAGGTGAGGCTATGCTCCATTCCCATGTCAGGCTTAGGGACCCCTTTAGGGTCTGGAGTCTGAATGGCTTTCTGAGCCTTACCACAACGATGCAGCTTCACCTTATCCATCTTTTCAACTTACATTTTCTTTTTCCCAAATGCTAGAAGACCAGTAGATCAGGAATGATTACTTAACCTCACTCTTTTACAGACAGGGAAACTGAGGGTCTGGGAGAGAGAGGAGGGAACTTTTCCAAGATGATTTATCCAAGTAGCTAAAAGGGGCAGAACCTGAACTCAGGTCTTCTCACTCAAGGCCTGATGTTTTACCCATCATGTCATGTGATCAAGAAAAACAGAAATTCAGAGTGAATTTGACTGAAACTCCTGTGATTCTCTTGGGCATTCAGGTTTCAGGAAGGATAGACAGATGTGGGTTCTCAATGGTGAGAAAAAGAAACCATATCATATTTTATTTAAATTATTTTATTTTACTGATCGGTTTCTCTCCCTTTGAACAATGGACTGCAAACTCAAATGTCTATAGGGGCCATGCAGGTAATGAAAAAGAGGAAAGTGAGTGCGTGACAGTTGGAAAAGGTAGAGAGTCTGGGGCAACCTGGAGTTTTTGTGACCAACCTGAAAAGATCAATTGCTATTCAGCACCAGTCATACGAGAATGCAGACCCTATATTATCAGATCTTCTCAAGTTTTTATGAAGAGCTAGAAATCTGACTTCTTATTGAAATTTCCTAATTACTAATAAACGTGTCAGCCAAACAAATTTCACCTGCTGGCCGACACTGCCCTGCAACACCAATCTGCCATCTCTGCTTTAGACTGTAAATACTGAGAACAAGACTATGTATTATTATTCATCATTACATCTCTTATACAAGGCACAGAGAAGACACTCAGGTGATCTGATTAATCAAAGGGATTAGACTAAAATCTCACTCTGGTCTCTTTTCAAATAATGCCTCCTCAAAGAGGTCTTTTCTCACAATCTATCGTTACCTGCCAACGCCCATTCTTCCTTTTTTTTTTTTCTATGAAAAAAGACACCTGATTTTCATCCATGCATGTGGCTAATGGGAATAGAAAAGACATTTCCTCAGCCACTCTTGTGGCTAGGTGACAAAGATCTGGCCAAGAAAATTAAAAGAGAGGTAATATGTATGACTTCCAGGAAATATCTTCCAAGAGAGAGCCGTCCCCTTTTTCTTTCCTTTCCTCCTTTCTGCTATAATGCAGACATAATGGCTAGAAATGAAGTAGCCATGTAGGGCCAGGATGTGCAAGCCACAAATTGAAGACGATGAAACAAGAGGATGAAAGTTTGCTAAGTCTTGATGATTTTGGAGCTAGCTTGCCAGCAATTGATTGTTTGATCTTGTATGAGAAAAAAAATACACACATCTACCTCATTGAATCTATTTTTCAAGTTTTCTAAAAGAACTAATCCTTGTTTTCTATTCTCTCATCCTGATTTATTTGTATTTAGCATTTACCATCTTACAAATAGCATGTATTTGTTTTACTTGTTATTTTTGTTCCCTACTATAAGCTCCATGAGCTTTTACTTATAATCATTTCCCCAGTGTTTAGAAAAGTGTCTGGCATATGCTAAGTGATCAAAAAATAATTGTTGAATGTATAAATAAAGTAGATTAGATGGAGTTAAAAATTGAACTGAATTAAATCATGATTTAAACCTAGTTTCCTACCAGACATCAGCAACTAAATTCTTTTAACAATTCATTTGCTCAATTCTTTTAACAAATTACCCCAATGGTTTTGGTCAAATGCAAAGCGGGAGTGGGGGTAGGGAGGGAATTCAGCAATCCAAGGAACTTTTCCCAAATTTACAAAGATTATAGAAAAGGAAAGCAATTCCCAAAACACATTTACACTTCCAAAGGCAGCACTTTCATAATAGCTGCCCTCTTCTTACTCAATGACAGCCAGATCCCAGGTCCAGGCAGGGTTCAAGAGCAACACAGCATGAGAAAGAACACGCATTCTGTCCAGGGCTCCTAGAGGGAGCCACTCAGTGTACTGAGTCCAAGGCTGGCCTCCTAGACTTTGAAAAATATATTTCTTTAATTGTTCAAGTCTGAAAGGGGAGTGATGCCTCCCTCACAGGAAGATAAGCCTCTGCTCAGAAAGTAAAGCTACTATGCAAGGCCTGGCCCAGCCAAGTAAAATCCCAGAACACTTAAACTAGAGCACTAAAAGGGTGGCAAGGCCCAAGGCACTACATGACCCCTCAAAGTAGCAGCAGTGGTCTTCCTAATTAACAGAGCTCTAGAGAGCTAAGGAACCCCAGAAGATGTAGAAAGCCCAGTTAAAAAGACTCCAAACTCAAAATGTTGGCTCTAAGGCCCAGGCCTGAAGCTGAGGGCCAAAGCTTGGACCTTTCCTAAAAGAACATTTGGGGTGGAGTGGGGGGAGGGAGAAAGACTACGTGTGCTAAAATGCCATACTGTATACTCAAAATAAACACCTGGCAGAACACCTCCGCATCTGGAGCACGTCACAAGAGTCAATTACATTTGGCCAGACCAAGTACCCCACAGCTGTTACAGGGTAAAGGCAGATAATTAAAAACAGCAGGTTGCCATGGCAAAAAATTGGTCGCTGCTGAACAGTTTGTGTGTTTGTCTTTGGAGCTAAAGTACTAGAAGTGAGTTATGTCTTTGGGGGACAGAAAGGTGGTTTCTCAAGACACACAAATGAGAGGAAGTAAAAGGATAAAAGGAAATAATTTATTAAGCACCTCCTCTGTGCCAGGTGCCACACATGCATCTTTTTCTTTTACTCCCCATCGCAAGCCTATAAATAGAAATTATAATCCCTTTTCTAAAGACAAGGAGATGGAAAGGCTCAGTGACATGCCCAGAGTCCTCCAGCAGAGCCACGTGGCCCAGCCAACACTCAAAGCAGATCTGACTCCAGAGCTGTCCTCTTTTCCTCCTGCCATCAGCTCACTGGTATAGGCCCCCAAATACAAATACAAATGTTGCCAGATGGTACCTATGCACAGAGAGAAAGAATCCCAATGAACCCATGGAGATGTGGAAGGTATTGGTCTCCCAACTCATTTGCTGCAAGAGGACAATCTCTGAACACACACATACACACAAGTATATATTACACATTGATCATCTGGCAAAGAAGGGGCCTCAAGGCTTCATGAAAATCATCAAATGACTCCTTGATCAGAAGGCAAAGAAAGGTTTTAGAAGGTGGTATGTCACTGCACATTTGCGTTAGAGAGGCACAGCCAAGAAGGGGATCAAGGTGGTCGTCTGCTTGAAGAGGGGGATAATGCATGAGGCCAGACACAGCAGCACGGAGGACCATCCCAGTAGCTGCACCCCATTAGCCAGATCATTATTAGGCCTCTGATCCTGTCCTTCTTCAGTGGGTTGAATATCCCCAAAAAGATATGTCCACACCAAATCCCCGGAAGCTGTAAATACTGCCTTATATGGGAGAAGGGTCTTTGCAGAAGCAATTACACTAAAAATCTTGAGATCACCTGGATTACCTGGGTAGGCCTGAAATCCAATGACAAGTAGCCTTACAAGAAAAAGGCACAGGGAGATGTGAAAAACACAGAGGAGAAGGCAATGTGAAGACAGAGGTAGCGATTATAGTAAGGCAGCCACAAGGAATGCCAAGAGACACCAGAACCTGAAAGAGGCAAAGAAGAGATTGCCCCCTAGAACTTTCAGAGGAAGTGCAGCCCTAAGAACTGGATTTCTGGCCTCTGTAAGAAAATAAATTTGTTGCTTTAAGCCACTAAGTTGTGGTAACTGTTTTCTATCGGCCCTAGGAAATTAATAAAACTCTTTTCAGAGTTTCCACTCTGCCCTAATGAGGCAGGATGACCACACACAGATACATAACCAAGTTCTGCCCACCACCATATATTGTTCACCAGTTTCCTTCTCTCATGATGTATTATCTTTGTCAGTTCTCAGGCCTCTGTTGGGAGGCATGTCATGCAACTATACTCCTGCCACCATGCAACCAGAATCTGCCAACAATCACATAGTGAATTGTGGCAACCTTGCCTCATGCTGCTGCTCATACTGCTGCAACTGTCAGCCCCATTAAAGCTCCTTATACTGTCACCTAATGAAGCTGCTGGTACCATCTGCCCTGGGGACATCTCGAGAAAAATCTGAAACACCTGGCACCAGCCTTGACAAGCTCTTCCTCCTAGGGAGCACAGGTAAACTAACAAATCCAGGGTAAGCCCCCTTTCCTCTAAGTTATCTACGTGTCTGCATTGAAGGAAAAGGGTGCCAGCCACTAAACCCACACATAGACCTCCTCTGACCTCAGAAGTGTTTTCTGACCTTCTGAAATGTTAAATTCCATAAATAGATTAAAGATAAATTTGCCTCTATGTCCTAAATGAACCAAAACAAAGTCTAATTGAATTTTACCTTGAGTCCACAATTTCTGTGCCAAAGCAAATAATGAAAACGCTCAGAGAAGGCTCCTCTCTTTGCTGGGGGCAGCCTGAGCCATGAAGACAAACCCTGTGTCTTGGTCATCCCCATCAGCTCGGGGGCTCAGGATCCTTCAGGAAACTGAAGACCTCACCGTCAAGCACGATATTGCTTGCACATTGAATCTGATAGTGAACAAAACCTGGTGAGACAAATCTCTATCTCTAGTGGCCCAAAACTTCTATCCCACTGACATTAAGGAAAATAGAAGAGTCAGGCTTAGAGAAAGGAGGTATCACCAAGGTGGGAAGACCCCAAAAAGATATCACAGTGCTCCATCTACTATGGAGCACTGCCTCTATCTACTGATGCCAGCCACTCAGCCAAAACTAAGATATCAGCTGCCCTCAGCCAAAGAGAACTCCTCTCCTACCTTCATGCCTCATTCTATTGTGTTGATCCTAAAGTTATATGGCCATGGACCCTGCATCACAGAATTACTTTATTTTATAATTTTAACAGCCTTATTGAAATATAACTGATTTATAAAAAAATCGATACTTAACATAATTTGATGAGATTGGATACATGCATTTCAGTTACTGTACTGTCCATCTCTGTTTGTTCTTTAAATCTTCTAGCTCTTTGTTAATCATTTCTTTTATCTTCTCAGTCTATGCCTCCATTCTTTTTCCGAGATCTTGGATCATTTTACTATCATTATTCTGAATTCTTTTCAGGCAGACTGCCTATCTCCACTTCACTTAGTTGTTCTTCTGGGTTTTTTTTGTTGTTGTTCCTATCAGCTCACCTTGTCTAACCGTCTGTGTTTGTGGTCTTTGTTCCACAGGCTACAGGACTGTAGTCCCTCTTGTTTCTGGTGTCTGCCTCCTGGTGGGTGAGGTTAGTCCAGGGCTTGTGCAGGCTTCCTGGTGGGGGGGACTGGTGCCTGCCCATTAGTAGGTAGAACTGGGGCTTGTCCCTCTGGTGGGGAAGGCCATTTCAAGGGGTGTATTTAGATGTGGCTCTGGGCTCAGGATGACTTTAAGCAGCCTGTATACTGATGGGTAGGACTATGTTACCACCCTGTTGGCTGTTTGGCCTGAGGTGTCCCAACACTGGAACCTGCAGGCTATTGGGTGGGGCCTTGTCTCAGTGCCAAAATAGTGACCTCTGGGAGAATTCACACAGATGAGCATTCCCTTGTGCCTCTGCCACCAGTGTCTTTGACCCCATAGTGAGCCACAGCCGGCCCCTGACTCCTCAGGAGACCCTCCAAGACCCACGGGTAGATCTGGCCCAGGCTCCTATGGAGTCACTGCTACGCCCTGGGTCCTAGTGCAAGTGAAACCTTGTGAGCACCCTCCCAAGAGTAGAGTTGCTGTTTCCCCCAGTCCTGTGGAGCTACTGTACTCAAGATCCACTGGCCTTCAAAGCCAGATGTGGAGTTCCTATTGTGGCTCAGCAGGTTAAGAACCCAACTAGTATCCATGAGGATGCAAGTTCGATCCCTGAGCTCACTCAGTGAGTTAAGGATCCAGGATTGCCGCAAGATGCAGTATAGGTCACAGATGCAGCTAGGATCTGGCCTTGCTATAGCTGTAGCATAAGCCAGCAGCTGCAGTGTCAATTAGACCCCTAGCCTGGGAACTTCCATGTACCCAAGGTGAGGCCCTAAAAAAGAAAAAAAAAGAAAAAAAAAAGCCAAATTCTCTGGGGGCTCCTCCTCCTAATGCCAGACCCCCAGCCTAACATGGGGCTCAGAGCTCTCATTCCTACGGGAGAACCTCTGCAATACAATTATTTTCTAGTTTGTGAGTCGCCCACCTGTGGGTATAGGATTTGATTATATTGCAAAAGTGCTCATTATGGCTTCTTTGTCTTTGGGTGTAGAATTTTTTTTTTTTTTTTGCTAATTTTCAGTCTTATTTGTCAATGGTTGTCCAGCAGTTAGTTGACATTTTGGTGTTTTCGTGAGGAGAGGTGAGCTCAGGTCCTTCTACTCCCCCAGCTTGTCTCTTCTCATTGCTGGACACAGGCAATACACCAGTGATGCTATCACCACAGTCAAGGTAATAAACACATCCATCACCTCCAAAAGTTTTCTTGTATCCCTTTTTGTGTGTGTGGTAAGAATGCTTAACATGAGATCTACCCTCTTAACTAATTATTAAGTGTGTGGTCAGTAGAGTGTTGTTAATATGGACACTATACTGTTTAACAGATCTCTGGAACCTATTTATCGTACATGACTAAAACTTTATACCCACTGAGCAACAATTCGCCAGTTACTCCTCCCCCCAGGCCCTGGCAACCACCATTCTACTCTCTGCTTCTGTGACTTTGACAAATTTAGATACCTAAGGTAAGAGAAATCATATAGTCCTAGTCCTCTGTGACTGGCTTATATCACCTAGCATCATGTCCTCCAGGTTCATCCATGTTGTCACACATTTCTTTTTTAAGGCTGAATAGTATCCTATTGTATGTATGCACCACATTTTCTTCATCCATTCATCTCTTGAAGGATATTTAGGTTGTTTCCATATCCTGTGACTGTGAAGAATGCTGTAATGGACATGAGAGTGCAGATCTCTTTGAGATCCTGATTTTCAACTCAAAACAATTTTAGACCAAAATCAAAAGAACTACTTTTACACACTGCACCCTTTCTTCTCAGGACAATGACAGGAATCCACAAAAGCTGAAGCAGAAAAGAAGTCTAAATGAGAAGAAGATTACAGCTGACCCAGAGGCATGGACCAAGCTTATGCTCCTGACTCCCTCTTGCCTTGAATGAACTTTTTGCAGGAGGCTCCATAGTAGCTGATGAATATAGATTACTGTTGGGCACAAACCACCAGCTCTCTAACCAGGTCTGAATCCAGTGGGGTGAGGTTTACAGTGAGTTACTTGCCACACAAGTTCTGAATACAATCTCTACATGAAAATAAGAAACATAATCAATTCTAAGTGGCCCTTTCCCCTAACTAAAGGTAATAAGAGGTTGTATTTATTAAGCACCTGTCACATGTCCTCTGTGTTATAGACATTGCCTAATTTCATCATCACCAGCCCTGGGAGACAGGCTTTATTACTCCTATTTTACTCACTTCTGCTTTGACCCATCCTCTAATTGGGGACAAGACTGCAGGCAACTTGAAATAGGACATGAAAAATATTATGGTCGATAAACATTAGCTGCTGTAACAAGTCCTTCCCAGGAAGTGTCATAGGCTAGAAGTTTTTTCATTCTTTCTCAAAACAAAGCCCACAAATTAGAGAGCACCTGGTCCTGACCATCATGCTAGCATCCACTTCCCTGAACTCTTTAGTAACCAAAACTATTTTTCCTGAGAACTCTTTGAATCCTATGCAAAAGCTGAGTCTGGCACTTCTATGAGTATTTAAGACTCAGCAGTCAAGTGACTGATGGGGTGGGGAAGGGTTGTGGAGAATGATAAGTGAGAACTCACTGGTGTTGAAAGTTTAACAGAGCTTTGCCACAAGAACTCGTGGTTCAGGGTATTTGCTTAAATGTTTGATGAAGCTCCAGTTAGGATGTAGAGTCAGGAGAGACTACTGTTCCCACCATAACAACAAGATCAAGCCAGATATACTATAAAATCACAGTTTTTTAGAAGCACAGCAGAGAGGTGACAACATAAAGAAATTCAAATGAACTAAGGTCCAAAAAGTACCAAACCCTTCCTGGGGGAGAAGACAAAGAGCCACCATAAATACAGAAATTAAGAAATATAGTTCTAAATAACTTTAAAACAAAATCGCAGGAAAAATTAGAAAATATTTTAAACCTGAATGATAATGAAAACATGACATATCAAATGTGTGAGATGCAGCTAAAGTATGTAAAGGAAAATTTATAGATTTGGATTCCTATATTAGAAAAGAAATGTTATAAATCAATAATCTTGAACATTAAACTAGAAAAGACAGGAAAAAAGAAAAAAAAGAAATTAGAAAAATAGGATCAAACTAGTAAGTAGAAGAAAGGAAATTTTAAAATAAGAAGAAATGAGTTCCCTGGTAGCTAAGGAGGTTAAGGATCCAGTGATGTCAGTGCTGTGACATGGGTTCATTCCCTGGCTTGGGAACTTCTTCATGCCACAGGTGTGACCAAAACGTAAACAAATTAAATTAAATTACATTAGAGCAGAATCAATGAAATAGAATATGGACAAAGAGAAATTTTTAAAAGTCAGAAGTTGGCTTTTGATCAGAAATAAACAAACTGGGGAGTTCCCGTCGTGGCACAGTGGTTAACGAATCCGACTAGGAATCATGAGGTTGCGGGTTCGGTCCCTGCCCTTGCTCAGTGGGTTAAGGATCCAGCGTTGCCATGAGCTGTGGTGTAGGTTGCAGACGCGGCTTGGATCCCGTGTTGCTGTGGCTCTGGCGTAGGCCAGTGACTACAGCTCTGATTCGACCCCTAGCCTGGGAACCTCCAAATGCTGCAGGAGCGGCCCAAGAAACAGCTAAAAAGACAAAAAAAAAAAAAAGAAAGAAACAAACTGATAAAATGCTAATAACAAAGCAAAACAAGAGAAAGCATAAATTAACAACATAAGAAATGAATGAATGGGGTTCCCATCATGGCTCAGTGGTAACAAACCCGACCAGTATTCGTGATGATGCAGGTTCAATCCCTGGCCTCGCTCAGTGAGTTAAGGATCCAGTGTTCTCACAAGCTGTGGTGTAGGTTACAGATGCAGCTCGGATCTGGCATTGCTGTGGTGTAGGCCAGCAGCTATAGCTCTGATTCAACCTCCATATGCCATGGGTGTGGCCTTAAAAAAGACAAAAGGAAGGAGGAAGGGAGGAAGGGAGGAAGGGAGGAAGGGAGGAAGGGAGGAAGGAAGGAAGGAAGGAAGGAAGGAAGGAAGGAAGGAAGGAAGGAAAGAAGGAAAAGAAATGAATGAATGGGCTTGAGGCCAGATGTGACAGACATTAATAGAATAATAGGGGACATAATTAGAAAACTTCATGCTAACAAATTTGAAAACTAACATAAATGGAGAAGTTTTTTTGTTTGGGTTTTTTTTTTTTTTGTCTTTTTGTCCTTTTTAGGGCTGCACCCGCAGCATATGGAAGTTCCCAGGCTAGGGGTCCAATCAGAGCTACAGCTACGCCACGGCCACAGCAACACCAGATCCGAGCCGCGTCTGCAACCTACACCACAGCTCATGGGCAATGCCGGATCCTTAACCCATTGAGCAAGGCCAGGGATCAAACCCGCAACCTCATGATTCCTAGTCAGATTTGTTTCCACTGCACCACAACAGGAACTCCCAAGAAGTTCTTTACAAAGATAATTTACCAAAACTGAAGAACTACAAAACCAAATTGTCCCATATCTATATTTTTTATTTGAGCTATTATCAAAATCCTTTCAAAAAAGAAAACTCCATGTCCAGACAACTTCACCAGTGAATTATATCAACTATTTATAATGAACAAAAAGACAAGAAGGAATCTTAAAAACAAATTACTAAGAGAAAGAAGCCAATCTGAAAAGTCTACATGCTGAATGATTCCAACTATATGACATTCTAGAAAAGGCAAAACTACAGCGACAATAAAAAATTAGTTGTTGCCAGGAAGAGGTGGAGGAGAGTTGAATAGAGCACAGAGGATTTTTAGGGCAATGAAAACACTCTGTATAATATTATAATGGTCGATATATGTTATTTTACATTTGTCTAAACCCATAGAATGCACAACCAAGAGTGAGTCCTAAGGGAAACTATGAATTATAATGTGTCAAAGTAGGTTCATCCCTAGTAAAAACTGTACCATTTGGTCCTTTCTGGTTTTTACGGAGGCTTCATTACAACAACTGATTAAGTCAATGGCTTTTAGCAACAGACTCAACCTCAAGCCCCTTTCCCCGCCCCAGAGGTCAGAGGGGTGTAATTGAAAGATCCAATCCTAGCAATAATAATAATAGAAAGTTCCAATCCTGTAACCAAAAATTACCTTATTAACATAAACTCAGCTGAGGTTCAAAGAGGTTTGTTATGAATATCAAGACACATTTATTGCTCTTATCACTTAGGAAATTCCAAGGATTTTAGGAACTCTGTGCCAGAACTGGGGACAAAAACCAAATATTTTTTTTATCATAAATCACAGTATCACAGGTGACTTCAGGGGTCTCATGAACTCCCTGAAACTGGATGCAGAATATTATGTATATATGTGCTTATTAGGGCAGGGGACAAGATGGGGTGTCCTTAGCTTTCATCAGATTTCCCAAGAAGCTTGTGACCTTTTTGGAAGAGATTTAAAACAAATACTCTAGGAAGATCTCTTGTGGTACAATGGGTTAAGGATTCGGCATTGTCACTGCAGCAGCTTGGGTCACTGCTATGGCACTGGTTCGATCCCTGGTCCAGGGAACTTCCACACTCTGCGGGCATGGCCAAAAACTAAAACTAAATACTCTAGTCTCTATACATTCTTTCTTGGCAATTTCCCATGACTTCAACTCTTTCCTATATTCCAGTGACTCTCATACTATATAATCTTGGACAAGTTACTTAACCTAAGATCTTCATCTCTGAAATAAATGAGAATAAACAAATAAAATCAATCATACAGAATTGTCGTGAGGATTGAATAACATAACTGTATAAGGAACTTAACACAGTCCTGCTACTCTTGTTACTCCTGTAACAGACCAGAGGTCAGCTAAGTTTTTGGGTAAAGGGCCAGACAGCCCACGCCATTCTCTTGAGAAACCTTCTTTGACGCCTTTACCTCCTACCCTCCTACCTCTTACTACCTCAAGCTCTAAAACCTCTGAGTCTCACTCCCAGGCTTTCCCTAGAATGTGCTGTGAAACACTACACATCAGGAGTGGAAATAATCATTTCTCTTATCAACTGAATAGCTCTCATCAAATCTAACAGCCAACCTGTCTGACATTCCCTAAACATGTCAGCACTCCCATGCTTTTCTGCTTCTCAGGCAGTTCCCTCTGTTTCCCTTCCACCATCCACCTCGCAAGGGGCTGTTGAACTCTTATTTATCCCTCAAAACCTAGGTCAAATCAATGGTGTTTCCCAACATCCACCCCACCACAAGCACGGCAACCCTGGGAGGTGGCTTGTGCCTTTTGCACACGTATGCTGCATACATTCCTTTACAGTGTATGTTATGTTTATCTGTACCCATATCTACCTCCTCCACTGAACATGAGCTCCTTGAGGGGAACAGGGTTCAAGTCAATACTAATGCAGAAATTAATCCAAATTAATAAAACACTTAATATTCAGAGAGGCAGTATTACAGAGAGGTAAATGAGGTGAGTCGTGCAATTCTAGGTCAGATCCTGTCTTGATTTAATATTTTGTTCTTTTTTTGCATTAATGTTGGTTTTATTTTAAATATTCCATTAAAATACTATTTACCTTGATTACTGGGTTTGTTGATGCCCATTTAAATTAGTACCCAAGGCGAGTGCCTCACTCTCCTCACCCTTGTCCTAACCTTGAATTAGTAACTCTCAGCTCTGGGAGTCAAATCTGGCAATCTCTAATTCCAAAAACATACTGATTCCAAAAGTCAAAAAGATCAGGCAATATTCAACCTCTCAAAGAGTTCATAATATGAAGGTAGATAGTGACAAGTAGGTGGACAATTACAACAGAAGTGACATCTGCCACATCTGCCACCAGGGGTGTGACTATAAAGGGCTATTTACAGAAAAGTAAGTAACTAACCTTGCCTGAACCCATCAGGGAAGAATCTACAAAAGAGGAAAGGCTTGAACTTAAAGAATTTCCCTGGGGAGTTCCCATCGTGGCTCAGTGGTTAACGAATCTGACTATGAACCATGAGGTTGCAGGTTCGATCCCCTAGCCTCGCTCAGTGGGTTAAGGATCCGGTGTTGCCGTGAGCAGGTGGCAGACGCAGCTCAGATCCCATGTTGCTGTGGTTGTGGCTGTGGCCAGCGGCTACAGCTCCAATTAGACCCTTATCCTGGGAACCTCCATATGCTGCGGGTTCAGCCCTAGAAAATAGGAAAAAAAAAGACAAAAAAAAAATTTCCCTGATATGGATTGTCCTACTCCCCTGAGACAGCAGCAACAACTACAATAAACTTTGGACAATTTTTCATCTCTCTACAAACTAAATGGTAATGGTTTTTTACCTTCTGTATGTTTCTCATTAGATTCTGAGCTCCTTAGGGACAAGGCTGAGTGACACAGGGCTGATGCTCAGAAAGTGGGAATGTGTGAGTGAGCCAACAAATGAATGAAGGTCATTGGCTGTAATACTGAAACCTCCCCATTCAGTGCACACTCCAGCACCAGGCCAGTGCACAAGGACATTTGGGGACAGACAATAGGGACAACCATACCCATCTCTTTCCTTAGAGGCATTCTGTCTTATCCCAGAGGCCTCGCCTGGGGGCTGGGATGCCTGGGCAAGCGCACACAAGTGGGCCCACACAACGCTACCTTTGAGCAGGGCATGGAATGTGCCTCTGGATGGTATGTGCTGTGAAGAGCTCCAGTGTCCACTGGGCAGGAGGCCAGCACTGGCGTGGGAAGAATCTAGTTCTGTATCTACAGCAATAAAAATACCATCTACAGCCACACTGGGCAGGAATGGAGACACACGCTAAGGCAGGAGACAGAATGTGATGAGGGCTGAACAAGCCACTGTCAGATCAGACTCTAAACAGAGGACAAATGCAAGAGCCACCACTCCTTCCTTCAAGAAGACAACCAAACTCTGGAAAGAGTATGATGTTCCGCATAATACATGTGAGACTTGGCAACTAGCTCGCTTTTCTCATCTACTCAATCAAGATGATACTTCCCACCTGGTTATGAGGATTAGAAGAGTTTCGGTATAAAAATGTCTTCCCCAGTACTTGGCACACGGTAGGTACCCAACATACATTAGTTCTCTTCATGGTGTGCCTTCGCAACCAGGTAACAAAAATATGGCTCCAATCCAATTATCACTGGGGTTTCCTCAGAGCTGAAAGTGATGCCTACATGGAAAAATATAGCAAAACCCACTTTGTGCTTTTCCTTAGTGGAGTCCCAGGATAAGACCCAGCCCTACCATTCATTAACTACTACCTTCTGCAAGTGACCAGATCGATCCACTCAGTCATCATCCATGTAGTGGGGACCTACAGCTCTTTGAAAAGCATAAAATTCATTACGAGTTGTTCATTCATGTATTGGTTGGACTCACTCGTTTGAATCTCCTGTAGGCCAGGTGCTGTGTTGTCCATAGTTCAAGAGGTGCTATAACAATTCTGTGAGGCAGAAACTGAGCTCAGAGAGGTCAGTTTCAAGGGACCAGAGGCAATAAAAGGCAGAGCTAGATTTGAATCTCAGATGGTCCAAAGCCTCTGTTTATTCCATGACAAAGCAAGTAACTCACGTGTTGAACAAGGCAGTAAGTTCTGTGTGTGCAACAATAAAAAGCAATCATTTTTTAAGCTCTGCCCCAGTGAGTCACAGAGGAGGTGATATTTGAGCCTGGTCTTTGAGATTGATGCTGTGGTGCCCCCTGACCCAGCAACCCTTTGCTTGGTTCACATGTCCATCACCCAGAAGCTCTGTTAGCTGCTAAGGCTCACAGCTGCACCCTTTTCCAGACAACTACCTGCCCCAGATAGAAGCCTGAGAGGTTATGCACCCATTCCCCACCAAACAAAAACACAAACAAAACAGGAGCAACCCTCAGTCAATGCCTGCTCCAGGGTGTCTTCCTGCTTCAGAGCTCCCTAAGGGATAAGATTAAGGCAAGATTTCAGCAGAAAGCTCTCTTTTGATTGGCTTCATCCCTCCCTATCCCATTGCCTTCAATTCCTTACAGGTTTTTCTTCTGAAAACACTTCCTCAATAAACCACACACAAAACTATCCCCATCTCAGGCTCTGCTCTGAGGAATCTGACCCAAGACAGTCTTAGGAATAAGTGGAAATGTGCTTTAATTCAGAGAAAAAGGAAGGACATTTCAATAAGAGGGAATGGCTTCAACTAAAAAAAAAAGAAAAAACCCATTAAGCCCCTGCTTTGTGTCAGGCACATTAGTGTGCACTGAAAGAGAGAGAATAAGCAATCAAAAATGCTCCCAGCTTTAAGGGAGAAGAGGGGCTTAGAGAGTTCTGTCAGAATAGAGAGGTTTTGTTAGAAGTATAATCAGGATTGCATTTGAGAAAGATGCTCCTTGTCCTGGCAGTACCATGGGAGATTAATTGGATTCAAAAAGAGACTAGAGACAGAAAAAGTGGATATAAGATGACTTAATTATAGTTAGGATGCATGTTGGAAGGGAAAAGAGCATAGCACTAGAGAAATAACAAATAACTAAAAATGTGAAACACTTATTATATAGCACTCTTCAAATTTTAATGTAATTTGTTGCTGCTGACTTTCCCTCTCTCTAATGAGGGTTTATTCCAGAGCTCAAGGATATAAATAACTAAATCCAATTCAACTGTGATTGCCCCTGGTACCAGGCCTGTGCTGGGTGCTGGTCCCTGTCCTCCAAGCACCCACAGCCTGGTGGACATGAGACAGCTGCCTTAAGGATTCAAAAATAAGCCAGCAATAACCTTATTTCTACTCTTCCTCCAGCCCCATTTGCAATATTTCTCATTTAATGTATTCTAATCCATTTGTTATTGATGAATAGTATAATTCTGGCAAGACCAGAGAGTCCTGATAATCCAGTTTGAAAAGACCATAGGTTTCAACATCAGAAAGACCTAGGATCAAATCCCAGCTCTACCTGTTGCTGGCCATTTGCCCTCAGCAAATACTTTAACCTCTTTGAGCTTCATTTCCTCATCTAAAAATTAAGGACTATGGAGTTCCATTGTGGCTCAGTGGGTTAAGAGCCCAACATGGTGTCCATGAGGACACGGGTTCAATCCCTGGCCTCACTCAGTGAGTTAAGGATCCAGTGTTACCACAAGCTGCAGTGTAGGTCAGAGATGAAGCTTGGATTCAGCGTTGCTGTGGCTGTGGTGCAGGCCAGCAACTGTAGCACCAATTAGATCCCTAGCCTGGGAACTTCCATATGCCACAAGTATGGCCGTAAAAAGAAAAAAGACCAAAAAAAAATTTTTTTAATTAAGGGCTATAATATCTACCTCTAAAAAGTGTTTGAGAGAATGAAATAGGACAAAAGAAATAAAGTGTACAGGATAGTGCCTGGCTGAAAGTAGATTCTCAGTCTGTAGTAGCAATTTTATTAACATTATTTAAGCCCTACTTCAGTCATTTCCAAATGCAGACTAAGGGGAGATACTTATCTCCAGCTGACTTCCTCATCTAGCCTTTCATCTCCTGATTTGCCGATCACTTGTCATTTGAAGGGCTACTGTTAAAAACAGGTATCATATGCCATAAGAGCTTGTATGTGGTTTCAGGACAATCACTGGCTCAGGCAGGTCAGCGGCATCTGAAAAATGCATAGGAAATATGTATCTTGGTGCAACACACTGAGAAGGGAACCTTTGTTCCTCTACCACTTTACTTTCAAAGCAAGGAGCTTACATCTGTCCATGTTCCTCATGCCTTGGATGCCAGAGGGACAGGAGCCCCACGTCAGAAGAGCCCAGCATCTCAGCTGCACACAGAGGCCAGGAGTTTGAGGGAAATGGGGGTGATCATCTCCCCAGATGTCCACAATGCTACCTACAGGCCTGCGGCAAGGTAAGACAGAGACTGGGGGGGGGGGCCATTAGTGCAGCCTCCTAGTCCCATCAGATTCTAAAAGCAGAGGCCTCAACATCTCTGCTATTTTAGTTCTAAGGAAGTAGGCATCTGAAATTTCAGAGCTATGGGCCATTCCCCTCATGCCCAGAAGATCCTCAGATTGCATTAACCACCACAAAGGAATAGGCCACGTTATGGAGCAGTGAGTGCCCTGCTGGGCGGAAGGAGAGATAAATTCTTCCTGGGACATCATTGAGAAGAGGACCACATTCTGAGAAAGAATCTCTTTCTTCTCAAAGAGGTGATATTTTATGGCCTCCTGGAAAGTCACAGAAGGAATCAGAACCACAATAGGGTGATATCCCAGTCCTATGTCCCACTGACCATTATTCTACCAAACCTTTTTTCTTCAGTGCCACAGGGCAAGCTGGTTTAAAGCAAACATTCTGATGCAGAGCATCAGTTAAAAAAAAACTTCACATTCAGAGGATAAGCTTATATTCCATAATGTTTGCGTGTACCTGGGCAGGAACACTAAAGTGGGTGCACCGTGGTATCAGCTGAGAGTCCTTTTCTTGTTCTTGGCTCTGACACCAGAGCTGTATGACTAGTCTGTCTCTAGCCCACTCTGGGCATCAGCTCCCTCTGCCATAAAATAAGGCAAGTGGACTAGATTACTTCACTAGATTACTTTAACTCAAATTTCCATTATGTGAACCCATCTTCACTGTTTTCTAGATCAACATATTGTGATTTCTGTCATATCTACACATCATCTGTGCTAGTTCCATATAATATTTGACTAAAGTTGCTTTGTTTCCTTTTTTTCTTCCTTGAAATTGATTTTAAAAGGAAACTTGATAGAATCACCATGAATGGAAACTACTATCATTTGCCAGAACAGAAGGCAGTCGTAAAAATAAATACAGTGAAAACAAAACAATGCTTTTAATTATCTCTGGAAAATGCTGCCTTTCGAGGATAGGCTCCCTGATGCTCTCTGTGGCTGAAGCAAAGAGATTAGTAAATAGTAAAGAAGTATTAAGAACATTCCAAAATCTATTTAAGGGTTTTCCCTAATCAAAAAAAAAAATTTTTTTGAAAATAGAAAAAAAGATTTAAAGAGAACTTAAAAGAAAAAACTTCTCACTATAAGACTCAACCACCTAAATTATCTCAATATCCCTATGGCTTAGGAAACAAATGATAATTTCTCTTGTATTGATATTCCATTTGGGCTCTATTGTAGAGAAAGGATGATCCTAATTTGTGGAATCATTATTTTATTATTCCACAAACAGCCTCTTCTGAGAGAAATTACTTTTACTATCCCAACAGAGACGTTGTCAAAATGTTTTTCAATTGAAGGACCTTGAACATGCATTAAAAAAAACAAATAGAAATGACTTGTTATTTGCCTAGTCATCATCTATTTTCAAATAAACACTTCTAAATGATTTGGCAGTACCTAAAAAAAATCATTCATCCTCCTGAGTAATTTAAACACCACTGCCCCCAAATCTTGTTTACACTATCAACTTGCTTAATGAAGCATTGTGTCAGGCAGTATGCAGAGATAAACCAGAACTATATCATCAAATTAACACAACTTTCAAATTAGTGAAGTTCAGATTAATCATGACATCAGCGAGAGTATTACAAAAACAAAATGCCAACAGATGTTTTGGCTGTATGTTCATTATGAGGAATGTGTTGGATTCACACTGCAAAGCCTTCATTATAGAACTCTCCAAGGCACTCATTTCTTTGGAACCATTTAAATGTGATAATACTTGTCTTATTTAGACAGACATAAAATGAGAGAAGGCAAATCTCCTCAAATACACCTGAAAGATCTTAGAATAACTGATAAGGCTCCTGACTATCGCAGAATATTCACTAACCTTAATTTTTTCTTTCCTAAATCTTTGCCTTTTTGCTTTTGCCAATTCTTTATGTGATCTTGGGCAGGTTCCTTCCTCATTCTGGAATTAATTTCCCATTTTTAAAAAGGAGAATGAATGGGGGTGTTAGACTAGAGCAGAAGTCAGTAAACTTTTTCTATAAACATTCAGATAGTAAAGATTTTCAGCTTTGTACACTATATGGTCTCTGTTGCAACTACTCATTCGGTCTTTGTAGCAAGAAATACCACAGGCAATATGTAAATGAATGAGCATGGCTATGCCCCAATAAAACTTTAAAGAAACAGACGATGGGCCACATTTGGCCGACTGGCCTGTAGCTTGCCTTTCCTAGACTCAAGGATCTCTAACTTCTGGCCCTAATATTATCTTTATCTAGGAATGAAGGAAGTTGCCAAGAGCTGTCATTTGACAGAGCCAGGATTAAAACTTGTGTGTGAATTTTAAGTCCAAGATCATTTCTCCATAGCCGACTAATCAACCAAGAAACTTAAAGCTACAAGATAAAGCATCAAGTCATAAAGAATGGGAAGAATTTCTGTTATCATTTCAAGCATAATTATTTTAAAGTTTCTTTAGCAGCAAGTCATTAGGTTACATGATTAAGGTGGCATTAAATGTTCCCCTGTGCCAAGAAATGTATCAGATTGGAAGAGACAAACTTAAGAAGGCCGAGTGGGAGCAGGGGAGTAGATCTGGATATTCATCGAAGCCCCACAGTGAAAAGGAAACTATTTCCTCTTCGCCTCGTGTATGCACAGCATTACATGGTTTATAACAAAACACTTTCATATCTATTATTTGACTTCATCCTCACAGCATCTCTGTGAGGTTGGATTTGCTGTTTTATATCTATGTTCTTCCCAGTCTCCATCCGGGCCTTTCAGCCAGTCAGGGAAGCCACATACCTTCCCTTCCAGTGGTTTCAGTGTTATTCTCCCCATTCCACAAACAAGAACTGAAATAACCAGCTTGGAGGTCAAACAACTGGAGAGTTAACAGAGTCCAAATCCAAACATAAATCAGCCTGATTCAAAATCCACAATTTTGGCATCTCATCAAACTGCCTATCCTTAAAGACAGAAAACACTTGGTATAGTACACAGCATTTTAGGGACTTCAAAGTTTAATGGATAGGATAGGACAGGACAGGACAGGACAAAACAGACAGAACAGAATAGAAAGGATTTTCCCTCAGACAACACAAATAGAGAAGTTGTAGTTTAATGAATTCAATCACTTTTTTCCTCTTTCCACTTCCCTTTCTTTTAATTCAAAATACCCACCCCATAAAGGTGCTTTTGTGAACCTCCTTAGAGACACTTAAAGACCTAACTGAATAGCATCTTATTATCTACAGCATCTCAAAAAAAAAATTCTATTAAGAACCACTATTAAGATACAACACCATAAATACCTAGAAGAGAACATAGGCAAAACATTCTCTGACATAAACCATGCCAATTTTCTTAGGTCAGTCTCCCAAGGCAATAGAAATAAAAACAAAAATAGACAAAGGGGACCTAATCAAACTTACAAGCTTCTGTACAGCAAAGGAAACCATAAACAAAATGAAAAGACAACCTATGGAGTGGGAGAAAACAGTTGCAAATGATGTGACCAACAAGGGATTAATTTCCAAAATATACAAACAGCTCATATGCCTCGATAATTAAAAAAAAAAAAAACTGATCAAAAATAGGTAGAAGACCTAAATAGACATTTCCCCAAAGAAGACAAAGAGCTGGCCAATAGGTGCATGAAAAGATGCTTATCATCACTAATTATCAGAGAAATGCAAGTCAAAATCACAATGAGGTAACACTTCATACTGATTAGAATGGCCATCACTAAAGTAAACAAATAATAAATGCTGGGGTGTGGAGGAGAAGGAACCCTCCCACACTGTTGGTGGGAACGTAAATTAACAACCACTATGGAAAACAGTATGGAGGTTCCTTAAAAAACTAAAAATAGAGTTACCATATGATCCAGCAAACCCATTCCTCGGCATCTATCTGGACAAAACTTTAACTTAAAAAGATACCCGCACCCCTATGTTCATAGCAGCACTATTCACAATAGCCAAGACACAAAAACCACCTCAATGTCCATCAACAGAAGACTGGATAAAGAAGATGTTGTGTGTGTATACACACACAATGGAATACTACTCATATTCCATTGAATGAAATAATAGCATTTGCAGCAACACAGATGGACCTAGAGATTATCATACTAAGTGAAGTAAGGCAGAAAGACAAATACCATATGACGTCACTTATATGTGGAATCTAAAATATGGCACAAATGAACTTATCTACAAAGCAGAAACAGACTCACAGACATAGAGAACAGAGTTGTGGTTACCAAAGGGGAGGGAGGTGGGAAAGGGATGGAGTGGGAATTCGGGGTTAGTAAATGCCAACTATTATATACAGAACGGATAAGCAAAAAGATCCTACTGTATACAGGGAACTACATTCAATACCCTATGATAAATCATAATGAAAAAGAATATGAAAAAGAATGTATATATATATATATGTATAACTGAATCACTTTGCTGTACAGTAGAAATTAATACAAAATTGTTAGTCAACTACACTTCAATAAAAAAAAAAAAACTTTTTTTAAAGAACCACTATTTATTAAGCACCTACTATGAGCCAGGCATTGTGCTGGATATCTTCCCAACATTGCCTCATTTAATCACTCAAAGACCTCTACCAAGTGGGCAACATCAACTCCACTGTGGATGAGGAAACTGAGGCCCAGAAAGGTTGCATTCCCAGGATCAGAGACTAATTGTAACCTGGTCACAGGAGCAATGAATCCTGACCCTCAGAATGCCCCCCGAACATCATCAGGTGACCACCTGAGGAAGCTGTAAAGCAGTGCTACTCAAAGTGGTGCCATCCCAACCCACAGTATCAGTATTACCTGGGGCTGGTTAGAAATCACACTCTCAAGCCCAACCCACTGAATCAGAATCTACAGGGACAGGGCCCAGGAATTTGTGTCAGCAAACTCTCCAGATGATTCTGTGCCCATGAAACACTGACAATTGCTGCTGTATATGACATCTTTGTGCAATCAAAGGTAGCAAACTATTAGCCAGGCAGAGATCAGGAAAATCAGTCATGGAACAGGAATGAATCTTCCTCCAAGGAAGCAGGGTCTCTAGTGTAATAGAGACCTGAACCGGGAAGCTTCACTTCAGGTTCCATTCCCACAGATTAGGAACTCAGCCATCATTTGCCATGAAAATAAAGGCTGAAATTAAAACAGGCAAATTAGAATGTTCTAATTAGATGGCAAAGCCAATCCTGCCCACTTGAGGAAACTCTGGGCCCTAGTGCCCTACTGCACCCTCCCTCCATCATCAGTTCATCAGGGGAATTCTATCTCTGGTCAATTAATGAATCTAAACCTCCCAACAAACCAGGGCTCACTTTTCTCTTTGGGTTCTTTATTGCTCATTTCTGTGCATTCTCACAGTAGATACTGAAAACAAAAGTACTCTTCTAGGTTTCCATCTTGGCAGTCCTTTTGCTCTTGAACAGGCTGACTGCCTCGGGACTGATACTACAAAGTATAGGTTACAGATGCTTGAAGAATATTAATGCCAAGGTGGGGGGGTTGTGAAATAATAGAGTTATTTAAATACAGTATGACTAATAATATCTTGTTTTTCTTAAGTCAACTTTAAATGTGGTAAAAAAAAATACGACTTTATTTTGAAAACTCCTTAACATTGCAATACAATGGCCCATAATCTCTGCATACTAACATAATTATTTTCATTTTTGTCCATTCCATTTCAGTCTTTGTTTTCATATTCATATATTATTTTGTGTGGTGGTAATTACACAGTGGAAATTATATTTAAGTCTTCCCTTTTTCCTAAAGTTTCAGCATAAGTGAGTTTTATGCATTATCTTCATGATGATCATTTTAAATTTCTAGACAATGGACTCATGAGTTGGCATTTCATTTAAGCACACCACAATGGATCAGGAAGTATTTATTGAGCTACTACTGTGTGCGAGAGGCAATTCCAGGCCCCAAGAAATCTAGCAAACAATAAGACAAGATTCCTACTCTCAAAACTGCAGCAAGTGTACTGCTCCAGGGATAACAGTTTTGCTCTTGTCTACATAAATGACACCGCTGGAGCACAGTGCACAGTCTGTATGGATCACACAGAGAAGCTGCTTACTTAGGGCACATTCCTTTAGTAACCTTCAAGAGGTAGGTGAGTAGAAATAAGGGTCAGGTGCAGGCCTAGGGATATACTGATGGTCTCTGACTTACGATGGCTCAACTTAATAATGTTTCGACTTTACAATGATATGAAAGTGATTCACATTCAGTAGCAACCTCACTTCAAATTTTGAACGTTGATCCTTTTCTGGGCTAGCAATATGCAGTACAGTACTCTCTCATGATGCTGGGCAGTGGCAACAAGCCACAGCTCTCAGTCAGCCGTGAACTCATAGAGTTCAATTTAACCCTCACTAGCACTTAAGAGGAAGGCTTTTTATCCCAGTGATAGAGATGTGGGAAAGGAGGTGTAGCTAGAAATACTAAGAAAAAATACCATCAATTTAAAGATTAAGGATTTGAACCCAAGCCTTTCTGGCTTTAAAACCCATACTCCCTGAGTTCCTGCTGTGGCACAATGGGATCGGCAGTGGAGTCTTGGGAGCACTGGGACGTGGGTTCGATCCCTGGCCCAGAACAGTGGGTTAAGGATCCAGCATTGCCACTGGTTTAGGTCACAACTGCGGCTCAGATCTGATCCCTGGCCCAGAAGCTCCATACGCCACAGCGTGGTCAATAATGAAAAAAACAAAAACAAACCAAATTCTCAGAGTTCCCTGGTGGCTCAGCAGGTTAAGGTGGCCTAGCAGGTTCCCTGGTGGTCTTCCTATAGCTAAAGGCAGGAGAAGGCTTTTCCACTGGGGTTTAAGTTTTCTCTGTGGGATAATCTGGCCTCTTAGGTTCTATGAGGAGACGGGGTGAACAACCCCCTCCACCAGTCCTTACCACCTCCTCCTCCCCCGCTCTGAAAGGCAGCACACCACTCCTCAGAAGCTGGCTCTCTTCTTTCCCATCATCAGTCCCTCCATGACCTCCTCATGACCTCAGCAGCCCCACTCCCAGCCCAGACACTTCCTCCTTAGTCAGATCTTCCCTGACCCCTGCCTGAAAGACAGAGCTTCCCACCTCTCCCTCTTTGCTGGAGCAGACCTAAACTAAAGCCCTTTGCTCTTGGAATAATGAACTTACCCTTTCATCTCCTACTGTCCTCATATGTGACACATGGCTAGCTCACGGCAGACACTCAACAGATGCTTGCACAGTCCAATAAGGCAGAAGTGTCAAAAAGAGGATAAAAACTCTAGCAGATTGATAAAGATTAGAAGTTATGGTCACCAGCTTGATGTGATCTCTGGCAGTCTGGCCCTTCAGTAATCCCTGACGAATTCAAGGTTCCTGACCTCCCTTCTTACAGAAGCTCAGGGACATAGCGGGTCTTATGTATTTTTTCCCACATTAATCCTAAGCACTCTTGTCTTTCTGTTTTCACTTATCCCTAATTCAGACTCTGCAGCTGCTTACTAAAATTCTTCAAGTCCTCTTGTCACTTTGTACCATTTTTTTATCCTACCTGAATCCCCATTTCAGGATAGAAAAAGCATTATCTTATTTCTCATGTGTCGAAATGAAAACAATAAAAAATAGTCTTATATTTCATGAACATGTTACAGCAACACCTTCTTCTCAATCCTTAAAAACCACTCTGAGAAGTGTATTGTTATCCCATTTCACAGATAGGGAATTGAACTTCAGAGAGGTTAAGCTATCTGCCTAAAATCACATAGGAAACAGCAAGCAGAATTTAAACCCAGGCATGCTCTGTTCTGACTCTTGGGCTCTTTCCTTTGTACTCTTGCTGCAGTCAACACCAAGTGCCTCCCAAATATCAGAAAACTTAGTTCTCCTCCTAGCTCGGTTACTTACTTTCATAAGAATATTCATAACAATTGCCTTCTTGTGGCATGTTGTGCTTAGCAAATGGGAATAAATGCTAATGCTATCCCAACGTCACAGGACTATAAAAAGGAGAATCATGGGCCCCAAAGCCAAGCAGGAATGCTGGAGTCTTTGATGTGTCCTTGCATTGCTCATCAGAACAGCTTGTTCCAAAGCATAATGTCTACTTTGAGAAAGCCTCAACATGGCTCCAAGGGCTAGGTTACAACACCCATAAATCACAGTGACACTCGGGTTTACAACATCTGTCTGCTCTTCATAACCGGAATTCACACACCTCAGGTGAGTCGAAGAACTGGGCTGGTGAGCATTCCCTCCAGATTTGAAAACAGAAAAATGTCTGCACTGGAAGTCCTAGAAAATACTCAGCCCAATCCTCTTGTTTCACCCACAAAGCAACTGAGGCCCAAGGTTCTGGCCGCACTCTGACCCTTAGTCTCCTTCTTCAGTGAAGGCGCTTTTTAATTTTATCTTCTGTGAAGCTAAGAAGCACCATCAAGGCTCAAACTCAGCTCTTCAGACTGGAGGTACACTGCTAGAGCTTAGGGAACAAGGCCAGAGACCATAAACAAAGATGGAGCAGAAAATCCTTCTAAGACAGGAAAGAGGAAGAACAGCAGCACATTTGGGGCCACAGTTGCCCCTCCTTGGTTGTATAAAAGATAATGGATCAAAACCAGTTCCACTTCCTGTCCCACAAATAGTCCAAACCTTTGGAGTAAGACACAAGGTGTGAGCCAAATGTGCTAAGTGTATAAAAAAAAGAAGAAGAAGAAGAAGGCTAAGCTTAAGTTACCCAACTAAGAAGGCAGGTAACCCAAATGGAGATAAGCAAAAAACAAAAGGGAGTCAACATTTCACTAGCCAGCTACACTGTCTTAATTTTAATGACAATAATTTAAATAGAAAAGGAATACAGAATAGTAGGCCATTCATTGACTCTTAAATAATAAATTAAGTGTACAGTTGCAGAGGCTGAATTGTACAGCTGGCTTTGACTAGGGAACTGGGGGGGGAATCAACCATGGAGCTTGGGCGCCTCCTTGTGGCAGAGCTACATTACTGTCAGGGAGGCTTCCTCTTCACCCAGGAGACACTAGCTCTGCCCAGGATTCACTGTAATGTGGTCAGTGGACATCAGTTGAGAGCCTTTCCATGTACCAGGCTCTGGGCTATGTGCCTCCACATACCTAGTCTAACTAATGCTCACATTATGTGAATATCACTAGACCCATTTTATAGATGATGGAGAAGCTTTAAAAAGTTTAAAGCTGTGGGACAATGGGACTGGTAGCATTTCTGCAATGCCAGTTGGATCCCTGGCCTGCCACATGGGTTAAAGGATCCCCACGTTGCCACAGCTGTGGCATAGGTCAAACTGTGGCTCAGATCTGAGCCCTGGCCTGGGAACTCCATTATTCCATATGCTGCAGGGTGGCCAAAAAAAAGGAAGAAAAAAAGGCTCAAATTGTCCAGAATTACAAAGCTAGTAAGGATTCCAACCAAGATCTGAGGAATTTCCAGGCTAGGGCTCCTTCCTCAGCATCACCCGAGTACAAAGTACTGAGGACACAGAGATGAACAAGATCTAGCCTTTGTTGGGCTCTCTGATTTTACCATGTACACATATTTTAACTGGGCAGACTGACTCACATTAAATAATCAGAACACAAGAGTCCTAAGTGCTATCTGCACAGAGGCAGGAATTGAGTGGAGGCAATGTGCTCAGGACCCCAGGCCTTACTACCTCCCTGCCCCCATGGCATCCCTGACCAGAATCCTGGGTGGAGCAGGGAGCTGATGTGTGAACCTCAGCTCATTATCAGCTCATTAGTGGGCATGGTTTAAAGAACAGCCTCCCTTTCCACCTGACACCTGGGTAAGAAATGAGGCTGCGGGCTGAATAACTGTAAAAACAGACATCATTAACCAGCCTAAACCTTCAAATGCTTCGCATCAAGGCAGAGTCAAAAAAGAGTTAACAAGCCTTCCAATTTGTCTTTTACAGGGTTTGACATGTCAGGTCAAGGAAGATAGGAAACCTGTGGGAAGTCCACACAGAGAAAGCCAGACTGTTACTTTGGTTTGCTGATAGGAGTAAAGGTTAAGAAATGACTGAGGCCAAAGAAGACGGGTACCTATTTTTGCAAGGTACCAGAATGCCATTTTCTGTCTGGCAATGGTAGCGAACCATCCCACAAAAAAGAAAAATAGTCATAGATTACTTTCAGAGCTAGCCTTCTTTTATATACATGTAACTTAAACTGGGGGAGAGGGTCTTTTGTGGATGCTAAATAAGTACATTTTTATAGAAGTAACATCATACTTTACATATTATTTTGCAAACTGCTTTTTCACCCAAAAGGTGATTAATTTCTCATATTACTTAAATATTCCTCTACCCCTTTTTGGGGGTAATTTCCAAGAATTCTACTTTGGAAATATATCATATCATTATTTTTAAATATAAAATGAGGAAGGAGTTCCTGTTGTGGTTCAGCAGTAACGAACCCATGAGGATTCGGGTTGGATCCCTGGCCTTGCTCAGTGGGTTAAGGATCTGGTGTTGCCATGAGCTGTGGTGTAGGTCGCAGGTGTGGCTCAGATCCAGCATTGCTGTGGCTATGGCATAGGCTGGCAAATGCAGCTCTGATTCAGACCCCTAGCCTAGGAAACTATATACCCCAGGTGGGCCATGAAAAAAGAAAAGAAAAAAATATATATACACACACACACACACACACATAATACAAAATGAAATAAATAGGCCTTCAAATTTTGTGTATAAAAATTTCTTAAAGGAGTTCCCGTTGTGGCACAGCAGAAACAAACCCAACTAGGAACCATGCAGTTTCGGGTTCAATCCCTGGCCTCGCTCAGTGGGTTAAGGATCTGGCGTTGCCATGAGCTGTGCTGTAGTTTGCAGATGAAGCTCGGATCTGGTGTGGCTGTGGCGAAGGCCAGCAGCTGTAGCTCTGATTCAACCCCTAGCCTAGCCTGGGAACCTCCATATGCCATGGGTGTGGCCCTAAAAAGCGAAAAATAATTTTTTTTTAATTTGTAAAAATATTCAAGGCTAAGTAAATCTTTGTCACAATTTCATCTTTTTATTTAAATCTGTATGTGATATTTTTTTCCCAAATACTTGACCAGTAACTCAGCAACTTTTATTCACATAAGGTGTTCAGTCTGGGTTCAAATTCAGACTGCAAAATTCTGAATGACTTGAAGACAGGAAGTGACTGCACCTAAATTTCATTCTCTTGTCTGTTATAAATGAATAACGATAGTCCATACCTTCTAGGGCAGGCTGCTGTAAGAAGTAAATAAAATAAATGTTGGTTATTTGTACTTTTCCCTGTTGATTCAAAATACTACCTCTATCCCAGTCCAGATCCATATATGCACCTGTGCCTCTGAGGTTTTTTACTCTGTTCCATTGTCTGATTACTTTTGGACCAACAGAACACTTTGTTTTACTCTTATAATTATTTTCAATAAAGATGAGGTGTGTCTTTCCTCATTATACTTCCCTTTATGTTTCTTAGCTTTCTCACAGAATTTGAGGATCATTTTTGCCAAGTTCAAAAACACTCATGAAAATCTTTATCAAAATTCAGTAAAGTTATGGCTTTTTTCATATAAAATCTTTCAATCAAGAAATCACAAAACATCTCTTCATTTAATCCAGTCATCTTTCACACTTCTCTAACATATAACAGTTTACAAAGTCCCTGCACACTGCTCAAATTTATTCTTTTTAAAAAGGTCTTCAGAGTTCTTGCTGTGGCTCAGCGGCTTAAGTATCCAGTGTTGTCTCTGACGCGGTGCAGGTTCGATCCTCAGCCCAGCAAAGTGGGTTAAGGATCTGGCATTGCCACAGCTGTGGTGTAGTTTGCAACTGTGTTCCATCCCTGGCCAGGGAACCTCCATATGCTGTGGGTACAGCCAAAAGAAAAAAATAATAATAAAATGTTTTCTATTGTTTTATGTTTAGGACCTTCTATCCCCATTAGGTTTTCTAGCTCTTTTTGATGATATTCATTCATTCATTCACTCGACAAATAACTATGGAGCACTTACTATGTGCCAGGCACTGGACTAAAGGCTTAGAACACATGTGTAAATTAAATCTACACACACACATACCACTGGCCTTGTGAGTTTACAATTCTAGTTGGGGTAGACAGGAAAAAAAACAAACATTATCAATAAGTAGATAATATCTCAAAAAACGTTATATACTATGAGGAAAAAAGACAAAGTAAGAGGAAACCAGGAGTGTTGGGGTGGGGGGGGGGGGTGCAATGTTAAAGAGGATGGTTAGAGTAGGCCTTATTGAGAAGGGTCTTTGAAAAAGGACATGAAAAAAGTGAGACAGAGCTGTCTAAAGCAAGCATTCTAAGCAGAGGTCACAGCCAGTGCAAAGGCCCTGATGGGAAAGCATGGTCAGTATGGACAAACAAGGAGGCCATGTAAATAGGAAACCTAACGATATATGAATCCACTTTAAGGATAAGACTCAGTACCCAACCAGTAGTGAAATCTTGGAAAAGGCAGCACCCACAAAGACGGGGTTGAACCTCACATGAGTCAGTAGTCTTGGTATCTTAAGAGGTGGAACCTCCTTGACTGAACCTTACGACTCCAAACCAAAGGCCCTCTCTTACCCCTTGAAACTAGCACTTCTCAAGGTCAGTCTCATGCACTGTAGAACACTAAGAATCCATGCTCCCTGTCTGCTAGGTGCCAGCAACACACCCTTCATTGTGACAATCAAAGCAACTCTAAACGTTTTCCAAATAACTGTCACCTGAGAGCCCCACCCATTAAGGGCCATCGGGAACCATTATTCTAGGCAAGTCTTCCTAGCAGAGTCTTGCTTATTCATGACAAGGCATACTATGCTGGTGACCAAACAGGAACCCTGTGCTTCATATACTGGCCAGGCTGGCAGGAAAATTTTATGCTTTGAAAATGAAGTTCAGAGAGGTAAAGAAACTTGTTCAATGCTACAGTTGGTAAGTGGAGGAGTCAGGATGTAAGCCTAGATCTTCTGGCTCCTTTTGCACATATATGATCTTATCTCAACATTTTATACATAAGGTAAAATCATTTTTAAATGATTACACAATTTATATGATGACTGTTTTTAAATAATTATATAATTTGTTACCAGCAGAACAGAGATTGCTTAATATGTTTATCTATTTGTTCTTGTATACATAATTTTAACTCCCAACACTTCCCCAAAATTAAGATAATCAAAACAGAAAAATATCACTTGGTAAAGAGGGAAATAAATGCATCAAAAGCCACAGTTAACAGGCTAAAAGAGTTACTATAACTAAGCATTAACTGTAGCTTTGCTATTTCTGGCATACAAAGCCAGAAAGAGAGAGATGTTACAGACACTTATTGTCTTACAAAGAAAGATTTGTCGATTACCCTTTGTCAAATGAGAAAAGCATTTTCCTTGACACTCATTTCTGGAAGGAATCTATCACTTGGTACTTCGTTAGAGGGACACTAAAAATCATTCCCAATAAAACCCTCCACATTGATTCCAGCAAAGGTATACAGATTTCTTCCCATGGTTGTTTATAAAAGTTAAGGCATGACATTAAACTGTTCCTCAGTATTGCTTTTTTCTTGCAGGTGGCTGAGTTAACATAGCCTCAGTACGAATGTTGAAGCTGGTTGTTTGGACATAGTTTAGGATACAGAGATCAATGGATGAAATGTCACCCAAATTCATTTTCTCAAACAGCAACAGCCTTGGCGTAGCTTTGGACAAGGATGGATCAGTCCTCACTGACATATACTCCCAGGTGAGACCCAAAAGTGTAGCTACTCCTACTAGTTGACCAGATTAATACCTTTGGTGGCTATGTTTAACAAAATAATAATAAACAAGAAGGTGACAAGAGATCTTGAAAACTTTATGACACTGTGGTAGTAACGTTTAGTGGTGGCCCCCGGTGAATCAGACCTTTCTTACATACTCCCCTCCCATGTAGAGACTCCGGGTTTGGCCTTGTAACTTGCTTTGACCAATACGATTTGTCCTCAGACCACCATGTGCAGAAGCCCAGACTAGCTTACTGGGGAATGAAAGACCATATGGAAGAGAGAGGAGCTGACCCAGCTGAACAACCAGATTGTCAAAAACCAGACATGTAAGTGAGGTCATTCTAGATCATCTAGCCATAGCCAACTGGTCAGCTGACTACAGATCTGCCCAGTCAACCACCAACTCATAAGCAATAATAAAATGGCTGTTGTTTTAGGTCATTACATTTGGGGTGGTATGCATTAATGCTAACTGAAACAGATACTCACCACAAGCAAATCATTAAGTAAGAAAGAGATCTGAAGATACATTGATCATTTTAATCTCTATATTAAGTGGTTATTTGTGTCCAGTTTACAAGTGAGTGATATTCCAACAATCTGTAGAAGTGCTGTACAAGATTAAAAATACATTTTCCCATTGAAGTGCTCACCTAAATGATGACTCAATTCCTGGCCTACCCACAAAGAAGTATTTTACCAGTAAGAGATCTTACTTAAGAAATACATTAAAGTAGGTGTTTCTATTGGGGCTCAGTGGGTTATGAACCCAACTAGTATGCATGAGAATGTAATTTTGATCCCTGGCCTCGCTCACAGGGTTAAGGATCCGGCGTTGCCACGAGCTCTGGTGTAGGTCACAGATGCAGCTCAGATCCCGTGTTGCTGTGGCTGTGGTGTAGGCCAGCAGCTGTATCTCCAATTCAACCTCTACCCTGGTAATTTACATATGCCACAAGTGTGGCCCTAAAAAGCAAAAAAAAAAAAATTAAGGTATAAAAATGTTTAAGCAGGCTGCACGCTGATGCCTCCGTTCTGGCAGGGCTTGGTGCAGATGGCTGGAGGCACAGGACGTGGGATTCAGAACTGGGCAGACTGCCTGGCTCCCCAGCCCGGTGAGGTGAACCTAGGAAGATCCAACCTCAGCTTCATCAGAGGGCTGTAGCCATGGCATATGGAGGTCCCCAGGCTAGGGGTAAAATCAGAACTGTAGGTGAGATGGGATTAAGACGGTGGAATAGAAGAACTGAAGCTCAACTTCTCTCCTAAAAACAACAAAATTCGCAACTAAAGTCTGAGCAATCTCCACCCAAATGGACTGGAAACCTTCAAAAACATACCCTGCTCCAGAAGAAAAAGAGGAGGCCACATCAAGAGGTAGGAGGGGCTATTTTGTGATATAAACAACCCCATTCCTCCTGGGTGGGAAGCCCCACAGACTGGAAACTAACTGCTTCACAGAGACTCACCTACAGGAGTGAGAGTTCTGAGCCCTACATCAAATTCTCATGTGTGGGGATTTGGCAGTGGGAGAAAGAGCCCCTGGAGCATCTGGCATTGAAGGCCAGTGGGGCTTGTGAGCAGGAGCTCCACGGGACTGGGAGAAATGGAGACCCCATTATTAAAAGGCGCACACAGACTTTCACGTGCACTGGGTCCCAGGGCAAAGCAAAGTCTCCATAGGAATCTGGGTCAAACCTGACTGCAGCTCTCAGAAGACATCCTGGGAAAACAGGGGTGAACGTGGCTTGTTGTGAGGGAAGGACATTGAAAGCAAAGCTCTCGGGAATATTCAGCAGCCCATGCCATTCTCTGCAGGTGGCCATTTTGGGAAAATCTGGCTCCACCAGATTTCTCAGTCAGAGCTGAGAAGTCCCAAGGCAAACAACAATACAGGTGGGAATCACAGCCACGCCCCTCAGTAAACAGGCTACCTAAAGACCCCTCAGGCACACAGCTGCCCCTAATCCCATCAAGAGACTAAGCCCCATCCACCAGAGGGATAAGAATCAGCTCCACCTACCAGTGGGTAGGCATCAGGAAGCCTACAGCAAGCCCCCATACAGACTTCAGGAATTCCCGTCGTGGCGCAGTGGTTAAAACGAATCCGACTAGGAACCATGAGGTTGCGGGTTCGGTCCCTGCCCTTGCTCAGTGGGTTAATGATCCGGCGTTGCCGTGAGCTGTGGTGTAGGTTGCAGATGAGGCTCGGATCCCCCGTTGCCATGGCTCTGGCGTAGGCTGGTGGCTACAGCTCCGATTCGACCCCTAGCCTGGGAACCTCCATATGCCGCAGGAGCAGCCCAAGAAATAGCAAAAAAAAAAAAGACAGACCTCAGCCACAAGGGGGGCAGACACCAGAAGTAAGAGAGGCTACAACTCTATTATCTGTAAGAAGGTCACCACACCAAAAACCTATCAAAATGAAAAGACAGAGGACTATAACTCAGATGAGGGAGAAAGGAAAAACCCCATAAAACAGCTAAGCCATGAGGAGATTCTCAGCCTCCAGGAAAAAGACTTTAGACTGTTGATGCTGAAGATGATGCAAGACATTGGAAATAAACTGGAGGCAAAGATGGATAACTTACATGAAACACTGAGAAAAGAAAGACAAGATTTAAAACTTAAACGAGAAGAGATGCAAAATACAATAACTGAAAGAAAAAATTCACTAGAAGCAGCCAACAGCAGAATACAGGAGGCAGAAGAACGAATAAGCGAGGTGGAGGACAGATTAGTGGAAATTACGGATGCAGAACAGAAAAGAGAAAAAAGATTGAAAACAAATGAAGAGAGTCTCAGAGAACTCTGGGACAACATTGCACGCACCAACATCCATATTATAGGGGTGCCAGAAGGAGAAGAGAGAGAGAAGGGGACAGAAAAAATATTCCAAGAGGTAATAGCTGAAAACTTCCCTAACATGGGGAAGGAATCACTCACTCAAATCCAGGAAGTGCAACAAGTGCCATACAAAATAAACGCAAGGAGGAACACCCCGAGACACATACTAATCAAACTGACCAAAATTAAAGACAAAGAGAAAATCTTGAAAGCAGCTAGGGAAAAGAAACAAGTAACATACAAGGGAACCCCAATAAGGCTATCGGCAGATTTTTCAACAGAAACTCTGCAGGCCAGAAGGGAGTGGCATGATGTACTTAACGTGATGAAAGGAAAAAAACCTCCAACCAAGATTACTCTACCCAGCAAGGCTCTCAATCAGATTTGAAGGAGAAATCAAAACCTTCTCAGATAAGCAAAAGCTGAGAGAATTCAGCAACACTAAACCAGCCTTACAACAAATACTAAAGGAACTTCTATAGGCAGAAAAGAACAAGAGAAGAAGGAAAGAAAAAAGAGCAGCAAAAACAAATCCAAAGTAGTTAATAAAATGGCAATAAGAACATACATATCAATAATTACCTTAAATGTGAATAGACTAAACGCCCCAACCAAAAGACACAGACTGGCTGAATGGATACAAAAACAAGACCCATATATATGCTGTCTTCAAGAGACCCACTTCACTGCTAGGGACACATACAAATTGAAAGGGAGAGGATGGAAGAAAATAGTCCATGCAAATGGGGATCAAAAGAAAGCTGGAGTAGCAATACTCATACCAGACAAAATAGACTTTAACATGAAGAATATTTTAAGGGACAAGGAAGGTCACTACATAATGATCAAAGGATCAATCCAAGAAGAAGATGTAACAATTTTAAACATCTACACACCCAACATAGGTTCACCACAATATATAAGGCAACTGCTAACAACCTTAAAAGGACAAATCAACAATAACACAGTCATAGTGGGGGACTTTAACACCCCACTTACAGCAATGGACAGATCAACCAGACAGAAAATCAATAAGGAAACACAGGCCCTGAATGATGCATTAAACCAGATGGACTTAATAGATATTTATAGGACATTCCATCCAAAAACAACAAAATACACATTCTTCTCAAGTGTACATGGAACATTCTCTAAGATTGATCACATCCTGGGCTACAAATCCAACCTTGGTAACTTTAAGAAAACTGAAATCATATCCAGCATCTTTTCCAACCACAACGCTATAAAACTGGAAATCAGCAACAAGAAAAAATCTGCCAAAAAACCCACAAACACGTGGAGATTAAACAACATGCTACTATAGAACCAATGGATCACTGACGAAATCAAAGAGGAAATTAAAAAATACCTAGAAGTTCCCATTGTGGCACAGTGGTTAATGAGTCTGACTAGGAACCATGAGATTGTGGGTTCAATCCCTGGCCTTGCTTAATGGCTTAAGGATCTGTATTGCCGTAAGCTGTGGTGTAGGTCACAGATGCGGCTCCAATCCCAAGTTGCTGTGGCTCTGGTGTAGGCCAGCAGCAACAGCTCTGATTGGACCCCTAGCCTGGGAATCTCCATATGCTGGTGTGGCCCTAGAAAAGACATATATATAAATACATATGTATGTGTATATATATATATATATATATATATATATATATATATATAAAATACCTAGAGGCAAATGACAACAAAGATAGGACACTCCAAAACCTATGGGATGAAGCAAAAGCCGTTCTAAGAGGAAAGTTTATACCAATACAAGCCCACCTCAGGAAACAACTCAAAGCTCAAATAAACAAGCTAACTTTACCTCTAAAGCAGCTAGAGAGAACAGACAAGACGTAAAGTTAGTAGAAGGAAAGAAATCATAATAATCAGAACAGAAATCAATGAAATAGAAACAAAGAAAACCGTAGAAAAGATCAATGAAATGAAAAGCTGGTTCTTTGAAAAGATCAACAAAATTGATAAACCCTTAGCCAGACTTCTCAAGAAAAAAAGAAAGAGGACTCAAATCAATAAAATTAGAAATGAAAAAGGAGAAGTAACAACGGATATCACAGAAATACAAAGATCATAAGAGACTACTACATGCAACTATATGCCAATAAAACGGAAAACCCAGAAGAAATGGACAAATTCTTAGAAAAGTACAATCTTCCAAGACTAAACCAAGATGAAATAGAAAAGATGAATGGACCCATCACAAAGACTGAAATTGAAACCATGATTAAAAAACTTCCAACAAACAGAAGTCCAGGACCAGATGGCTTCACAGGCAAATTCTCTCAAACATTTAGAGAAGAGCTAACACCTCTCCTTCTGAAACTATTTCCAAAAATGGCAGAGCAAGGGATACTCCCAAACTCATTCTATGAGGCCACCATCACCCTGATACCAAAACCAGACAAAGATACCACAAAAAAAAGAAAACTACAGGCCAATTTCAATGATGAACATTGACGCAAAAATCCTCAACAAAATACCAGCAAACAAAATCCAACAATACATTAAAAGGATTGTACATCAGGATCAAGTGGGATTTATCCCAGGGATGCAAGGGTTCTTCAATATCCTCAAATCCATCAGTGTGACACAGCACATTAACAAACTGAAGAATAAAAACCGTATGATCCTCTCAATAGATGTGGAAAAAGCCTTTGACAAAATCCAACACTCATTTCAGAAAGTGGGCATAATGGGAACCTACCTCAACATGATAAAGGCCGTATACGACAAACCCACAGCAAACATCATCCTCAACGGTGAAAAGCAGAAAGAATCCCCAATGAGATCAGGAACAAGACAAGGATGTCCACTCTCGCCACTACTCTTCAACATAGTTCTGGGAGTCCTAGCCACAGCAATCAGAGAAGTAAAAGAAATAAAAGGAATCCAAATTGGAAAGGAAGAAGTAAAACTATTACTGTTTGCAGATGACATGATACTATACCTAGAGAATCCTAAAGACTCTACCAGAAAACTGTTAGAGCTCATCCACGAATTTGGCAAAGTCACAGAATACAAAATTAATACACAGAAATCAATGGCATTTCTATACCCTAACAATAAAAGAGCAGAAAGAGAAATTAGGGAAGCAATGCCGTTTACCATCACACCCAAAAGAATAAAATACCTAGGAGTAAACCTACCTAAAGAGACAAAAAACCTGTACTCTGAAAACTATAAGCCACTGATGAAAGAAATCAAAGATGACACAAAGAGATGGAAAGATATACCATGCTCGTGGACTGGAAGAGTCAATATTATCAAAATGACTATACTACCTAAGGCAATCTACAGATTCAATGCAATCCCTATCAAATTACCAAGGACATTTTTCGCAGAACTCAAACAAAATATTTTAAAGGTTGTTTAGAAGCACGAAAGACCCAGAAAAGCCAAAGACATCCTGAAAAAGAAAAATGGAGCTGGAGAAATCAGGCTCCCGGACTTCAGACTATACTACAAAGCAACAATCATCAAAAACCATATGGTACTGGCACAAAGACAGACATAGAGATCAGTGGAACAGGATAGAAAGCCCAGAATTAAACCCATGCACCTACAGCCAACTCATCCATGACAAAGGAGGCAAGAAAATACAGTGGAGAAAGGACAGCTTGTTCAGTAAGTGGTGCTGAGAAAACTGGACAGCCACATGGAAAAGAATGAAATGACAACACTCCCTAACACCATACACAAAAATCAACTCAAAATGGATTAAAGACCTAGATATAAGACCAGACACTATAAAACTCTTAGAGGAAAATATAGGCCAAACACTCTCTGACATAAACGACAGCAACATCTTCTCAGATCCACTTCTTAGAGTATTGACAATAAAAACAAAAATAAACAAATGGGACCTAATCAAACTTAAAAGGTTCTGCACTGCAAAGGAAACCCTAAAAAACACAAAAAGACAACCCACAGAATGGGAGAAAATCTTTGCAAATGAATCAACTGACAAGGGATTCATCTCCAAAATTTATAAACCCCTTCTGCAGCTCAATACCAAAAAAACAAACAACCCCATCAAAAAATGGGCAGAAGTTCTCCAAAGAAGACATACAGATGGCCAAAAAACACATAAAAAGATTTTCAACATCACTCATTATTAAAGAAATGCAAATCAAAACCACTCTGAGGTACCACCTTACACCAGCCAGAATGGCCATCATCCAAAAGTCTACAAACCATAAGTCCTGGAGAGGGTGTGGAGAAAAAGGAACCCTAGTACACTGTTGGTGGGATTGTAAATTGGTGAAACCACTGTGGAGAACAGGATGGAGATTCCTCAGAAAACTAAACATAGAACTACCATTTGACCCAGCAATCCCACTCCTGGGCATCTATCCAGAGAAAACCACGACTCACAAAGACACGTGTACTCCAATGTTCATTGCAGCACTATTTGCAATAGCCAAGGCATGGAAACAACCTAAATGTCCATCGACAGAGGAGTGGATCAAGATGTGGTACATATACACAATGGAATATTACTCAGCCATTAAAAGGAACGAAATAATGGCATTTTTAGCAACATGGATGGACCTAGAAATTATGCTAAGTGAAGTCAGCCATCCAATGAGACACCAACATCAAATGCTTTCACTGACATGTGGAATCTGAAAAAAGGACAGACTGAACTTCTTTGCAGAACAGATGCTGACTCACAGACATTAAAAAACTTACGGTCTCCAGAGGAGACAGTTTGGGGGGTAGGGGGATATGCTTGGGTTATGCGATGGAAATGATCATTATACAACTACAGGTGTGATAAATTCATTTGAGTAATTAAAAAAATGTTTAAGCAATTATCATAAGTAAAAAAGAAAATGCAACTGGATAAGCAAATTCAAAATCTGAATGATAATCCTTGACAAAAACAAGCTTGTTTCTACATATTTTTCCTTAATTAACTAAGTCAATGGTTTCTGTGATAAGAAGCAACTGACATGTTCCAATGATCCTCTATCTGGTATTTATGCCTCCCACTTGAGTGTCAGCTGGACCAAGTGACTTGCTTCTAGTGAACAGAATATGGCAAAGTGATGGGATGTCACTTCCACGATTAGGTTATAAAAGATTGACTTCTTTCATGCTGGTATTCTCTCTCTACTGCCTATTCAGTTTGCACACTTTGATGAAGCAAGCTGCCATGTTGGGAAAGTTCACATGGAAAGGAACTGAGGGTGGCCCTCTAACTAACAGCCATAAGAAACTGAGGCCCTCAATCCAAAGCCTATAAGAAACTGAATCCTGCAAAAAATCATGTAAGTGATCTTAAAAGCCGATCTATCCCCAATCAAGCCTTGAGATGAGACCAATCTAGTAAACACCTTGACTACAGCCTTCTGAGAGATCCTAAAGCAAAGGATCCAAATAGGCAATGCCTGGATAGATGCCTAACCTACAGAAAGCGTGCCATAACAAATGTACAATAAGCTGCTTAATTTTGACGTTACTTGTTACATAGCAATAGATTACATGTTATGGTCTCTAAACCATTAAAATCACAAGGGATTTCTGTTTTTTATGTTGTAATTTAATCTTGAAATGCTATTGCCTTTTAAATTTTGTAAGTAAAAGTACTCTAATTATTTTTAAATTTTTCCAAAAAAAAAAAATACTTTCTTCTCCAAAAATAACCACTCTATTTGCAACATATCCTTCCATGTCCTTTTTTTTTTTTTTTTTTGGTCACATCCATAGCATGCGGAAGTTCCTGGGACTGAACCCGCACCTGTGGCTGTAACCAGAGCCACAGAAGTGACAATGCCAGATCCTTAACCCACTGAGCCATGAGGAAACTCCCTTCTCATATGTTTTATATAACTACATACCACATATTATATCACACTATACACATTGTTCATCTACTTGCTCTTTTCACATAACACTATTCTTAGAGACCTTTCCATATTGATGAATGCGGATCTATTACAGCATTTTAACTGCCTCAGAGTATTCCATAAGAATGAACCATAATTGGAGTTCCCATCATGGCTCAGCGGTTAACGAACCCAACTAGCATCCATGAGGATGTGGGCTCGATCCCTGGTCTCACTCAGTGGATTAAGGATCTGGTGTTGCTGTGAACTGTGGTGTAGGTCGCAGATGTGGCTCAGATCCTGTGTTGCTGTGGCTATGGTGTAAGCAACTGGACCCCTAGCCTGGGAACCTCCATATGCCTGCAGTACAGCCCTAAAAAGATAAACCAAAAAAAAAAGAATGAAAAATAATTCATTTAATCATTTCCCTACAGAGACACATTTAAGTTGCTCCTAATTTTTTATATTATAAATAATGCTTCAGTAAATAATCTTGGACATGCATATATACAAATAAATGATAAATACATTTTAAAAATCTAACAGAAACAGCCAAAATGTTCTCGGAAAAGGCTGCATCAGTAATCACCTATTGATGCAAAGTAATAGTCTAATAATTAGCATATATTAATATATTAATGTATTATTAATAGTGTATAATATAAATTCCCCTCACATATTCACATTTATTAATAATATGTCTTTATCATTCTTGTCAATCTGATAGATAAAAAATGTTATTTCACTTTTAATATTTTACACAATTTAATAACCCTACAAAAGCATGTTCATTTCATTTTCCTGCATACAAGTGACTCATTCCCATAAGTATCATTACACATGTCTTCTAGGACTTGGGGAGTTTTTTAACTTATGGATAAAAATTTAAAAAGAGATTACCCCTCGGGTAATTTATGTGTGTTGGAAAATAGAGAAGAAGGAAAGGAATTATTTTAAAAGAATAGTATATAAGTAAACCATGGACAGTGGGAGGGATATGGGATGTGGGGCTAAAGGCGAAGGAGCAGTGACAAACCACCAGGTGGTAAGAGGTGAAACGGACAGATTTAGAAGTGTGGTGTTAACCTGTAAAAGGTATTTAACTCAGGTGTTTAAAACTGCAGACGTTGAAAATACTATATTTGTTTCTTGGGAGTAAAGTTGTCTACATCAATGATCCAAGAATTGATTTCTCTCAAGAAATTACGTGTTCCAATAAAACCCAGCATGAGCACCTTTTTCTTTGATCATCTGAAAGGAAGATGAACTATATTTCTATTATCATACGATTCAATAAAATACAACTCTCCTCATTTGACAGCTGGGGAAATGAGGCTTAGAGCAGTAAAGTAAGCTGGCCCAACTTTAAAGTCAATAACCGGCAGAGTGGACACCTAAACCCAAGGATGTCTAATACCTCAGATAATCTATAGATTTTCTTCCAAATCTAATGTTCTCGGAGTCCATTTACTACCTCCTGGATTACAAAGTTGAATTTGGGCTGTATAAAGAGAGACAGAGAGACAGAGAAAGGTTTCCTCTAGAGGCTAATTTAGCATAGCATATGTGCCTTTTAGAAACACAGTTCCAGAAAGATATGTCTTGCTCCTAAGAGAGAAAAACATCATAAATTTGAGGATGGGAATCAGAGCTGGACAAGGAGGCACCTCCAGGAGACTGTTCCAGAAAGTGTAAAGTTTCAAGACACCTTTGATACTCAATGGGATGAAATATTGTTCAGAGTCAAGCTCCTATAAGAAGAGAATGGGAGAGAAAGGAAAAGGGAGGACGGAAAGGACTAACTTTTAAAGCTGATAAAACTCATTTTAATTTGATAAAGCCAGTTTTGCAGTTACTATTATCTATTTGAAACCATTTCCTGGAGTGATTATGAAATCTTCCCTTATGCATAGTTGGAAACTGGAAATTAAGAATGAGAAAATGACACCATATTTAGTGTGAGAAAAAAAGGAAAAGGCCTAGATCATCTCTTCTTTTTTTTTTTTTTTGCTTTTTTGCTTTTTAGGGCTGCACTAGTGGCATGTGGAGGTTCCCAGGCAAGGGGTCAAATCAGAGCTACAGCTGCCTGCCAACGCCACAGCAACGCAGGATCCAAGCTGCGTCTGCGACCTACACCACAGCTCATGGCAACGCCGGATCCTTAACCCACTGATCAAGGCCAGGGATTGAACCCACAATCTCATGGTTCCTAGTCAGATTCGTTTCTGCTGCACCACAACAGGAACTCCTAGATCATTTCTTTTAATGTAACAGTTTTTCTCACAAAAATAATATATACACATTACAGAAAACTGGAAATGGACAGAAATCATTAAAGTTCTCTTATATTTCCATCACCTCATCATATAGGTGTGTTTCCTTTTAGTTCTTTTCCTTTGCAAGTATTTTTAAAATTGGAATTCCATAATATATGCAAGTGTTTAGCTTATATTTTTAATATTAAAAAGAGCATTTTCTTAAATCATTAGAAAGTCTTCAAAAACAGCATCATTAATGGCTGCATGATGTTCTGCATTTTAAGTCATGATTTACTCATCTGCTGAGGGCTAGAAGACAACAAATCTATGTGTCAAAGAAATGAGAGAGCTCTGGGATTTAGTGTTCTAGCTACCTATTGCTATGTAACAAAGTACCCCAAAACTAAAACACCACAATTTATTTCTTTCATGAATCCGTAATTCGAGTAGGGCTTGTGTGTGCAAGGCAGCATCAGCCAGGCTAAGTCATCTGAAGGCTCTCTTATTTAATGTTTGGCAATTAAAGCTGGTTGTTAGCTGTTTAACTGAGACCTAGCCTGACCCTGTCAGCTCCAATACTTAGATGTGGCTTCTCATTGTAGCCTGGACCACACTACAACATAGTGGCTTGGGTTCCAAGAAACTGTACCACTTTTTCAAACCTAGCCCCAGAAGTCTGGTAGCATCCCTTCTGTCAAAACCTACTAATTAGAAGTAGAATCTAAAGGCCATCCTGTACTCAAGAGGAGTTTGGGATGTGGCGGCGGCAGTGGCGGCGGCGGTGGGGGGTGGGGGTGTGGAGGTGTTGTTTTGGTTTTTTGGCTACACCTGTGACATACAAAATTTCCTAGGCCAGGAACTGAACTTGCTACCTGAGCCAAAGCAGTGACAACACCAGATCCTTAACACACTGATAGGCTCCACCTTTGGGAGGAGTGTCAAAGAAACTGTGGGCTTGCTTTAAAACCACCACATTAGGGTACTCCCATAAAACCCTCACTTTGGAGTCTTTTCCTAAAGCCACACATCTTGGCTCAGGGAGTATGCCTTCCTCTCCTTCTCAGCTCAGGCCAACCTGTAGGATTCCTGGAGGGGAGAGACAAGGAGTCCACAGATGGACCTGTCTTAAGTAAACTGTAGTTCTTGAATCCAGGGCCACAAAGTAAGAAGGATCTTGTCTCAGAGGTACAAGCAACTTGCCCCACAAAGCTTCAGGAGCTTCCTTCTCCTCCAGAAGCTTCCTTCAGTCCTACCAAGTGAGGTTCACAGATCCAACTGCTGGGTCAGCCATGACAGAACTTGAACCATAAGCTCATGACCCCCTCTGCTGAACACCCCTCTTCACCCAAGCAGGCCTTCCTAAGGCCCCAGGCCTCACCACACCCATAATCCCAAGTTGACTCCAGCCAGCAGAGCTATCCTACAACTTCTTCTCCACAGAGGACCAGTGGGGATGGTGACCTGAGTCTGATTCCTAGGATGATATCTGCATATGCAATTCTTCCTTCTAGAGCCTTCAGATGCTCATCCTAGCCATCACTCCTTCCCAGGAACCTGAGCAAGGACCAGATCTCTTCCCACTCCTCCTTGAAAGCAGGCAGGTGAACTAAGAAACCCCTCTGACTGAGAGTGGTATCCAAAGGGGAAATGCCTATCACCTCTGACTAGCTAGAATCCCTCACCCGAACCCTTTTCCCAAAGATTTCAGACTTTGTGAGGGTCTTAAGGGGTGGGACTTAAAGGCATCAGATTGGGGCACAGGAGTATGACCATCAAGACTGAGGGAGAGGCCACAAACCTGGGGCAGAAGGCAGCTGGTGGAAGGAAACGGGCCAGGGAAAGTGGGAAGACATAGACTGAGGGGAAGAGGAACAGGAAGAGTTTACAGAGAAGCTAAAATATGAGGTATATCCTGAAGGAGGAACAGGAAGTATCGCATCAGCATTACCACCCTTCATAATCCCAGTTTGTTTATGAGCGCCAATCTGCTTTTAACTCCCCTAATAGTCCGTGATGTATCTCATTTTAAGAACTCTTCACCTCAGGAGAGGATTATTGTGAAGTCCACTTTTAAAAAGTAAGCAATATAACTGGAGATTCAAACTTACAAAATCCACTGGCCATAGAAGATCTTTCCTAGTCCAAAAATAAAAAGTAATTTATTTTCTCTGAGCATTTGACATCACGAAAAACTCCTGATTGAATGTTCCAGAAAGAAGACACATTCCCCCACACTCTACCCTTTTTGTATCTCCCATTTACAAAGAAAATGTTACCCTGATCTCTGATTTTTCTAAAGCAAATCATCAGAATATTATTTTTGGATGATTATATTTTGGATCAGCTCTCATCCAGGAGCCTGGTGAAGTTTTTGCTTTGAACCTGGAAATCACTTCCTGTGTGTGTGTGTGTGTGTGTGTGTGTGTGTGTGTGTGTGTGTGTGTGTTTCCAGTTTCAAGAGTTTAAGACTTTATGCTTTATGGTTTGGATTTGGATTTCTTTCCAAGTTCAATCTACTCAGAGGCCCAGTGGGATCACAACTTGGCAAAATATATTCCTTTTTCTAAAATTAAGCAACTGTTACAAACATCTGAGATTTCACAGTGGTGCTGTTGAAAGGGCATTTTCCTATCACAAATGCAAACATCCTGCTGGGCCAGGGGCAGAAGGAGCAAACTAAGGAGGCAGACCCAGCTCAAACCCTTTTCACACCACCTTTCTATCCACCCCACCCCTCCAACCTCCTGGGATTTGCTGGGCCTGTCATTTGAGACTAAGTCATATAGACAAATTTAAAGTTCACTCAAGGACATGGGCAAGAAAAGACAACAAAACACACATTTTTCTCATCAAGATCTTTCCCCAGACTTGGGAATACTGCCTGAACAGACAGTAGGTACCCAGTAAAGTTTACTAAGAGAGAAAGAGGAAAAAAGGTAGAGAGGGAGAAAGAGAAAGAAGGAAGGAAAACAAAGAAAGGGAAAGAAACAAAGAAAAGGAGAGGGAAGGAAGAGGAAAGATAAAAGAGAGGGAGTGGAGAAAAGAAAGGAAGAAAAATATTCTGAAGTGATTTGAGTAAATGTTTATATGTGTATAAACACATACAGACTGTTTTATACGAAATTAATTATAAACAAAGCTAAGGACTTAATATGCAGCAGGCACTGTGCTAAACTGCATCACACACAGTAACTCAAACCTTGATAACACTGTAAGGCAAGGACCATTACTAACGTCATATTACTGATGAAGAAACTAAGGTTAGAGAGAGAAAGTAACTTGCTCAAAATTCTACAACTAGTAAGTGTGGGGCCAGAATCTGACGTTAGATCTGATAAGAATCTGATTCTTTCCTTTCCTCTTTCTCCTTTCTTTTTTTTCCTCTTTCCTGTCTACAGAGCCCCTCCAGCTTCATCCCCTGGGGCCTCCAGGGGTAGCTCATTTCCTGATCTTTCCATCCTCTTCTAAGTTCAGTGTGATATGGTGTAAAGAACAAAATTTTGCTCAGGAGATCAATGACTTGGATTTCAAAGTCCCAGTTCTTATTAACTATTCTCCATCCCTGGGCCTCAATTTCCCCATTTACAGTCCTACCTCTCTTAAAGAAGAATGGCAATAGGCTCTATAGCATATCAAGTACCATTAAAATAGAAGAAATCTTCCTTCTATCTCAAAACATTTCTGTACTGGATTTTAAATCAACTGCCTGATATAGCGATGGCTGCTTCCTTCAGCCTAGAGTGTGGGGACTCAATCAGGCCACTGCTGTAGAAACTACAGAAGTTTCCAACAGAGCAGTTCTGAAATATGGGGTTCACAAGATTCATTCTAACACTTCCCCTTCAATTCATGGTGAAGACGATTTGAGCCTCGTGACAAGAAGGGACAGAGCAGGTCACTTCAACCAGGTCCCTTGGAACTTAGGTGGCTGTCCCTTCTTCCAGTGCCAAGGATCCAGAAGTGTAGAACCCTCCCTTCCTGAGTCAGAGATGGGCCTTTAATCTACAAGGAGAGGTGGGCTGCCCTGCAAGGAGAAGGAAAACAGTGTCTGAAAACAACCCGGCATTGTCTCTCCCTCTCTCCGACCCCACCCCACCCCCCGGGGTCTGGTAGAGCTGAGCCTGAGGGGACAGAGGAGCAGGCTGGAGGCTCTGGCAGCATATGGGGGGCAGCCTCCGTGGTTGGGAGGGAAGCAGAGAGTTCTGTATGCCAGCTGGGCTAACAATGTGGGCATTGTTCCCTCCCCGAGTTGCATCTGTTCCCCTAAGGGTGCAAGGCAGAGAAGAGCTGAGTTGGGAACATCTGCCAGGGCCCAGGGAGAAAGCTTGTGTGCTTCCTGGCTAGAGGAAAGAGAAATACTGAATGCTCCCGTGGTGGCCCACCCATAAAACAACCTAACAAAGGTCAGAGACAGAGATGCAGCAGAAAAGGACCAACTCCCTCTGCCACAGCCCTCTCCCCACCCATCTCTTTGATTCTTTCTCTTATTTCAGTTATTCCACATCATGCTGTGCTTTGCCTGCTATTGCTATTTTTTTTTCACTTTTTAGTACCTAAGCATTTCTTTTGTACACTTTAAAATTTCCCTACATACCTTTCTATAACATATTATGTCTGTTATAGCAACCGCTAAAATCATAAAGTTCGATTATGGTAAGTTTGCACTCATTACATCGTTTGATTAGTCTATCTTTTGAAAAGAAATTTGATGATACGGATCAAGAGGAATAAATAAAAATGTCTATCCCTTTCAGCGGAAACTAACTTGCTCAAGTATGGTGTGTACTAATATTTATGTGGTATCTCCTTAATCCTCACTAAAATCCTTCAAGGTATAAAATAGCATAAAAAAAGTTTATAGGTGAGAAAACTGTAGGTCAATGACATTCAGTAATTTGCCCAAGATCACACAGGTAGTAGTAGATCAAAGATCAATCCCAGGTCTTTAATTTTCGAGCACTGGCTCTAAATCCAGTGCTCCTTCCCTGGTGCCAGTCTTCCCAAGTCACCCAGTAATCTCACTCTACAAGATTTACGCTGAGGAATTTTGCTTTTAAATTTTAAAATCCAAAGTAAAAAGTGTTAACTGCACTGATGATGATAGCTGCAAGCAATCTAAATATCCAACTACAGGAGAAGAGTTAAGCAAATTGTGACAAATTCACCAAAAACAATATTACTCAACAGTTAGAAATTAAAATTTTATAGATTGCTGCAACATGGAAACTTTTCAAAACTGAAAAGTGTGTATGTATCCTGTGATTACAACTGTGCAAAAGGGTAACTATGTAATAAATAAGGGCATGCAGAGCATCAGGCCAAATGAAAAAACTATTTGCAGGGAAGTAGAATTCTGGGTAAATTTTTCCTTACAAATACTTTCAGCGCTATTAGGATATCTTAGTTGTAAGTAGGTTTATAACATCCTTGATGGCTTTTTAATGCCAGATACATGTCCCTTCCAAATTTTCTGTTATATCTGATTTAAATAAATTTAATTTTGCTGTAGAGAAACAAAGATGAAAATTTTCTTCAGACTAATATTTTTAATTCCATATTTTAGATGAGTTCTTTTATAATTTATGAATTTCTCTTTGGGGATCTTAGAATATATCAAAATCAGACCAATATGTAATTGCCCTTGGCTTTACTGCACTCATTATACTGTAACAACTGTCTGGCATTCAGCCACTTTGGGAAAAAAGGAAAACAGCAGAAAACAATTGGGACTTTCCCATAGCTTTGCAGCAGCCAGGGGACTTGAAAAGAGAGGCAACTGCTCTGTCACAGGGTCACTTAGTGCCTCAGCTCCTCCCAGTCTCTAAAGATTTTGAGATGTCCAGTGTTTTCAGGAACTATTTGATCACAAGGAGCAAGAACCCACTTAAACTAGCTCAGCTTATGTGAGAGCTGATTATAAGATTACTGAGGATATGCAAGACACCCTAAAGAATAGGAAGTTAGCCTGGCCTTGAGGAACTAAGGAAGCCATGGAACCCAGGGCTTGCCTCTGACTCCTCCTTCTCTCTTCTCAATCTTTCTCTCTCCTTCCTCACTTTCTCTCCGGCTAGAACCCTGCTCCCCACTTAACAACTCAAATGAGATGTAGCCCCATCCAGCCACCCCTTTATAAGACCCTGACACCAGCATTTTCTGCACTTTCTCAGACCTAGCTTCCTCTGCTCCCTTCCCCACTCCTGCCTCGCCCCCTCTGAAAACATCAGGTTCCGTCACAATAAACAGGGTCTGACAAGAACAAGTATTTAGCAAGCAGAGCGCTCTGTGCAAACCCCAAAGGGAAGGTGGACAGTCAGGGAGGCTAGCACGAGGACTTCCATCACATCAGAAGAAACCAAGACTGGGTAAAAAGTTAGGAGTTGATAAAACACGCAGAGCAACAATTTAGGGGAGAGAGAAATATTTATTCTCAAAGTAAAGAGAAAAATAAGTGGGTAGACTGAACAAGGTCATGGTTAAGTTGGTGGCAAGAGTTCTTAGGCTGTGCTGGCTGGAGGCTGCACAGTGCAAGGGATAGTATATGGTGCTGATTTTGCCAAATCAAACTTCAGCAAAGAGGCAGAAGCAATAAAAAAGGGAGGGGGGACCATGGGTATATATAAGACACCATCAAATGAGCAGAGATGACAAAATTGAAGTTAGGAAACTTGGTTCTGCTACTGATTTGCTAAGTAAATTTGAGTATGTCATTCTCCTCTTTGGGCCTCAGTTTTCCCATCTACAATGTGAAGAGACTGAACTAAGGAACACTTTGAGACGCCTCCAGCAAGGATCCTTGAGGCAGCAGTATGCTGAAGTCAGCTATTACTGGATTATGAAAATTGACTGTTAAATTTGGGAGAATTTTGTGGATTTGTTGTTAAATAGGTATTATAAAATTTTTTAATTATATACATTCACAATTAATCATATTAAAACTCAAGAATAAAAATGCTCAAAATTCATCACTAATTATTTTGCTACATTTTATTGTTATCTATGCCAAGGGTCAGCAAACTTTTTCTGTAAAGGGATAGATACTAAATATTTCAGGCTTTGAGGGCCATAGTCTCTGTCACATTGTTCTTTTTTTTTTTTTTTTTTTAACACTTTAAAAATGTAAAAATCCATCTCAGCTCATGAGCTGCACAAAAACGGGTCATGTCTCTGTTCTGGCCTACAGGCCATAATTTGCCAACCACTGACCTATGCTCTTGAGGTTACTTGACATCTATTTCATTTATATGGTAGAAATACTATATAATTGCATGCTACTGAGAATCTGTTCGCAACTCCATGTTCAGCGATATCAGGTTGGCACCTTAAAACTGGCTATGGTAGGAGTATTTACACTATGCAAATGAGCAACCAAAGCTTTTTTTTTCCCTGCAGAGTCAAATATTTACCAAGCACGCTATTGTCCTGAGGTCTCAGTGGGAAAGAATCACAGGAAACTACAGTGCTTTACCAACTCCCTCAGAAAAATCCAGGCAGAGAAACAATATGAAAAGTGGAAAGGCAGTCCATGGAGTCAGAGGAAATAAAGGCTGAAGGATACCCACCCCTGCATGCCTCAGCAAAGCTGAATCAACCATGAGGGTCCTGTTCGACTACCCTAAGCATTCAGGCTAGCTTTTCTGTGCCTGAGATTTATCCTCTTTTTCTCCTCTCTCACTTTGAAAATGCTATGTCTGTCCTGGCTGCTGTCCTGGACAGTAACAGAGCAGAGAGGTCTGTATGGACCACCAGGGACAGACATTACACAAAGGGTTCAGGGCTGTGAGGGAGATGAGCAGATGTCAAAGGGAAAGGGAATTTTATGTGGAACAACTACCTCTGCTGTTCTGGTGTGGATTGGGGGCTTCTCTTAAAATAGAACAATAAATGTGCAGGTCTAGGCTAGGTAGCAATTTTGGTTTTAAGGAAAGCTGATATCCAGCAGGATAAGGATAACCAACAGAAAGTTTGTCTTCAGCAATTTGGGCTCAAGTAGGCAGGAAAAGTGCCCAGCAAGGAACAAAGACACAACCAAAACCAGGAGGAGGCCTGAAGGGCATTTGTGAGGTGACCCTCCTACAAATTCTCAGACTGTAAACACTCACTTTGAGTAAATGAGGGGCAGCTTTAACAGTTTTGGGGGAAAATCTCTGTGCCCTATTCCTCTTTCCAGGCCCCAGGAGAAATCCCCCCCGACCCAGGAATTTATACCATCTCCCATTTGCTCTGCTTCTCCCACCTGATCATAAGGAAAACTAATGGAAACCAGAAAAAAGAAGTATCTTCCTCCAACTCCTAGTTTCCTAACCCACATAATACAAAATGTGGAGAAGTAGAGGGAAGAGATTTGGTAGGGCTGGCAGAAGACAGGTGGTTAGAGACAATTTCAAGGACAGAGGGACCCTTGAACTGACCCTTGAAGGAACATGCAGAGAATAAAAGGAAAGGGCATTTCATACAAAGGTGGCAGAGCCCCAAAATGCAAGATATGGTTGTTACATTTAAAGGGGCTCAAATTCATTAGTCACAGGATAAATTCAAGTTAAAAACCACAATGAAAGATAGAAAGCCACAAGAGAACATAACTCCCAACCCAACAATGAGAAAAAACCAGAAAGGCTCAGTGTAAATCTGAATAGTATTCAGGAGGACACAGTTTTGATCCCTGGCCTCACTCAGTGGGTTAAGGTTCAGGATCCGGCATTGCCGTGAGCTATGGGTGTAGGTCCCAGACACAGCTCGGATCCCACACTGCTGTGGCTGTGGTGTAGGCCAGCGGCAATAGCTCTGATTCAACCCCTAGCCTGGGAACCTCCATGTGCCACAAGTAAAGCCCTAAAAAGACAAAAAAAGAAAAAAGAAATAAAGGGAGGGAGGAAGAAAGGAAGGAAGGAAGACCCATACAATCTGTAACTTTCTTTGATTATAAGGCAACCAAGTGAACTGAATGTCAAAGACTGACAATCCCTGCCAGAGAGAGAGGGGACAGAAGAGCTATTCCACCTTTGCCAGAGAGTCTCTGGGGAAAGAGGGTAAGAAAAGAGCTTACATTATAACAAATTCTTAAAAGCCAGATGTGGGTTGACATAAAGTTAAGAACCCCTTGGAATCCCAGATACTTGAAGAGTTCATATTTCCAAACTCTTTTCCACAATCTCTACCGGGTACTAAGAAGAAAGATTGAGGCAGGCAGGAGAGCTAGAGCCCTCATTGGCTCACAGACACTAAACCCCACACATTTTCCAGAAGTTTCTCACATAAGAAATCAATGCCTTAAGCCTCTAGTGGAAGGGTAGGAAGCCCTCCCACTCCCAAGGCCCAAACAAAGATCCAGTGTCTACAGAAGGGGCAGAAACACAGCCACCTGCCTCTGAGGAAGAAGTAGGAAACCTTCCCCCCACCCCCACCCCATGATAACCTTGGCACTGAGTAACAAGCAACAGCACTCTCCTGCTGGAGGAAAAGCAGAAACCCCCCCCCGCAAACCAGTCCTCAATAACAGTTACCACCACATGCCCCTACCACCATAACTAAAATCCACTAAGACTTATGATGTCAAGAATTAGCAAGGATATAGAACAACTCTCGTACACTCCTGGTAAAAGTAAAAACTGATGGCATCACTTTGGAAAATATTTGGCAGAACCTCCTAAAGATAAACTATGTATATATCCTATGACCCAGCAATTCCACTTCTAGGTATTTATCCAAGTGAAATGAATATACATGTGAGACCAAAGAGTATTCACAGCAAAACTATTTGAAATAGCCCAAAACTGTGAGCAACCGAATAATCACCAACAGTACTAGATATAAATTATATAATTACAACCTCTTCACACAGTGGGCTGAACAATATACAACAATGACAATGAACAAACTAGTCCTACCTGCAACATGAATGATTTAACCAATATATTGGTCAAAAGAAGCTAGTTTTTTAAAAAATACATGAGTTCGTTTATATAAAGTTCAAAAAAACGGCAAAACTTTACATGGAATGGAAATCAGACCATTACCCTTTGGAGGTAGAAAATAAATGAAAGGTAGGGTGGGGGCAGGGGGAGAGGGGTGGCTTCTAGGGTCCTGGCAATATTCTACTTCTCTACCTGGTTTTGGTTACACAGGTGGGTTAACACTTGTGAAAACACATCTCTCATGAGAGACAACTGAAGGCAGGTAAAAGTGGAGGCAGAATATGGAAAGGCCTTGAGTTCCAGACCAACAGATATATTAGGCTTTGTTCCACTGCAAAGGACTGCCACCAAAGGTACTTTTTTTTTTTTTTTAGATAATCACAGATTTATATTCATTTATAAGAAACAATACAGTTAAATCCTGTATATATCCTTCATCTGATTTCCCCCAATGTTGACATTTTCAAGACCTATTTTACAGTCTCATAACTAGGAAACTAACACTGATACAATCCACCCACCTTATTCAAATTTCACCAATTTCACATGCACTCATTTGTATGTGTACATGTGTTTACTTCCATGCGATTTTATCACATGTGAATACAACCCCAGTCAAGGTGCAGAATATCCCTTTATGAAATGGTTAAACCAGCAGGGGTACAGCTATACCATGGAGTGCTACTCAGCAGTAACACGAAAGAAACTACTAATACACATACAAGGGAACACTTGTGCTTAGTGAGAAAAGCCTATCTCAAAAGGTTACATACTGTACAGTTCTATTTATATAACACTCCTGAAATGACAAAAATTAGAGAGATAGAAAATAGATTAGTATTGTCACTAATCTACTTTGGGAAAGGGGAAGAGAGGTAAGTGGCTACGAAGGGTAGCACCAAAGGCTTTTGAGCAAAGGAGGGACCTGGATAGCAAGGGCCAGAGAATCTTGCTCATTCTAAGTGCCTCAGCTCTGACTTTCCACGACTTTAATCCTCCCAGTCCTCACCCATACCACCCCTACCATCATGCCACTGCCACCCTCGGCAGCTTCCTCTTGCTGCTTTAATACCAAGTGAATTAGCAGTGGCTTGGGCTTTGATAAAAGGGTCTTATTGATAATGGGCTCTCCCCACTGACAACCCAATATGGTATCATCCAGCCAGTGGGCAAGAGCACTTCCCCCTCTGCTTTGAGAATCCTTTTTGTTCTCCAGCAGACCTCCTAGAGAAGCTGAGAGCCCTTTGACATACTTAGTGCATTTGCTGTCTTATGAGTTTGGGAGGGGTTTTTCCCCCCTCTTGCTCCTGCTTCTTCCCTAGATGTTACTGTAACAAACTGTTTAAAAAGTAAATCTGCTCTTAAGGCAGTGTTGAGAAGTTGGTGGTTAGCATGACATTTCTCGGTTATTTTGAAATTAGACCCATAGGAAGCCTCCAGGCACAGAGTTAAAGTCTGACATAATCCAGTTACAAAGGAGGATTAGAAGGGTGATGATCTTGCATGAACGGGCAACTTCCTCATATACTAAATGGATGGCAGACTGGGCGCCAAAAGCCAAAAAAGGAGAGAAAGTGCATTTCACCAACACAACCAGGGAGAAAATTCATGCCCCATAAAGAGGCACATCAGGCCTCAGGAACAACCAACCACTAGGTAGACCCTTGACTCTGCTCTGATGCTGTGAACCAGGCACTGTGGGTCCTGCTGGGGACACCATCTCTGCAGTAAGAAGACTACCTGTGAAATCAGGAGGGAAAGGCTTCTTAGAATGGACATGTGAGCTGGGCCTAAAGAATGAGTAGTTTGCCAGCTAGTAAGGAAGAGTAGAGAGTGGTATCCCAGATAAAGGGGACAGCATAAGGAAAGGTACAGGCAAGGAATGGACTGGTGTGTATGAAGAGTGTGACACGCAGAGGGAAGTAGGGGAAAATAAGGCAGGAGAAGTAAGGGGGTCAACAGATCATGAAAAGCCTCAATCTCATGATAAAGAACTTGGTCTTGGAGTTCCCGTCGTGGCGCAGTGGTTAAAACAAATCCGACTAGGAACCATGAGGTTGCGGGTTCGGTCCCTGCCCTTGCTCAGTGGGTTAAGGATCCGGCGTTGCCGTGAGCTGTGGTGTAGGTTGCAGACGCGGCTCAGATCCTGCGTTGCTGTGGCTCTGGCGTAGGCCAGTGGCTACAGCTCCGATTCGACCCCTAGCCTGGGAACCTCCATATGCTGCAGGAGCGGCCCAAAGAAATAGCGAAGAGACAAAAAAAAAAAAAAAGAACTTGGTCTTTAAGTAACAGGCAAGTATTAACAGTTTTGAAAGCAGGGGTGTGACTCAGTATTTTAGAAAGACTACTCAAGTGGAACCATGCAAGCAAAATAAACATACAGGGGGTAAGAACTAGTCAGAGATATAGGAGCCCACTGCTTTCTCTCATCCTTCTCAATGAAGCCAAAGAAATGATCCCACCTCCCAGGAGATATACATATTAAAACGGTTTGACCGCAAGTGCTGTCTTCTCTTGTTGGGACTTGACTCAAAACAAAGATCAGACTTTTGCTGATTGAAAAAAGAAAAAAAGCACTGAGCACTGCTTACAAAGGGGTGGGAGCTCCCAGCTCAAAGCTGCAAGATTCAGGCCTGAGACTGTACAACAGATTATCAGGAGCCTATGGAGTGGCCTTGAGAAAGATCTAGTGCTGTGTCCACACTAGGGGGTCAGGGTATCTGGACACACTGGCAAATGGGAAGTGGCCTGTTAAAAGGGGGCTAAATAGCCTCCTGGGAAGGAACCTACCCTAAGGGAAGAAAGATCTGGTTAGGCTGTTAGGAAGTCCTAAGAATGAGAAAATCCTGAGTTCACCCAGGTGTCTACCTCTCCAACTTGCCTCCCAGCCCCAGTGGGTTTGTGTCAGTCTTCTATTGAGCAAAGAGCCTGTAAGCAAAGATGGAAACACCTTGCAGCTCAAGGCATCCCTGCTTTGGGGCCCCTGTAAAAGAGTGTAGCAAAGGTGGAGGTGACAGTCCTCCTCTGTACACATTTGGCACCTGAGGGCTTGGGGTGGTAGCCAGTAAAGAATTGCAGAAATCATGGCTATTTACAGACTGACAGAGAACAGTGTCCCCAACCATGCTGACCTTAAAGCAGCTATGCCCACCACAGGAATGGGCACACCTGCAGAGTTCTCCATATGACACAGCATGGACACAACAGCAGTGCACATGCTCTGAGTTCAAAGGAAGAGCAACCTAAAGAGTTGCTATGGGTCTGGGTAGAGCCTCTGTATAGGCAGTCAGGGGCCAAAATAGGTTAATTTATGTCCCAATGTGAAGGCAGGCCTGTCTCACCAGAAGTTCTCTTTGTCAAGTTCTGAATGAGTATTACCCATATAAGGAAATATTAATAATTGTGGGACAGTCTAGTGTCAAAGCAGAATGAGAATTTAACTCAAGCAGGTAGAATACTCTTAAGACTGCCCCCTCTGCCACAACTTGACATGATCTACTCTAAGCTTAGCCACTCCGAGTGACAGATATTTGTATAATGACTTACCATGTTCCTATTGTCCCCAGTTATTTAACTGCCTCCCAATACCTCTGTTATTTCCATATATCCCTTCCTAAGAACCAACTCTATCTGTATGCAAATGTTTTAGGTAACACAGTATATTTAAGCACATGGTCATGATTAAATCTTGGAATATCAAATGCCAAGACCAGGACCCTGGACAAGACAGCACGAGGAACTCTTTTGTTTAATAGGTTACCAGGGTGAAGGAAGGTGGATGGTACTGAAAGAAATCCAAGAGAATTATCATAATGTGAGATACTACAAAATCTGTCTGAGAGTCTCTATATCTGAGTATATTACCTCCTTGGATGAAGTGGACAGTATGTGATGCAAAAAATGTCCAGACTTTCCTGCTAAGATTCTCTGCTTCAAGTTACTTTGAGATCTTAAGAGTACAATTTACTCATTATATTTACTTATAATCAAAGTATTGCTTCCCTTCCAGTCCTAAGGTAAGAATCATGTCACTAACACAAAACCCAAATATTTCAGTACTACATCAACAGACTGGTACATATTGGCCTTCTTTCTGTTCCTCAAACATGCCAAGTTTTCCCATTGCCTTCTCAATTGTTCTCCTCTTTTACTGAAACACTCTAAACCCATATTTTGGTACAGCTGCCTACTAAGCATGCAGGTGTCAACTAAAATGTCACCTCTTCAGGGCAGTTTGCAATGTTCTACTTCTTGGCGTGGGTGGTAGTCACACAAGTGTGTTCACTTTGTATAAATTCATCAAGCTCTGTACTTATGACTTGTGTACCTTTTTGTATGCATGATACACCTCAACAAAAAAGTTATGTTGCAAAATAAGTCACCTCCTCAAGAAAGCCTTCCCTGACCATGTGTTCCTTACTGTCTCACTCACATGTTAGCCTTGTGTACTGTTCTCATGGTACTACAACTGTTTCAAATTATTTTGTGTATTTTTGTGTTTACTTGTTTATTTTCCATCTCCTTTTATAGAATGTAAGACCGAGAGAGTAAGTAATATCCATCTTGTTGCATGACATATCCCTAGTGTCTATAACAGTACCTGGCAAAAAGTACGATGCCATCTGCAAATAGTGAAAGTTTTACTTCTTCCTTTTCAATCTGAAATCCATTTACTTCTTTTTTTTCTCTGATTGTGGCTAGAACTTCTAAAATTACGTTGAGTAAAAGTCACAAGAGTGGGCATCCTTGTCCCATTCCTGATCTTAAGAGGAAATGCTTTCAGCTTTTCACCACTGAATATGATATTACCTGTGGGTTTGTCACATACAGACTTTATTATGTTGAGGTATGTTTCCTCTATGCCCACCTTCTGGAGAGTATTTATTATAAATGGATGTTGAATTTTAGCAAAAGCTTTTTCTGCATCTATTGAGATGATATTATCTTTATTCTTTGATTTGTTAATGTGGTGTATCACACTGACTGGTTTGAAGACATTGAAAAATTCTTGCATCCCTGGGATAAATCCGACTTGATCGTAGTATACAACCCTTTTAATGTATTGTTGCATTTGGTTTGCTAGTATTTTCCTGAGGATTTTTGCATCTATGTTCATCAGTGATATTGGCCTGTAATTTTCTTTTCTGTAATACTTTTGTCTGGTTTTGGTATCAGGGTAATGGTGATCTCATAGGATGAGTTCGTAAGTGTTCCGTCCTCTGCAATTTTTTGGAAAAGTTTCAAAAGGATAGATGTTAACTCCTCTCTAAACGTTTAGTAGATTTCACCTGTGAAGCCACCTGGTCTTGGACATTCATTTGTTGGGAGTTTTTTAATTACCGATTCAATTTCAGTACTGGCAATTGGTCTGTTCATATTTTCTATTTCTTACTAGTTCAGTCTTGGGAGATTGTACTTTTCTAAGAATTTGTCCATTTCGTTGGCATATAATTGCTCATAGTAGTCTCCTATGATCCTCTGTATTTCTGTAGTGTCAGTTATAACTTTTCTTTTTTCATTTCAGCACTTACTGATTTGAACCATCTCTCTTTTTTCCTGATGAGTATACCTAAAGATTTATCAATTTTTCTCTTTCCAAAGAATCGAGCTTTTAGTTTAACTGATCTTTTCTATTTTTTTTTTTAGTCTCTATTTCATTTACTTCAGCTCTGATCTTTATTATTTCATTCCTTCTACTAACTCTGGGTTTTGTTTGTTGTTCTTTCTCTAGTTGCTTTAGGTGTAAGGTTAAGTTGTTTCTTTGAGATTTTTTTTTATTTCCTGAGATAAGCTTGCATCACTAAAAATTTCCCTCTTAGAACTAGTTTTGTTGTGTCATGTGGGTTTTGGATCATCATGTTTTCATTTTCATTCATCTCTAGGTATTTTTTTATTCCCTCTTTGATTTCTTCAGTGATCCACTGGTTGTTTAGTGGCATATTGTTTAGCCTCCACATGTTTGTGGGTTTTTGCAGTTTTCTCCTTGTCACTGATTTCCAGTCTCAGTGCTGGGATTTGAAAAGATACTTGATATGATTCCAATTTTCTTAAAATCTACCGAAGTTTGTTTCCTGGCCTAGCATGTGATCTACACTGAAGAAAGAATCACCCACGTCCAAGAAGCACAGAGAGTCTCATAAAAGATTAATCCAAACAGTAACATTGTAATCAAAATGACAAAAGTTAAAGCGAATATTAAAAGAAGCAAGGTAAAAGCAATAAATAACATACAAGCAAATTCACATAATGCTATCAGCTTATTTTTCAACAGAAACTCTGCAGGGAAGAGGGGAGTAGCACGATATATTTAAAGTGAAAAACCTACAACCCAGAATACTCTACCCAGTAAACACCCTTGTCCAGATTGGATGGAGAAAGGAAAAACCTACAACCCAGAATACTCCACCCAATAAGACCCTTGTCCGGATTAAATGGAGAAATCAAAAGCTTCACAGACAAAAAATCAAAAGCAAAAGCTAAGAGAATTCAGCCCCACCAAATCAGATTTGCAGCAATTATTAAAAGAAGCACCTCAATATATAAAGCTAATATTAACAGACATAAAACAAGAAATCAACAGTAACACAATAATAGTAGGGGACTTTAACATCCTACTTACATCAATGGGCAGATCATCCAGCCAGAAAATCAGTAAGGAAACACAAGCCTTAAATAACACATTAGACCAAATGGACTAAATAGATATTTCTAGAGCATTCCATCTGAAAGCAGCAGAATATACATTCTTTTCAAGTGCACATGGATCATTCCCTGGTTTGTTTTTTAAATGTTTGTTTATACATCCTTCCCTATTTCCACATTAGATTCACCTCCTGAAATACTTTCAAATTAACTAAAATGTGCTTTTACATTTCCTATGGAAAACAACCAGAGAAATCTTTGGAAATTGCCCAAATTTCAACAATGCCCTCAAAGCCTTCCCAAGAACCAAAGAAATGGCAAGAGGAGTTACTGCTATGATGCACTGGGTTAAGAAATCTGACTGCAGGGAGTTCCCACTGTGGCTCAGCAGGTTAAGAACTGGACATAGTGTCTGAGAGAATGCAGGTTCAATCCCTGGCCTCACTCAGTGGTTAAGGATCCAGTGTTGCTGCAAGCTATGGCATAGGTCACAGATGCAGCTCAGATCCCACATTGCTGTGGCTATGGTGTAGGTCTGCAGCTGCAGCTCAGATTTGACCTCTAGCCTGGGAATTTCGATATGCCACAGGAGTGGCCCTAAAAATAAAAAATTAAAATTTACAAAAATATATTAAAAAAAAAAGAATCTAACTGCAGCGGCTCAGGTTACTGAAGAGGCACAGGTTCAATTCCCTGGCCCAGCACAGTGGATTAAAGGATAGGGCATTGTCACAGTTGCAGCATTAGTTGTACCTGCAGCTCGGATTCAATCTCTGGCCTGGGAACTTATGCTGCATGTGCAGCCATACAAATTTTTTTTTAATTAAAAAAACAAACTGCTAGAAAACATAAACAAATTTTTTAAGTGGGAAATAGATGCATTCTAACCACTCACTCAGACTCCATGGATCTTCTCCAAATGGGCTAATCATTAACACAAATACCAATAAGCACAAATATAAAGCAAAAATCCAAGAAAGTTCATTTCTATGGGAATAGAGACAACAATCAGCTTGCATCTGTATTTACCTTAGCACTAGCAGCTAGGTAAGACAGCAGGCACCACATTCAAGAGGGGTTTACGCATTTCTACTTCATCTAAATCATTACGTCCTTATAGTTTCCAGGCAAATGCAATAGCTATGGCGAGTACCTCCATCTCATCCTTTATCAATGGACATTTTCCTGCAAATAAGGTGACAATCACATTGAACTGAGTTTTAAATACATGAGAGGAGAGACGGAATTAAGATGGAAGAACAGAACTGGAGCTCACCTTCTCTCATAAAAACAACAAAATTACAACCAAATGCTGAAAAACCTTCAACCAAACGGACTGGAAACTTTCAAAAAGATATCTTACTCCAGAAGACAAAGAGGAGGCCACATCAAGAGGTAGGAGGGGAGATTACATGATATTAGCCACCCCATACCTCCCAGGTGGGCACCTCCCAGAGTGGAAAGTAACCAGATCACAGAGACCCACTTACAAAAGTGAGAGTTCTGAGCCCCACGTGAGGGCTCCAAGCCTAGGGATCTGGCATTGGGAAAAAGAGCCTCTGGAGCATCTGACATTGAAAGTCAGTGGGGCTTGTGTGCAGGAGCTCCATGGGACTGGGGGAAATGGAGACGCCATTCTTGAAAGGCACGCACAGGATTTCAGGGGCACTGGGTCCCTGGGCAAAGCAGAGACTCCATAGAAATCTGTGTCAGATATGACTGCAGTTCTTGGAGGATCTCCAGGGAAAACAAGGGGTGACTGAGGCTTGTTGTGGGGAAAGGACATTGGAGGCAAAGTTCTCGGGAATCAGCATATGTTCCTCCAGAGGTGGCCATTTTGGGAAAATCTGGCCCCACCCATGAGGGCTGTGAAGCCCCAAGCCAAACAATAATCCAGGGGGATCACAGTCCCATCCATTACTAAAGAGACTGCCTAAAGAACCCCCAGGCACACAGCTGCCTCTAATCTCACCCAGAGAAAAAGACCCACCCACCACAGGGATAGGAATCAGCCTCACCTACCAGTGGGCAGGCACCAGCCCCTACCATAAGGAAGCCTACAGCAAGCCCCCTACCAACTTAAGTCACAAGGCGGGCAGACATCAGAAGGAAGAGAAGCTACAACTCTATTGTCTGCAAAAAGGAGACTACACCAAAAACCTATTAAAATGAAAAGTCAGAGAACTATAACTCAGATAAGGGAGCACAAATAAATATCAGAAAAACAGCTAAGTGATCTGGAGATTATCAGCCTCCAGGAAAAGACTTTAGACTGATGATGCTGAAGATAATGCAAGACATTGGAAATAAACTGGAGGCAAAGATTGATAATTTACTGCAAACACTGAGCAAAGAAATACAAGATTCAAAACTTAGGCAAGAAGAGATGCAAAATACAATAACTGAAATAAAAAATTCACTAGAAGCAACCAACAGCAGAATACAGGAGGCAGAAGAACGAATAAGCGATGTAGAGGACAGACTAATGCAAATGACTGATGTGGAACAGAAAAGAGAAAAAAAAAGATTGAAAAGAAATGAAGACAGTCTAAGAGAACTCTGGGACAATGTAAAACACACCAACATCCATGTTATAGGAGAAGAGAGAAAGGGACAGAAAAAAATATTTGGAGAGATAATAGCCAAAAATTTCCCTAACATGGGAAAGGAAACTCTCACTCAAATCCAGGAAGCACAACAAGTACCATATAAAATAAACCCAAGGAGGAGTTCCCATCATGGCGCAGCAGAAACAAATTCAACTAGGAACCATGAGGCGGCAGGTTCAATCCCTGGCCTCACTCAGTGGGTTAAGCATCCACGTTGCCATGAACTGTGGTGTAGGTCACAGACGTGGCTTGGATCTGGCATTGCTGTGGCTGTGGCATAAGCTGGCAGCTACATCTCCAATTTGACCCCTATCTTGGGAACCTCCATATGCTGCGGGTGTGGCCCTAAAAAGACAAAAAGAAAAAAATAAAATAAAATAAACCCAAGGAGGAACACCCCAAGACACATATTAATTAAACTGACCAAAATTAATGACAAAGAGGAAATACTGAAGCCAAAATCTATAAACACCTTCTGCAGCTCAATACCAAAAAAATCAAACAATCCCATCAAAAAATGGGCAGAAGATCTAAACAGACAGTTCTCCAAAGAAGATATACAGATGGCCAAAAAACACATGAAAAGATGTTCAACATCACTCATTATTAGAGAAATGCAAATCAAAACCACTATGAGGTACCACCTCACACCAGCCAGAATGGCCGTCATCCAAAAGTCTACAAACAAGAAGTGCTGGAGAGGGTGTGGAGAAAAAGGAACCCTAGTACACTGTTGGTGGGATTGTAAATTGGTGAAACCACTGTGGAGAACAGGATGGAGATTCCTCAGAAAACTAAACATAGAACTACCATTTGATCCAGCAATCCCATTCCTGGGCATCTATCCAGAGAAAACCACAACTCACAAAGACACATGTACTCCGATGTTCATTGCAGCACTATTTGCAATAGCCAAGACATGGAAACAAACTAAATGTCCACCAACAGAGGAGTGGATCAAGAAGATGTGATACACATATACAATGGAATATTACTCAGCCACTAAAAGGAATGAAATAATGGCATTTTTAGCAACATGGATGGACCTAGAAATTACCATGCTAAGTGAAGTCAGTCATACAATGAGACACCAACATCAAATGCTTTCACTGACATGTAGAATATGAAAAAAGGACACAATGAACTTCTTTGCAGAACAGATACTGACTCACAGACTTTGAAAAACCTATGGTTTCCAAAGGAGGCAGTTCAGGGCGTAGGGGTATGCGCTGGGGTTGTGGTATGGAAATCCTATAAAAACGGATTGTGATGATCACTGTACAACTAAAAATGTAATAAATTCATTGAGTAATTAAAAAAACAAAACAAAGGAATGACTTTAATGAGCCCAGACTCTTGCATCTTCCCATACTTAGAAAAAATGCTAAATTCATTGAGATATCTGGTTTTCTTTATTTAACTGTAATCTTTTGATTACCTGGCCTTTGTTGCCAAAACCTCTATATACCTTGGCCCCTCCCTTATCTCTTTGGAACAGTCCCTCAGAGTTATGGGCTTGAGGTCCTCAGAAAGTCTGCCAAATAAAACATAATTCTCAACTTTTAGTTTGTGCATTTTTTTCAGTTGACATACCCAATGCATAAGCTTCTAGTTTCCTACCCCATACCCAAAGCCCCTTTCTTGGCAATAGAATCCAATTTTTTTATTAAGGGCAGAAATGGCCTTAATAAAAGACTATACTTCAAAGACTATACTTCCCAGGCTCCTTGCAGCTAAGTGTGGTCATTTGACTATATTCTGGGCAGAGAGTGAGATAAGTCTTACTGGCAGAGAAGATGGGAAAACCAAAATGATCTGCCCCCCTCCCTACCCTCAAGGAGCCCACATACAGTGAGGGAGACAGGCGGGTGCATAACACAAGCCACAGTATGTGTTATATATTAATGTCTACAATAGGCTATATGGATATTAAGTGGGAATTATTCATTCTAATGCTGAAGGTGTTTTCCTAATATTACATAAGAAAATGAATTTTAAAGCAAAGCTAGTGATCAGGTATGTGACTTTCAGCAAATTCATCACCTCTCTGATGTTAGGTTTTCTCCCCTTTGAATGGAAAAATAAATCCTAGCTCAGATAACTACTGTGCAGGTTCACTGAGGTTAACTGTTTAAAGCAAACAGCAAGGAGCCAATCATATGGTAAATAATCCAAATCTTGACATCCTCCTTTCCAGCTGTTTCTCTTGGAGAACTAAAGGCCCTTGTGCAAAACCAAGGAAGGTGAAATGGAGAGGATAAGGTCTGATAAACTGGTTGTTTTCTTTCCCAGAACAATTTGATAAACCATTCACTTGTACAGGAATCTTAGTTTCTGCCCTCTGACTGAAAGCAGATCGTTTTTGGAAAAGTGGGAATTTCTTTACCATTAATGATGTTGCTCATGCCCATTGTAAAGATGTTCACATATGAAATCTGAAGACATTCCTTCCCTAATACAGCAAATACACCCAGTGGGAACCAGGTAGTGGAGAGCTGGGAAGAAGGACGATAAAGATCTTTTTAGTCTATTTTTATGCATTTGGCAAGTGTCCTATACACTTTACTGTCTTGGTTTACGAGGCAAATTTGGCCAAGAAAATCATCCATAATATTCAGGGAACTGGAGTGGATAAGCAATAAGATCCTGCTGTAAAACACTGGGAACTACATCTAGTCACTTATGATGGAGCATGATAATGTGAGAAAATAGAATGTGTACATGTATGTGTGACTGGGTCACCTTGCTGTACAGTAGAAAATTGACAGAACACTGTAAACAGCTGTGATGGAAAAAGTAAAAATGATTTAAAGAAAAAAAAGTAGGGGGAAAACAGGATGAAACTTTTCATCAAAACAAGCCTAGCAATTTAAAAAATAAAATCTTAGAGATAAATGTAAAAAAAAAAATATTTAGGGAACTGGTTGATAAAGGAATAAAACCAGATTGTTCGGCATGGAGTAAAATGTCTTTATCAGTAGTTCTCCTCCCCCACCTCCAAATCATAGTCATGTTCTCCTAGGAAAAAATACACAGGGCCTCCCTCCAGGACCACCCAATACAGGATTCAAAAAATCCAGCAGGTACCAATAAGGCCTCAAGTAAACAACCCCCAGTTTTATACAAATCACTTCAACCATCCTAAGCCAACTTTCAACTGCCAATTTCATGCTCTTGTACATTAGCTCAAAAACATCATCAGGCACCCCCGGGCAGCCTACAATAGTTTAAGCAGCATCACCTTCTTTGCCCAAAGGAAGGGTTTGTGTGACTAGCTTATTTCAGTGTTTCAATGATTTCTTTGTATGTTCAGTTGGTAGCTGTCTATTTCCCTTAGAGCCTCTGCACTCCTCTCTCCCATCCTATATACGAGTCCCTGGCTCCATGCTGCCATACTCAGCTACACTTATTGGGCTTGCACATAAAACTTCACTTTTAAGAAGGCTAAAAATCCAAGAGTAACCTTTTTTGTGTGTCTTTTGTGTTTTCAGGGCCACAGCTGCAGCATATGGAAGTTCCCCGGCTAGGGGTAAAATAGGAGCTGTGGCTACCGGCCTACACCAGAGCCACAGCAACTCGGAATCTGACCCGCATCTGTGACCAGTACCACAGCTCATGGCAATGCTGGATCCTTAACCCACTAAGTGAGGCCAGGGATCAAACCTGCATCCTCAAGGATGCCAGTCAGATTCATTTCTGCTGAGCCATGACAGGAATTCCTACAAGAGTAACATTTTTTGGAAAGCATTGTTTGCCTTTAATATTTTAAAAAATGGACAGTACAAAAAATGAAAATATTAACACTCATAATGAGAAGTGTGATGATTTATAAATTTAACTGAGAAAAATGAGGGCACTTACCAGGGGTGTTAAAGGCAACAAACTTGGAGTTCCTGCCATGGCTCAGTGGTTAACGAATACGACTAGTATCCATGAGGACTTGGTTTCAATTCCTGACCTTGCTCAGTGGGTTAAAGATCCGGCGCTGCTGTGAGCTGTGGTGTAGATCGCTGACATGGCTCGGATTCTGTGTTGCTGTGGCCGTGGCAAAGGCCGGCAGCTACAGCTCCAGTTAGATCCCTAACCTGGGAACCTCCATATGCCACTAGTGTGGCACTAAAAAGCAAATAAATATATAAATAAATAAGCACCAAATCTTCAGCCTTAGTGGTACATTTAGCTAGTTAACTGTACTTCCAACTGTGAATACAACTACAAAATTAAAGAGCATATATGAAATGTTGGAAAGGATCACATCAAAGATTGTGGCTAAATGACAAGGCATTATTTGAGACTATGTATATTTCAGTTGTTGGGCTTATAGTCTTCATCTTATAGCAAGTATGTCTATTTGGGAGCATGCTGAACTGTCACACAAGCTTTCAGGAATGTCTATGTGTATAAAAGTAAGGGATTATTTGCAATCCAGCTTTTGCATAGCCATGTCCAATTATGTCCTACACGATGGGATTTAGCCAAGCTAGGACAGACCCAGGAGTAGTCTTACCAGGATGTGCCAAAACCAAGCATGTATGGAGTTCAAATATCAGCCCAGAAGCCAGGTAAAAATGGGGTCAGAGTCCACATAGCCAGAAAGTTTTGAGAGTGGGAAGAAGAGTTAGGAGACCACTCCTGCCAGACCGGCTCCTGGGACTAAAGAGAGGCAGGATGCCTCCTCACAAAAGACCTGAACAAAACTTCATGAGGACCCACAAGTCTCACTCGTTTTGAAGAAGTAGAAATTAGTCAGTGCATACCATACAGAATAAGTATGCTTCAAAAATTCCTTATTTGAAGGGGGCAAAAAAAGACAAATTTGAACTACAATTTGGACTGATCTGGAAATCCCTAGTTAAGAAAACACAAATGTTCTTTCACAGCTAATTCTAGAGTAGTGCTATCCAAGAGAAATAGCATGCAAGCCACATATGTAATTTTAAATTTTCTAGTAGCTACATTTAAAAGTAAATGAAACTAATTTTAATAAATCTTACTTAACCCAATATACCTGAATTATCATTTCAAAAAGTACTCAATATAAAAATTATTAGTGAGATGTTTTATTACATTTGTCATACAAAGTCTTCAAAACCCAGTGTACTTTGTACACTTACAGCATATCTGAATATGAATGCCAAATCTTCATTGCAAATACTCATCTGTATTTAGATCATAAAATTTACAGCTTAAAAAAAGTTATTCACATACCCAAATTATTTCTAATATACTCAGAAGTTTCCCAGTAGCTGAAGTAGTAGTTCCTAAATTTAATTTATTAAAATTAAGTGAGATTTTAAAATTCAGTTCCTCAGCAATATCAGGAACTCTTCAGTACTCAACAGTCACATGCAGCTAGTGGCTCTGATAACAAACAGCACAGTTCCAGATAATCAGACTGCAACAGTGGATTAAAGAATCTTGTGTTGCCCAAACTACAGCATAGGTCACAGCTGCCACTCGGATTCAATCCCTGACCCAAGAACTTCCATAGGCTACAGAGGTGACCATTTAAAAAAAAATTAAGCTCATATTGTTCAATATCAAAAAAATTAAATAACTTAATAATGGGCAGAAGACCTGAATAGACATTTTTCCAAAGAAGGCATATAGATGGTTAGCAGGCACATGAAAAGATGCTCAACATCACTAATGATTAGAGAAATGTAAACTAAAATGAGCTATTACCTCACAGCTGTCAGAAGAGCTATCAAAAAGTCTATAAATAACAAATGTTGGTAAGGATGTGGAGGAAAAAAGAACACTTTTACACTGTTTGTGGGAATGTAAATTGGTGCAGCCACCATAGAAAACCATATGGAGGCTCCACAAAAGACTGAAAATAAAACTATCATGTGATCCAGCTAGTCCACTCCTGGGTATACACCTGGAAAAAAATGAAAACACTAATTCGAAAAGATACATACACCCTAATGTTCATAGCAGCACCATTCACAATAGCCAAGATAAGGAAGCAACCCAGGTATCCATCAACAGAGAAATGGATAAAGAAAATGTAGGGTACATACACACACACACAAAACCACATGCAGGAGTATTATTCAGCCATAAAAAATAATGAAATTCTGCCATTTGAAGCAAAATAGATGGACACAGAGAATATTATGCTTAGTGAGATAAGTATGACACCATTTATATGTAGAATCTAATAAATATAAAACAGGATCTTCCTGCTGTGGTTCAGTGGTAACGAACCTGACTAGTATCCATGAGGACACAGGTCTAATCCCTGGCCTCACTCAGTGGGTTAAGGATCTGGCGTTGCTGTGAGCTGTGATGTAGAGTACTCAGATACAGCTGCATTTACAACAGCAATCAATAAACAGACTCAATGCTCAAAAATAAGGGGCTGGTATAATAAAGTGTACTCTATCCAGGCAATGAAATAACATTGTCTTTTTTGAAGGACATTTTATTGATGAAGTGAAAAATACTACAGTATGTCACTTACCAAAATAAAGTCTAAACAAAAAGCAGTACATTCAACCTGAACCCACTTTTCGGGACATCTAAAGAAGTTTAAATATGGCCTGTGTATTATTATTTTTGCAGATATAAAAATGGTATCATGATTATGGAGGAGAATGTCTTTGTTCTTAAGATCTTAAGAGATGAATGCTTTGTGTAGTGTTTTAGTGTTATGTTTTTAAATTACTTTCAAATAATTCAGAATAAAAACCAAGAGAGAGAATGTTAATAATTGATGAATCAAGGAAAATGATATATGAGTATTCATTGTGCTATTCTTTTAACTTTTCTATTAGTTCAAAATTTCTCAAAATAAAAATTGAGGGAGAAGTTCCCTGGTGACCCAGCAGTTAAGGATCCAGCCTTGTCACTGCTGTGGCATAGGTCAGTGCTATGGCGCAGGTTCAATCCCTAGGCCAGGACTTTCTGCATGCCACAGACATGGCCAGAAAAAAGAAAGGGGGGGGGGGAATGCTGAGGAACGGTGGCTAGTTTTATTTATTTGCAAGGCTGCTCTGAGTCAGGGCTGTTTCCTTTGCTAATGCCACATCTTAAAAAGTATGTGTTCTCTGAATGCAAGTATGCAATGCTGTCATCTCCAGTAACCCAATACGTGTTTAGGCTGCTCTTTCTTTTCCCAGTCTTTTAATGTGTTCTGAGAAACAAATGTTCCAGGGAGCATCTCTCTCTTTTTCTTTCTCTTTCCATCCCTCCTCCCACCTCCCTCATCCCTCACACACACACAGACACACACAAAATAATTAAGCCAGTGGTGTCAAATCCATGGCACATATGCCACCAGAAACCCTACCAAAACTTCATTATACCTCAGAGACCTGCTCAACACAGCTCTCCAGGTAACTGTGATTATGCATGGGAACTGGCATGTGAAATTAAACCTTGCCATAATTTTTCAACTGTCTATGTTAGCAAAACCTTAAAAAACTATGATTGTCATGATGGCTATGTAAGAGCTCAAAAACCTGGAGTCGAAGATCTGAACTCAAGTCCACCCTCCGCTTTTTACTTCTTGAACCCTGGGAAAGTCTGCCCTCAGTTTCCCCATTTGTAATGAAACCTTCCTCACAGGGGTATAAGGTGGTTGAAATGAAATAATGGACACTTTGTAAATGCCAAAGACATTTACATTTGAAAAGTAGCAAGACAAAGAATGGAAAATTCACTGTGGGAAAAGTCTGTTTATACTGATTATAATTCAGAAAAGAGGATGAGTTCTAAGAGTCTGAAGCATTATTTTTTTTTTAAAGCCAACGCAGAAACAGGGCAAATTCTGAGTGCTCCTTCTCAGTGTCCTTTGCTAGTTCTTCATTTCTAACTTACAAAAGTCTGAGGGCTCTGTCCTCAGACATTTTTGCTGTTTCCCATCATAGGTGATTTTCTCTATAATCTCACGGCTTTTAAGCACAATTCATATGCTATTGACGCTCAGATTTTCAAAGTGTAACAGGATGTTAAAGGGAGTTTACACCAAGGCTCCAACACAATAGATATCAAATACTAAAATCACTATTTTCAAGATGGACATCTAAGAACAGTTTAACTTGGGCTCTTCACTGTAATCAACATCATAAAATGATCTGGTTACTGGAGATTGAAAGAAGGGAGAATTTGTAAAATGTTTTCTTTGAATAAACCTGTGGTGTGAATAGCTCCTCTCCTTGGGGAATGGAAAAGATGGGGCAGCCCCCGTAACTCAAGCCTACCGACAGACCATGACTCAGAGAGCCTATGTGCATTCCCTATAGTTTGAAGAAAGGGAGTGGGGAGAGCTGGTTTAATTAACTTGAATCTGACACACACACACACACACACACACACACACACACACTGGGGAATCTAAAGGTGAAAGGTTGCTAAAGCAGTGGGTAGTAGCAGAAAAAAAATCCCCCTGGGGAATAGCTAAGGCACACAGTATATGTTTCCTATGGACAGGAGGTGAGTCACACAGGAGCATCTTATCACCCCAGCCCAAGGGTTCTGCTTGGTGGGGTAATGGGCTACAAATGAGAAAATCTGTGTGGAGTGAGCTGCAGGAAAATCCACGGAAGGAGGAGGAATAGGACACATCACCCACAACAATGGAGTTGTCAAAAGAGAAACCACAACAGTGGAGCTGCCAAAGAATCCACAAAACAATCAGGGAAGACAGAGCCTTAATATCACCCAGCCCCAGAGAAAGTGAAGTCATGTTAGGACAGAACCTGCCAAGTAAGAACTTTCTGATCTCTTTCCCCTCCTTTCTAGTGGAAGGTTGAAACCATAGCTAATGAGATGATGAGCAAGAAAGGAAAAAAAGCCAACTATAACTTCTTCCACAGTGGGGGCAGCTAACCTGCTTCAGGCCCTGGCTTGAGAGGTTTAAAGGTGGAATAAGTTGGAAACAGAAGAAACATGACTTTTTAATGAGGATATAAGTATTACATGATAAACTGAACTGGACATTCTTGTTTCTGAATCAACTGTCTGGTTTCCTACTTAAAGAGAACCGTGGAACTTTCTGACACCTAAGCATGACCAGAAAAATCATGTTGCCTGCCAGAGTTTTCACCCAATGTCAGGGAAAACTACTCCTCCACTGAATAAATGTTAAATAGACATTAAGAAACAAAAATAAAATTGCATTCTGACTGATTCCTAAAGCTGTGCTTCTTCACAATACTTGTTATAATGGTAAAACAGACATCTCAGAATTACCATATCCAAAGACAAATTCTTTTTTTTAACTCAAAAAATTTTATTACATTTACAGTTGTACAATGATCATCACAACCCAATTTTATAGCATTTCCATCCCAAACCCCCAGCCCATCCCCTCACCCCCGAACCTGTCTCCTTTGGAAACCATAAGTCTGTAAGTCAGTATCTGTTCTGCAACGAAGTTCATTGCGTCCTTTAGATTCCACATGTAAGTGACAGCATATGATGTTGGTGTCTCACTGTCTGACTGACTTCATCAGCATGATCATTTCTAGGTCTATCCATGTTGCTGCAGATGCTGTTATTTCTTTCCTTTCAAAGGGTGAGTAATCTTCCATTGTGTATATGCACCACTTCTTTATCTACTCCTCTGTTGATGGACATTTAGGTTGTTTTCATGTCTTAGCTATTGTACAGAGTGCTGCAATGAACATTGGAGTACATGTATCTTTTCGAATCATGGTTTTCTCTGGATAGATGCCCAGGAATGGGATTGCTGGATCAAATGGTAGTTCTATGTTTAGTTTTCTGAGGAATCTCCATACTGCTTTCCACAGTGGTTTCACCAATTTACAATCCCACCAACAGTGTACTAGGGTTCCCTTTTCTCCACACTCTCCAGCATTTGTTGTTTTTAAACTTTTTGATGAGGGCCATTCTGGCCAGTGTAAGTTGGTACCTCAGAGTGGTTTTGATTTGCATTTCTCTAATAATGAGTGATGTTGAACATCTTTTCATGTGTTTTTTGGCCATCTGTGTGTCTTCTTTGGAGAATTGTCTGTTTAGACCAAAGACAAATTCTTGATTTCCATTTCCCAGATCCACTCTTCCCACAGTCTTCCCATCTCATTAAAAAGAACTCCATTGGAGTTCCCACCATGGCTCAGCAGAAACAAATCTGGCTAGCATCCATGAGCATGCAGGTTCAATCCCTGGCCTCGCTCAGTGGGCTAAGGATCCGGCGTTGCCGTGGGCTATGGTACAGTATGCAGACACAGCTCAGATCTGGCATTGCTGTGGCTGTGGTATAGGCCAGTGGCTACAGCTCCAATTCAACCCCTGACTTGGAAACCACCATATACTGTAGGAACAGCCCGAAAAAGACAAAATCGAACAACAACAAAAAAAAACCCTCCATCATTCCTCTTGATGAGTCCAAATCCTTCAAGTCATCCTTGAATCCTTTCTTCCTTTTATATCCTAGATTCAAACTATCGGCAAATCCCTTGAGCTCTTTCAAAAGTTATTCTGAATCTAACCTTTTTTTTTTACCACCACAATTGTGTTTCCTCTGGATTACTGCAGTAGCCTTGTCTTCCTTTTTCCTCCCATCTCCCTGCATTCTACTCTCAACACAGCAGCCCAAAGTGACCCTTGTAAATCATGTAAGATCTGCTCAAAAGTCTTCAGTGCCTTCATTTTTAACTTAGAATAAAAGCCAGTGTTCTTAAAATGCCTATACGATATAGCCCCTCAACTTTCTCAAATCTCCTCTCCCATCACCCCCTTCTTGCTATGATCTGGCTACACTAGGCTCCTTGCTGTTCTTCAGATTTGCCAAGTGCTTCTCCAACTTAAGACCTTTAAATTTGCTGTTCCTTCTGCCTGAATTACTCTTCCTCTTTAAGGTTTCTGCTCAAATATCACCTTATCAGAATAGCCTCTCCTGACTGCCTAATATTAATAGCAATTCCATCCTCCCCTTCTCTCCTACTCCCAAACTCCCTACCTCCCTCTTTATTAGTTACATCCATGTCACTTAGAGCCACTTGAATTACTATACATTTATTTGCTTATTTATTGTCTGCCTTCCTCCACCAGCATGTCAGCAATCCAAGGCTAAAACTTTGTTCTGTCCATGGTTGTGGACACTCAATGTTTTTTGAGCAAATGAATAACTTCCCTTAAAGTATTTATAAGAGATCCCAAGCTACAATAACTTTATATTGAAAAAACTCTTCCATGGTCCCTTATAATATTTGGAAACAAATTCCAAAATGGAGACGAGCTGGGCCCTCTCAGCCTCCTCCTGACTCCTTTCAGGCCTACCCTCCCCCAATCCCATCTCTCAACCAGAACACATCCCCCTTCCCACACTGGGAGCCTTTACAGGAAGTCAGACGAGGGTGGAGGGCACCCATGGGGTCTGTCCTTGGCAACCATGGCTGCAAATCAGGACTTTACTCTGACACATGCAGAAACCAGGGCCAGATCCGGAGCTTTCCATGCCTCTGTTCTGACCGCCAGACAAGAAAGTCTGTCTCTGTTAATTTGACTTAAGCTCTGCTTAATTACTGACTTGGTAGTTTCTGCTCTCTGCTTAGCTGCTTGTCAAGTTTGTGGCAGTCTTGATAATTTAAGGGTTGGAATTTTGTCTATTTTTGTAATTGAAAATCAGCCTGGAGCCAGAGTTTCCCTTTTATTCAGAAAGACGAAACAGACAGTACATGAAAGGCAGGCATACTATAATTTTGTCTCTTCTGATACATTAAAAGCAGGCCTTTGCACACTGGCTGCTTAGTGTCATTTGGAAACTCCTACTGGGCCTGTAAACATGAAGTCTAGTGCCTTCATATCATTAGTTTTTGTCTCTCTGTGTCCAGCTTGGTTGGAAAAATTATACAGCAATCTCAGGAAGCCACAATGAGAGGCTGCCTGGGGGTACCCAGGGAGTATGAGGAGCTGGAGCCTGGGTTTCAGGACTGGCTGCAGAGCCTCTGAGCTCAGTAACTTGAATGTTTACCTTAGTTTTAGGTAGATTGATGAATTGTACATTTGTTCATTCAAACCAACATTTGGTACCTCACAGATAGCCAAAACAAGGAGTTATATAAGTTCAAAGATATGACCCCTTTCCCAGGAAGCTATATAAGTTATATAAGTTAGATGATATGACCCCTTTCCCAGGAAGCACTCGGTCTGATGAAAAGGTGGGTAGGAAAAGAGACAATCTCAGTCTTGTATTCAAGGTGTGCAGAAAGCAATCTGGAAGCATGAGAATAAAAGGGAGTCATTCTACCCAAAAGATGAGTAGATATTTACCAAGATTCAGAAAGTAAACTCAGGATAGAGAGGACTGCCCATGCAAAGGCGTGAGATAGCCTGTGGTGAGCAGAAAAAGGAAAGTTCAGTGTAGACTGTATGTGTGGAAAAGTAAGGCTAAGGAGGCTGTGGAGGGGGAGGGATGAGAGGAAAAGTGAAGAAAATGAGGCCTGACCCATTAGGTTAAGGACTAATGGAGAGGTTACAGAAAAACAAAGTCATGTGGCAAAATGGGCATGACGGAAGTAATAGCTAACAATTATTAAGCACATATTACCACATTCTCAGTACTTTACTTTCCACTTAAATCTATGGTGTTCAGAGATGCTAAGTTACTTGTCCAAGATGACTCAGCTGGAAAGAAGTGAAGATGGGCATTTAAAAACAAATCTGAAGACTCCAGAGCCTAACCCTTAATTATCACACTGCCTTGCCAGGACTCTGCAAATACTAAGCTAATGGATATGAAAGTACTTCGCAAATTGTAAAGTACTGCCCAAATGTAGTCACTGGTGTTTATTAGTTTTGTTACAAGGATCCCCAAAACAGGAGGTCTTTCTTCATTGATGTTTGACAGTGCAACCCTGAGCTTCTTCTTCCCCAGGGTCAGAGTAGCACGCAAGAAAGGCTGCAAGAAATGGAGATCACTGCAGATGAAAGGAAAGGAAGTCTCAGCCTCCATGAGTCACACTGGGGGATGGAAGAATGATAAAATCAAATGAAGCAATCCTGCCGAAAGCTTAGCCTGTGCTGGCATCTGCTGGTGCCCCTGACAGATGTGCTAGCTTCACTGGGAATTAGCCTCTGGAAGATAAATGCCCCAGGGCAGTCATACATATGAAGGGGGTTGTGGGGGAAGGAGAGGAAGAACTGTAGCTGGTCCTGGAGTTGCCACTGTGGCACAGTGCAAACGAATCCGATTAGTAACCATGAGGTTGTGGGTTCAATCCCTGGCCTTTCTCGGTGTGTTAAGGATCTGGCATTGCCGTGAGCTGTGGTGTAGGTCACAGACACAGCTCAGATCTTGCGTTGCTGTGGCTGTGGTGTAGGCTGGCAGCTGTAGCTTAGATTAGACCCCTAGCCTGGGAACCTCCATATGCCACAGGTATCAGCCTAAAGAGCAAAAAAATAAAAACAAAATAAAATAAAAAATAAAAATAATTATTAAAAAAAAAAAGAACTGTAGCTGGTCTAAAAGGCCAAGAGACTTCTTTTTCTTACCTGAGAGGCTGCTATGCATCAAACTTCAGCTTGGAATTCATTAGTCATATCCATTACTAAGCACCACCTTTGGGTATGCACTGCACCCAAAGGGTCTCACACACCTTCCCCAAGAACAACAGCACCCCCACTCACTCCGCAAAATGTCCTTCTGTTTTAGAGATGCAGACAGCTCCAGGAGGTTACTTGATTGGACCGAGGTCACAAAACTAACTGGCAATCCTAATTTAGGATCAAAGTTGAATTTAATTCATACTCTTTTTACAGTACCAGGATGCTTCCAAAAGACTTATGTTCAAAGCTTTATTCTCCCAATTATTATGTCTGTGATCCTGGCCCTGTCAGTTCACCACAGGGAGTTTTATTTTTATAGATTGATGAGCTGATGGCCCTGATTCATTCCAGAAGAGGTTTAACATCTTAAATCCTTATCTGGAATGTAGGTAGATATTCTACCAACCTACAGTGTGTTGGTAGAGATTCTAAAAAAGGGATTAGGTTTGGACATAAATAAAATGTAACTAACTTTAAAACATAAAAACCTGCTACCTCATGAAATATATCTTTGAACTTCACTGCTCCAAATAGAAATGAGAATTCCAAAGGTGACCACTGAAATGTTTCCAAACTTATCATTATGGAGACCTCTGCCCTGTATCACTTGTCAGTTAATGTTCATATCCTAAAAAATTCATTTCACCCTGAGTGTATCCAATCAAAGATGTAGAAAACTCATTTTCTAAAGCTCAGTTGAAATTTTTTATGCATTTTTCCTGTGGCATATGGAGGTTCCCAGGCTAGAAGTCCAATCGGAGCTGTCGCCACCGGCCTACACCACAGGCACAGCAACCCAGATCTGAGCCACATTTGCAACCTATGCCACAGCTCACAACAACATGGATCCTTAACCCACTGAGCAAGGCCAGGAATCGATCCTGCGTCCTCATGGTTATTAGTCAGATTTGTTTCTGATGAGCCATGACAGGAACTCCATCAGTTAAAATTTAAAGGAAACAAAGATACTAGATTGAGCCAAGTGAAAGTACCAAAGGGGTTCAATAATTGATGCAGGTCTTCAAAAAGACAGTACTTTTATCACTGCAAAATGATTGGGAAGCCCATCCTGAGCCATGTCACTGGGCAGGCACAAGAATCATCTGGGTGATTATTGAATACGCAGATTCTGGGCCCACCATCAAATCCAGTACTGGAGTTGGGGTGGGGTAGTCCATGAATTTGGCTTTTTAAAAGACATCCCAGGTATCACAAAGCAGAGAGATTACTCCAGGAAACGTCCCTTCAATCATTTCCAAATGGAAGAATATTCTGTTCCCAAGAACTCAGAAGCCAGACTGTCATCACTGCACTTCTCATCCTTAGTCTGCTTGAGGGCCACCCAGCTTGAGGACCTCGGCTATAAAAGTAGGCAAGCACCTGGTGAGTTTCAAATCGAATCTTCACAACTTTCCAGCCATGAGAGGTCTTTTAAGTGCCGAACTTTTTTGTTTTAATGGCCCCCCCATCTGTTTTTGTTTTTTTTTAATTTTATCCTGTTTTGTTACTGGAAATTAATGATTATTACAAGGAAATCTAGACTCCTTTTTGAATGGCTGCATTGGGGTAATGTGCCCAGCCCCATCCCTCTACCGTCCAGGAGAGAATTACTGCAGCTCCACTAGTTGGTTTAGAGGCTATTTATGCTCATCTTCCACATGGCAGACCCAAACCAAAGCCTCATTATTTCTACTATGTTTGTTTTGCTGCAGAATGGTAACATTTACATGGAAATAGGTTTTTTTCTCTGCCCTGTAATTTAGATTGTTTAGTTTTCCTTTTTGGACTTCTTTGATGCTGCTGAAGAAAGAAAAGTCCACAGGAATCTGGAGGAAGGAAGAGAGTGGGCTGCAGCGGGTGGAGTCAGCAGAATGACTCCTTTGCGTGAGCCCTGCCCCAGATGGACTAAGCTATCTCCTTCCTATTTCTGCTTTTCTGCCTCCTACAGCTGGGCTGAAATTGTCAGTATTACCAGTGACTTGGTATGGGACCTTGAACAGGTCTCTTTCCTTCTCCAGACCTTGCTTCTCATGTGAATAGTGAAGGTATATAACTAGACAATCTCAAAATTTAGTATTTTATTTATTTATTTTTTTATTTTTTGTCTTTTCTTTTTAAGGGCCGTACCCAGGGCATATGGAGGTTCCCAGGCTAGGGGTCAAATCGGAGCTGTAGCCTCTAGCCACAGCAACGCCAAATCCGAGCCGCATCTGCAACCTACACCACAGCTCATGGCAACGCCGGATCCTTAACCCACTGAGCAAGGCCAGGGATCAAACTCACAACCTCATGGTTCCTAGTCGGATTCGTTAACCACTGAGCCATGACGGGAACTCCCCAAAATTTAGTAACTTTAATAAGCCCACTGGACTCTCACTCATTCTACTGTGACAGCCATGTGACTTGGGGCAAGTTATTTAACTGCCCCCCACAGACCATCAAAATGAGTCACACCTTTCTCTTTTCTAACTCTGATGAAGAAAAAGAGTTGCTTTTCATACCAAAGGCATAAAAATACTAACCAATCCATGTTCCCTCGGAAGTTCCCAAGTTCCAAAGATGATACCATTATTTTATAAAACTTTCTGGGGCTTTAAATCCCCTATCATATCCCTGACACACCCACTACCCCCACTACCACATTCACTACCCCAATGCAGACTTAAAACGTTCCAGGGCTAATTTCTGCCTCTTCTCCCCCTTTAATTACTTGCTGGAAGGTTCTATAAGAAATGTAATTCCATTTCTAGGTATGTATTCTAGAAAAGCACTTTCAAATATCCACAATAAGGCATAGAGAAGGATATTCACCAGGGCCTTGTTTACCATAATGGATAACAAAAAACAAATGTCCATCAATTAAAATAATAATAATAAAACCCTGTGAGAAATCCATTTAATTGAATACTCTGCAGCAGCAATACAATGAGGCAGATCAGAAGGTACTAATATGGATAGACACACACACATACATATATGTAAATGCATAGTAGAGTTTGGAAGAATATATAATAAACTGGTAACACTGTTTATCTCCAAGGTCAAGGGGATTTATGTGAAATGTTTTAATATTTCTATTCAAAGAATATAATAATAAATTACTCTAAAATTTAAAATTATTTTAAAATAATTTACCCCTTAAACATATAACACCACAAAGGTTGGAGGGAAGGAAGAGTATCTTGTTGTAAGGTTCTTTCTTATGCTATACACAAAGTGGTATAATGTTATTTCAAGATAACTATTCAGGAGTTCTCGTAATAGCTCAGCAGAAACGAATCTGACTAGCATCCATGAGGACACAGGCTCGATCCCTGGCCTTGCTCAGTGGGTTAACTATCTGGCATTGCCGTGAGCTGTGGTGTAGGTCACAGATGCAGCTCATATCCCACACTGCTGTGGCTGTGGTGTAGGCCAGCAGCTACAGCTCCAATTCAACCCCTAGCCTGTGAACTTCCATATGCCTTGGGTGCGGCCCTAAAAAGACAAAAAAAAATAATGATTATTCAAAAATGTGATAAATTAAAAATGATAAATTAGGAGCTCCTGCTGGGGCTCAACAGGATCAATGGCATCTTGGGAGCACTGGGACATGGGTTCGATCCCCAGCCCCACACAGTGGGTTAAGGACCTGGTGTTGCCACAGCTGCCGCCTAAGTCAAGACTACAGCTCAGATCTGATTTCCGGCCCAGGAACTCCATATGCCACAGAGCAGCCAAAAAAAAAAAAAAAGATAAATTAAAGGTAAATATTTCTAATTAAAATTAGAAAAAAGAGATTTAACTACCACGACAAGAATGAAGATAAAATAGAATCATAATGGTAAATTTAAATATAACCATATTAATAGTAACAATGTAAGTGGTCTACACACCCCAATTAAAAGGCAGAGATTGTCAGACTGGATAAAAGAGCAGGATAACACTTTTTGCTGTCTACAAGAAACTCACTTTCAATATAAAGACATAAATAGGTTAAAAGTTAGAAGGATGCAAAAAGATATAGCATGCAAACACTAATAAAAAGAGAGCTGGGTGTCTTTATGAACACTAAACAAAGTACACTTCAGAACAGGAATATTACCAGAGACAGAGTCATTAGATAATGATAAAAGGGATAATTTATCAAGACATAAGAATCCTAAATGTATATACATCTAACACTGGACTCAAAATGTATAAAGCAAAAATTGATAAAAAGAGAAACAGACAACTCCATGATTATAGTCAGACACTTCAACAGTCCTCTCTCAGTAATAAAAGCAGCAGAAAGAAATGTAGGAAGGACACAGAAGACCTGAATAACATTATACACTAATTTGACCTAATTGATATTTATAGAGAACTCTAGTCAACAGCAGAATACACATCCTTTTCAAGTACAGTTGACCACTGAAAAACACAAGTTTGAACTGTGTGGGTCCACTTATATGCAGATTTTTTTCAAAAGTAAATACTATAGTACCTCACAATCCCTGGTTGGCTGAATCCATGGACGTGGAACTGTGGATACAGAGGAACCACAGATACAAAGGGTTGGCTATATACATGAAATAGTCACTAAGAATATATGGGGTCCCACAGCAAATCTCAACAAAGTTTAAGAAAGTGAAACTGCAAAGTATGTCCTTAATACTTTGCATTCACAGAGATTTAAATTAAAAATCAAGAATAGAAAGGTATTTGGAAAATCTTCCACACCTCTAAATAACTCAAAGAAGGAGTTGAATGAGAAATTATAAAAATAATTTGAATTGAAAATGAAAAACACATCAAAAGTTGTGAGATACAGATAAATCAGTACTTACAGGGAAATTTATAGCATCAAAAATGTATAGTGATAGTGCCCCAGTAAACAGTCCTAAGACTCATTAGACTTTATACAAGAAGTATGGCAAGCACAACCCCACAAAATGACACAGTACAAGAAGGGCAAGGATTCTTGTGTACACAGGGAAAGTAATGTTACAATAGGAAGCAGAAGTTATGGTGAGCAGGCTTAGTGGATTTTCTAGCAAAAAGCTAAAACTACAAATAAAATTGTGCTGGAGTTCCCGTCGTGGCTCAGTGGTTAACGAATCCGACTACGAACCATGAGGTTGCCAGTTCAATCCCTGGCCTTGCTCAGTGGGTTAAGGATCTGGGGTTGCCGTGAGCTGTGGTGTAGGTTGCAGATGTGGCTCGGATCCCGCGTTGCTGTGGCTCTGGCGTAGGCCGGTGGCTACAGCTCCGATTGGACCCCTAGCCTGGGAACCTCCATATGCCACAGGAGCAGCACAAGAAATAGCAAAAAGACAAAAAAAAAAAAAGAACGACAGATGTTGCTGTGTAGCACTAAGAACTATGTCTAGTCACTTATGATAGAGCATGATAATGGGAGAAAAAAGAATGTATACATGTATGTTACATGTATGTGTAACTAAGTCTCCATGCTGTACAGTAGGAAAAAAATTGTATTGGGGAAATAACAACAAAAAAAAAAATTTAAAAAAAAGAATGACAGAGTGGGAGTTCCCCCTGTAGTGCAGTGGGTTTAAGAATACAACTGCAGCAGCTTGGGTTGCTGTGGAGATGCAGGTTACTTCCCTGGCCCAATGCAGTGGATTAAAGGATCCGGCATTGCTGCAACTGCAGCAGAGGTAGCAGCCATAACTTGGATTCAATCCCTGGCCCAGGAATTTCCATATGCCATGGGTGCAGCCATAAACAAAAAAGGCAAAAACAAAGGAAAGATGGGACATCACCAACTCTATTAGCATTCAAGGATAATAAGAAAATATTATGAACTATGCCAATAAATTCACCAACTTGGACAAAATGGACAAATCCCCCAGAGGGAAAAAAAAAAAATACAGCCCTGACCTACTATAGTAGACTATGAGAACTCTAGTGTTTATCTGCCTAAGGAACACCAGGTAGAAAAATCATAATGAGTACGGAAAAATGAACCCTTCTACCAATGTAAATTGGCACAACCACTATGGAGAACAGTCTGGAGGTAGTTTCCTAAAAAACTAAAAATAGAGTTACCATATGAACCAGCAATCCCACTCCTGGGCACATACCCAGATAAAATTATAATTCAAAAAGATACATGCACCTCTCTGCTCATGGCAACCCTATTCACAATAGCAAAGACATGGAAGCAACCTAAATGTCCATTGACAAAGGAATGGATAAAGAAGATGTGCTATACATATTCAATGGAATATTACTCAGCCATTAAAAAGGATGAAATAATGCCACTTGCACCAACATGGACGGATCTGGAGATCATCACACTAAGTGAGGTAAATCAGAGGAAAACAAACACCATATATCACTTATGCGTGTAATCTTAAAAATGATACAAATGATTTATTTACAAAACAGAAATAAATGCACATAGAAAACAAATTTATGCTTACCAAAGAGGAAGGGGAGGATAAATTAGGAATTTGGGATTAACAGATACACACAACTATATATAAAATAAAGGACAAGAACCTAATTAAGCACAGGGAACTATATTCAATATCATGTAATAACCTATATTTGAAAAAAAAATTGAGAAAGGATAAATGTGTGTGTAAAAAGGATATATATGTGTATATATACACACACACACATATAGCTGAATTACTTTGCTGTACACCTGAAACTAAAACAACATTATAAATCAACCAGACTCCACTTAAAAAAAAAAAAACACATAAATGAGTAAGGACATGGAAGCATAGCAAGACAGGTGTTTTTACTGGAGTAGAAAAACAGAGTTGATTGAGAGCAGCAGAAGCTGAAGAAGTACAGATTAGCAAGTAGAAGATTAGTTAAGAACAGATAAGAGACCACTGCAGAGTTTGGTGAGAGATGATGAGAGTGTGAACGGTAATACCAGGGTGGTAGTAAGAATAGATTAAAATTTGAGAAACTTGTAACCAATAGAATCAGCAGAACATGATGACTGACTAATTGGAGATGGAGAAGGAGGTGGAGCACAGAAAGACTGGTATTGGTCTGGCTTGAGGACCAGCTGCTACTAACTGACTGGGACTAGCTGAGCAAGAGAAGTTAATAGCAAAGGAAAATGAGGATCTACATTCAGATTTTAGGCATGGGGTACCTGTGGGAAATCAAGGTTGGGAATGGTTAGCAAACAACTGGATGTGTATATGTGAAGCAAATGGGAGAAGTCAACAGTGAAATAACATACCACATGGGTAGTTATCTCACCTAAGAGACCACAGAAAAAGGAGAGGTGACTCAAGGGTAGAACCTTGGACGAGAAAATAATCTGAAGTTAAAGAAGAGCTTTGCGATTTTGGAATAAGACAGTTCTAAGCAAGTGTAGTTATGCACAAACATGTTAAGTAACGTCTTATAATAACAAAAACTTACAGCAAACCTACATATCATAGAAAAAGAGAATGGTTAATATGGCAGACAATAAAAATGATATTTAGGAAGAGTGTACAATAATGCAAACATTGCTTATGATAAAATGTTAAGTATATATATTATATATATAATTTAAACATTAAAAATATATATAGCAACTTGGAAAGAAATACATCAAAATATTAGTACTCAGTGTTTGGAGTTTAGAAGCCCACGGGGTACTGCCATCTATTATTCTGTCACTGCAAATTCTCTACATATTTATGCAAAAGGAAGAAAACCTGCCCCTCTCAAAAGAACCACCATGATATTTCCTTCCATCTCTAGTGACGACCACCTCATCACGCCAGCGCCTGTGTCTAACACAGGAAGTGGCGCAGAGGGGCCCTCCATGGAAGCATGGCTGTGTCAGTACCTGTGGTGAAGGCAGCTGCAAGCCTCTGTGCCCTTGGTCCCACCGCATCTGCAGGAGGTCTCAGCTTGGCCAGGAAGGTGCGACGCCCGGATCCGTCGGCCCAGGGTCCTCAGCATAGAGTTCTCAGGTCCGCAGTCACGCTGCCCATTCTAGTCCGGTGCCTCACGAGCCCTTTCCCCTGGCCTGTCTGCGGGTACCAGGGCCTTCCTCACGCTCCTCAGAAAACAGCTCGCAGTGGGCGTCGGGTACCCGGCACCGCGTGGATACTGGTCCTGACGGGAGCTTGCGAGCCTCGACCTCGCCAACTCAGGGGGCAGGAACCACAGTAGAGCCTCCGGGCCTAGCTTGGCCCTGGCGCTGAACAAAATGTTCGCCGTTCCTTCTTCCCCTCTGGCCACCTCACTAGCTCGGTGTGCCGTCCTGTTCCAGACCCGCGACAGCTGGGCCGAGAGCTCAGGGACTTGTCCAGCGCTCACTAGACAGCAGTCAGCGTTACAGTGATAATGATGAAGATGCTCTATTCAAGTTCAGGCAGAAAGGATGGGGCCACGCTCCGGGCCTCTAGGGTCTTTCTGGGCCTTGGGAGGCCGCAGCCTGGACGGTGTGGCCTCAGTGGGCCGAGGTGAAGCGAGAGCGGGTGGAAGGCCGCATCACAACCTCACCCAAGAGGGGAAATCCCTAGCTCTGGCTTCGGGATTCAGAATCCTGGGGTGAAGCGCAAGGCCGTCTCTAGAAAGCACCGCGCCTAGGGAGGAGCCCAACGCAGATCCCGCCCCCAGGCTTTGGCCCCTGCTCCGGATGTGCCCCGCCCCAGGTACGGCCCCACCCTCAGGGGCAGCCGAGGGGGATGTAGCCCCACCCCCGGCCTCGGCCCCGCCCCCAAGGCGCGCTGGGCGGGGTCCCTCCCTCAGAGGTTCCACCCAAAGCTTGCTGGTTAATTTCTCTAAACGGTTATTGATCAACGGTTAATTAGGTGCGGTACACCAGGCCAGAGCGGGTCCCAGTACTTAGGGGACCTAGACAGTGGCTCAGAATTACAAGTAAGAGTTGTGATGGGAAAGGTGAGGTCACCAATTTCGTCTTTGGAGGGTCAAGGAAAGCCTCCCAGAAAGACCTCCACTTTACACAGCAGTAAGGAAGAAGGACAGGGGGTGGGATGTGCCCGTTTTTGAAGATTTGGTGATGAAAAGTTCCCATCTGAAGACCTGTGGTTCCTTTCAGAAGTGAGCCAAAAAGCAAATCGGTTGAGGGATAGGGAAGGGGATTTGGTAGCATTTTTGGTGGGATGAGAGGGGGCTGAGTCAAGCACCAATGATGTAAGCTCCACAGCGCAGGGAACTTTTATTTTCTTACTCATGTGTCCCAAATGCTTGGAACAATGACGAGGATATTTAAGACTCGTCTGTTTTCAACTAGTTGTGGACAGCACACAGCTGACGTAGTTTTTTGCAAGCAACCATCTTGCCCTTAGCTGTGCGTCCTGGGACAAAGCCACTGAAACAAGCAGCTCATCCTTTTTCCCCAAGTGACTTTTTATAGAAATCTGTTACATCTGAGGCCAAAACCAGGGGTCTTGGTCACTAGGGTGGCAGCTAATTCTGAGAAGATAACTGGCTTGGAAGATCCCTAATCCTACCTCCCCTCCTCAATGCATTTATGCTCTGGATTTCTTTAAGATCCTCTCATCCTTTGGGGCTAAATTCTTTTTCTGGCTTTTCCTTAGGGCCTGAAGCTTGGGAACACAGGGCTTCCGCTGACCTAGGCCACTCCTGAGCTGGGAACTCCTTGGCCTCAACTGTCTCCATGGACTGTTTAATCCTGGAAAAAATTCCTAAATTCATGTCCATCATCATACTCCTAACATGAAAACTCAGAGAAGATTCCGTCCTTCTTTGGTGAGCTCCTTTCCTGCAGAACTTTCCCTCAAGGGCTGGGGCTAGTCTTTAAAGTGGGGGCAAGGTCTGGGGCTGAGGAAGCAGTGGGGAGTCGATTAACTGTATTTGGATTGATGGAGAAGGACATTAGAAATTGAATAAGAGGAGTTCCCGTCGTGGCGCAGTGGTTAACGAATCCGACTAGGAACCATGAGGTTGCGGGTTCGGTCCCTGCCCTTGCTCAGTGGGTTAACGATCCAGCGTTGCCGTGAGCTGTGGTGTAGGTTGCAGACGCGGCTCGGATCCCGCGTTGCTGTGGCTCTGGCGTAGGCCGGTGGCTATGGCTCCGATTGGACCCCTAGCCTGGGAACCTCCATATGCCGAGGGAGCTGCCCAAGAAATAGCAAAAAAAGACAAAAAAAAAAGAAATTGAATAAGAGAAGGGAGACTAGTGGGGGACTGCTATCAAAGAACAGAAAGGTAGCCAGCAGGGGACTCACTGTGCAAGGGGACTCCTCTGAAGAGGTCTGCATTTATGGTGCAGAGTCTCTCAAGATTTTGGAATTTTGGAATTTGGAGGCTCCTATGGACTACAGTTACTCTGGTTGGCCTTCACATCTCTAGAAGGGTCAGAGGGCTGTGGAGTAGCGCTCAACAGTAAGTGATGCTATGGGAGTTGCAGACGAATTGAGTTGGAAGTATGCCCTCCACACTGTTTTAGAATGATCCCTTCTTTTTCCTCCCAAGTCTGGAAATCCACAGTCTTTGCGATGTAGCTCCAGGAGCTTCTGGACAGAACCCAGAGGTTGAAAGGAAAAGCTCCTCCTGCTGGAAATCACACTAAAAGAAGGTAGGAAAGGAGTACCCATCATGGCTCAGTGGTTAATGAATCCTGCGTTGCTGTGGCTCCATCGTAGGCTGATGGCTGTGGCTCCCATTGGACCCCTAGCCTGGGAACCTCCATATGCTGCAGGTGCGGCCCCAGAAAAGAAAAAAAAAAAAAAAAGTAGGAAAAAACAAGTCCTTAACAGACACCTGCCCTCCAGGAAGTTGAAATGGGCAAAGTTTTTGAGCAGTCAATGCCTAAGTTTTTTGCAGTAGAAGTCAGACAAATACAGCAGAAAGGAAGAAGGAAAGGGAGGTGGGTTCAGGTTTCTGAAGATGACCTCTTCAGAGCTTATTCTAAGCTCTCTAGGACAGTGTTCAGTAGGATTGAAATCAAACCAAATTGAGTCAATGTTAAGTAGAGTCTGGCAACGATGGAATGGAGACATTTGGTGATGGTGGGGCAACAAGCAAATGAATATGCAGGATTCATGGCGTGAATGGGATATTATGAGATATAAGAGGTTGAGGTCCTGACAAAAAGAGTAGTATCATGCAAGAGGTGGGATCTGGTTAGGGAAGAGGGTCTAGTATCTGAGTGTGTTCTAGGGAAGAGGAGGAAGGGCAAATGATAGGGTTAGAAGATGGTCCCTTAAACTTTTAGCTCCGGAGGCAGACAGGGATCTGGCACCCAGTCTTAAGATTGAGTAAGGGATCCTGGGGGGCAGAGTAAAGGCAGAGAGGACTTTGGTGGAAAATATGAGAAAGCTGGTAGTGGGATAAATGAAATATTAGGAGCGACTAAGGCAAGGAAGACTCCCAGGCAGAGAGGATAAAGCCATCATGGGAGTGGAAGAAGAAATGAGTGAGAATGTGGGAGCCAATGGCAGAGCCTCTGGTAGCAGAGGGGAGGCCAGTATGGAGGTGAAAGGAGTGATGAGGGAACAGGACCAATTGTGAAGAGCAGGGCACAATGAGAAGAAAATAGACTATGCAGGGGCAGGGTCGGATACAAGATTGGGAGTAGCAGGGGAAGAGGAGACTCTGTAGGGTCCTGGGAAGAAAGGCTAATAAATAGACCGGAAGTGTGAGAGATCAAACAGGAGGGCTAGTAACTGGTCTTCTGGAAGGTCTGGTAAAATGGTGGAGACCAGAGTTAAAGAAGGCTCTAACAGAGGTGCTATGGGAACAGAAGGGGACACAGAGGGAACAGCATCTTTCACAGGGTTCCCCAAAGTGGGTCAACCTCCCCAGTGATGCTTATCCAACCCTTCCTGCATATATCTTGACCCAGCAGTTACCAAAACTGCAAGAGGCTATGGCCAGGAAGAGTAGAAACAAGAGGGTCTGGCAAAAGTAAGGGCACCTGAAGCATGCTGCCCCTTCCTGTCTCCCCACCTCCAAGACTTCATAATACTCCCTTATACCTCACCCCAAGGCTTGCTTTCTCTTTCTAATCCCTGTGGGTTCCTCCTTCAGGAGCAACCCAGCTGCACTGGGGCCCCAGAATTACATAGCCCATGCTAGGAAATGGGAAACAGGAAAGAAGGAAAGAGACAGATCACTTCCAGAAAAGGCCCCATGCCACCACAGCTTCTCTCTGACAAGTTCCACAAGCCAGTAAAACAAGAGACTGGGTCATGTTGAAAAAGTGAATATTAGTTTGGCCTGAGAAAATGAAAATCTGCCATGCCTTTCATTAAGCTGAAAAAAACAGACACGTATCACAGATAGAGCCAGCTCCAAAGTTAGCAGAAAATTATATTCCACCCAAGGAAATGCTACAGCTGTAAAGTGTCTGACTGATGCTAGGTAGCATAACTATTACTTTGTTACCTAGAAATCTTGTTTTCTAAAATCATATTCTATCAGAAACTTGCTTTGGAAATCATTTCAGGAAGAACAAAACATCCCACTCTTGCCTGCAGGATCTAATTCACATTGTCACAGAGCAGCTGCCTTGATTTTCAACCCAAGTGCAGACTCATATAAGGGGGTCTGGAATATAACATTCCACGTCTATCTTAATTTGTAGTTTCCAAGGAAAGGAGACCTTGGATCCACTTTGCCATCCAGATGTGACCTTGCGCCTTTACAAACAGCCCTGCTTTGCTTTAACTTTTCAAAATACTATTTCATATAGCTTTTACCTTCCCGCAAAATCATATTATAACTTGTCCATTTCTTGGTGACACAACTCATGGTTCTTCCAATGTGTGACCTCCTTCGTTGCAATGAGCCGATAAACCTGACTTTGTCAGACTGCAGCTTTGCTCTGGGTGTCCTGATTAGGACATTTGGAGGTTCTCTTGATATATGGTCAAGTCCCTCCCTTTGAAGGATTGGCCTCATGTCAGTAATAATATGCATATCTGAGAATCCCCCAGAGTCTTATGACATTCAAGGTCAGTCTGTCTTTGTGCGATTTTACAGTGAATTTAGAATCCAGTTGTCTCTTGGGTCCTTCAGTATCAGTTTGTCTCCTGGAATTTTTGGTTTCCCATTAGACTAGTGTCCTATGGTGAAATTTGGCTTTTAGCACTATGTCCTGCCTTCTGTTTATCTATTGTCCTCTCTCTGTCTGAGAACCTTCCCCAGTCTTCTCTGGGTATAAGACTTGCCTTTGGGAAAGATCTCACCACACTTTCCGAAAGCCAGATGGCTGCTGATTTCTCAAGTCAGCAAGTAGAGGCAGCTTAACCTTAGGGTTGAGGACTCCACATAAGCCATGTTTTTACCTTTGATCAACAGTCAAGCAATCTCTCATGGGCTTGTCTGCTAACAAGCTTATGCTACCTCCTGGCATAACTTCACTGAGGATAAATTAGAATTATAGTGGCCACTTGGGAACTTTGACATGAACAAGAATGTTCATTTGAGAAATGCCTGGGGCATAAAGGGAAAAGAAACTCTCAAGAGGAGATCGTATAACTGATCTGTCTAAAAGAGAGAGATCACTGTGATTAATGTAGGAGATTTCTCCTCCATATCTTTTCTTTAGGGATTAATAAGCACTGGCTTTTAATTATATGGGTTGATAAATTTGCCCAGGACTTATTATTTAGAGCAGGGCTGTAGTGACTTTCTCTTTTGTGTCTGCGTATACATGAAAAAGGTTTTCCTGCCTCTACACTTTCTCCCTTCTTCTTACAGAAAGAAGATAACCTTTTACAGTGACAATTTCATATTTGTGTAAAGCTACCTTTCTCCACTTTTTGGTTACATGTTCTATCTTCTTTTTTCCTCACTTGGGAGATTTTAAAGATGAATTGCTCGGGGAAAAAAAAGTCACTATTTTGCATACTAAGGGGTCAAAAATGTCTAAGAGATGAGAAAAATGCCAGTAAATTGTTTTCTTTTGCATTATAAAATGTAGACGAAAGTATTTAAAGAATAGCCTTCATAGGAGGGATGGATTGGGAGCTTGGGGTTTGCATATGCACACTAGTGTATATAGAATGGATGGTCAGTGGGGATCGGCTGTATAGCACAGAGAAATCTACTCAATATCCTGTGATATAAGGAATATATAGGAATGGATATGTGCATATGTATAACTGAGTCACTTTGCCATATAGCAGAAATTAACACAACATTGTAAATCAGCTATACTTTAACAGAATTTTTTTTTAAAAAATAGCCTTCATTAGTATAGCCATGAGAGAAGATCTTAGCTTCCTTATAAGAGCTTTTAAATATTATTTTGATTATTTAAATTTTGTTTCATGAATACAAAGTTTATAAAGTATATTTTTGTTGTTGTTGTTGTTGTTATTGTTGTTGTTGCTATTTCTTTGGGCTGCTCCCGCGGCATATGGAGGTTCCCAGGCTAGGGGTCCAATCGGAGCTGTAGCCACCGGCCTACGCCAGAGCCACAGCAACGCGGGATCCGAGCCGCGTCTGCAACCTACACCACAGCTCACGGCAACGCCGGATCGTTAACCCACTGAGCAAGGGCAGGGACCGAACCCGCAACCTCATGGTTCCTAGTCGGATTCGTTAACCACTGTGCCACGACGGGAACTCCATAAAGTATATTTTTAAAAGTATCGTATAATATTTCTGATCAACAAATTTTGACAAATTGGAATGAGTTAATCATAGAGATTAAAACAACCTATGTCTATATTGCCCTAATTTTATTATATAAAATTAATGCTAAGACAGTTTTCTAGTGTATATAAGACTAGGGTTAAAACTACAAGATTTAAACTTTCTAGATTTTGTATATTAGTCTTATGGAACAAGACAAAGATCATTGAAACAAATATATTTTAGAATTACAAAATATAAAATTGGTTTTAAGTGAAATCATAGGATAGATGTATTTTAAAGGGGGTTGATTTTATAAAATTCTTAAAATACTACAAATCATGAGGACTTAATATTTCAACTAAAATTATAATTTCTAAACAGTTAAATATTAAGACTTTAGAAAATGTTGTTACTTGATATATGATATTTGAACACCTAAGCTAAAAAACTATATATACATATACTTTTAATTTATCCTTCTTCATATACATTATATAAGGGCTATAGATTAATACAATGTGTAAGCGCCTTTGGCTTGTATGTTTATTCTGTCTCCTGAAAATGTAAAATCTAAAAATGTGTACTCATAAAAATTTAGTTAGGCAGTTCTTGGTTTCTTGCCTTTTAGTTTTCCCTGTGTCTGGAGAAAATAAAAATTGCTTACTTTGGTTAAATATGGTAACAATAAAAATTATAAATACTATACTTAGTATAATAATTACAGAAAATGATAATATGAGGTAAGACGATGAATATGGTTTAAGGAATTATAATTTATTAAAAGATAATTCAGAGTAATATATATTCTTGTTTTAATATGCTAAGATAAAGTATATTTTAAAGCTAGAATTTTGTTGTATATACATTATTCGCATATGTCTACATACACACAAAAAGGCATACTAATATTTTTTTTATAATTTTTTTTTATTTTCCCACTGTACAGCAAGGGGGTCAGGTTATCCTTACATGTATACATTACAATTACATTTTTCCCCTAGCCTTTCTTCTGTTGCAACATGAGTATCTAGACAAAGTTCTCAATGCTATTCAGCAGGATCTCCTTGTAAATCTATTCTAAGTTGTGTCTGATAAGCCCAAGCTCCTGATCCCTCCCACTCCCTCCCCCTCCCATCAGGCAGCCACAAGTCTCTTCTCCAAGTCCATGATTTTCTTTTCTGAGGAGATGTTCATTTGTGCTGGATATTAGATTCCAGTTATAAGTGATATCATATGGTATTTGTCTTTGTCTTTCTGGCTCATTTAGTATAAGATTCTCTAGTTCCATCCATGTTGCTGCAAATGGCATTATGTCATTCTTTTTTATGGCTGAGTAGTATTCTGTTGTATATAAATACCACCTCTTCCGAATCCAATCATCTGTCGATGGACATTTGGGTTGTTTCCATGTCCTGGCTATTGTGAATAGTGCTGCAATGAACATGCGGGTGCACGTGTCTCTTTTAAGTAGAGTTTTGTCCGGATATATGCCCAAGAGTGGGACTGCGGGGTCATATGGAAGTTCTATGTATAGATTTCTAAGGTATCTCCCAACTGTTCTCCATAGTGGCTGTACCAGTTTACATTCCCACCAACAGTGCAGGAGGGTTCCCTTTTCTCCACAGCCCCTCTAGCACTTGTTATTTGTGGATTTATTAATGATGGCCATTCTGACTGGTGTGAGGTGGTATCTCGTGGTAGTTTTGATTTGCATTTCTCTTATAATCAGCGATGTTGAGCATTTTTTCATGTGTTTGTTGGCCATCTGTATATCTTCTTTGGAGAAATGTCTATTCAGGTCTTTTGCCCATTTTTCCATTGATTGATTGGTTTTTTTGCTGTTGGGTTGTATAAGTTGTTTATATATTCTAGAGATTAAGCCCTTGTCGGTTGCATCATTTGAAACTATTTTCTCCCATTCTGTAAGTTGTCTTTTTGTTTTCTTTTGGGTTTCCTTTGCTGTGCAAAAGCTTTTCAGTTTGATGAGGTCCCATGGGTTTATTTTTGCTCTAATTTCTATTGCTTTGGGAGACTGACCTGAGAAAATATTCATGATGTTGATGTCAGAGAGTGTTTTGCCTATGTTTTCTTCTAGGAGTTTGATGGTGTCCTGTCGTATATTTAAGTCTTTCAGCCATTTTGAGTTACTAATATATTTTAATTCTAAAAATGGTAAAAAGGAAAACTCAAAGGTATATTCCATGTTAGTGGATTTATTCACAGGAAAGAGCTTATAAATCTTTTACTGCAAATTGTAATATACATACACAAAAAGAGTAATATTAGGGTTTTCTTTTTATAAAATGACCAAGTTATTTTGTGCCTAGAGAAGAGTTTTCTTTTAAATTACCAAAATACCCTGTTAAATCTCTGTCCTTCTGTCATCCTCTTGCATAATAACATAAAGTTCTTTATTTTTAAAGTTACTAGGTCAGACTTCAGAGGAAGGCTATGGTCAAACTTCAGTGAGAAGGACCTTACCAGGTACTGTTAACAACTAACACAACAGTAAATCCAGGCCTCCCAAGTCAACAGACATACACAACATAAAATCCCTGGAAGTCTGTCCTGAGACCTCAAACAGAGCAAGCAAAGGAATTATGCCAAAGCAGATGACTGAAGAAAGTGTCACCTTCCTCCAAGACCTACCAGACAAGACAGAGCTGCAAATTTCTATGCTTTAGTCTGCATGTGCTTTTGCCCTGTCTCTTTGTTCTTTTCCTCTCAGTCAAGTTCAGATTTAAATTGTTGATATGTCTTATCTATGAACTATGATAACTTCCTCAATACTATATATATATATATTTTTTTTTTTTTTTTGCCTTTACTAGGGCCGCACCCATGGCTAGGGGTCCAGTCGGAGCTGTAGCCACCGGCCTACGTCACAGCCACAGCAACAGCAGATCCAAGCTGCATCTGCGACCTACACCACAGCTCACGGCAACCCCGGATCCTTAACCCTTTAAGCGAGGCCAGGAATCAAACCCGTGACCTCCTGGTTCCTAGTCAGATTCATTAACCACTGAGCCACGACAGGAACTCCCTACTTTTTTTTTTTATCACAGTCACTCCTCAGTGTAAGTCCAAAGCCAGGCTGCAGTTCACTCGTAATTTGGCTACGGCATACGATTACACTGTCTGTTGGGTTTGTACTTAATTTCCTTTGGGTGCCACCCAGCCTCCTTTGCTATTAATTTCATGGAATTACCTGATTTCCTAGATGGTATGACTCAACTGAGAAGCAATCTGGGGATGAAAAAAATAGTGTAATAGGCCAAACGGCCAGAATTCTAAAACACCCTATCATGCCATACATAGAAAGGAAGGTTTCAGCCCTAAACAAAACAATGCTCAGAAATCTTTTGTGAAAATTTAGCTATTCCAGACAGGTTTTCCCAAAAATCTGGTGATGGGGGTGAAAGGAGTGACAAGGTGGTATTTTGAGAAGACAGAACACAATGAGAGGAAAGGAGACAGTAAGAGTTCACTGAGGGACTATGGGCCCCATAGGTTCTCAGGTGAAGAGACAACAGAGGTAAATATGTCTCCGGAAGGTCCCCAGAGAAGCTGAAAGCCAGTGCTATAGAATCTGCAAATGGTCTGGAATGTGGGCCTCTGTGGAATCCAGTGAGAAGGTAGAAACTAGGTACAACAGCCGAGAGAAGGTCTAGTTATGGGCCTTCTGAGAGTCAATGAGAAGTTGAAGATAGAGACTGAGCTGACCCCCCACCCCCGCCACCACCCCAAGGAATGGTCGGGGCCATGGCACTCTGAGGCGGCAGCAGCTTCCCTAGGCTTCCCAGATAGCAGAATGTCAGCTTCCATGGCCACTACTCGCACTGCTCACAGCGGGAATCTTGATGACATGGTTGCCACAAACTGCTTTGTAACAGGAAGCCTGTCCAGGTGGCTGCAGAAAGCAAGAGGAATAAGCTAAACTCAAGAGGGCTGGGATGGGGGCCACACACTGCATTCCCCCACATCCCAAGCTTCACAGTGTTTCTCTTATTCCTCACACACAGACTTTCTTTCACATCCCCTTCCCCATGGGTTTCCCCTGCACTGTCAACCCCAGGCTGCACTGGGCCCTGGAACTGCACAAGTCATGCTAAAAAGAGGGATACGAGAGAGGACAGAGAGATTAACGTCCTGTTCACCAGGAAATTTTGTTCTGTACAGGTTAGATTCTGTTCAGCCTCTCCAGTCAGAGAATCCAAAAGCCTGGGTTACTTGTGAAGAGAGGAGCAAAGTGTTATTTTAGGAGGCTGAGTGGAATGATCCTTTGGGGGAGACTTTTGGAAGCCTAAGACTCCAAAGGTACCAAACTTGGTATACAAAATTGTCCATGACAAAAATAGTAAGGCCTTTCACAGACGTTACCTCATGTGATCCTCACAACAACCCTGTGAGGTATGGAGGCCAGCTGTTACCTCTGAGGGGAAGCCTGAACCTTGGGGCTGTGAATTAGCTCATCCAAAATCACGATCCAGGAGTTCTACCTTCAAAACCAACAGTGGTTCCAGTGTATCTCACACAGCCATCCATGGGCAAGACCCATGGCCCAGGGCCCTCATGCTTTCATTTGAATGGATGGGCAGAACAGGGAATCTGAATCCGTCTTGTGAGCCTCCTCCCTGAGAGCTCTGTCTTCTAATCAAGACTTGCTCTAAGAACTGAGAGATTGTGAACCTTGGCCCCTCATGGAAAGATGAGATTAGGGTTAAACCTTGGGAAGCCCAGGATTGACAAGACAAACCTTCCCTTTTAATGCTATACCTTTGTTCCTCTTTTTGATTCCTCCCTGATCTTGAGAGACTAGAGTGAGTAGCTGGGACTGAATTTTCACTCTCCTCTCTAGGCAAGCTGCAGGCATTCACTGATTTATGGATAATCTGATTTTCCATATTAAATTAATAGAGCCCTGTGATCTCTCCCTGTTGTCCACTTTAAACTGGAAAAAAATATTTTCTAGCTTTCCTTCTTTGAAAATTTCAAGAAGGGTTTTCTGTATGTGATGCCCAATTGATTTTTTTTCAGTCTTTATCCTCTACAGATGACAACCACTAAATGCCAGAACTGCAGGTGCCTGTGTTCACATAGGGCTTGCCTCCTCTCGTAGAGCTGAGGCTCAGCATCTGTCTGATTCAAGGCTTTAAAAGGCTCAGAGCATTGTTCTCCATATCAGTCCTAACCCAAAGGGAAGCCTTGGCCCAGAGATACCTGAAGTGAATAAGAGTTGAGGGAGTCTGTCCTCCTATAGGAATCCCCAACTCTCTTAATAATCCAACCCATGGCCAGTGACTCCCTGTGCTCAGGGTTTTACCAGGGAGCCCTCTTATAGACCAGAGGGTCTGTAAGCTTCGCATATAAACCCTAGTTCCCATTCCTGCTCTGCCCTGTTCCCAGCTTTCTACTCTTCCTGAGAGTTTCTTAAATGGCTCTCTGTGCCAACGTAATTGATTTAGAAAAGCAAGAAGAGAAGGAAAATGTTAACCTCTGCTGGTGGCTGGCTCTAGGGTTCCTTTGTGAAATTGGTGTGTTTATTTTTTCCTAATTTTTAATAAATTTTGACTCCTCTGTAAATAGTAAAGTTATGGGAAAATGAACCCCATGCTATACAGCAAGTATGAAATGGAACTAGTGCCCCAAGGCTCAGTAAGATGCATATGAAAGCAGAGTTCATCTGAAGTGCACCTCAGCCTCAGACAACTGATCACTGAGTATATGACCCTACCATGGAGCTATGGAACAGTGACAGTGCTCTTGAGGGTGGGAGAGGCTTTTTTTTTTTTTTTTTTTTGTCTTTTTAGAGCCAAACCTGTGGCACATGGAGGTTCCCAGGTTAGGGGTCGAATCGGAGCTGTAGCCTCTGCCCTATGCCACAGCGACAGCAACTCAGGATCCAAGCCACGTCTGCGACCTACACCACAGCTCATGGTGAGGCTGGACCCTTAATCCACTGAACAAAGCCAGAGATTGAACCTACATTCTCATGGATCCTAGTCAGGTTCATTAACCGCTGAGCCACTAAGGGAACTCCAGGAGAAACCTCTTAAAGAGGATGGAGAACCCACAATTCCTCTTCACATCATCCAGCCTTCCCTGGGTCTTCTAGATCCTTCCATCCTTCTCTAGCCCTTAGTATTTTTCCAATTCCACCCTTTTATCATATCATAGGTACAGGGTAGTGTTACTTTCTATTTCTCCCTCCTACAACACAGAGAGTAGCTGGGCTGTCCATTATCCCCTTGGTCACCTCGGCTTTGATCCTACCAATTACACAGCCTTTGAAAATCTGAAGCTCTCCCAGAAATTTTTGCTGATTCCCAGGGATTTGCTTTCTCAGGATTTTCTGTGTTCTCAGTTTCAGCTTCCCACTTCACACCAACCCAGACGCAACCCCACAGTCATATTCACCCAAGAGAGTCCACTTTCACATAAAAGCACTAGTGAGTGATGTGGTCTTTACAAAAGATATTGTGAGGGTGATGAAAAGGGCTAGGGGCAGACCTCACCCCTGGCAAACAACTTTGAAATACCTAATCCCTAGCTGCTGAATTAAACACTGAATTATTTCCTTCTCTGAAACAGTTCTGGCCCAGGGCAGTTAATCCTTTCCCACCAACCTGATGAGGCTTTGCCAGAACTGGCAACTGGCAGCAAAACTATCAAGAATAAGAGTTAGATTCTCAGCTAACATTGCCACTGAGATACTGCTTTTAGGTCCTTTAAGTTAAAAAAAAAATAACCATGGGTTCATATTCATATGTACAATTCAAGTTTAACATAGGGTTTTACTTTGTATCTCATTTCTCAATGAAAATTTTGGATCCTAATAACATTAATGTTCTTATTTGGTCTATCCTAATAGATACATAATGTGCTTTTTAAATTATTATATAAATATTTCTCCTAATAATAAAATTACTGAGTGAAGTTTTGAGTTATTTGCAATTCTTTTTTTCTAGAATACACCACATCAACCAGAATAATATGTTCCAAAGTCACTTGAAATAATTTTTATCTCTAGGTGGTTATATAACCAATTTGATAAACAGTTAAAGTTATGAGTTTCAATTCATTCTTAATTTTAGGGTTAGCTTCATTTTCAAAAAATGTAAACCATGATTAGGATTAGATGAGGGTAGAACCCTGGTGAAGAGCATTAGGGCCCTCATAAGAGTCACTAAAAAACTTGTTTCATTGGAGTTCCTGTTGTGGCGCAGTGGTTAAGGAATCCAACTAGGAACCATGAGGCTGCAGGTTTGATCCCTGGCCTCACTCAGTGGGTTAAGGATCTGACATTGCCGTGAGCTGTGGTGTGGGTCGTGGCTACAGCTTCCATTAGACCCCTAGCCTGGGAACCTCCATATGCCGCAGAAGTGGCTCAAGAAAAGGCAAAAAAAGACAAAAAACAAAAAAAGCTTGTTTCATGGCTCTCATTTCTACTATGTGAAGACACACCTAGAAGATGGCCATCCATCAACCATCTATGAGCCAGGAAACAGGTTCTCATGACACCAAATCTGCTGACACCTTGAACCCGGACTTCACAGCCTCCAGAACTGTGAGAAATAAATGTTGTTTAAGCCACCCAGCTGATGGTGTTTTTGTTATAGCAGCCCAAACAGACTAAGCCAGTCTATTTGAAATAATACAGAAGCAGGGAGTTCCCACTGTGGCACAGTAGGTTAAGGATCCAGTGTTGCCTCAGCTGTGATTCAGGATGTGAGTGGTTTTACTCCATGCAGTTACTCAGGAATCCAGGTTTCTTTCATCCTATTGCTCTGCCATCACCAAGGGCATTATTCTTGCCTTCATGGTTACTGTTAGGCCATAGTTCAGTCATGTGCCAGCTCAAGGTTAAGAGGAAAGGGAACACAGTTTCAGGACATCTTTTAAATTGAAGATAACCCAGAAGTTGCACATAGTACATAGCATTTCCAGGTTCAATCCCTGGTCTGGGAACTGAGATCCCACATCAAGCTACCGCTGCACCTTGATGACAAAAAAAAAAAAAAAAAAAAAAATCTAATCTACTTGGGAATGTACACACACAACCAGAGATTAAAGTGGATAAAAATTCATTCAGAGGTGGAAAGATGGTAGCTAGTTCATGCAAACTCCAAATTCTTGGAAGATCATTAGAAAAACACTGCCAGATAGCCAACATTGACTGGTCCCTTGTTCCAAATCCATCTGGAAAGTAGAAGACCTTCAATTACTTGGTCTCAGGAGTTCCCTTTGTGGCTCAGTGGTTAATGAACCCGACTAGGATCCATGAGGATGTGGGTTCAATCCCTGCCCTTACTCAGTGGGTTAAGGCTCTGGCATTGCAGTGAGCTATGGTATAGGTCACAGATGCAGCTCAGATCCTGCTTTTGCTGTGGCTGTGACTAGGCTGGCAGCTACAACTCCCATTCAACCCCTAGCCTGGGAACTTCCATATGTCATGGGTGCAGCCCTAAAAGGAAAAAAAAAAAATTGCTTTGTCTCTACTTATACACACACAGCTACTCAATAAAGTAATTATCTTAATCCAGAATCATACCAGTGACCAAGATATTGCCAGCTGCATATATGGACTTTTTAAAACAGAATTGTCTCAGTTCTCTGATACACAGATTTTTTTCTTTTTTCTTTTCATTTTTTTTTCTTTTTTCCTTTTTGGTATATGGAGTTCCCAGGCCAGGAATCAGATCCAAGTCACAGTGGTGAACTAAACTGCAGCTGTGGCAACACTGGATCCTTAACCCACTCTGCTGCTCCCAAGACACTGTGGATCCCATTGTGACACAGTGGGAACTCCTTTGATATATTTTGAACTGACTCCTCTTAAACTTTCATTTTACAAATGTTCCAGGAATTTTAATTAATTTAATTTATAACAGAAGCCCATAAAAAGATGAGCACTTCCTTCTCCTCTACATTGACGTTCATTTAGTGGAAATATGATGACAGAATCACTTCTTCCACACCGAATGCATTTTCTTTTTGTCTTTTTAGGGTCACACTTGTGGCATAGGGAGGTTCCCAGGCTAGGGGCCACGGCCACGTGGGATCCAAGCCACGTGCGAGACCCACACCACAGCTCACGGCAACACCAGATCCACAACCCACTGAGCGAGGCCAGGGATCAAACCCACGTCCTCACAGGTGCCAGTCAGATTCGTTTCCACCAAGCCACTACGGGAACTCCTGAATGCCTTTTTAACTACCTTTGTAATCAAACAAGGGCATTAAGAGGAATTTAACATTCTCCAGTAGGATACCACAGGTCCTAGCTTGTTCTTACCCCAGGTGGCTTCTCCTCTGGCTTAATCGTTGGTGGAAATCAGATACTTTCCTATTCTCCACTGTTTTTCTGCTTTCCTCTCTTACATCTATCTTCATCTATGTTGGTAAATAAAGTGAAGAATTCAGACTATTACCCAGATAATTTGACCAAAATTGCCCTTGTAGGAATTTTACTTGTGTTTTAGAAGCGAAAGTAGGGGGCTTACCTTTAAACCTAAATGACTTGACAACCACTGTTGGGCAAGCCCATGGCCAGTGGAATTTTGCTAGAACATAATTTACTTATATTTCTAACACTAGGAGTGTTATTATTTATTACTATAAGCCTCTTGCTTATAGAGGCTCCTGCTCCTCTGTAAAATCAGAATCACAATTCCTTCATTGCCAGGTTGTTGATGAAATTAAATGAGATAATAAACATAAAGATTTCTGCATGCAGTATTCTGTACATATTTAAAAACACATCTGCACATGTACACAACACACATTGTACATGGATCAGAACATTCATGATATTGCACTTTACATTTTATAAAACACTCACCTATATTTTCTCTTTGATCTTCAGAAAAGCACTGGAAAGTTTAAGGACAGGTAGTCACCAAGTTACAAATGAAGTGCCTGAGGTTAAATGCAGTTAAATGGTGTTCCCAAGACCATACAGCTGGTCTGAGTTAATCTTTTCAAACCCTTAGCTCTCCTCCACCTCTACACTGATGCCACGTGCTCCACACAGGTGTCCAAAATATTGGTTCTTAAACTTGACTGCACCTTGGAACTACCTGGAAAACTTAAACACAAATACCTGGTCCCACCCTCGGAGATTTTGATTTAACCACTCTGAAGTGTGACCTGGGAACTAGGATTTTTGTTCTCAGTCCCTCTCTTCATTTTCAATTAAACTTTCCTTGTGAGATAACAGTAGATTGATGAGAAGTTGTAAGAAACAATACAGAGAGATCTCATTTTTTCCTTCAGTAGTAACACCTTGCAAAATTGTATTATAATGTCACAATCATAATACTGACACTTATCCTGTCAAGATGCAGAATAGTTTCACCATCACAAGAATCTCTTGAATTTTCCTTTTATAGCCACACCCAGCTCCCCCTACCTACCCTACCCTACCCATCTCTAACTCCTGGTAACCAGCAATTGTTCTCCACACATGTCTGGTCTATAATCCTCCACTCTACCAGCTGAGCTATGAAAGGGTCCATTCTGTTTCTCTCTCTCTCTCTCTCTCTCTCTCTCTCTCTCTCTCTCTCTCTCTCTCTCTCTAAATATACATACACACACACACACACACACACACACACACACACACACATTTAGGGCTGCACCTGCAGCATATGGAAGTTCCCAAGCTAGGGGTCGAATTGGATCTGTACCTGCCAGCCAACACCTCAGCCACAGCAATGGTGGATCCGAGTTGCAACTGTGAACTATGCCACAGTGTGAGGCAACGTGGGATCCCTAACCCATTGAATGAGGCCAGGGATGGAACCTCATGGATACTATGTTGTGTTCTTAACCTGCTGAGTCACAATGGGAACACCTCCATTTGTATAATTTTTTGTCATTTCAAGAATGTTATATAAATGAAATCATGCAGTATGTGACCTTTGGGGATTGGATTTTTTTTTTCACTCATCATAATTCCCTGGAAATCCAAGTTGCTGCATGTTTCAATAGTTCATTCCTTTTTATTGCTGAGTAACATTCCCTGGCATGGATGTACTGTCTGGCTTAAGGACATCTGAGTTGTCTCCATTTTCTGGTTATTATAAATAAAACTGTTATGAACATTTGTGTACAGGTTTTTATGCAAAGATAAGATTTAGTTTATCTTGGATAAAGGCCTGAGTGCACTTGCTGAGCAGTCCATGTTTAGTTTTAGAAAAAACTTCCAAACTATTTTCTAAAATGACTCTATCATTTTACATTCCTAAAGCAATATGTTTGAGAAATCTGCTTTCTCACCCTCACCCTTTTTTTCTTAAAAGCCATGCTGATGTGTGATAGTTCTCATTGTGGTTTTAATCTGCATTTATTTCTCTAATAGTCAATGATGTTGAGTATTTTTTCATGTGCTTATCTGCCAGTTGTATACCTTTTTAGTGAAATGTCTATTCATGCCTTATGTCCTTTTTTAAAATTGGATTGTTTTATCTTTTCTGCACCATGTGAAAGTTGTGGGGCCAGGGATCGAATCCATGCCACGGCTGTGACCTAAGCCACAGTAGTGACCCAAGCCACAGCAGTGACATGCCATATCCTTAACCCACTATGCCACCAAGGGAACTCCTAAATTTGATTGTTTTTAACTGTTCATTTTTGAGAATTCTTTACACATTCTAGATACTATTCCTCTGCTGGATATATGCTTTACAGATATTTTCTCCCAGGCTATAGATTGCCTTCTGTTTATTTAATAGATTTTATTTTTTAGACAGTTTTAATATTTAGAGAAAAGTTAAGCAGATAATATAGAAAGTTTCCATGTACCACCCCCACCCACTCATTCATATTTTTCCCTATTACTGACATCTTGCAGTAGTGTGGCATATTGGTAATAATTAATCGACCAGTATTAACATATTATTACTAACGTCCATAATTTTTATTGCTGAATAATGGTTCATTGTGGAGAAGTACCATTAACCTATTGAAGAACATCTCAGTCACTTCCAGGCTTTGGTCATTGTGACTAGAGCTGCTGTAAACATTCAAATTTAGGTTTTTATGTGGACATAAGTTTTCAGTTCAATAAATAGCACACCTAGGAGTGTGACTGTTAAATTATATGGTAAGAATACATATAGCTTGGTTAAAAAAAAAAAAAGCCTTTTAAGTGAATGTACCATTTTACATCTTTTACATAGCATAAACATTTTTTTTTAATTTTATGGCCACAGCATATGGAAGTTCCTGGGCCACGGATTGAATCTGAGCTTCGGCTGAGAACTACAACAAGGCTGCAGCAACGCCAGATTTTTTAAGCCCGTATGCCAGGCCAGGGATCAAACCCATACCTCAGCAGCAACCAGAGCTACTGCAGTCTGGTTCTTAACCCACTACAGGAACTCCAGTATGAACATCTTTCCATATGTGTATTTTCCATCTGTATATCTTCTTTGTTGAAGTATCTATTTAGATCTTTTGCCTTTTTTTTTTTTTTTTTGCTTTTCGTAGGGCCGCGCTCACGGCATTTGGAAGTTCCCAGGCCAGGGTTCAAATCGGAGCTTCAGCTGCCAACCTGCACTACAGCCACAGCAACGTGGGATCCCCGACCCACTGAACAAAGCTAGAGATCAAACACACATCCTTATGGATACTATTTGGATTGATTTCTGCTGCGCCACAAGGGAAACACCTGCCTATTTTTTAATTGGGTTGTTGTTTCCTTATTGTTTTGTTTGTTTGTGTCTTTTGTCTTTTTAGGGCCACACCCAAATCATATGGAGGTTCCCAGGCTAGGGGTCAAATTGGAGTTGTAGCTACCAGCCTACGCCACAGCCACAGAAACACCAGATCCGAGGTGTGTCTGTGACCTACACCACTGCTCACGGCAACGCCAGATTCTTAACCCACTGAGTGAGGCCAGGGATGGAGTCCTTGTCCTCATGGATCCCAGTCAGGTTCATTAACCACTGAGCCATGACGGGAACTCTGGGTTGTTTCTTTATTTTTGAACTGTAAAGAATTTTTTGGAGAAGTCCCCATCGTGGCTCAGTGGTTAAGGAATCCAACTCGGAACCATGAAGTTGCGGGTTCGATCCCTGGCCTTGCTCAGTGGGTTAAGGATCTGGCTTTGCCATGAGCTGTGGTGTAGGTTGCAGACTCGGCTCACGGCTCGGATCCTGAGTTGCTGTGGCTCTGGTGTAGGCTGGCAGCTGCAGGTCTGGTTGGACCCCTAGCCTGGGAACCTCCATATGCCGTGGGAGTGACCCTAGGAAAGGCAAAAAGACACACACACACACACACACACACACACACACACACACACACACACAAAACAGTGTCTTTCACAAAGCAGAAGTTTTTTATGTTAATAGAGTCCAACTTATCAGTTCAATTCTTTCATTCATGGATTGTGCTTTTGGTGTCGTACCTGAAATTTCATCACCAAATCTGAGGATATCTAGATTTTCTATGTTATTTTCTGGAAGTTTTGCAGGTTTGTGTTTTACGTTTAGATCTATGATCCATTCTGAGTTACTTTTTGTGAAAGGTGTAAACTCTGTGTCTAGGTTCATTTTTCACAAACCAATTTCCAATTGTTCTAGCTCCATTTACTTAAAAGATTATCTTTTCTCCATTGAATTGCCTTTACTCCATTGTCAGCAACCCCTTGACTGTATTTGTGTGGGTCTATCTTGTAGCTCTCTGTATAGTTCACTGATTTATTTGTCTACTCTTTCACCAGTCCCACAGTCTTGATTATTGTAGCTTTACAATAAGTCTTTAGGCCATAGAATGTCAGTCTTCCAATTTTTTTCTTCTTCCTTAGGGTGGTATTGACTATTCTGGGCCTTCTTCCTTTCCATATAAACGAGTATAGTCAGTTTGATGAGATACACCAATTGATTTCCTCCAAGTGGGGATTGAGATCAATTCCCATTGGGCCCCCTGTCACCAGAGAATGAAGAGGAGAGAGGTAAGTGCCAACTAGCCTACCTCTCATCAACTTGTTTCACTTTATCGCTGCTGCATGGGGATGGAGGTACCATAACTCTGGACAAACTGACACTACTCCATCAGGGGGTTCTGAGCATGAGGCCCACATCCCTGGTGTGAGAGGATGGATGGAGTTCAAGTCCTCATTCAACCCTATTGAAAACTGTTCTGTGTTTTCTTAGATTTTGTGTTTGTTTGACACCCATCCTTCACTAGGCCAATTATATTAACTGCTTTTTTATTTTTATTTTTTTATTTGTGATGCTCTGGTATTTGGGTACCTTATGAAACATAAGAAAATATAGTTAATAAAAGTAATTCCTGGAGTTCCCATCATGGCTCAGCGGAAACAAATCTGATTAGCATCCATGAGGATGCAGGTTCAATCCCTGGCCTCACTCTGTGGGTTAAGGATCCAGCATTGCCATGAGCTGTGGTGTAGTTTGCAGACAAGGCTCAGATCTTGCGTTGCTATGGCTGTGGTGTAGGCCAGAAACTACAGCTCCAATTTGACTCCTAGTCTGGGAACCTCCGTATGTCACAGGTGCAGCTCTGAAAAGACAAAAAAAAAAAAAGTAATTCCTAAAGATAATAACAACTTGCCTAAAAGCTCGTCTTCTTTAACTTATTGGAGTCTTCCTATGTTTATTTGGTGTGTTATGTTGCCAAAGATAAACAAAGCTGGACACTTTAAGTAGTAAGAACTGTTTTTACTCAGTAAAAAATACTATTACAGGAGAGAAAAGTGTTCCACTTTGATTTAATGAGAAGTGACTTCACTTTAAAGAGAGAATGAAGGCATGGAAGGAGTCAGCAGAGGCTTAGGATAGTCAGACAAAGTCAGAAAAATGAAAAATTACAAAAAGCAGGAAGCAGAGGTTTGTCCCTGTAAAACTCTTCTGGTTTTGCCAATTGGTACTTATTGAAGTTAAGCTCCTCCCCTCCAACAGAGGCTGGGAAACAAGGAGCCTGTCTTCCTTCAGGTATTAACTGGAACTTATTACCAGTAAGTGCTTTTGGCATCCTTGAGTTTTCTCAAGCAGACACACTAAGGGGGGATGGGGTCATCCCAGGGATGTGGCCTTGGACTATTAGAAACTATTTTAGTGGGTTTTTTTTTTTTTCCAGTCTTTATAGACCAAGGTTGAAGCCTAGTTAAGAAAGGGCTCAGGGGACCTTGGTTAGAGTTTGGTCAAGGAGAGAATCTCAGACAATGTCCAGTGGGTTTTAGTTATAAGAGGCAGGACCTGAGAAAACAAGGCAACTCCGTCTTGGCGGAACCAGAATTACTCAGCCTTAGAAGATTTGAAATCTCTCCAGATGATTCTAATATGCAACAAACTTTGAGAACCACAAGACAAAGACCAAAACTGCCCTCCCTTGTTTCAATAATGCCCCCCCCAAAAGAAATAAGTTCCTCTGAGGAAACTGCATGCTGTGGTGTGTGTACATGTAAGTATATCTGTACATATGTGCACATACATGCACACACCAGCATGAGAGGTAGAGAATAGGCCTTTTTGTCTCAAGCAAAAGAAGATAGAAAGTGCTTAGAGCTATGGAAATGTACCAAGCTGCCTTTGTTTTAGTGAGGGGAAGCAAGAGGGGTCCTAGCAGAATTCAACCCCATATCCATTTATGTGGCCATAAAAAGGAGAGAGGGATGCTTCTTGAGGTTATGGTTTGAGGGGTCATATTCATGCTAGATATTGTTGATCCAGTTCTGGCCCTCACAGTTTTCTTTGCTGGATGCTTCCTGCCTGAAACTATGAAAGTGACTCTTGGTCTCTCTGCAATTGCTCAAAATTCATCGGGAAAGCACTGCTTTCAGGCCCGACTTTCCCAGAACTCATTAAGCATGGTTCTATTGTTTCTTTTACGACTCATTTAGATCCTAACGGTTATTTCATGGAAATGCAAATGCAGAAGCCAGAAGGGGGAGAACTCCTTTCAGAAGCCAAGCAGTGGCCTCTGGAATGCTAAAGGTTCTGAAAACTGATCCAAACTATCGCTGGGTTCTTGGGCTCCATCTCCGGAAAAGAACATTTTTCTAGACTGAGTGCTGCCTGAAAGGCTGTTTGACATTTCTGGCTGTGAAAAGAAAAGGCTAGGTGGGGCCTGAGGCTTCCCTAGAGGCAGCAGTAGATGTTGGCTTGAAGCGAGATCCTAATTCTCTGCTCAGGAATTGAACCTGGGCAGCCTGAATGAAAACGAGGAATTGTAGCCACTAGACCAGCTAGAGGTTAGAAGCAGAATTGCCCTGATTCTTGCCCCTGTTGAAAGCAAGAATGTTTCAAGGAGGCAAAGACTGTAAAAACAGGTACAAAATTTATTGTTAGAGACACAGTACAACATGTGGGAGAGCACAGAAATACAGAGTATTAATCTATTTACCTAAGGCAGAAATAAGCTGTAATTCACACCAGAAGGAGAACTGAGGGTGTGGGCACCCCCTTGCATGAGGATTGCGTCAGAGGGGTGATTTAAATTCCTTATATAGGACAGTTGATATGGGTTTTTGTCTTCCTTTGGCCAATTAACTTGTTTCATCTTTCTCACCTGACCAGATCTAGGGCCCTCCCCTGATCTGCATGAGCATCTTTTGGCCAAGATGGATTCCAAAGCAGAGCATGGTGGGAAGTTTATCCAGGCTTATTATGCCCTAGAACCCCCTCCCTTTTTCACCCAGAGGGGTCTTACTGCACATGTGGGGTTGGGGTCTCCCTGATCCTGAGAACGGGAGGTATGTGACCTCTTTGTTCTGCCCAAGTGGGGCTCAGCCCCTCTTCTGAGTCGATCATCCCCACTGTTTAACAAGTTCACAGAAATACCAGTTACTTGCCTTGTGCTTGTTATTATTTCTATCTTGGAAGATAGGTAGGTGGCTGGTTCTAAATGGCTGTCCTAAAGTCCACCTATCTCCTGCCTCAGGAAGTGTAAATACTAGGCTAGTTGCAGTTGTCTATCCTGGAGCCCATCCATCTGCCTCAGTTCTCAAATCAGAATCGCTGGCATCCTTTGAGATCACCCTGGTGCTTCCACTCCACCCCAGACATTCTGATTTTTTTTTTTTTTTGGTCTTTTTGCCAATTCTAGGGCTGCTTCCACGGCATAGGGAGGTTCCCAGGCTAGGGGTCCAATCGGAGCTGTAGCTGCCAACCTACACCACAGCTCGCGGCAACGCCGGATCCTTAACCCACTGAGCAAGGCCGGGGACCGAACCCGCAACCTCATGGTTCCTAGTCAGATTGGTTAACCACTGCGCCACGACGGGAACTCCACATTCTGATTTAATTGGGACTGAATTCAGGCATTGGTATTTTTTTAAAAGCTCCCCAGGTGATTCTGACAGGCAGCCAGGGTTGAAGGGCCAAGAACCCTAGAGATCTTGCAGAGTTCTGGGAGACAAGAACAAAAAGGCAAGGACTAGTAAATACAAATTACAGTGTCTGGGAGCAATACACACGGCGTACTTTCCCCAGAACACTTACTCTGAGCCTAGACACGGAGATGGAAAAGACAGTCTGTCCTGTCCAGCAGGTTAGGCAGATGATAAAAGCCAAGGCAGGCGTGTAAGGCCACGAGAGTGGGAAGGGACATGAGGAGAAATGTCTTAACAAAAAGTGGACATTTGGGCTGCACCTTGAAGGTGGGCAGAGCTTGGACAAGTGGTGAAAGACATTCTGCACCTACAGAACAGCATCTTCATGATGAAGCAAAATTATTTTTAAAACAGGACAAGAAAAATTTAACAAAGTTTCTCTGCCATTTGAGCCACTACTCCCTCCTCTTTAGTGTACAGTGTGTATCTGCATTATACATGATTAGATCTCCTTGGAAGATACAGGAATGCCTGCTGCAAAAATAAATAAATATAAGCAATTTCCTACTGGGGCCAGCAAGGAGAGGGAACATTCCTTTCTCAGTCCTATAATGCGACATGATGACGCCACTACTCACTTTGTTAGACTGTGTAAACAATCAATATAGTACTTTGATGTATAACCTTTTGTTTCAAAAACTTGTGTGCTGGGAGTTCCCGCTGTGGCACAGTGGGTTAATGATCTGGCTTGTCTCTGTGGCATTGCCAGTTCTATCTCAGACCCACGGAAGTAGGTTAAGGATCCAGCTGTGAAATACAGGCTCAGATTTGATTCCTGGCCAGAAATTTCCATTTGTCACTGATGCGGCAAAACCAAACCAATCCAAACCAAAAAAAAAATCTTACATGCTTTAAGGTAGTTCCCATTGTGGCTCAGCAGTTAACGAACCCAGCTAGTATCTAAGAGGGTGCAGGTTCGCTCCCTGGCCTTGCTCAGTGGCTTGAAGATTCGGCATTGCTCTGGCTGTGGTGTAGGCTGGCAGCTGTAGCTCTTATTTGACCCCTAGACTGGGAACCTCTATATGCTGCAGGTGTGGCCCTAAAAAGACAAAACCAACAAAAAAAAAAAACAAAAAAACTTCCTTGCTTTGATCTGATGGATGGAACAGTCCTCAGAGCCATCTGAAAGACTGTCCAGATTGCTACTCTCAGGTGGACTCGAATAAAATTTTCCATTTCTTTCTTAGATTGGCTGTTAATATTTTCACCAACATTCACAACCCTTTGGTTTGTTCCACTCCAGGCCACGTCTTCAGCATTACTCCTGAACATCTATATTATGCTTCGCATATGCATATAATATACATATATGTATATTATACACATATACATAATATACATATATATACAAAATATGCATAATATACATAATATGCACTCTTTTGAGCAGCCTCCTTACTAGGAGTGTCTATTAGAATCGCCTGGGGAAATTTCCAATTGCAGATTCTTTGAGGCTTCCTCCAGATCTACAGATTCAGACCTTCTTTGGGGGGCAGGTCCACATGGGTTTGGTTTTATTTTTTGATTTTGAAGGGAACTAACTCCCTGTATGATTCTGCTGCCCACCATTTCTCCTGTACTCCCTTGCTCCCCCCTTAAACAAGCTCTCTGGGAGAAAAAACCACCGTGCTGATTTCTGAGGGGGTTAAAATTAACACCAAGCCCAATTCTAAGCTATCAACACAGTTTAACAACTGGTTTGTAAAACTCGTGAATAGTTAACAATGGTCTCTCAGAAGCCACTAAGAGCCCAATCATCCACTCCCTCTCCCCACTGGTTAAGAACTATGATACTACAAGAAAATGTAGCATCAAAATCAAAAAACATTTATCCAATAGAACATCGTTAATGGTTTGTATACTAAAGTTAAAGACACCTCCTGCAGATAACTCATACAGCAAACAATAATACACTTAGGGAGAGAGATGGAGCTGCCAGACAGACAGTGAGGATAATGGGCCTCTTGCCTTGTCTAAATGGTAGGACTTCACCACACGATGTCACTCTAATACTTGCTTATTGACGTCTATGGACATCTCATGCAAGATAAGGCTCTCCTTGCTAAGACTGGGATTCTTTTACACCTCGGGACAATTATGAAATTACACCATATTCATTGTTTACTACTTGAAAGCAATCCTTTATGTATCTTTTTTTTTTTTCCTGTAAAAGAGATTACTAATTTGCAGAAAGGTAAGAGACAAGGGCAAAGAGGCATTTTGAATCACAAAACTGATGTAGCATAAGACTTTGATTTACTATATGAGTAAACTTGAACAAGATTCTTAACCTCTCCAAAACTCACAGTGTTCATCTGTAAAATCTGGAAAAATGCTTGTAACTTCCACTTCACAGACTGGGAGTAAGTCTAAACTAAATGGGCATGTACTAAATGTCCATTCTGTGCCAGGCTCTGCACTGGGCCCAGAGAAAATCAATATGAGGAAGTACAGGAAGTACAGGTTTCTGCCCTTAAGAAGCTCCAAGTCTAACATCCAGGACAAATATCTAAACAAGAGAATATAGGACAACGGCCAGTAGATACGCTTAGGTTTCTGCATTAGCATGTATGTTATCTGACATTCTCTAATATCTTGACAAAAATCCTTCATGTGTAGTAGCTTTTTGGGGTGGAAATAAATAAAGTGTTGGTCTTTTTTTTTTTTTTCTTTTTAGGGCCTCACCCATGGCATATGGAATTTCCCAGGCTAAGGGTCCAATTAGAGCTGTCGCTGCCGGCCTACACCACAGCCACAGCCACAGGGGATCTGAGCTGCATCTGCGACCGACACCACAGTTCACTGCAACTCTGGATCCTTAACCCACTGATCGGGGCCAGGGATTGAAACCCGAATCCTCATGGATACTAGTCGGATTCATTTCCACTGACCCACAACGGGAACTCCCGAAGTGTTGGTCTTAATGTTTCAATTATAACAAGCCTCTTAACCCTGGCCCCTCCTCCACACAAACTGCTCAGGAGGAATAGCACTGCTGAGAAGGAAGCAGGAGCAGTTAGAATGTTCTCAGTTGTGAGCAGCAGACACGCACTACCTGAGGGGTGAGGATGAATGAGTGCATCAACTCACAGAAACAAAATCTGACAGTAGAGGGCGTTCTGGACGTGGTGGCACTACCAGTTGGCTTTGTCATCAAGGCAATCATCTCAATCCCACACTCCTTAGTGGGTCATCTTCAAGCTGGCTTCCTTCCCTGTACTACGTTGCTGTAGCACCACAAATCTCAAGTCAACTTTCCAGGCAGAAGGCCCATGTCTCATCCTGCAGGATGGGGACATGGACAGTAGGATTGACTGAGGTCACATGCTCTTTCCCAGCCAGTCATTGTGGCCAGGCAGATGGACTGGTCTGATTGGCTTACTCTAGGTCACATGTGGTCCTGGAGCGGAGAGTCAGCTGTGGGTCACATCTGATGCCAATATAGAAACTGGGAGTTGTGGATAAGGGATGAGGGGGAAATGGAAGCATCAACTATTAGCTAGACCTGCGTATGAGTCAAGCTTTGGGGGAGAGACAAGAGGATTCATGCAGGGTTTGTGACTTGCCCTTCATATGCTCCTTTCCTCCCCTGCCCTGTCCTCACACTGCCATCATAGAATTCTTCCAATTTTTTGGGGGGGTAGAGAAACTCTCACTTAGAGGCCAGCCGTTCTGCTCACCTGTGAGGTGTGGGAAGGGGGCTGTACTGTCAGATACAGACCATTGGTTCTATCCCCTCCCGTATCTGTCCTGTCTCACACATATCACTCCTATTTCTCCTCTACTTGGCATTTCCAAGTCTCACACCTTCTCCCATCTGCCCAGGAAATTGCCCTCCCCTGCTGGGAGCGGCCTGCACATTTTAGACTGCAGCCTTCCTGCCCTGCATCCACTGTCCTTCCAAAATCAAGTAGTAATCTCTAGCTTCCTGCAGTCTCCCTACCATCCACTTCATTTGCCGTGAATTATACATCTATATTCCTCTACTGTCACTTCAATGAAGTCTAGGAGGAAGAGGAGATAAACACACATGATCAGCCATCTTAAGCTAAAACTCACTGACCCATATTTTTCTACAAAAATTAAACCTCCTGTCATGCTTGTGGTTGGCTTAAATAAGTTTATGTCAAAGATGAAGTGATGAGAGTCTTTTTTTGTAGCTGCCACACAGGGATGCTTTTGGAGATAACCAGGCCGTGAGGGCACTGAAGCTATGACTGTGGAGACAGGAGGAGTTGCTAAGGATGGGGTGGGGGCGGGGGGTGATAAAGAGAAGATTTTGGAGAAGATACGTAGACACAGACATGGTTTTCAGGGATCTTCAACATCAGCAGGTGGAAGGGTGTTTCCGTGCAGCACTAGCTTAACTGCCTAGGTGATTTGGGGCACATCACTTTCTTCTATAAACCTCCATTTCCTTCTCTGTATCCCATCAGGTTTTTAGGATCAGTATTAAGGAAAGGTTCTTGGGTTACAAGCAACAGAAACGAATTCTAGGAGTTCCCGTCATGGCTCAGTGGTTAATGAACCTGATTGGTATCCATGAGGATGCATGTATGATCCATGGCCTTGCTCAGTGAGTTAAGGATCCAGCAATGCCATGAGATGTGGTGTAGGTCACAGACACAGCTCAGATCTGGCATTGCTGTGGCTATGGCATAGGCCGGCAGCTGTAGCTCCAATTTGACCCCTAGCCTGGGACCCTCCATATGTCATGGGTGCAGCCCTAAAAAGACAAAAAAAAAAAAAAGAATTCTAGATAATAAAACACTTCTAGATAATAATTCACTTCTAGATAATAATTCTAGATAATAAACATTTCTAGATAATAATTCTAGATAACAAAACACTTGCTGTCAAAGCAGCAAGTGTGAATGAAGACATCAGAGCAGTAGAGGCTTTGGCAACATAAGTATATAGACCCTGGGGAATCCCCATGGTGGTGCAGCAGAAACAAATCCAACTAGTATCCATGAGGATGCAGGTTCGATCCCTGGCCTCACTCAGTGGGTCGGGGACCCAGCGTTGCCATGAGCTGTGGGGTAGGTTTCAGACTCAGCTTGGATCCTGCTTTGGGTCCTGTGTATGCTAGCAGCTGTAACTCCAATTCGACCCCTAGCCTGGGAACCTCCACATGCCACAGGTGTGCCTCTAAAAAGCTAAAAAAAAAAAAAAAAAAGAATATAGACCCAAGAGCTTCTGCTGTGGCACAACGGGAGTAGTGGCAGTGGTATCCTGGGAGCACTGGGTCACTAGTTCCATCCCTGGTCCAGCACAGTGTGCTAAGGATCCAGCGTTGCCAGAGCTGCAGCTTATGTTGGCACAGTGGCTTGGATCTGATCCCTGGCCTGAGAGCTCCATATGCCACGGGGTGGCCAAAAATGAAAAAAAACCGTGTGTGTGCACACACACACACACACACACCCCACTGAAAGAATCCACATTCCAGAAAAAATTTTATATACTGTGCTGGCCAAATAAAATGTGTCCTCCAGGCCTCCAATCAGCAACTCTCACTATAGGAAAGAGCCCAGGTTCCCGGGTAGCACAAAGGCTCTGTCAGCCCCAGGGCAACTCAAACTCCAGGCCAGAGACCCAATTTCATTATTTTTTTATTTTTTTGTCTTTTTGCCTTTTTTCTAGGGCTGCTCCCGCGGCATATGGAGGTTCCCAGGCTAGGGGTCTAATTGGAGCTGTAGCCGCCAGCCTACACCACAGCCACAGCAACACCAGATCCAAGCCACATCTGCGACCTACACCATAGCTCATGGCAACATGGATCCTTAACCCACTGAGCAAGTCCAGGATTCGAACCCGCAACCTCATGGTTCCTAGTTAACCACTGAGCCACAATGGGAAACCCCAAAGACCCAATTTTAGGCAGCAGGGAAGGACTACATGGCAAGGCATTAGGTGACAAAGACCATGTCTGGTTCTTCCCTAAGCTTCAGGCCCCAGCACAGAGGCAGCCCCCCAGAGTGCCCCTAAACAGGAGTCTTTGTCTCAGGTAAGATGTGGCTCCGGGATATTTGATAGCCCATCAGACTGCACAGCTCATCGATGTCTGATTTCACAGACAACTGCCCCTGGGGCCCTGGTCATGAGCCCTGTCGGGAGATGGGGGTAGGAGAAGAGACAGAACCACCCTCTTCTAGACAGTCGTTCACCAGCTGAAATCTCACAGAGTGGATGGCTCTTCCCTCAGCCCTAAAGCTACTAAGTGGTCACCACGCCTAGCACTTCTCTGCTTAAGAGTTTTCCAGTACACCACCTCCATCTTCCCACCCCCAGGAACACTGAGCTCAGGCTTTGTCGCTGTCCACTGGATCCCCCACTAGCTGCGTTTGATCCCAAGGGAAGGGCTACATTCTGGCCATTTCTCAGTCTTCAGCTCTGGACCTCACCCAGAGTAGATGCTTGGTAAGTGCTTAAAGGTAGCCAAGAACCATTGCTCCCAACCCCCAAGCAGGCCTCCAAATTCATATGTTGAAAACCTATTGCCCAAGGTAACGGTATTAGGAGATACCTTTGAGAGGTGACTTTTGGGAGGGCAGAGTCTTCATGAATGGGATTAGTGCCTTTCTAAGAGAGCTCCCAGAGCCCCCCTCATCCTCTCTACCATATGAGAACACACCCAGTTGTCAGCAGTTTGCAACCCAGAAGAAGGCCTCCACTAGGACCCAGCCATGCTGGCACCCTGATCTTAGACTTTCAGCCTCCAGAACTGTAAGAAATTTCTGTTGTCTATAAGGTACCCTGTCAATGGTGATTTGCCATAGCAGCCCAAACTAAAGCAGTCATGTTTGCTTTTCTGGAAGTCATGATCTGGGTCAGGAGACCTCATCTCAACCACTGACATGGCCTCTTCCATCCTGATCCTCAGTTTCCCCATTTCTACAGGAGGGAGAGACACACATGATTTCTCAGTGGACTCTTGGTTCCTCTAACTCCCTTCAGATTCAGTGTCTCTTTCTCTGTAAAAATAGCTACAATTTGAGGGGGTTTTTTGGGCCATGCCCATGGCACACAGAAGTTCCCTGGCCTGGGATTGAACCCAAACCACAGCAGTGACAACACTGAATACTTAACTGTTAGGCCACCAGGGAACTCCAAAATAGCTGCAGTTTTACCCAGGGTCTAAAGAGAGGGCTACTGATGGGTAGAAATGGCCCCTTGCACTCGGGAGACTGCCCATGGGCTCTACCTTTGAAGGGGGCAGGGAGTGAAGGATGGTTAGGGAGATGCTCAAGCAGTGAAACAGCTGTGGGCAGAAACAGACAACCAGCTGTAAGTCTCCCGCCCACCACTTAACTATGTGACCCAAGCCAGTCCCTTAATCTGAGCCTTTGTTCCCCCCTTGGCCCATGAGTAAGCAAGCAATGTATCTGTTGGATTGGGTTTTGAATCCTGAAGAGCTAATGGAATAGGAAGTCACACTCTGGGCTCTACGATGATGTCACCCTCATGGGGGAGGGGGGGCAAAGGAGGAGAGGCCAGTGAGCTTCCCCCACCCCCCTGCTGATCCTGACCCAGCAGAGCACAAGGTGCTGATACGTCTAAGCCCAGCTCCCCACCACCTTCTGCTATCAGACAAGAAATCCAGACAAGGCAAGAGCCATTTATACCTTAAAATTTTATGTGAAATTCTGTAAATGTGTATAGAGTGGCCTGTGGCCACCTGTCCACAGGCCTGGCCATCAAGACACCGCTGGCTCAGCACTTGGTGTAGATGGCTGCACTTCCCCGCTCTTCAAACTCTTCCTTGCTGACCCAGAGCTGCTGGAAGGCCTGCAGGGAGGCCAGGATGGAGCCGCCGGTCCACACGGAGGTCTTCCTCTCGGGAGCAGCAGCCACTGCAGGGCTGTCGCCAGGGCAGAGGAGGCACAGCTCCCTCTGGAAGCGCTCGGGAAAGCCGTCCAGCATAGTGCAGCCGCCACACAGCAGCACATTGGCGGCCATCTCCTCCTTGAAGCCCGCCTCCTGGCAGCGGCTCAGACAGGCGGCCGTGAGCGCGGGGAGGCCGGGCTGGTTGCTGCCCACCAGGGTGGGCTTGAAGAGCATCTCGGCACATTGGAAGCGCTCCTGGCCGATGGTGATGAGCTTGCCATCTGGGAGCTCGTAGTCCACACGGAGCTCCTCCAGGCGCAAGCCAAGCTCCTCCTCCGGCTTGAGTGCTGAGTAGCAGCACTTCTTCTTGATGTGCTCGATGATGTGCAGGTGGTCGTCCGTGAACGTGTGCCCGGCCTCGTTGAGCAGCTGCAGCAGGTAGTTGGTGAGGTCGCCGCCAGCATAGTCGGCGCGGCTGGTCAGTCCTGGCAACACGTCACCCTCGGAGATGGGCACCACGTGCGAGACACCGTGCCCGCTCTCCACCACCAGCCCAGAGGTCTTGCCATAGGAGTAGATGGACAGCAATGACTGGGACGTCACGTGCATGGCAGGGATGCCAAAGGCCTCAAACATGAGCTCCGCATACTTCTCCCGGTTGCTGCTGGGGCTGAGCGGGGGGTCGGAGACCAGCACAGCATGCTCCTCGGGGAGGATCTTCATGGCCGTGTGGAAGATGTACTCCCAGATGTTCTGGACGCAGTCCCAGTCCACCACGATGCCGTATTTGAGCGGGTTAATCAGCTTCAGAGGCGCCTCCATGTTGAGCAGCTCGTGGCCCACGTAGGTCTCCTTGCGGGTGTCGCCCGCATCAGCCCCTTTGGAGTAGCGCTTGCCCACAGTGGAGGAGATGAAGTAGGTGGGCCTAGGCTCGCCCGCATAGCCACACTTGCAGTACTGGGAACCCAGGTCAATGATGAGTGCCTTGATCTTGCGCACTTTCTTGGGCTTCGTCTTCAGCTGGGTGGCCGAGCTTGTGTCCCGGATGCCAGCATCAGGACCTGGCAGTGTGCCTGCCTCTCCAGGATCACCCTGAGCCGTGCCCATGGGCATAGGGCTAGGGTTGTTCCTCGTCGCCATCTGCCTTCCTTGCTTGCCTATCTCACATCCACATCCTAGAGCTCTGTGGGGAGAAATAAGAGCATCCACCTCCAGCAGTGCCTTGGCAACCCCTGGGGATTGTGATGTCACTGTGGGCTGGCCCATTCCGGCAGCCTGGGGAGGGCTTGGCCCTGACGGGCCTTTGCTCTGTCACCCCCACCCTCATCGGTCCAGCTTGACTCTGTTCCAGGACAGAGCAGGGGGCCAGTACAGTTTTAGAAATCCAAGCACACTTGAGTCTCAGAGTTTTCTGCTCCTTCTCCTTATATCCTCTTTCCTAATCCCCCGCTCACTAGCTGAACACCTTTTCCTCCCCACCTTCTTGGCTGAGAGGGTGGTAAGTGTTTGAGACCCTACAGTAAGCCAGACTCTGGAGGAGGCACCTCACATGACATTTCACAGAATCCTGGGAGGTGGGCAGAGCCGAGGAAATAGATCAAAGCTCAGAATGAAAATGACTTGCCTGAGAGTAAACAGTTCTTGGAGTGTTTATACTTCAAGTTTATCAACTCCAAAGGACCAGGTTTCCTAAAAGAGTGTAAGGGCTCTAGTGATAGCAACACGACCCTAAGCAGTGGCCAGTGTAGCCAGGAAGAAGGTGAATGGATAAGAGGAATTTGCAGGTGGGCATCTCTTGGGAGCGCAGAGGTACAAAAGAAGGAAGGGAGTCAGAAGGTTCTCCAGAGAGGTGCTGCCTACGTAGTGAAAGATGAGTAGGTATTTGCCAGATGGCTAAGAGGAGGGAAAGGCATTCCACACAAAGAACACAGCCTGAGTAAAAGTTCAGAGGGAGGCATGGTGGGGAGCTTCCAGTAAAGGTGTTTGGAAAAATAGATGAGAATAAGGAGGTCATGGAGGCAACTAGCAGGGCCTGAAATGCTAGAGGTAAGGGCTTGGATTAAACTGCCAACAGCTGGGGAGCCGGTGAAGTCTTCAAGCAGGGGAATGGTCAGATTTTGCTTATAGGGGAGTTCCCATTGTGGCTCAATGGGTTAAGAACTGACTAGTATCCATGAGGACACAGGTTTGATCTCTGGCTTCACGCAGTGGGTTAAGGTTCTGGTGTTGCTGCAAGTTGTGGTACAGGTCATAGACATGGCTCAGATCCCGCATTGCTGTTGCTATGGTGTAGGCTGGCAGCTGCAGCTCCGATTCAAACCCTGTCCCCCCCTCTGCCCCCCCGCTTGGGAATTTCCATATGCCACAGGTGCAGCCCTAAAAAGGAAAAAAAGAAAGCAGATTTGGCTTCTGGGACCAAATCTTAGAAAGATTTGTGTTTAGCTGTAATATAGAGGGACAAGACTCTCAGATCTGAAAGGAGACACTGAAGAAATTCTTTTGAGATGTGAAAGTGGGAGTTCCCATTGTGGCACAGCAGAAATGAATCCCACTAGGAACCATGAGGTTGCGGGTCTGATCCCTGGCCTCACTCAGTGGGTTAAGGACCCGGCATTGCCGTGAGCTGTGGTGTAGGTCGCAGACGCAGCTCAGATCCTGTGTTGCTGTGGCTGTGGCGTAGGCTGGCGGCTACAGCTCCAATTAGACCCCTAGCCTGGGAACCTCCATATGCTGCAGTGTGGCCCTGAAAAGGCAAAAGAAAAAAAAAGTGAAGGCATAAAAAAATTTTTTTTAATTAAAAAATTTTTTTAATTAAAAAATATGTGAAGGCGGCCTAAGCCAGGGCTATAATAGTGTAGAAGAGAGGAAAGGGCAGGTTCTAAAGAAATTCAGAAGGTAAAATCTAATCAAATAGATTGGTTCTCAACTATCCTCAATTCAATCCAAGCTCCTAGTCTAGCATTTAAGACCCTTTCTCATAGGCTCCTGTGACACCTCTCACCTCAAGCATTGCATTTACGTCAGATGATGAGATGTGGGAAATGAGAGAGAAGGAAGGGTGAATCCCTTTCCTTTGTCCAAGCAAAGCTGGCCTGTCCTCCAGAAGGAACAAATTTATCAGGTTCCTACAAGATCCTCCAAACTGACCTTCTCCAAAAAAAAGAGACAAACTCAGGGGTCCTTTCAAGAACTATCACCTTATGGGTTTTTAGTCTTGGGACAAAGAACCAAACAGTGCGATCCCATGAGAAAATATGGTCTAAGAAAGCATGAGCAATGTAGCGTTTCTCCCTAGAGGGATCTCACCAGAGACTCCAGGAGCCCACGTGTGCCTTAGATGGCTAGTGATAAGCGTGCAAAGTTGGGTGTGCCAGACAGTGGAAATTTTGGGTGCAGTGTGTCATCAGTCTTTATATTCTTCCATCGTTGATACCACCGTGTGCTGACCCAGACAGAAGGGTCACAAAAGGTGACATGATAGCTAAGGGGAAAGGGTTTCCACTAGGAGAGAGCATCCAGGCATACATAAGCCTGCAGGGCGCAATAAAAGGAGTGAAAGTGTCCGTTGGCTTTAGCCTGAAGAATGTGAGGGTGGACTCTGAGAGCCCCTGTGCTGATGGACCATACAGACTAGATGGAGCAAATGGCCTTAAGCTAGCGCAGCACCTCACCCACCCATGACAACAGGAAGGACTAAGGCCAAGCGAGCATGGGGAGAAGCCTATGAAATGGCGTGTCGGGCTTCGAGTGTCTTCGTGCAGTGGGATGCACAGGTCGAGTGAGGAGGGTGTATACTGGGCTCATAAAGAGGTCCACACCTCAGTCCCTGGAACCTGCGTGTACGTGAGCTTTCATGGTAAAAGGGACTTTGAAGCACAGGCCAAGGAGTTTGTGATGGGGAGATTAACAACCCTCCATTATCTGGGTGGGTCCAAAGTAATCAGAAGGGTCTTAAGAAGAAGGAGACAGGAGGGTCAATGTCAGATAAGGAGATGTGACAACAGAAGCAAACATCTGAGAGGCCTTGAAGATGCAGGAAGAGGCCACAAGCCAAGGAGGCATCTAGGAGCTGGAAAAAGCAAGGAAGAGGATTATCTCTCAGAGACTCTAGAAGAAATGTGGCCTTTTAGACACCTTGATTTTAGCCCATTAAGACTAACTATGGGCTTCTAACCTCCAGAATTGTAAGATAATAAATTTAGGTTTTAAGCCATTAAATTTGTGGCAATTTGTTATGGCATCAATAGGACACTAAATATAGGCTCTTACAGGAATCCAGAGCAGTAAAAATGTACTAGGTGGCTGCAGACTTCTCAGAATTCTTTTTTTTTTTTTTTTCTTTTTAGGGCCTCACCCCTGGAGGTTCCCAGGCTAGGGGTCAAATTGGAGCAGTAGCTGCCGGCCTACACCACAGCCCCAGCAACGTGGGATCCTTAACCCACTGAGCGAGGCCAGGGATTAAACCCACATCTTCATAGATACTAGTCAGGTTCGTTAACCACTGAGCCACGCTGGGAACTCCAGATTTCTCAGAATTCAAAAGGTGGATTGAGGAGAAAGAAAATAGATGATTCTAAATACACCTTTGGTTATAAGTTCTCTTGAAATAAAGTCAAGCAACCCAAGTTGACCATGTAAACCCCTGAAAAGCAGAGGTAAGTAAACTATTTCTCAGCTATCCCAGAGAAAAGTACTTTCCTATTATCTGTCTTTCACAATTCAAGGCCATCTCCTCCTCTCCCCACTGAACTAAGAAACTGCCCCCATCAGATAGTCACAAGGCTCATGAGACTGGACTTGGCCATTTTCTTCTCTCACACCCCAAAAGGAACAAAGAACATCCCAGTAACTTCCTTAAAAAAGAAAGCCCACCATTGCAGTGACTGCCTCTTTTATTGAGAGCATGGTGCTACATAACCTAAGGCAGGGTTCTGGGTGCCCTGAGAGCATCAGGTGTCAGCACCAACATGCCTGGCTTCGGAGATGACATGTGAGACAGCAGCCAAGCAGCCTCAGAGACATGTGTCAGGTCCCATCATGATGTGTCCGTAGGAAACCCCTGGGAAGAAGTTGTAGTCAGCAGAGCTTGACACTGCTGGCTGGATATCCTTGGGGGAGCTATGCACCCAGGACCCCTGATGTTCTCATCAGTGGGACTATAGGGTCTAATTTCATTGCCAACCCAATGACCTGGACGAAGGAGGAGTATGTGTGCAAATAAGAGTCTGCAGTAATTCCTCTGAAGGTCGCCCTAAGAAACGAGCAGGACAAAATTGCTGGGCAGAGTCACCACAGCCGCAATTGGTCCTGCTGAAATCTAAATCATACAGTGTCAACTCTCTGCTCAAAATTCTCCAGTGCTTTCAACCTCACAGAGAGTCAGAGCCAAAGTCCTAGCAATGGCCCGTGAGGTCTGAGCCGCTCACCCTCCCCCAGCCCTCCTCCCATGTCACATACTTTTCTGGGCTGTCTCCACAGTAGTCACACTGGTCGTCTTGGGATCCTCTGACTCTGAGATCAGCAAACTTTTTCTGTAAAGGGCCAGATGGTCGATATTCATCATTAGCTTTACAGGCCATAGAGTATTTATTGCAGTGACTCAACTCTGAGGTTGTAGCACAAAAGCAGCCATAGACAATATGTAAACGAAAGAGCATAGCTGTGATCCAATATAACTTTATTATAAAAACAGGCCGCAGGTCTGATTTTGTAGACCCCTGCTCTAAACCCCTGTCATCTGCACCTGCCACTCCCCAAGACACACATGGAGCCCTCCCTGACCCCTTCAGGTCTTCACTCAAGTGTCACTGTCTCAGGGAGCCCTGCCCAAGCACATGAACACAGCCACCCTGCCCTGCTCCCTTCCCTGCTTTGCTTTTCCATTTTGCTCTTAATACTTTCCAACATATATTTATTTTGGTTATTGCCTGTCTCTCCCCAACCCCCACTGACTAGAACGTCAGTTCTAAAGGGCAGAGATTTTTGCCTTTTTTTTTTTTAACTGCTGCCTGCCTTGTACACAGCACTCAAAAAATATTAACTGATTGGATAAACAGGGTTTATTACAAAATTTAGAAAAGAGTAAGTCACCTCAAAAACACTATCCCAAATCTACCCTAACACAGGACAAAGTTCCCAGTATCTGGGAAGCCCTGGGTCACCAGATTATGTCATAATCAGTGATGTCATCATTGGGGAAATTCTCAAGTTGCCCTCTGATTTAAGTCTTTCAGGCCTTGAAGCCTGTGGGATTGAGGAACTTTCTGAGAACAAGATGGCTCTTGAGAGCATGTGGGCTCCACAGGCAGCAATCATAGGGGATGGGACTTCCAAGGGAGGGGGTGAACAGGCCTCCCTGCAGACCCAGGGCCTCCAGACGGCCTCCCTGAAGGAAGGCCCAGCGAAGCGGGCAGTGTGGGTTCGCCGCAACCGTTCGGAGACAGAAGACCCTACTAAATCGCCAGCGGTCAAGAAGCCCAAGCTGGAGGTAACCAAAGCAGTAGTCGTGGACCTTGGCACGGGCTACTGTAAATGCGGCTTTGCCGGGCTGCCAAAGCCCACCCATAGGATCTCTTCGACGGTGGGCAAGCCCTACATGGAGACCGCCAAAACTGGGGACAATCGCAAGGAGACATTTGTGGGGCACGAGCTCATCAACCCAGAGGTTCGTCTCAAGCTAATGAATCCTCTGAGACATGGCATCATCGTGGACTGGGATACGGTGCAGGATATCTGGGAATATCTCTTCCACCAAGAGATGAAGATCGCCCCTGAAGAGCACGCAGTCTTGGTTTCGGACCCACCCCTGAGCCCACACACCAACAGAGAGAAGTACGCGGAGATGCTGTTTGAGACCTTCAAAACTCCCGCGATGCACATCGCCTACCAGTCCCGCCTGTCCATGTATTCCTACGGGAGGACCTCCGGCCTGGTTGTGGAGGTGGGCCATGGTGTGTCCTACGTCGTCCCCATCTATGAGGGCTATCCTTTGCCCAGCATCACTGGACGGCTGGACTACGCGGGTTCTGACCTGACCGCTTACTTGATGAGCCTGATGAACAGTTCGGGGAAACGCTTCACCGAGGACCAGCTGTGCACTGTGGAGGACATCAAGAAGAAATGCTGCTTTGTGGCCCTGGACCCCATTGAAGAGAAGAAAGTCCCAGCCAACGAGCACACGATCCAGTACACCCTGCCAGATGGGCAGCAGATATACCTGTGCCAGGAAAGGTTCCTCTGCTCAGAGATGTTCTTCAAGCCTTCTCTGATCAAGTCCATGCAGCTGGGCCTCCACACCCAGACGGTGTCCTGCCTTAACAAGTGTGACGTCGCCCTCAAACGAGACCTCATGGGGAACATCCTGCTCTGCGGGGGGAGCACCATGCTCAGCGGTTTCCCTAACCGTCTGCAGAAGGAGCTGAGCAGCATGTGTCCCAATGATACCCCCCAGGTGAACGTGTTGCCCGAAAGAGATACTGCTGTGTGGACGGGGGGCTCCATCCTGGCCTCGCTTCAGGGCTTCCAGCCACTGTGGGTCCACCGTTTTGAGTATGAGGAACATGGGCCTTTCTTCCTCTACAGAAGGTGCTTCTAAGCACTGCTGAAGCATGGTTGCTCCGGTTGCCATGCATCAGCTTTGCTGGGTGACCACCCATCCCATACACAGGGAGCTGAGCCAGCATGTTCACTCCTGCAGTATTAAACAGTCCTCATATTTCCCTCCACCATTGTGTGTTTCTCTATTTTCTGATGTAAGGAGAACGTCATACCTGTAGCATCTACCTTAAAATATACATTTGCCAAAACAGAAGCAGGGGTTGGGGTGAGGAGAAGGGAGAAAGGGGGGTGATTATGGACCAAAAAAACATGCATTCTATATTGATCGCTTAAGTATTTGGGGGACAAACTACCTCTAAAATTATTCTGTCCCTTTTTTTATGCATTCCCCACTATAGTATTGTTAAACTCTGCTTGCAAGGGGGAGTTATGATAAAGATAGATTAGATAGATGGAGTTCCCATCGTGGCTCAGTGGGTTAAGAATCTGACATAGTCTCCATGACAATGTAGGCTAAATCCCTGGTCTTGCTCAGTGGGTTAAGGATCTGGCGTTACCGTGAGCTGTGGCATAGGTCGCGGATTGCGCTTGGATCCCGCGTTGCTGTGGCTGTGGCTGTGGTGTAGGCTGGCAGCTGCAGCCGATTTGACCTCTAGCCTAGGAACTTCTGTATGCCACAGGTGCAGCCCTAAAATGCCGAAAAGAAAAGGTTATCTAGAGTAAATGCTGTTGTGGCTTATAAGGAGACCCCTTTCAATAAACACCAATAGGAAGTGTGACATTGCCCTCAAATGAGACTGGTATGCTAGTATGCTGTTCAGTCACCCACAAAGCACAAGATCCATTTCACACTTCATCAGCAACTCTGAAGGCCTGGAAAGAGCTGACAAAGATGCCTGCTTTAACTGTTCTTTCTTTAAGTTCCAACAGTCACTTATGTCTCAATACCAGTTCTTACCAAACCATCATGGTGCCTGGCTGCTGAAACAAACCCAGGATATTATAAGCAAAATATGTGTATCTCTAAGGGAAAAATTCTTCAGGGAATAGGTACCATGTAGACTTCCCCCTTTAAAAAATTGGGGGCAGATGTATCCTGGGTTACCAGCACTATGGTGATGAGAATACAACATGCAGCCATTCTCAAGACACTTCAAGCACCAGCTGCTCATCTCCGACCAGACCGGATTCTCCATCAGCCTACAGGGTATACAACTGGAATTTGACATGGGCTCACGATAAAGGCTTCTGGTTCTGGGGCTGATGGTATGGGTTTGTGGGAGGTTGGCCCATGTTGGTCATTCTAACCCAACTGAGGAACCAAAGTAACATAAAGACCCTCTTGGCCAGGGAAGCCCTTCTAGGGCCCAGCATGATCTACGGTATTCTTGCAGGGCAGTTTGTAATTGGACCTCTGATTTTTTTTTTTTTAGAACAGTCCCCAGTACATTCTCTGCCCTGTCTCCAACACTGGCAGGCAGTACAAAATAGTGGAAAGAACATGGGCTTCAGACACTGTTTTGCTATCAACTAGCTGTGTGACTTGAGTCTACTCACCTGTAAAACTGAATTCAAATGCCTACCTCACACAGCAGATGAAACTACCAGAGACAAACACATGAACACCAATGTGTGGCCTCTAGAAGGTGATCACAAGGATTGTTAGCTGGTGTTATCTTATAGATTTCTACCTCTTATACAGGGGCCCAAATGCCTTACTATTGTCCTGAGCCACAGGTGCACCCAAAGGCACACACATTTAAGCACTCATAGAAGAGCTATGGCATCTCAAACACCCCTAGAGAACCACTCTCATAGCCTGCAGGTTTGCCTAGACAACCTTGAAAGACCTAAATGCCTGACCTTGGATCTAAGTCTGGTGAGTAAGCACAGGTGGCTGGTACCAGCAAGCTAGAGTAGAGAAGCAAAAATAGTCATAGATGGGCTTACCAGAAAGGACCAAGCCTTACTCTGGAGGATCAGGGGATCAACTAGGAGTTAGGTACATTCACTTGAGAGGGGTATGCCTCATTCACCCCAGTTTCCGCCCAAACCACTACTGTCAACACTCTATGAGGACAGGTTGAAGACTGGTTAATTCTTAACCTTTGGACTTCTTTGGTAGAGTGGTAAAGATGGTGGAACCCTCAGAATAATATTTTTAAATGCACAAAATAAAAAACATACGATTGCAGAAATACACTATCTGCAGATCCCTTAAGAGCCTATGAACCGCCAGTCGAGAACCCCCCCAAAAGGTGAGGATCTTGGTGAAGGGGAGGCATGGGAGGTGGTTCTAGAGATTGGGAACCTCCAGGCCATCCTAGGACTAAATGCTATACTGCATTTTAAAATGAAAAATCTCAATATAAGGCTAAACAACTGTGTAATCTTTCAGAGCACTTTATGAATTCTCTCACTTTTTGGCCCTTGCAGAAAAAAAGAATCTTCCTCATACATAAAAAAAGATGAATAGTTTTTAGTAAGTATTTGGAAGTCGCCTTAGCCCAATGGTTCTCAACTGGGGACAATTTTGACACCCACAGGGCATTATGCCATAACTAAAGAATATTTTTGGTTATCATAACAGGAGTAGGGGGTATGTAGTACTGGCATCTAGTTAGTAGAGGCCAGAGATGTTGCTAAACATCCTACAATACACAGGAGAGCCCCTCATAACAAAAGATGATTTAACCATATATATATAATTTGTTATATATAATATAGCAAATAATAATATAAACGAAAATAGCAACAGTATTGAGGTTGAGGATAGCCCAATGGGCACACAACATTGGAGAAAAGCAAGATTCGGTGAAATTAAACGACTTTGTCCAAGGACACTAGGATGAGTGTACCCATGACTTTGTTCTGTCCATATACCAGGAGAACATTGGTAGCTCATCTGCCTATTTGGGGGTTATGAGAACTTCTGTTTTCCTACATTGCCTTGTGACCACAGGGACACTGATAATACATACTCTGACAATGAAGAGCCTCAACATTTTAAACTTTAAGGCTCAGCTGGAAAATGGAAGTGCTCTTCAATAAAACCAACTAGACCACCCTAGGGAAACATGTGACTAGACTTGACCTGAAGGTCAGCATCAAGCCAGCAATGAGGAAAAGGCAGAAATCACAACTGGATTAGACATGTTAAACAATTAGCCAACTGCCTCTGGTCTTAGATGAACCTTTAGCACCTCAGAAATACATTTTGGGGAGTTCCCGTCGTGGCGCAGTGGTTAACGAATCCGACTAGGAACCATGAGGTTGCGGGTTCGGTCCCTGCCCTTGCGCAGTGGGTTAACGATCCAGCGTTGCCGTGAGCTGTGGTGTAGGTTGCAGACACGGCTCGGATCCCGCGTTGCTGTGGCTCTGGCGTAGGCCGGTGGCTACAGCTCCGATTCAACCCTTAGCCTGGGAACCTCCATATGCCGCGGGAGCGGTCCAAGAAATAGCAACAACAACAACAACAAAAAGAAATACATTTTGGGACTGATACAAAAAGCAGCCTGTGTCCCCTCCAGGAAGAAGGGGATCTAGGAACACAGCAGTTAACTGGATACATGAGCTCAGCTGGAATGGAAGATGGTTTACTTACTCCTGGTAGCAACATAAGCCATTAAAGTAAAGCGACTTGACCCTAACAAAAGCTACTTCAAATGTCATCAGAATGGTATCACAGGATAGCATTTAAACGAAAAAACTTCAAAAAAAAAAAAAAATGGAGTTCCCATCATGGCTCAGGCAGAAACCAATCTAACATCCATGAAGATGCAGATTCAGTTCCATCCCTGACCTCACTCAGTGGGTTAAGGACCCGCCGTTGCTTTGAGCTGTGGTGTAGGTAGCAGACGAAGCTCAGATCTGGCGTTGCTGTGGCTGTGGCATAGGCCAGCGGCTACAACTCTGATTAGATCCCTAGCCCGGAAACTTCCATATACCATGGGTGGGGTCCTAAAAAGACAAAAAAAAAAAAGGGTTCAGCTCTTAATCAAGGTATATGACAATGTCCCCAAGACACTATGCAAAACTGCCAACAGACCAAAATGATGATTCAGAAGAATCCTTAAAATGGCCATGCAAATTAGACTGTTTAGACTCAAATTTCAACTATGATGTGCTCGTGTGGATGAGTGTTTGCCAATGAACTGACAAGTGTGTACATAGAACAATTTTTTTAATATATATATTTAGGAGTTCCCATCATGGCTCAGTGGTTAATGAACCTGACTAGGAACCATAAGGTTGTGGGTTCAATCCCTGGCCTTGCTCAGTGGGTTAAGGATGCAGCGCTGCCATGAGCTGTCGTGTAGGTTGCAGACGTGGCTCAGATCTGGCGTTGCTGTGGCTGTGGTGTTGGCCAGCGGCTATACCTCTGATTTGGCCTCTAGCCTGGGAACCTCCATATGCAGCGGGTGTGGCCCTAGAAAGGGCAAAAAAAGATAAAAATAAATATATAAAATAAAATAATAAAACATATATATATTTAATGTCATGTTGGAGTTCCCATCCCCTCTTCCCATGTTCCCAAAACTAGAGATATTAAGCTGATTTTACAAAAGATATAGTCTTAGAACTGGAGGAAAATTGTAGTGACTACCCAACCTCTCCTTATATTAACAGCCTCTCAACATCTACAAAAAGATATTCCTTCTCCATAGTAAGTGTAATAATTTAAAGAGAAAAAAAAATACTAACCAAGAACAGGAACTGCAGCCTTCTGTTGTTGATAAGAGGCCATGATACTATTTGCAGTCGAATTGGGCCCTAGAACCTAAGGAGAAGGTAGACCAAATCAGCAAAGATTATTTTATACTTCTGATGACAGCAAATACCCAACCTCCACCAGCAGTCCAGAGACATTCCTTTTCATTATGGTATCAAACACATATGTGGTTTTCATTTGCCAGTTTCTCCCGTCTCCCTTCAGACCTCTAAATCTCCTTCCTACCAGAAGAACAAGGTAAGGATGGGCAAACACAGAAAAAGAAAATCTCAAGGATAGAGGCCTGGTCCCTCCCAAACGAGCAGGCCATGCCCTGCGAGAAGGGGTAAAACAAGAGGTCATAGGATACACAGAGCATCAGGTTGTACTCAAAGATGCGTGACAATTTTGACATTAAAGCAATTACATGCTTGGCACAGAGGAGAATGCAAACTCCACACCCATGTTCAAGGTAGAACAAGAGACCCCACAGGAATTCCTCAACTGCCCAAGCCTCACAGGCACACACCAGGCCCTCTGCTGCCCTTCACTCAGCTCTGAGCATCTCCCCCCTGCCCCTCCCGGGGCACAATCAGCAGCCGTGTCACCTGCTCAAAGCATAGGCACGTGACTTGTGGCACCTGCACTTAGGCCATTACCACGCTTTACCAACCAAAGCAGAAACACAACTTTCCTGGTCATTTTCCCTGGAAGACTCTCAAGCTGGTATCTTGGGTGTTAGTAGGACCCAAAGAGAAGAAGGTAAGGGAGACCATGGGGAGGCTTAACTACCAACTGTTAGCTTCCGATCCACTGGTTTGGAAGGTGATCATTATTTCCTCTAGGAAATTCCTATTAGAGTAAATTCAAGTATTGGTGGGGCACCAATTCTCAGCTGCTTTGATGTTTACGCTTCGTCAAATGCTTTTAGATCTACCCTCTCCTCTAACCTTCAAAACCCTCCCGTGACGTTCCCAGGGGAGTACGGTCCCCACGCACAACTGAGGAATCCAGACCCGGGAAGCTTATGTGTTTAGAACCAGCGAGCTGAGGACCAGCCTCTCTCTGTCTCAGCTCCAAAGCCACCCTTCTATACAGTGAGCTCGTGAGGCTGGAGCCCGAGAAAACACCCCTCCTTGGACAGCAGTTAAGCTCCGACAGTAGCAGACACCACAGGGACCCGGCAGGGCTGGAGGGAGGAGGGCGGGGGACTCTGCTCCTTTGCTGGCTCCCTTTCACCCAACAGTAGCTCCTGGGCCCACCGCAGCTGTTCCTTCCAGATTCTTTCGAAGCACTTAGAACCAGCCTCATCCTGCCCCTCAGAAATATCAGCACCGGCTGGCTGGCACCCCCTTCTCAGAGGTTCAAGACCCAGCCGTGCGGGGCCCCACCAGCAAGCATCTAAATTCTAATGACCCCAAACTCCTCTTTTTGTTCTTTCAGTCTAGGGGTACAAGCTGCTGCCCGCAGTTACTATCTTAATGTTCCTTCTCTATTTCCCCTTCTGCACTTTCAGTCCTTTAGTACTTGTTTAGCCATTTCCATATATTAAACTCTCTCTGATAAAATATTAGCTGTGGTTTTTCGTTTTCCTAAATGATACACCTCGACTGATATACCAGCTTTTATGAATCAAAATCCAAACTCTTAACAGACTTGTTAAGAGACTGAGCAGATGTTAACAATAAACAGTTGACAATAATTAGAAATATTGATGGGAATGGATAAGCGAAAAACGGCAATGGACAACACCTTATGCCGTTTTTCCAAGCCTTGGTAATATAACTGTGATACAATCTCAAGCTGGCTTTGTCTTCTACCTGTCAGTATACCTGTTTTTCCCCAAACTATTCTGTTTTCCCTTAAGACTATAGTTTACCTGCCTTATCTAATTACTTCTTTTTGAAAATCATCCTGGGCAACTCTATAGCTTTTCCTTAAGTTATTGTTTTTTTTTATTTTTCTTTTTTAAATGGTGGCACCTGAGGCATATGGAAGTTTCTCGGCCAGGGACTGAATCTGAGCTACAGCTCGGCAGCTCACACCACAGCCGCAGCCACACCAGATCCATTAACCCTCTGCACCAGGCCCAAGCTAGGAATCAAACCCAAGACTCTACAGCGAGCAGCACCACTGCATTGGATTCTTAACCCACTGTGCCACATCAGGACCTCCACTGTTGGTTTTTTGTTTTCATTGTGGCTCACCTGCAGGATTCAGAAACTTTTGGGTCAGGGGTGGAATCCGAGCCATAGCAGCGACCAGAGCCATACAAGTATCAATGCCAGATCCTTAACCTACAGGGAACTCCCTAAGCTATTGATTAAGGTTATCTTAATAATGTATGTAATTTCCTTATAATTTACATAAAATTATGCCTATTTCTGTATAATTTATATATTTTAGATTTTCTAGTTCATTATAGTTTTAAAATATTTCACACTTACCAGTGCCTTATAATTTTTTTTTTGTCTTTTTTGCCTTTTCTAGGGCCGCTTCCCACAGCATATGGAGGTTCCCAGGCTAGGGGTCCAATCAGAGCTGTAGCCACCAGCCTACACCAGAGCCACAGCAACACAGGATCTGAGCCGAGTCTGCAACCTACACCACACCTCATGGCAGCGCTGCATCCTTAACCCACTGAGCAAGGCCAGGGATTGAACCCGCAACCTCATGGTTCCTAGTTGGATTCGTTAACCACTACGCCACGACGGGAACTCCAGTGCCTTATAATTTTTAAAGTGTCTTCTGTTTCATAATTTCATTTGATCCTTACAATAGTTTATCAGAGAATAAGAATGTTTTATTCGTATCTCAGAGCCATTAAGGGGCAGAGCTTGTAACTACTAGATTTCAGATCTTCTGATTCCTGCCTAGGCAGCTGCTCTTCTCAGTGCATTGTGTTCCTCTTTGTTGTAATTCACTTCTCACTTGTGAAGTTCTTAATTCTTGGTGTTTTCCATGTGATAGTCCCTAAGCTTCTGATGAACATGGAAACACAAATATTATTATGATTATTTTATAGACTCAGAATTGAAACTTAAATGGCATACCTCAAAAACAACTGCATTCCTGCCAGAGTTGAAATTAGAGTCAAAAACAAGAATTTTCTGGAGTTCCTGTCATGCTTCAGTGAGTTAAGAACCCAACTAGTATCCATGAGGATGTAGGTTCCATCCCTGGCCTTGTTTGGGGGGTTAAGAGTCTGGCATTGAAGTGAGCTGTGGTGTAGGTCGCAGACATGGCTTGGGTCTGGCATTGTTTTGGCTGTGGTAGGCCAGCAGCTGCAGCTCCAGTATGACCCCTAGCCCGGGAATTTCCATATGCTGCAGGTGTGGCACTAAAAAGAAAAAAAGAATGATAATTTTCCGATTTTTGGTTTAATCTCTTTTCCATTATGGAACAAAGGAATTTTATTATTTTTTAAATTATAGTTTATATACAATGTTGTGCTAATTTCTGCTGAACTGAACAAAGATCTTTTAGTTAAGATATATTATCAGATCTCATATCGTTAACTTATGAAGCAAAATGAAAAAGGTTAAAAAGGAAAAATAATTCAAATATAACTCATCAGTTTTGTTTCTTTACATTATAAAATTAACATGTGTAATATCTGCCTTAAAATTTTTAAGTGACTTAAGAAGTAGGAGTTAAAGTTGTTTTAAGAATAGTCACAATGTTATTACTCTATCCAATATTCTTCAAAAGTTGGGATCTGTTAATACACAAAATGCTCCAAAATGTTAATATAAAATCAATTTCCAGGCAATAACTTTTTCTTACCTCCTTAATGATTCATTTTATTTCAGGGGAGAGGGGCCACTGAAAACTTCCCAGGATTTGATTCATCAGCTAGAGGTATGTTTTATTGCCGTATTATGCTCATACTTTAATTCTGGACTAAATGTTGTTAATACCTAGTTTTCTAAAGGATTTACTGTATCGCGTTTGTGTGTTTACCTGTGCACACATGTGTACCATGAAGAATGGTAGAAAAATAGAGGGCTTACAGTAGCATTTTGTGGCGCTTCTTTGGTTATCTTATTGAAAAAAACTTACATGTTACAGGGATACAGTAGAATGGGCTTTGATAGTCAATAGATGCAGTATTAAGTTTTAGGTTTTCACAAGTAGGTGAAAGTATCCTGTGAGGAGATGCATGTCTCTTGTCATCTCCTAAATGCTAGCAAAGCGTTTTGGCCTCTACATTATTGGATGAATGATATTGATTAAATGAGGTAACACATAAGAAAGCAGCTGTCATGGGCTTGACCCCATTACAGGTTCTCCGTACATGTGAGTTCCTTGTTTGTGTCCATATTCCTGATGGTTTAGGGCCTTCAGGGAGAGACAGATGTACTAACACTCACCCTCTGCCCCGTGTGTCTCACGAAACTCCACACAGGCTCAGCTCTAGTTACTCCCTTACCTGGAGGCTTAGATAGGAGAGTGGGTTCCAACTTTCCTTTCTGATTTCCCCTGACCCTCATGTTAGTCTCTCTGCCTCTCTAGCACCAAGGGCATTCTTGCATTTGAAAGTTGGCATTTCTTTTTTTTTTTTTCTTCCCTTTTTTATTTATAATAAATAAATTTATTTATTTTTTGAATGATTTTTATTTTTTCCATCATAACTGGTTTACAGTGTTCTGTCAACTTTCTACTGTACAGCAAGGTGGCCAGTCACATATACATACATACATTCTTTTCTCACATTATCATGCTCCATCGTAAGTGACTAGATATAGTTCCCAGTGTTATATAGCAGGAGAAAATTGGGATTTCTATCACTTTATCCTCTGTGTTTAGTTTCCTTTGGCATTCCCATGTGTTTTTACCTGAGCCTCTTTGAAAAGAGATTTCAGTTAGGGTGATTTTCAACAGATTCAGAAGAATTACAGTAAGTATCTCATTTGGAATCTTCTGTAAAGTTGAGTATAAGAGAGCTATTTCCCTTAAAAAAAAAAAGTTGGAATAAATTATGGATTCAGGAGTTCCTGCCGTGGCACAGCAGAAACGAATCCAATTAGGAACTATGAGGTTGTGGGTTCGATCCCTGGACTTGCTCAGTGGGTTAAGGATCCGGCGTTGCCGTGAGCTGTGGTGTAGGTCGCAGACGTGGCTCGGATCCAGCGTGGATGTGGCTGTGGCTGTGGCGTAGGCCAGCAGTTACAGCTCCAATTCAACCGCTAGCCTGGGAACCTTCATATGCCATGCCGTGGGTGCCCCCCCCGCAAAAAAAAAAAACCATTATGGATTCATCTTGTTCAGTTTGATCCATATCCTTCCAAGCCACACCACACCGTAGGGGGTGTTTCACTGCAAAAGATCCACTAATCCGCTTCTTCCTGTGGTAGCTTATTCATTGCACCAATGTCTGCTGAGTTGTCTACGTGACATCGTCACCAAATATTCATTGAGTTTGTTCTGGGTGTCAGACTCCGGGGATAAGAGCTCTGTGGAGAAAAGAGAACAGAAGGAAGCCCCTACCCCATGGGGCTGATATTCTAGTGGGGCAGATAGACAGTGGAAAATGACGCATAAAATGCCCATATGTAAGTTCTTAGAGATAAAATCATGTAGGATACGAAGGGAGGTGACAGAGGGGTGGTCAGAAAAGACCTCTTTAAGGGGGTAACGTTTGAGTAGAGTGTTGAGAATGAGCCAGGTGGATACCTTGAGGTAGAAGATTCCAGGCAGGCAGAAAAGTGCCAAGGCCCCGAGGTGCCGGGGGAGGCTGGAGGTGTCTGAAGAACAACAAGGAGGCAAGCATGGATGGAATGGAGTGAGCCAGAAGGGAGGTGACAGCATATGAGGTCCCTGTAGCCGTGGGAAGAACCTTGACTTTTTTTTCAAGTACGATGGACAACCCTCAAATCCCTCAAGTATTTTGAGGAGCAGAGGCCTTTCACAGACCTGACTTATGTTTTGTAACTTTTTTTGGTCTTGCCCATGGCATGCAGAAGTTCCCGGGCCAGGGATCAAATCTGTGCCACAGCTGTAACCAGAGCCTCAGCAGTGACAACACTGGATCCTTAACCCACTGAGCCACTGGGGAACTCCCGGGACTTCTATTTTTAAAGGTTTTTGGGGAGTTCCTACTGTGCTACAGTGGGTTAAGAATCCCAATGCAGTGGCTCTGGTGGCTGTGGAGGTGCAGGTTGTATCCCCGGCCCAGCACACTGGGTTAAGGATCTGGCATTGCTGCAGTTGAGGTTCACATTTAATCCCTGGCTGGGACCTTACATATACCATGGGTGTGGCCATAACGTAAAATAAAATGAAGGGTTTTGGGGAGTTCCCTGTGGTGCAGTGGGTTAAGGATCTGGCGTGATTACTGTACGGCTTGGGTCCCTGTTGAGGTGTGAGTTCAGTCCCTGGCCTGCAAACGTCTACATGTCACATGTATGCCCCCCATCAAAAAAATAAAAGCTTTTTGGCTTGACCAGCAGGATAAATGGTTTCACTATTTACTGAGATAGGAAACAGAGGGGCAACACCAGATTTAGAGGGTGGAAATCAAGCATTTTATGTTGCTCAAGTAGGATGTTCGAGAGCAGTGTCAGGAAAGGTCAAGAATGGGAGAGAGATTTGGGAGTCACCAGCTTTAGAGGTTTTAAAACCTTAATACTCTGTGAGGCAAACATATTGCCCCCCAAGAGGATTGCAGGCCAGAAAGGAAGAGTAGATGTGGACAGTAGAAAGTGTGGGTGTGGGATGGGAGGAGCATGTGGGTGAGTCATTCTGTCTGTTAGATGGCAGGTGTAAAACACATCGTTTTCCCTTTTAAAGGACAGGGGAGGGTGCAAAGGACCATTTGAGCTTGAGGTCAGTTTATATAGTGATAGCAAGGCTGTTGGAAAGAGGGTTAAAGTTAATCCTGAAATTATTGCCTCCTTCTTCATATTTTTTAACTAATTTATTATCAAGATCTGTTATTTTTCTTTCTTTTTTTTTCTGGGGCCACATCCATGGCATGTGGAGGTTCCCAGGCTACACAGGTCTGATTAGACCTATAGCGACCAGGATCCAGCAACGCAGGATCTGAGCCGTGTCTGCAATCTACACCACAGCTCACGGCAACGCCAGATCCTCAACCCACTGAACAAGGCCAGGGATCGAACCCGAAACCTCATGGTTCCTAGTCAGATTCGTTAACTGCTGAGCCACGACGGGAACTCCAATTCTGTTATTTTTCTTTACACATCACTCTCAGATTCACCCTGTTCTTTTCATTCTTACTGCCCACCTACAGCTAAGTCTTCATTCCTTCACTACCCTGGTATTTCTCACTCTCAAAGATTTTGCATGCCATTTAAAAGGAATTGTCCTTGGAGTTCCTGTCGTGGCTCAGCGGTTAATGAACCTGATTAGTATTCACGAGGACTCGGGTTCCATCTCTGGCCTTGCTTTTTGGGTTGAGGACCAGTATTGCCATGAGCCGTGGTGTAGGTTGCAGACACAGCTCAGATCCCAAGTTGCTGTGACTGTGGTGTAGACTAGCGGCTGTAGCTCCAATTCGACCCCTAGCCTGGGAACCTCCATATGCTGCAGGTATGGCCCTAAACAAACAAACAAAAGACAAAAAATAAATAAATAAAAAATAAAAGGAATCATCCTGAATGTTCCTATCTTATCTGCCCAACCATGATTTTCAGTGTTCTTTCCCATAATTCTCCACTTCTCAGTAAATTATAAAATGTGTGGTAAGTAGTAAAAAAAAATGAAATAAAATAAAAATCTGAATTGGTCCCCTCAATGGTTGGTTGAAGAATGCATGGGTGACAAATTCTATCTTGCTGAGCTGAAAGCAGGAACGCTTTTGACCTCATCTAACCCTCTCAACACCATCTTCCAAGATTCATCACCCTTTTATAATTGAGGATATTATGAGCTTAGATTCATCCAAAAGCCCAGACATCATTTTTATGGCTAAATATCATGTCTGCGTGATCCTCCACGGTAACTGGAGGTGTCCAGGTGTGGAAGAACGTCTACAGGGATTGATTCTACATCAGGGCTCGGAAATCTTCTGCATAGAGTTAACTTGTGTTTTCCTGGGTACAACAAAAATCCTTAGGCGTTCCAAGACACAGCTTTCATGTTTAGGTTTTGGTTTTAAAATTCTGTATGAAAATTATCCATGAGTGCATTTCTTACCAGCTATCTAGAAGACATGCACCTAAAGTAGTGATGTTTTCCCTTTCTACTAGGTTTTTGCTGAAGAGGGTTTGAAGCTTGCTCAAAGCAGGTAATGCACATATCCCTGCCTGGTGTGGTGGGCATGTCATAAATACCCACTCTGAGGGCGCATTAGTAAGGTATAAAGGCATTTGAGGTTTAAAAGATGGAGTTTCATTGGAGTCATTATAACTTTCTTATTTACCTTTCAGCTAAAAGATGACAATAAGCTTATGCTTCTCGTGGAAATAAACAAGCTTGTTCCTCTATGCCACCAGCTCCAGACAGTAACTAAGATATCTTTGCAGAATCAAGTGTTTCTAAAGGTAAAAGGGAGGTTTGGTTTTCAGGAACGTACTTGAGAAACTTTCACACTTAACCTTTTATTAGGTTAGCTTCCTGCCCCCTTCAAATAAAGTGTGAATACCCAGAGAACAATTTATTTCCGTTTTTCCTGCCTTGATTGCAAGAACCGTTTATCATCTGCAGTTATAACTGACTCCAGGGAGCAGGAGGTTCACCAAATAAATTCATTTGGGGACATGATTGATTCCATAGCACTGAGCAGCTACCCTTAAATTCTAGCATCATCATCTGACTGACTAGGGTACCAACCCCTCTGCTGTTTGTCTTAGAGTGTGAATGCAGCAAAGTAGAGTGCAAGGAATTGCAGAGTAGGAGGCTCACTGCCACTATTTGGTGCCCTTTGAGGAGCCCCTAAACAGTCTGAAATAGAACACACTGATTTTCCATCTACTCTTCCTGGGGTTCCATGAATTTGGCGGGAGATTCAGGCAGCAGTCCCTGCTTCTGTGTTCTGGGGTCTCAGGTCATTAAGTCAGTTCAGGTGCTGGAGCTGGGGCAATGCATGCTCCTTAATCCCACTGTGCCACAGGGGAACTTCTTCAAAATATTCTTTTAAATTACAATGGAAATACTGGGAGGATGCTGTGAGGTAATATTATATGCAAAATAGATATATAATTCTTTTACTATCTTTAATATCTTTGTTTTATGACATCTTTGGGAATCAACTGTGCTATTTGAAATGGGAATTTGCTGCTTTGTGCTTACATTTTTTAGCTCATAGCACCATCAAAGTGGATGTTTAAATAAAGAGTTGCTACCTGTATTATGTCTGGTGAATATACTTAGGGGACAGCCATGCTGGCACGTTAGTTTAAAGAAGTTTTCCTGTGAGTCAAAAATAATTTTAAAATTTTATTTCCAAAATCATTTATATACCAGAAGTAAGAATATTCTCTTATTTAAGTGCAAGTTGGGATGGGAGGGGGATAACTTATGACTTCAAGAGTATAAGATGATAGAAACCAAAAGAATTTACACATCAAGGATAATTGTTTTATTTAAAAACAGAGTATTTATATGTATGCATGGGTTGCAGCCCTTAAGGAAAAATAACAATCTTAAAAGTTCTTTTATTTGAAATTCAATGTAAGTAAATATATAATCTTAAACCATAAATTCATAGTTTTTTTTTTTAAACAATGACGTGAAAGTTTTTGTTCTGTTCAAAGGCATCTGTGTCTTTGAACTACAGTAACTGCTCAGTAACTTCTTAGCTGGTTACCCTGTAACTCGAGTGAGAGACTGAGTGTCCACAAATGCACACATTACTTCACGCTGCAGTGTGAAACTTCCATATGTCAGCAAAGCCCTTTGCTCTTTACAAAGCCTTTTCCCGTGCCCCTCATTCAGAAGTCACAGTGCCACACTGTTGGAGAGGTGAAGGCCAACCCACAAGGAACAGGGACGGCCCACTCCACACCCTGCTGCTTCCCAGCAACCTAAGGGGGAGGAGTTGGGGCAAAAGGGGTGGCACCAGATGCCTTTAGTGGTGTCACACTGAAGCAGACTGGGAAGAAAAGGCTAGCTGTTGTTTTGTAACTTCAAAGTGATGGAAAACTGAGGCCAAAACATTAACCATGCCATAACATTTAAACAGAATTAGGTCAAAATGTAGTATTTACTAAGAATGGGTTACAGGATGATGGGTAAATTATGCTAACTTCGATGTCTTTCAGATTTTCCTCAAAGTGCTTTGTTTGTTGGTTTTTAATGGGAAAAACGCCTCTCACTTGCCAGTTGTTAGAGAAAAACAAAAGAAGAGCAGAGGGAGCACCTGGGCAGGCAGATCTGGGAGGGTGAAGACAAACAGATTCCAGGCCTGTTATGTGAGACGAAGAGGGAAACTAGGTCGAGTGCTGAGATCAGGCCTCCCCGCGGATGGCTGGGCGGGAAGCAGGCTTCAGCTACGCTGCTGCTTCCTTAGGGCACTGACTGGCCGGCAGGCGAGGAGAGAAGGCCTGTTGCTTTTTACTGCACCTCAGTCCTCACGCTGTAGCTGATGTGGCATTGGTGCGACTGGCCAAGACTTCTTCATATTGTTGTTGCGTCAGTAACCCTTCTGTTACGCTTTTACTTTCTTCAAATTTGGGCAACACGACTGCAATGTAGCCTTCGGTGGACGGCTGGAGGGGAAGCAGAATATTTAATACTGTCAAATGACAAGGAATCAGACAGAAAGTTTGTGGCTGGCATCAGACTGCTCCAGTCCCCTTTACCTTCTCTTGAAGAATAGATGGCTTATGGAGAATGTCTTCATTCACTTCCATCAACCGTCCTCTGACACAGCTATTTAAGACAAAATTGTTTTGAAGAAAAATATTACCTCATCTGTTCCTCCAAAATTGTGGTTAAAAAGTAACTGACGTAGGGAGTGCCCTTGTGGTGCAGCAGGTTAAGGATCAGGCGTTGTCACTTCAGGGGCTAGGGTTGCTATTGTGGGGCAGGTCACAACTGCAGTACAGGTTTGACCCCTGGCCTGGGAACTTCCACATGCTGTGGGTGTGGCCAAAAACAAAAAAAATTAAATACTAAAAGATAAAATTAACTCACCTAGATATTGTGTATTCTTCTCCATCTGAGCAGTAAATCTTACACAGAGGTGCAAGTTCTGTTAGAAACTGTGCCCCCTGATAATAAAAGGGAGGAAACAATGAACTGATGTACATACTCACTTTTCTTTGAGAAGTAGCTTTCAGTATTAGAATGGGATATGTTCCTGGAAGTACTACTTTAAATAAAAATGACTTCAGCACAGAAAAATCACTCATTTGTTAAAATATTTATATATTAAACGCTTGCTATGGGCGAGGCAACATCCTACGCTCTAGGGGAAAAAGCAGACGAAGACAGGTGATAATAGGTAATTTACATATTGAGAATGTATTCTATCTTAACTTACACTTTATATTTAACTGTAAATGAGAAAGCTGCATGTAGCCAAGTGTAAAGATTTCAAAAGGGTAGAGAAATCTTATCAATAATCAATAATATAAAATTAAACATTATCGAGAAAGGAAAGGATAGCAATATTGTACAAAGTTAGTTTCATTAAGATTCTTACCTTATTTTTATGTTAGAACTTAATAGATAAAGGAATTTCTTTACTAGGCTGAATTACTAAGACTTTCTGAAGAAGGGATTTTTAAAAATTTAATAAAATGCCCTTTGAGGAAAATTTGGAAAATATAGAAAAGTTTTGTGTAGCAGAAAAGAGTAAGTTACTCATTATAACCCACTAGTAGATAGTACATTTTGGTATCTGTCAAAATGAATGTTTGAATGTTATGGCATGATTATAGTTTCATGTACTGCACTAAATGGGTCTACCTAGGGAGGTTCTGACTTATCTACAAGGAGGCTTAGGGGAAAATGCGGCAAGCATGTCTCATGTGTTGCTCTTTTTTTCGCTTTTTAGGGCCTCATCTGAAGCATATGGAAGTTGCCAGGCTAGGGGTGGGCGCAGAGCTGTAGCTATTGGCCCACGCCACAGCCACATCTGCAACCTACATGGTAGCTTGTGGCAATGCTGGATCCTTAACCCAGTGAGCAAGGCCAGGGATCGAAACCGAGTCCTCACGGATACTAGTTGGGTTCGTAGCCCCCTGAGCCACAATGGGGAATCTGTTGCTCTTTTTTCCCCCCAGGAATTTTTACTACAGTGAACATTTGAGATCAAGGTGCTATTCTTCACAGCCTTTTTACCTGACAGCATTCAGGTGTTACCATGTGCACTTCACTCCTCTGCATGTGGCTACTGGTTTCAAAATACTAGTCTGTATGACTCCTCACTGTCTGGAGGAAGGACTAGGGTTTTGTCCCAGAGGGTCTGTCTATCACTGGGTCTCTGTCAAAACAAATGTTTTAACCCCCTTCTGTCACCTCCCTTGGGAGAATAAGTGATTGGCAGTGCTGAGATCCAATCAAAGCTTTTCTACAGTGGGTTCCACCTGCAGACCCATCTCTGCTCCTCAGTAGCAGCAACAGTGTTACTGTCTCGGACAAAGATTTATCACAGGGACATCCTAAGCACTAACTGTTTTACTTGTAATATGCAGACTTTTAAGAAAGGCCCATGGTTTTTAAAGTCCTTTTGCCTCCTGAGTGAGAAAAAATCACTAATTATAAATTAGGCTATTAGGGGCTTTCATGCCTATAAAGAGGAATATACGCAAGGGTCTTCTGGAACGGGAGGGTAAATGGCAGAAACTCTCAGTATGAACTCAGTAAAAGAAGGACCTGATCATCCACTGAAACGTTCCTGTCCAGTGGGATTGTCAGGACACTTAAAATGATACTGAATTATCCTTGATGTGATACCTTCTCTTCTAATAAACTGTCCATCTTGCCTAGAGCTGGAGAGGAGAGAGGTAATGTTTTGTAAAATTGAACACTGTGTGGAAGTAGAGGGTATTGCTAGATGTGTATTAATTTGGCAATGATTTAGGAATGGAAAATGTTATGAAGCAAATATTGTATATTTTCTCGTAGTGGTTTTCTTCACTACCTCAGGACTTATTTTTTCTTTTAAATTCACATGTGAAAAGATATGATAAAGAACTATTGATTGCCTAAGTTTTACAGAATTCAAAATACTGGTTTAGTGAAACTAAAAGAAACAAGCTATCTTGTTATACTGGCATCAGAATGGTTCTTTTAAAGGTTCACCTTCCCCATCCCCCGGGAATCAAAGGGATGGTGGTATAGAACCTAAATGACAGATAACAGTCCTTTGGAAATTATCTCATACTTTGGGTTTCATATTTTTGGTCTGAGAATTTCTTTAAAGTATTCTTAAAAATCACATCAAACTGCCAGGAAGGGATGCTAAGGATACATCATGGGTTCTAGACCAACTGGATCTATCAATATTATGATGATAGAGGATTTAAGTAAAGAAATACAAGAACATACCCGCTTAAATTTCCCAGAGACTTTGTTCTGAAGTCTGCTACAGTTGGTACTGATTTGATAGGAAATACTTTCAATTGTTTTTCCACTTTGAAGAACTGGATGGGATCCTGCCAAAGTGATGACACATATTCTACAAGGAAAAAAATTGATCCCCCATTATTATTTGGTATATTTTTTCCTCCTATAACACAGTATTCCTACTGGCACAGCACAGGTGAACCGACATTTGTGTAGTCAACCTGTCATTTCCCCCCAGTTTCCTCTGGCTACTATTGGAGCTTCACTGAAGAAGAGAATGCAGTGATAAAAATGGAGAAAATGGGACTGAATTTCCTTCCCTGCAAAGAGAAGACTACCAGGGCTGTTTAGATAGTCCTAAGGTGGAAGAGAGGGAAGTGGGCCTGCCTGTATGTATAGGATACCACCTGGGCCTCTACCCTCGCCCTCTCCAGGGGCTTCGGCAGTTCAGAGGTCAGGCACAGGCTGGTGACTGGAGGTAGGAGCTGACTGAGGGGATGCTCCTCCATTTGGATGTTTGGGTGATCGACTTTGTTTAGAGTCGGCTCTGAAAGACTCATTCTTCAACCAAGCTCCTGTAATAAATAATACCATCTTAACACAGTGGAAAATAATCATTTAATGAATATTATCTTAATGCCAGGCTACAGCAGAAAAAAAAATTTTTGATAATTTAAAATACCCAATTTGCTTACCGGTTAGAGTGCTGTAGTATACAATGGTCCTCACAGGGTTTTCCTTTGACATCTAGAAGAAAACAATGAGTGTGATGGCTGTTGAGTCCATATTTACCACCACTGTATGGTACTTTTTTGGTTCATAGAGAATAGTTAATTATGAAGACTGGACACATACGTCACTGCTAGCCCTTCATCATTCAAAAAGATGTACCTAAAGGCTTCCTATAAAGTACTTCAAGAAATCTGGCCCAGGAGTTCCTGTTGTGGCGTAGCAGAAAGGATCAGACTAGTATCCAGGAGGATGTGGGTTCAATCCCTGGCCTCACTCAGTGAGTGGGGGATCCAGAGTTGCCATAAGCTGTGGTGTAGGACACAGACTAGTTTCGGATCCTGAGTTAATGTGGCTGTGGCTGCGGTGTAGGCTGGCAGTTACAGCTATGATTTGATCTCTGGCCTGGGAATTTCCATACGCTGTGGTGGGTTTGGCTCCAAAAAGCAAAAAAAAAAAAAAAAAGAAAGAAAAAAAGAAATAAGAAATCTGGCATGAATGGAATCCATCACCCATTCAGTGTTAAAGTGATGATTAACTCTTTTCTCCATCTTGTTTCATCCTTACTTTAAAATGAGTACACTCATTATTTATTTAAAAAGTGACTAGCAATGCATTTTAGTATAATATAATAGCATACGTTTCGTTGGTCAATTTTAGAGTGATTAACTCATCCTGTTTTGCCCAGGACCATCCAGATGTGAGCAGGGAAAGCCATGCATTCAGCAAAATCCCTCAATCCAGGAATAACTCGGAGGGCTGGTTACATTAAATTTGGTTAATTAAACTTATTCTACTTTAAAATGTCTTTTTTTTTTTTGTATTTTTACAGCCGCACCTGCGGCATATGGAGGTTCCCAGGATAGGGGTCCAATCGGAGCCGTAGCAGGATGCCTACACCACAGCCATAGCAAAGCGGTATCCGAGCTGTGTCTGCGACCTACACCACCTCAACACCGGATCCTTAACCCACTGAGCAAGGCCAGGGATCGAAGCCCTCATGGGATGCTAGTTGGGTTCGTTAACCACTGAGCCACCACGGGAACCCCTAAAATATTTCAATGTTTTAAAAAATGAGTATACCTGTTATCCGTGAATGAATGGGAACACGTATGGGTTACAGGAAGGTTCCCAATGATGCGCCAATCACTGATATTTGATGGGTACACAAAGCGAGCACAAGATAGCTGCTTCCCGAGCAGCAAAAGTGTAATACCTGTGACTTCTCTTCAAGTAAAACTGTTAGATTCTGCTTTCTAAATGGCTCTGTTTTAACCCATCAACTCCTCTCCATCCCAATGCCTCTTAGTTTCCACCTCATCATTTAAATCATTTTATGCATCACCTCTTGGAGGATTGTGCACTTCAAATCCCTTTAGGCACTCAAGGAGACTACAATCAGCTCCTGCGTCCTTGAGGCATCTCACCTTAGACTACCATCTTCCCGCAAGCAACCCACCCACGAGAACTCGCACTGCACTAGCCAGTCCCAGAATGCACCCTGCTGATTTTCAGGCCTCTACGGGTTTGCAAACACCATTCCCTAGATCTACAGGGGAACGCGGAGATCCAGTTCCTTCTGACTCGAGAGAAGCGCTGGGAAGAGCGTGCATGGCTTGTGATCTGTCTTCACAGTCCCTAAAGTGTCAGACCAATGGGGCTCAAAAGAGACTAGCTTCATTTTCCACTTACCCGCTTTGTACCAGCGAGTGAAATAACGATCCACAAGCGAGGGCACCGCAGGGTCTGCGACCGCCACAGGGGTCTCGGGCTCGGTAGCCATGGCGACCGCGGGAGCCGCAATCCCCGCCGTACAGGACCCTGGCGCTGACTCCCTCAAGCAGGGAGGAGGTTGTCTTTCCGGCGCGTGGCCAGGAAACAGCAGTGTGCGCATGCGCACTACTCCACTGACCCCGCAGGCTCCTCCCACCGGCGCCAAAACTGTGCTTTGGGGTCTGACGTCAAAGCGGGGGTCAAATACAATAGGCTGGACAGGAGGACGTAGGGCTAGGGGGCGGTGGCTAGCGCAGCTTCATCCTTTACTTTGCAGGGCTCCGAGGAAGGCCGGCCACGCCTTCTCCGCCTCATTACGTCACTCCTGTAGTGCGCTGCGCGTGTCCGCTTACCTCGCTGTGGAGTCTGCGTTTCGCGGTTCGCTCCTCTGCCCAGCTTCAGTCACTACCGGAGGGGGTCGGGCGGCCCGGCTCCCCTACCCGGAGACCCCGTGCTCATCGCGGGCCCAACCCCTGGCGGACGCACGGCTGTTTGGGCGTCCTCAGAGCTCCACGCAGGTGAGGCTCGCAGGGACGTAGCTAGGGTGGAGGGCATGGAAGCGGGCCTGTGTATCTTGGAGTGTGTTGATGCAGGGCTTCCCCGAATGCCCAACCGATGCTTGCTGCAGGCCTTTGAGTGAATTGTGGCGTGACCACCTCTGCCCTCCAGCCTTAAGTTTTTTGCAGAACAGCTGCCTGCTCCGCCTTCCGAGGGCTCTGAGCGGTGCCGCAGGCTGGGGAGGACCTGCTGCTTCCCTAGCTGCAAGCGAATCCAGTCTCCATATTCCTTTCAGGTGCTGACCATGCTGTTGAACCAATTAACGCGTCAATTAAAGCGAAACGATGCTTTAATTGATAGAAGGTGACAGTAGTAAAGATTCAGGTTGCAGGGCTGCAACCCCTTCTCGCATCTGCAACTTTCTTGGAGATGTTGTCCCTGCGTTTCTCCATGTATTGTGGTATCTTATGGCTGTCTCCCCCGTTAAGCTGTGACCTCCGTGGAGGCAATGATTGTCAGTCATCCTTTGTCCAGAACCACCATTTAGCAACTGCTCAGTAGGTGTTTGATGTAGGTCACAAACCGGATGGTAGGATTAAGTACTGTGTAAAGGATTCAAACCTTACTGAAACTGACAGTATTAATGGCCTGAACCTAGCCAGAACACAGATTGGAACTTGAACCCACGTGCCGGGACTCCAACCGGGCCTAAACCCAGATTGGACTTAAGCCTACAGTTTTAAATTAGAATCGCTCACCCTAAGTCTGGACTCACTGAGGTTCAGATTCTTCATGTCTCCACGCAGAAGGAATTCAGTGAGAGACAAAGTGATAGGCAGGAAATAAATTTGTTAAGGTAGAATGCTTGTGAGAGATGCAAGCGGGCAAGCATGGAAGCCCTGCCCCAAGGATCCAATGGGCTACAGCTTTAAGCAAGCCTGCCTTGTGCTGATGGTTTTCTTGAGCAATTTATTAACTTATAGTGCTTTCCCAATATCCCCTAAGTTTCCCTCTTTAAATATGGTCCTTTATCAGGGCTTTTACAACTACCTGTGTCTACTCCATCCCTAGCATTACATTGATAGGCAGGGCAGTAACCAATGAATAGTTTAATGTGAACCTGTGGGCTCAAGGAAAGCAGACACAGTTTCAGCTTGGAGACAGAAAAGATAGAAATGCTATGTCCCCAAGGGGAAAACTAAGCATTGGTGGAGAATAACCAAGTATTTTATTGAACAGGTTGTATTTGATGTGCTTTTGAGGAATCCTTGTGATAACGTCAGGAGTTTGAAAATATGAGTTTAGCTGTTTCACTTTGGGGAGGGTCAGGGCTAGTCGTTTAGGTCTAATGAGCTTATTAGTAATCTGTTTGGTACAGGTAGGCCATAGGATTGATAATTAGCCAAGAGGGGCAGTGCTGAAGCAACAAGGGAAGAAAATAGAGAGGTTTGTCAGAAGTTTCAGAGGATCCAGGATTGATCTATGGTGTGGAGAGATCTTTAGCACATTTAAAGGCTGAGAAAGAATGAGTGATTGAGGGCAGGTGAGTCAGAGATTGCAGATATAAAAGAAAGGGTACAGATAAGCCGAGGTCCCTGGGAGTTTGATCCTGCTCTTGAAAAAGAATAGGACACTTCTGAGAAGACAGTGTAGGATCAGTAAGGATGATAGGTGTGAACATTTAGTTCATTTTGAGGCTAGAAGGGTGGGGAGGAGGCAGATGGATGACCTTGGCCACTAATTTTCAAAGCTCAGAGATTTGAGAACTCAGGTTTCCTGTCTTTGTCAATCAGGTTCCACTTGGGAAAATAGAAACTACTCAGTATTTCAACAGAATTCAAGATGAAGAATTGGTGAAATAGCTGTTGGAGGAACGAAAAGCAAAAGGGAGCAGTGAAGTAACTTAAAAAGTGAACTGTTGGAAGAAGTTAGAACACTTAACCTAGGTTTGAGGCTCAAAACAAGGGAAACCATTGGGTTATCATGACCTAAGCTGGAGGAGAGGCGTTGTAAAGCTGGTATTATTCTCCTCCAGAATGCAGAGGAGGAGCTCCACATTATTGGATTTCAGGCACTTGGATGGGACACCTGCCTGCTTAGTGCTGGTACCTCTGGGGTGGTTGTGATCAGGCTGGTCCTGGGAGTGCTGGAGACTGGGACCAAGGGCCCCTTTAAGGGTGAAGGCCTATTGCTGGGGCAACATTGATAGCAACAGCAAGGTACCTGGAAGAAGAGAGTCTGTCTCAGCTTCTGCCTTGACTTTCTAAATTCTTGTGTTGGGGTCGCTGTACCCCAGAAGTCCACAGGTTGTTGGTGAATAGAATCCAAGTTCACAGGGAGGCACTTTGGTGGTCTGATCATAGCAGCAGTAAAAGCATAATTATTATTAGCTAAACCAGCCTGAAATTCACCTGGTCCTCTGTCACCTGCCCACTTTTATCCCTTTCAAACTCCCCTCTAGGCAGAATGCCTCTCATCTCAAATCTTCCCATCCTTTCAGATCTTTGAAAGTGGTCAACTTTATCATGTGTGAAGATGAAAGATAAAATCATTTTTTTAAATATGCTTTGAAAAACCCAAGCTTTTTATATAGAATTAAATCTAAATTGAGAGTTGACCTGGAATAATACCAGGTCAAATAATTTCCAGAACTTCTTGAATGTAAATGTCGTGAAAGCCTACAAAAGCATTGTCTGCCTTGATTCTCTTCCTCACTTGCACCATGTGTGGTCCTGCTTTCCTCTTAACTGACATTATATGTTGTCTCATTCATACTGCACTGAATATTTATCTGCTTTAACTTTATGTAGTATAAGAATCAACTCATGTTTGTTCTTTCTTTTTATGGCCGTACCTGCAGCATATGAGAGTTCACTGAGCAAGGGAAAGGGTGGACCCACATCCTCACAGAGACACAGTAGGAACTTCTCATGTTAATTCTTTCATTGGCATGTGTATGAAATGCAAGATGAGAAAATTCACTTTGGATTAAGGTGCCAGTAAGGCCAATGTGGTCTGTTAAATTGTCACCCCTACCTGAGTTAGAAACTTCTATTTATAAACCTTACTAGGATCTGGATATAAATATCCAGCACATTAACTTTTTTTTTCCCTTCTTAGATAATGCTATGCATTAAAGCAAGTCTGATTTTGCCAGTCCAAAGTAGGTTTCCTATTGATCATTCCTTTCTGACCTTTGCTATTGCTCCGGTGAAAGCAGGATAAGAAAACAGAGTTACTTGAAGTAGTTATATCAGGCTTCAAGCTCCTGGAATTATTGGTGATTATTTTGAAGTATGCTGTTGTGATTTCATAGTCTTTTCTTGAGAATAATAAATGGTTTATCTTTCAATTTTATTATTATTATTTTTTGACTGTGCCCATGACATGTGGAAGTTCCCAGGGCCAGGGACTGAACCTCAGCAACAGCAGTGACTCAAGACACCGCAGTGACAACACTGGATCCTTAAACTGCTGTGTCAAAAAAGAATTCTCAATTTTAATTTTTTAATGAAGATACAAAGCCAGTTTATAAATATACTTTGGATTTTTTTTTTCTTTTTGGTCTTTTTTTAGTGCCACACCTGCAGCATATGGAGATTCGCAGGCTAGGGATCAAATCAGAGCAGCAGCTGCCAGCCTACACCACAGCAACGCAGATCCCAGCTTCGTCTCGATCTACACCACAGCTCGTGGCAATGCCTGATCTTTAACCCACTGAGTAAAGTCAGGGATCGAACCCACGTCTTCATGGATGCTGGTCAGGTTTGTTACCGCTGGCTGAGCCTCGACATGAACTCCCTGTACTTGGAATATTAAAGTAATTTTATTTCAGATTTTCTTCACCTGCCAGTATACTTATGTGGATATTTATAGGATTTTTAAATCTGTCAAGGTATAAAGACATCCTCATATGCAAAGATTATTGCTTTCTGATTCATTGCATTCTTCTCACCTTCGGTGCAGAATAACTTTTGTGGAGAGTTTAGAAGAAAAACACTGATATTGACAGTCTTACCTCTTGCAGAGAGTGAGAAAGTAGATTCCACAGCCTCAATCTGTAGACCTTAGATTTACATAATTTGTTAGGTTGTCACTCATTTTTGTTGGATTCAGATTAGATCTTTTTTTTCCTTGGTTTTTCTAACTCCTCTGCTCCCTGGACCATTTTGCTTGTATCGGAGCGTCATTATTCACCAGTAAACTGAGTCTCTTTCTCAGAGAAATGAGGCTTCATCAAGGGATATGCGTCCTTTCCTTTCAGGAGTCGCTGCGTCATGAGGAATCTAAAGTTGCTTCGGACCCTGGAGTTCAGGGACATTCAGGCTCCCGGGAAACCTCAGTGCTTCTCTCTCCGAGGTGAACAGGGGACAGTGCTCATTGGCTCGGAACATGGACTGGTAGAGGTAGACGCTGTCACGAGAGAGGTGAGTGAGTGATGAGAATGCTGGCACTTGGCCTGCCTCTTGAGTAGGCTTTTTCCAAACTTGCTTCCCCAAATAGTCTTCACTTTCAATCTTTCTGAATTCATTTCCCCCCAGATAAATATCCCCTTTGCTTTATAGTGATGGCATATTAGACATAACTGAAATCATACCCTTTTTTTTTTAATGAAAGCCTTTATTAATATGCTTCTTTCATCCTGTCACTGTTATGTGTATATATTTCTTTGGCCTCGCCCACAGCATGTGGTAGTTCCCAGGCTAGGGATCAAACCCATACCACACTTAGTGAACAGAGCTGTGCTGTAATGACAACGCTGGATCCTTAACCTGCTGTGCCACAAGGGAATTGCAAATAATACCCTGATTTTCACTCTCTTTTTACTTCAGTCTAAGTTGGCAAAACTCTGACTTTATACTTTGTGGAACTGGCCTGCTTTTCATCCTTGCTACCATGTAAACACTATAACAGTTCTCAAGTGGGAATACAAATGAAAATTAAAGAGCTTTTATTCTTTTAAAACTATTTCAGGCTCCTTCCCATACCACCTAAATCAGAATCTTCACTTCCAGAGCATGAGCATATGTGTATTTCAAAGCTCTTTGGGTTGATTCTGATATCTTTCCTTAACTATATTTTGCTATTTCTGCATTTTATGTGATTACTTTCTTAGTCCTCTCTTCCCGTACTGTGTAAATCTCAGAAAATCAGTTATTAGCTTCTGTTTTTATTGAACATTTTCGAGCAGACCAGGCTTTTGTGTTTTTCTGGCAAAAATGTCACATTGTTTTTTATGTTAAAGATAGTAGAGTTGTGATATTCTCATATGAAAGTTGAGATTTTAATCTGGGAAGAAAACTTTTAAAAAACATTTTTAAAAACTTGTAAAAGATGCATTCAAAAGTATTTTATTTCTGGAAATACTATGAGTTGTTCTTTTTTGGGGGTTTGACCATGCCCCTGGCATGTAGAAGTTCCTGGGCCACGGATTGAACCTACATCACAGCAGTGACCCTTGGCAATGTCAGATTCTTAATCCTCTGTGCCACAAGGGAACTACTGAATTGTTCTTGAAAGTAGATTGACTCAATTTGTTTGTTTGTCTGTATTGCGAAAGGTGAAAAATGAAATTCCTTTGGTGGCCGAAGGCTTCCTCCCAGAGGATGGAAGTGGCTGCATCGTTGGTATCCAGGACTTGCTGGATCATGAGTCTGTGTGTGTGGCCACAGCCTCTGGAGATGTCATACTTTGCAACCTCAGCACACATCAGGTAAGTTGAAGAGACCAGTGAGGAGGAAATCTCAGGCATCTTTAAATGCCCTTTTTTGTTTTGTGTCACTTGTTTTTCATATAAGTTTGAAGTATCATGAACCATAATGCTTAAGCATCTTGCAAAATAGAGGCTTTGCATGATATAAATCTTTACAGGAAATTGTTGGCTAGGCTTTAGCTTTGTATCAGGATTCTTCTAAAATTCAGTTTTGTCTGCTGCATTTATTAATCAGAATAATCAGAACATTCCAAATAAGAACTTAAAAAAACCCCTCCAACCTGGCCACTCTTGTGTAGTGTAGCTCACCTCTTAGGAGATTCTGACCCTGAGTTGTAACCTTTATTTCTCAACTTAGGAAGTCTGAAATGTTTATGTGGCTTACGTTTTCTGTTCTGGATGCCAAGTAAGCCTCTCCTTGAGGGCTAACTTTAGAGTCCCTGAGCTGCAGGTGCTAAGGTGATGAGCTCTCATGATATGCACATTTTATGACCACAGAGGAGCTAGAATTCAGCCATTTGCCTCTTTCTCTACTCTAGCCTCAGGCTGTTTCTGGATTTCCATCCTCATCTTCGTGACAGCTTTTGTGAGCTTCGTTGATGATTCCCTTAGTTGTGTTCTCTTTAACACTAATGTGTCACCAGAGTCATGTTACTAATCATGGGATAATAATAGCAGCTAACATTTCTTGAATGTTTATAATATGCCAGGCACTTTTTCAAGTGTTTTTCATGCAAAGTTGTATTAATCTTTTTACTATGTTCGATGAGGTAGATTGTTGTTTTCCCATTTTCAGAAGAGGAGTTTGAGGCACAGAGAACTTCAATGACTACGTCAAAGTCAAACAGTTATCAGGTGGCATTTGAACCCCAGCAGTCTAAATCTGGCACCTTTGCTTTTAATGATTCTATTTAGTACAATAATAAATCTTACTCTCAGTTCATGGTGGGAAGTATCAAGGTCATTGTTTAAAAAAAAGTACAGCTTAATTAGTATTTCTCACACTTAAAAGGTATGCTTTTCCTTTTTTTTTTTTTTTTTGTCTTTTTGCCTTTACGGCTGCACCTACGGCATATGGACAGTCCCAGGTTAGGGGTCCAATTGGAGCTGCAGCTGCCGGCCTTCATCACAGCAACGTGGGATCCGAGCCTCATCTGCAACCTACACCATAGTTCATGGCAACGACGGATCCCTGACCCATTGAGCGAAGCCAGGGATCGAATCCAGGTCCTCATGGATGCTAGCCGCATTCGTTATCTGCTGAACTACGACAGGAACTCCCTTTTTGTGTGTATATGTGTGCTTTTATTTTCAAAACATATTGTAGAATTATTTCCTAATTACTGAGCTTCTCCAGTCCATCCATCTCCCTCAGATGCTGCTGATCCTCCCTATTTGTGGCATCACAGTGTCTGCAGACAATCTATATTCCCTATTGTGCCTTATAAGACCTTTCACTGTCCTCAAATTCCTTTTTCTAGTCTCCCCTCCCACCCCCATCATCCTTAGTATGTGTATACCCTGTGCTCTAGGTACAGCTGATTTTTAACTGCTCTTTTTATAAATCGATGCCTTAATACCACATTTTCACCCCATCTCTTCCTCCTGGCCTTATTATTACCCTTCAAGACACTTCCTCAGAGAAACTTTCCTGGACTCCCCTGGGCCATTTGTCATTCTCTGTTCTGAGCCCCGACTTAATTCCCAGAGACCTGGGTGACAGCCCTAATGCCACTGTAGAGGCATCTTTGATCTCCTTAATGGAAGGAAGGGAGTGGCCGTGGTTACTGCTGGTCTCTGTAGTCTCTGTCATGCCTGATCTCTTAACACCTGTTGCTGTGTAAATGTTAACTGATTGATTCACTTTTGTGTGTTGTGGGTTATGGTTTTGATTAAGGTCATAGTAGATATTTACTGACACCCTTACGTTTTCATATTGCCCTCAACATTTTAAAAATGTGTCTTTCAGCTGGAATGTGTTGGGAGTGTTGCCAGTGGCATCTCTGTCATGAGTTGGAGTCCTGACCAAGAGCTGGTGCTTCTTGCCACAGGTAAGCCTCCTATCACTGGTTTCTAAATCTTGACTATGATAAAACATGACTCCTAATACCTCACAGGCTTAAGTTTTCAGGTGCTTAAGTTTCAAAAAAATTTTTTTGGAACAGGGTAACATGACAACCTAGAGAGAATGTGTTTGACTTAAGTTTAACTTTCTTTTTCTTTTTTTTTTTTTTTTTGGTTGTTTTAGGGCCACACTAGTGGCATAGGGGAGTTCCAAGGCTAGGGGTCAAATCAGAGCCATAGCCGCCAGCCTATGCCACAGCCACAGCAACGTGGCATCTCAGCTGCATCCATGACCTACACTGCAGCTTGCAGCAGCAGTGGATCCTGAACCCACTGAATGAGGCCAGTGATTGAACCCATATCCTCGTGGATACTAGTCAGGTTCCTAACCCACTGAGCCACAACAGGAACCCCAAGTTTTGCTTCTTAATATAATGTTTAAAAAGTTGCTGCTAAGTTCATAGTTATAGTTCGAAAGTCAGCAATATTTATTTTAACCTACTCTTAATAGGAAGAGTTGTTGTATAAAAAATTATTCTGAAAACTGCTCTTCCAGTACCATTTTTTTCCTTAAGTCTTTTCATTGAAGGTGAGTTTTTATAAACTAGCACCTAGTTTGAAGGGATATCTTGGGGACTAAATTATTGAAGTTGGAGGAGGAGGGCTATGTGGACTTGTACGTTAACTTGATATAAATAGTTGAGAATAAGCACCAGGGGACTTACCCAATCAAAAACTTTTTTTAAAATGAGAGTTAAAATATTGTCTCTTTCTTTTCTCCCCCCTTCCCTTTTTTTTTTTTTGACTGTGGCAATGGCATGGGGAAATTCCTAGTCCAGTGATCCACCCTGTGCCACAGCTATAACCAGAGCTACAGTGGTGACAACACCAGATCCTAACCCACTGCGCCACAAGGGAACTCTGACAGTCAAAATATTTTGAATGAATTCTGTCTTCCCTCTTCCAATTATAAACTCCTCCCGTCCAGCTGTGTAGCTTCCAGTCCTGTAGATATTTCTGAAATGGCAGATTTGCTAAATGAGAACAAAAATACTCTTGTTTGTGCTCCTCCAAGGTCAACAGACCCTAATTATGATGACAAAAGACTTTGAACCAATTATGGAACAGCAAATCCACCAGGATGATTTTGGTGAAAGTAAGTATAGCTTTGTTTAAAACATTATGTGAGTTTTCTTGCATATGAACAGCCACATTATAAGCCCAAAGTATTATGAAGCCTAAATCTTGGCTTAATTAAATGTCTGATAGCCCAGCTCCTTTAGTCCATTTTATTTTATTTTTATTTTATTTTTGCTTTTTAGGGCCACCTGTGGCATATGGAGGTTCCCAGGCTAGGGGTCCAATTAGAGCTATAGCTGCCGGCCTATACCACAACAACATCAGATCCAAGCCACATCTGTGACCTACACTGCAGCTTACAGCAACACCAAGTCCTTAGCCAACTGATCGAGGCTAGGAATCGAACCTGCAACCTCATGGTTCCTAGTAGGATTTGTTTCCGCTGTGCCATGACAGGAACTCCCCTTAGTCCATTTTAGATCTTGAAAGGCATACATCTGGAAAAGGCTTAGTCAGGGGGACTTGATGAAAAGGACCGTATTAGCTAGAATAAAGAGAGCATTTCTGAGATACAGTTTTTGGGAGAAAACGAGAGGTGGGATAGAGGGCTGATTTTTGTTCCTGTGGACTAAACCTGAATTTTCATGGGAACCATCAGACTTTTTTGGGGTTTGATTTGTTTGATTGTTTTCTGCCATACCTGCAGCCTATGGAAGTTTCCAAACCAGGAATCAAATCCAAGACGCAGCTGTGACAGTGCTAGATCCTTTACCTGCTGTGCCAGAGTGGGAACTCCCATCAGATTATTTTCTTGCTGAGATCTAGCAGAGGTGACTTGGGCATTAGGTTGTGGAAGTATTGAAAAGAAGATGACCGGAGATGCTTATTGAGTATAAGAAGCTCTGGCCAACTTGAGGGCACCAGGTAGCTGCCTGACTGAGGAATGGGATGGGGGAGACGGTATCTTAACTTTTGCTGTGATCTAATCTCATGCCTTCTTGTTCCGCCAACTAAGAAGTCATTTAGAAAACCTCTACTCATTTATTCCTTCAAAAAATAATTTATTTGTTCAGAAATAATGTTTGAGAGCTGTGAAGCCAGCAGTGTGTTTGGTGCAGGTGTTAGGGTGGCATAAGGAGAAGAAGGGAGTAATGGGGAAGACTTCCCAGAGGAGGCCGACTTGGAGCTGAGTCTTGGCTGAATTGGTATTGGGTAGATTTGGGTTGGGGGGTGGGGTGGGCCAAGCAAGTGAATTAGTTCCTTCCAAGGCAGAGATGTTTCATGGACGTCTTTGACACATCGTGGGTTATTCAGGCAGCTGTGGATATGTCAGCATTGCCTAGTGGCAGGACACAGATGTGGAATGAAATAAACAGGAAGAATAGTTTGCGAGGGAATTTGGACATTGAGTTATGGGAGATCTGTCCTTAAAGGTTTTGATGATGCACGGTTGATTGATTGGTGGAGAGGAAAGAGACTGGAGACAAGGTGATCTGGTAGGAGGCTGCTCCAGGATTTAGGTGAGAGGTGAAGGTGGGTGAGGGGCTAGAAAAGGGGCTAAATTCAGGAAAACTTTGCTTCTCAATGAGGATGGGAATACGTTTTTTGGAGTTATGAGAAACTTTTGTGGAATATGTGCACATTTCCCCTCCTGCTAGTTGGAGAAATTCCAGTTTAGAAAGTGAAATAAACAGGCTTTGGGAGGTAAGGTGAAGAAGAAAGTAGTTTAGCAGGACTCTAGGCAGAAGCTCAGGTGCTGGGAATAAAGATGCCAGTGCCTGAGAGGGAAGGTGGGGACATGATGGTCTTTAAGAGCCGTGGGGTCACCATGTGAAGTAGGGGAGTAGAAGGGGCTGAAGCTCAGGAGAGGCCGGAGCAGTGGACTGGTGTCATTGCCATGTGGGGAGTCTTTACAGTCTTGGGAGCAGATGTTCGCTGAGGGAGCGGGTATGGTGCTGGAAGAGTCTAGGGTCCAGGGGGATCCTGGAGAACCCAGTTTTGAGGATATTCATAGAGATAGTGACCAACATATGTCTGCATGGGAAGGTGCTCTGGGCCTGGCTCGTCCCACCACCTTTTTCATAAGGAGTCTAATGGAGTGAGTCAAAGGAGGGGGAGTCCAAGTCAGGATCTTAGGTCTTTGGAGTGTGTGTGTTAGTTCAAAAGAGTCACTCTCGAGTAGCGAATAGATGTTTTTCTTCTAACCCAGCTCTTGGTAGACTTGTTCTGTAAAGGGCCCAGGTAGTAAATGCTTTCAGCTTTACAGGCCATATGATCTCTGTTGCTGCTCCTCAACTCTGCTGTTGTGAAAGCGCAGACAGACAGTGCCTAGAAGAATGGGCACAGCTGTGTTCCAGTCCAAGTTTGTAAAGCAGATGCAAGCTGTACTTTGCTAATTCCTGCTGTAACCCCATCACTTACTGTGAGATCTCACTGGAAAAGGTCTCTTGCTACACTCCTTGAGCCTTTGCGTCTCTGTGGAAACTTTGAGCTAAAAGCCCTGGGATGTGCACCAGGAGAGGCACTGCTGCATGTGGACAGCAACAAGGTTGCAGTGAGGTTCTGCAGGACTTGATGTGCCCAAGCAGAGCAGACAGGAATGGTTGTGCAGACCCATAACTTAGCGATACCATAAAGAGCACTGCTTTGTCAGGGTCAGCATCAGTTGTAAGAGGGAAGTCCTGGGTCCTTCATTTGGCTGATGCTTTCAGGGACATTCCTGTAGTACCTCTTACAGGTAGATGCCAGATCTTCCTTCCATCCAAGAAGAGAAGGGCTGCATGATTTCAGCAACTCTGACTCTCTGCTTTATGGAAGATCATTATGATTGAGAAAGAAGCGCATCCTGGAAGGCAGAGCCCTGTGTTCTAATTTTGGCCTCTGTCTCTAGGGGGTCTCAGTCTCTGTCCTGGTGAAGGGGTGGAATTCCATGATCTGTGCTCTCCTCCATCCCTAGCAGGGAGGTTGGATACATTTAGTGGATTCAACACTTATAATCAGAGTTTTATTCCCAGCTCATGGCTTCTTGAGTATTAATGTTTTGTTATCTGTGTGGACATAATCACACAGATTCTTCATGTTTCTTTCTCTTTACTGGTAAAGTGGGGACAGATTGCTGACTGTCATCAAGGGAATTTGGAGTATATATGATGGCAGTAAACCTTTTCCCAAGTAAAGACATTTCAGAGTCTTCAAAATTGTTGCAGCATACCATACGGAACATAGTTTTTTCAAATACTGACTACTGGTCAATTCATTGAGAGTTCTGAGAGGACCCCACTTCCTGAAGAATAGCTATCAAAACTGCCTTTATTTTGTTTAGGTTTTTGGTTGTCTTCCCATATTCTCACTCAGTTGTTCTCTAGGCAAGTTCATCACTGTTGGCTGGGGCAGGAAAGAGACCCAGTTCCATGGATCAGAAGGCAGGCAAGCAGCGTTTCAGGTGCATATGGTAAGGATGGCCTGCTGGATAAAGAATCTTGTTGGGAACAAACAGAAGTTCTGCCTCCCCCTGGAACTCTGGGGTCCCAGGTAGATGGTGGTAACGGGCAGATTCTTCTGCTCTGGTGAGACTGAAGCTGTTTAGAGCCCTTAAGGAATGGGTCATTCTAGAAAGATCCTTTTTCTTTTTTTAATTGCGAAGTTGCTTTGTCATTTTTTTTCACATAGAAAATAATTATAACCAATATTCATTAAAAATATATATATGTATGTCATGACGGACAGAAAAGGAACACTCTGTATACCTTCCTGACGCCCGTCCCCTCTCTCCCCAGAAGGAGCTTCTCTCCTGTGTTCACTGTTGGTTATTCACATGCCCATTCACATGCTTTTCCTGCTTGTGTATATTGTCCATTTTTTTTTTTTTTCTGATTTCTCTTCCTGGATGAAACTTTGTACTTTCTTTTTTCTGGTTACATTTTGAAGATAGAGCTATGGAATTTATGATAATAGAAAGAGGATCATCCCAAGATGTGGGCCCGAGTAAATGGAAGCATGTGTTTATATCAGAGGTGGAAATTTCCCTGAGCTGTCCTTCTAGAATAAATGACACTGCCTGCCATTTACATTTTCCATCCTGAATTTATTGCTGGCTACATTCTATATAACTCATATGTGTCTCTTAACCTTTCCCTCAAAGAGGTTAGTGTTCTACACCACAGGGCAGTTTCATTGGAAATAAATCTCATTGGTCAGCTGTGTATTCCCTACTGCGTGGATGTGGCACGAGTGCCATTCTGATGTAGCCTGTCACTGAAATGTGGGATGGATGCTCAGGTGGTCACTTGTCCCTGATCCCATAGAACTGGCTTCGGCCTTCAAGGCTTTGGGGACTAGAATACAGGTGGCCCTGGAAACCTTTCTTGCTTCTGGGCTGCAGAACAAAAAGAGCTCATCTGTGTTTTCATCGTTGTCTTCGGCTTTGTCTCTGCTGGCCCTTCCCTGCCCACCTTCCTCTCATCTCCTTAATGCTTCTGTGTGCTGCTGTGAAGCTTACTCAGGAAATAAAATCTACACTCTTAAATTTAGATCAAGAAACATGTATTTCCTTATCATAGTTCCCGGATAGACTCCTCAGCTCATAATGTGTGATATCTAGATCTACAGCTCTTTTTCTCTGTTGCTGTACTTCGAAGCCACTTTTTAATGCCTGCAAAGGATTTTGTTTTGTTCTGAGTTCTTTTTTCTTGATTTCTGGGTCTAAGGGCCCTTCTGGAAGGGTTCCTGAGGATTCTGTGAAATTTGTTTTCCAGGTAGCTTAAACCTTATATAGAAGACTTAACGTTAATAGCCCGAGGCTTGTGTGATTTGGGGCCATTTACAGCCCTCAGCAACATCTGTGTGTTTTCCTGTCTTTAGCACGAGTCTGCTTTGCCCTGGGATGACCATAGACCTCAAATCACGTGGCGTGGTGATGGACAGTTTTTTGCTGTGAGTGTTGTTTGCCCAGAGACAGGTATGGACATCAGTTGCAATTTAAAATTCATTTTATTTTTTTATTTTTTATTTTTTTGTCTTTTTGCTTATTTCTTTGGGCCGCTCCCGCGGCATATGGAGGTTCCCAGGCTAGGGGTGGAATCGGAGCTGTAGCCACTGGCCTACGCCAGAGCCACTAAAATTCATTTTAATGTTTTTAAGTTCAGGAGATGTTTCTTTTCTTGCCTTGAGTGTTTGCTTTCCTTCCACAGATGAGGTGACAGTGTGTTTTTTTTGTTTTTGTTTTTTTTTTAAGGTATGAAATGAATGTAGAGCTAAGATCTGAGGAGATCTTTGAGGCTCTTTGGTCCTGCCTTCTACCTGTTGAATTTATTTACAAAATTAGTTAAGAGTTTTTGTTTTTGTTTTTTTTTAATTTTTATTTTTTGTCTTTTTGTATTTTAGGGCTGTGCCCATGGTGTATGGAGTTCCCAGGCTAGGGGTCCAATTGGAGCTGTAGCTGCCAGCCTACACCACAGTCACAGCAACACCAGATCCAAGCCGTGTCTGTGACCTATACCACAGCTCATGGCAATGTCCGATCCTTAACCCACTGAGCGAGGCCAGGAATTGAACCCACATCCTCTTGGATGCTGGTCGGGTTTGTTAACTGCTGAGCCATGACGGGAACTCCAAAAGCTTTTTAGTTATTAAAAAAAATTTAACAAATTTTTAACAAGATTAAAGGGCTTTGTAAAACCATGACAGTTTTTATTCACAAGGAAGGTGTGTGGGAGTTCTAACTTGACAACATTTATCATGATCCTTTACATTTTGTCATTGTTTTTCCCTCTGTCTACTGCACAGGGGCTCGGAAGGTCAGAGTGTGGAGCCGGGAATTTGCTTTACAGTCAACCAGTGAGCCTGTGGCAGGACTGGGACCTGCTCTGGCTTGGAAGTGAGTGGGAGAAGAAACCTTGTAACTTCTTGCCCAGAGGATTTCTGGGAACTGGATGAGAGGGGTGGTAGCTATTGACTGTAGGCATTTATAACACACACACATACAAAGAATTACTTTTTTTCACTTGACTGTAAGCTCCTATCTTATTTAGCTCCCTGCAGTCTGAACACGGTTTGAAGAGTAGATTCTGAGCTTCCCAGACCTCATCTTTCCAAGGCCCACGCTTTGTAGCTTATAAGCAGGGTCTACTTAAAAACAGAAAATGGTGCTTAGAAAGGAAGTTGCAGCCTGTAGAGCTCTGTGGGGCAGCAGAGCTTTGGTGAAAACTAGGAAAGGGGCTTCCTTTCTTTGTACCAGCTCCCACACTAGGGGGACCTATTTGTTGAGGCGCATGCAGGCTGGATTCAGGACCGGTTCACCTGTTGTCCCAGTACACTTGTGCGGGTCACAGCCTGCTTGTGATATGTGGCTGTCCTGCCTCTAGAGGGAAGAAATATCTCCTACCTCAGGAGCATCTGTTACAGGCAACACCTGGGTCTGTAGATTCAGACATCTGTTTCCCACTGGTATTTGAGTGGCAATTGGATGATAGAGCAGAGATAAGTGTATTTGAATTAAAACTCTAGAGACAAATAGAAAGATGGGGTAGTTGAGATGTTTTCAGTTGATTGAGAAGTCTTCAAAAATACCTGCCTGAATATGGATCATTGT